>NC_141890.1:1939773-2551364 GCF_030686135.1 Camelina sativa
GCAGGATTAACAAAGCTAGTAGTAGCACATAGTTTTGATAATAACTCACAGATTTCCAAGCTATTTCCCTTGCCACCATAGTTTTACCAGTTCCAGGAGGTCCATAAAACATCATGTTGCGGAATGGTGCTTGATGTGTTTTGGTATTTGATGTAGCTCTAGCGAGTCGCTCGATTCGCGTCTTTAAAGAAGGATGGAGAACGACATTATCAATCGGCTTTTTCCCTTCTGCTACAGATGCTGCTGCTGCTCCCGAGATTCTCTTCTTCAACTGAGACACCGAGCTTGCCCAAGGAAATCTACCCATGGAAGATTCTCGAATAAGTGATGGTTGTCCAAGCATCCTATTAATATAACCCCATGTAACTCTAGCTCCTTCACTGTTAAATACAAAAGAATCACGAGATAGGTTCCATTAGAAGAAAGGAAGATGATAATAGAATCTAAGATCACTCAAGTCAAATCAGACTGGTTCAGAACATCGCATAATATCCAGTAGCTTATTTAGTTTGGAGATGCATACCGTGTTGTGTAAACTCCTGCAGCTAATGCAGTAGCTCCTCCCACAGTCATTATCAGCTTATTCCTATCAGTTAACAAGGTTCTAAACCCGCCTGCCAAATTCATACAGAAGTAAGCTAAAGGAACAAAAAAAAAAACTGATCTTTCTTGATTGATCAAAACCCAAAGCAAGAAGATCTAACTTTTCTTGATTGATCAGTTTACCTTCAATGTGACTGAACATTGTGTTGATTGCAGCAAGCCACTTCTCCCTTTCACCATTTATCCTTTCCATAAGCAATCTTCTGTTTTGCTCTTCAGTAAGTTTGGCTTCATGAGCCCGACCTTCAGCTTCAGCCATGGCCTTGACACGAATCGTCTCTCGCTCAAGTTCAGCTCTCTCTTTCTCAGTTTGGCGATGCTGAGCTTGGATCTGTTCTTCTGTGGCGATTCTTGTTCTCTCTTTCCTAATAGAGGACTCCTCTTGCATCTTAACCAATTCCACATTATGATGTCTCTGAGCTTCATGATCTGTCTACATTACTCCCAAACCAAAAACATTTGTCAGATTCTACTACTTCAGAAAGATTATCCCATTTACGAGAATTTACACCAACAAGAGAGTAACTAACCTGTTGTCTCTTTCTTGCCAATTCATCCTCATATCGAAGACTTTGTGCTTTGGTTTGCGCATGTGTCTGCAAAAGATTTCTCTGGTCCTCAGCCAATTTCCGCTGTCTCTCCTGCCCGTTTCAAATGCCCCATAAAAAAACAGATTGCAATAAGTCTTGTGATCCCCTGTTTAAAAAGTGGCAGCAAAATGAAAAGTTCAATTACTCACAATATCAGTGTGTGCTTGAACAGCTTCGTACTGAGATTTCTCAGCCGCTACTTCAGCTAACCGAGTTTTCTCCTGCTTCCTCATGAGATCAAACACCTAAATGATAGAAAGCAAGAACCCAACAAACTAAGATTAAAACCCAATTTCCGTAATCACCAAAAGACACACACATCTCCACATATAAAAATTCAATTTTTTAAGTTTAAATTCCCCTTTTTGATAAACCCTAATTTCAGTCAGAACTTGGTAAATAGATAGAACAAGTCACCTGGTTGGAATGGGGAGAGCTATTGATATCTCTAAGAGCTTTTGCAGCTCTCTCAAGGGCCTCAGGATCAAAACCAGATCCTTTGGGCTCATCAGGCTCTGCTTTATTAGACTTACTAGAGTCCGACGAAGATTGATTCGCCGGAGAATCTGACGGAGGTGGAGATGGAGAAGAAGAATAGAAGGGAAACCGGAATCGAGAATCGGCGTAAGCACGGTTCTGAGACAATGACATTGAAGTGAACGCAGCAGCTATCGCCGCCGCGGAACATAATCTAGAAGCAGCCATGGATTTCGACAGAATAAAAAAAAAAAAAAAAAAAAAAACTAAACCCTTTTCAAAAGATTGAGAAACAGAGCTTAAGGTCCATCAAAGTCGGGAATTTGACGGTGGATGATGGTTGATTTCTTGGTTTCGATGATGGTTGATAACCCCACGGTGGCTGAGATTTTAGGGTTTAAACGGTATTTTTTAAAAGGCATAATAAAATAAAATAAAATGATAAAATCTCAATTTGCTTGGAGAATAATCAAAATACAGATGTGGGCCTAAATTTTAATAAGGCCTGTTATTGGCCCATGTTCTAAACGTACCTGAAAATTACTGTGTGTAAAAAAAAAGGCCGATAATACATTATAGTTGTCTTTTTCCTTCTCTTGAACGAATTGGATATAATGGTAACCCTTTTTTTGTTACACGTAATGTAAGTTTTAAATTTTTAAAGAGAGAAAATTACTGTGTGTAGAAAAAAGTTAATGATTTTTTAAAAGTTTTGACATCTGCCAAGTTTTTGTTCTCTCCACTCAGCTTATACTGTATATAGATCGCGGGTACGTAATATAATTATTTGAAATTTAAAGTATAAGAAATTATTCCACAATCCACATTGAAATTATTAAAACTACTAATACTGAAGTTAATTTTCGTATATTCTCGATGGAATATATATATAAATATAAAAAACACAAAATTTGAGCTTAGTGGATATATAAGGATTATTCGAACGTACGTACTTGCAAATTTATAAGTTTTAAAACTATTGGCTATTATAGGAGTACTATTGTAAGCACAAATGGAATCCACTTTTAATTATAAAATCTAATTAAACATAACCAGCTTTTGTAATTGTAATTTCATGCATTGAATTAAATTGAAAGATTTACGATAGTTCGAAGTTATAAGAAAAGTTTTAACAAAAAAAAAAGAAGAAAAAAAGTTATAAGAAAAGTTCACAACCGTCATTTTAGGATAGTTAATACTTCTAGTTACGATTTTAAACGCACTGTATTATAACACCTTTAAAGTTTCTTTTATTTTCCTATTTCCATTGTTTTAAAATAACATCTTTTATAGTTACTAAATTCCAGTTTTTTGTTCTTCATTATGGTTCGTATCGTATATATGGGTCGCACATTTGTGCTTGGAATATATACAAGACATGTGCTTTAAAATATTACAGAATAATGTCTCCCTTTTTCAGAAAGAAAAAAAAAAACAGTATACGTGTCTTTTTCTTTCTCTTAAACGAATTGGATTTTAAATTATTAATATTGAACTGTATAATTCCAATTCTCCGTCATGGACCTCATGGTTCGTATATGGGTCGCAATTTTGCGACGTGGAATATACAAGGCATGCATGTGCTCTAAAATATTACCGAATAAGCTATAATATCCCTCCTTATTTTTATTTTCGTAGAAAAGTAAAATTGTATATCACTTATATTTTGTGTTGGCACAAAACGAATAATACTTTAGATGAATCAAATTTGACACAAATGTATAGATCAATAGAGGGACCTCTCATTTTGACTTTTTTAATCTTGACATTTTTTGTTACTATGAGTTTTTTATACTAAAATTAAAAGTCAAGATGAGAAGTCCCCTACTATTATTCTATACACTTTTTTTGTGTCAGTATGATTCTGGTTAACAATAACGAGTTAGTTACACACCTATACTCTTTTAGTACTACTATTTGTTTTCACCAAAGCAATTAAAAACGAAATCATCAAGCTATAACAACAGTTACAGTATATAAATCATATAATATAATAACTAACGCCTTGAACCTCTCTGTGAATAAATAGAAATGAATTATTATTTCTAATAAATGATATCACCACTGTCATCAAAATTTAGCCCGTTCGTACATTCCATGCAAAATGTTTCTCCCCAATAAGGACACGTGCATCTCACGAGAACCAAACAATTCAATATTAATTGATCCGCCAAAAGAAAGTAAAAACAATCATCTTCTCAATTACTTCTTTTATTTACCGTCATCATCATCATCGATGATCTCTTGATTTATTTGCGAGAGCGCAATACCGTATGGTCTGTTACAATGTTCATGGAGATTGTCATCACTCATCAGGCTAACGCGCCAAATAACGAGGTGAGTGCAAAAGTGAACCAAAACATGTTCTGAATCGTTTTCTCAGGGGTTTTATAATCGTCCGATCTTTAATTTATTTTATTGGCTTTTAATGATATGTGTAAGAAGATCCGACGTTTCGAGGCGAGCCTTACATGAAACGCACACTGATTGATTTAGATTAGCACGGAAGTAGATGATTCTTACATAATCGTAACACCAAAATAAGTAAATACATTTAAATATCTTTGCTTTGATAAAATATCTTTGTCGACTTCAGGAGACCCTGCAAGACATTGAAAAGCCAGATGAATTTAATTCTTCAAAAAAGACTAGAAATAGGTACGGTAGACTATTTTATCAATTCTTTGATACAATACTGAACTTAAGCTATAGTCTAAAGATTCTAAACTAAATTAAAAGAGAAAAGGGATTACACTATTTATATATGTGGAGTAGTTTTTGCAATGGTAAAGACAAGAGACATAGAACATGCTATCATTATGTGGGACTTTAATTTTTCTTGGCTAGAAGACAGATAAGACGATGGTTGAAAGCTTTTCATCAGGAAATAGCATTTTTGGTTGTATAGATATAAGAGATAATGGCTTATGATAAAAAATTTCAAGAACTCGACAAAACTAACTTTTGTATTCTCTGTTACTAGATTGCTTTTGGCCCCACAGTTAGAGGTTGGGACAGTTCACAGATATGGGAAATGGTGGTGTTTACTATATAGATCATTTAAGCTAGATTTATTTTTCTCTTTTTTTTTTTTTTTTTTTTCTGTTCTGGTGAAACAAGACGACATGTACGCATATAAGAAACTGGAGGCTGCATGTCTATATTACGAATGCTTTCTTATGCATAATGTTTACCTTTTAGAGTTCCTTACATACTTTCAGTGGTTGTTTCCATTTGAATGGTAATTGGGATCCGGATAACGCCCTGAATCAATGTCATTGACATCCCTAATGAGGAGCTCATAGTGTCGCCTTACTTCTTCAGCTGATTTGTTACCAACTGCTCTGGCAACGTTATGCCAACGGTCAGGAGTGTCTTGGTCATATTTAGCCAATGCCCTTTCAAACAGTTTATTCTCCTTACTTGTCCAAGTAGCGTTAGAGCTCGAGGAGTTGTAAGCCATTTTACGAATAAGTATGTATATCGAGAGTACGTAGAAGATTGAAAAGAGCCTTTTAAATGGATCTCTGGTTTCTTGGGAGGGAGAAAAAGAAGGAAGATGTATGTATGACTTGAGAAAAAGGAGTTGATTTGGTTAGCTAAGAGAAGGAGGAGCTCCTTATAAGTAGGAGGAAAAAAGCATGGTGTGGGGTTCCGCCAGTTGGAAGAATATATACTTCAAGAGTGACAATTTCTTTTAGCAACCACATAAAGTCTTAGAGAAGGTACACAATTGCATGTGAAACAATCCAATGAAACCTGATATATATTTCTTTTAGTACCACATAAAGTCTTAGAGAAGGTACACAATTGTGAAACAATCCAATGAAACCTGATATATATTTCTTGACCTTGCAATTGGGAAATTTAAATGGTTCTTTCTTCTCTTTCTTTTCTTGCTACTATCCGTACAGTAAACGACGAAGGCAGTAACCATTTACCTTATCTTACCTCTTAATTGAGGCACGGCTAGCTTTGTAGAGATCATTTCATCACTAGATTGTAGTATCCGATGCTTATTTTAAACACATGAGATTGTTAGATCATGTTTGATGCTTCTTTGTGATCTCCATCCATTTTGATTGTAAATCTCTTTTTATATGATAGGTTAGTGATGATATTTCTTTTCGTAGATACCATATATGTCCAAATCATTTGGTAATGTCATAAAAAGAAAACACAACCCCCACTTCATCGATTCTTGCCATTCTCGTTGTTATGGCTCTTATATCAAATTTGGTAATATTGCAATCATCTGAGTGATCTCTTTGGTTACATTTGGCTTGTGTTGAGCATCTGTTAACAAGGATGGAAACTAGTGCATGCAACCCTTATTAGTGAATATATCAAAACCCTTTATATGTCCTCTTGATGCTCTTTTTTGTTTGATACTATATTTTTGATGCTCTTTAATTGCTTAATTAGCTTTAAAATTTTACTCCCTCAAATGAGAAGAAAAATATCAGAGTATTACGAAGAAGTACTTTTGGCTTAATAGTTAGAAATTAGGCCTCCAAAACATGTTCCTCCCTGGACCGCGTGACCACAAAAACATGCTTTGTCAACCTTAAGAACCGAACCTTGTTAGGTTATAGTATATTGATTTCGTCATCAAACCAGTCAATCGTTATCTTTTATATGTATAGGAATCTTTGCTTTGTCCTTCTTTTCTTAAACGGGTTAAGAAGATTGGTTGATTTAAACCTTAGTAAACTTGAGCAACTACTTTTCTTGCACACCATTCCTTTATAAAGATATCCTGCGTTTGGCGCATGCATACAAAATTTTACGTGGGTATAAAACTGTAAAGCATGGATTTAAAACAAAGAATTGTTCTATTATATTTGACAATCAAATGTTTTTTAATAACTAATGTATATATATGTAATATATGTATTCGTAAATTTATATGTGCTTCATACTTTCTAAGATATTCTTATGTTATTTGTGAATATGATAAGGTAATCAACGTGAAAAAAAGTTCTCTATAAATTCATTTTTACATGCATAGAGTTCTCCAACACACTAGCTTGTTCATAAATTTATTTTTTCTCGTCGTTTTTGTTTTATGCATTACTAAACTGGAGTTAAAATATGCATGCATTATACAACCACGGACGAGAATGGAAGAGCAAAATAAATAATTAAAAAAAAAAACAGTACCTTTTCGAGGATATTCAGGTGTTCTTATTTATTTTTCTCACTTATTTAACATTGAGTGGGTAACACAAGTGGACGAATTCCAAATCTTGTGAAGATCTCGTCGATGACATCTGCGCCTTTCTTACGCTTCTTCTGCTCCTTTGTTTTGGACATTGTTTAACCTCTCCGATTCCTCTCCACTCGGTGTGTTCTTTATTTTGTACTTAATGTTTATTATAAGAAATATTTATATATTATAATAACAAAAAAGATGAAGATATGGACTGTATTTCTTCTCCCTAAAAAGTTATAAAATATCAGCTCTCGTAACACTCTTTGGTCTCTCTATTCTAAGCTTTCTGATAAAACATTCTTTTGGCAGATACTCATCTCCTTTCAACTTCACTTGCCCACTCAACAACTTGTCCTCTTGGAATATTTTTTTGGACTCTTCCATTTGGATCCGTACCTTCACGTCTACGCTTCATTGCTTAAGGTAAGCACTCATATATATTAGTTAATTACTCTTCCATTATGAACGGTATAACTATTTCGCTACAATAAGTTGTTTTCATGTCCGGTTTTGTCTAGTCATGTGATTCTTATACCCAATTTTCTACCCATAATACGTTGAGTTTACAAGATGAATCGGTTTGGTTATGTTAGACACTAGAGTTAGTTCTATATGAGCCGAACCGGTTTAAAATGATCATAATTTAATTTGGTAACAAAATATCATGATTTTGTGTAGTCTAAAGAGAGTAACCGGGTCGGTAAGCTAATCAAGTAACATCTAACAAGATGTAATATTGTAATATTGAAATGGTCGGTAAGCTGATCAGTTTGATACATGCTTCTTTCAGTTAAATTTTAGAATGATTTCGCTATGAGAAGTACAGGGAATGTGGTTTCAGGTTTCAAGTCACAAAACTAATTGGGTCTTAATTTTGCATTTTATGTATAATGTGTGTGGGGTTTACTAACACTATAGATTACTAGCCATATGGACTTTTTTTTTTTTTTTTTTTTTTTTTTTTGTCAAACCTAGCCATATGGACTAATAGTAAAATTTCGTAGCTTATGAAGGTACTAATAATATTGTTTGTTGTCTCAGTCCGTAGGGGGGGACAAATTCTCTTTTTCTTCTTTCTGTGATTCGATTTCGATCTTACCTGATCCCTTTGAAGTGGACCATATTTGACGCTTCGAAGATGCTCCCTCGTAAAAGCTCTCATGTATCTAACATCTTTTTAACCACTTTGTATTGTGTTACTTCTTTTCGTGGTTAAAATATTAAAGAATTCTCATGGCATTATTATGAGGGCTCAAATTAAATGCAAATCGAATTTTTTTTAAGGGGTTATTGTGTAAATGGACCTTTATTCTTCTAAAACTTTTAAATTGGGTATTTTTTTCCATACTATCGGTTTTAGGCATTTTTGGGCAAACCAAAAATACAATTTTAGCCCTCTCTTCTGTATCTTTTTCTTCTTTCCCTCTTGGCCGATGAAAACCCTCGCTTCTTCTCCCGTAAATACTATGGCTTCAATGAATTCGATATATCTCGATTTGGATGAAGGAATCTAAACCCTAAAGGGATAGTATCTTGTGAACCCAAGGGATCCAATCACAAACAATTATCAGATTAAAATTTCTAATATTTCCTTCTCTGACCAAAACGCAAAACTTCTCCACCACTACCACCCGACCACCGGATCTCATCTTTACCACCATCACTTTCATCGGATTTCATTATCACCACCATTATTTTGTTTAACGAATCTCACCGTCTTCACCACCATCTCCTTTCACCAAATCTCATCATCGTAAACACCATTTCGGTCGCCGGATTTCATCATCGCCACCACTCTCCACCGGATCACATCTTCACTACACACGTTCGCTAAATTGAGAAAAAGAAGTAAGGATAAAATTGTCTTCTCAGCATTAAAATAAATGTCTAAATCTGTAATCATGAACAAGTCTTAATTAAATAATACTATTCTTCAAAATAAATGTTAATTCAATTAACTCATTATTTAATTACCATGTTTTATGTTCCCGAACCCGAATCCACATATTTTGATGTCATCATACACATTTTTTGGGAGAAAATGTTCTAAAAAGAAAATTCATTTATTTTGCCTCCTGCCACAGCACGGAATTGTCCGGAGACGACTATTTTGGCTGCAATATTGTAAGTAAAAGTAAAAGCCGCCAATCAGTTTGAATTCACCAAAAAAAAAACGAAATACGTGTACAAATTTCTGTTTGTTACGGACATGCATGTATGTATGTACCAATTATTCTAACGTTATTATATTTGACTGAAGTTTAAAAGTAGGATAGTATGACTGCGGTAAATTGTAATAATCAAACTTCTTAAATTTGTTGAACGATATAATTCCTTTGATCATTATCCATGTTAATTCAATTTTCGTGTGGGATGAGTGACGCAAATGAATATGTGCCTTACAAGAAATTAAATGAGAAAAATATCTCTAAGTAGATCCGAATAAGATAACACAAAAAAGTACTACCATATGTTAAGATTAGAAAAGACCTATAACATAAATTTCGAAGAAGTATCTCATCTCTCATCTTGGAATGAATGTGTGGTTTATTACATCGAAGACTTATCAAAAATCTTGAGCTCAATCCAATTTTTCGGCGATGGCTAAAACTTTCTCATCTTTGAGTTAACAATATCATAAATTCTTCTGTCGACTGTTTATTTTATGTAAAAAAACTAAGAGCACGCAAAAAAAAAAAAAAAAAAAACTAAGATTGTAAAAAATATATCATACAGACATCATCGATGATGGAAGTTGATAATGATATATCTCTACGGCCTCTAACTGTCCATTAATTTATACCGTAAGTGGGCTTTAGGTCCATTATCATTATCTTTTCATGGGCCTAATAGCTCTGCCATGACCAGTTGTCATTAACACCACGTTATAACTATTTAATGTATGGCAAGCTTGATTATTTTAAAATGTAGTTATTTTAAGTATTCAAATAATAACTTATAATATATTATTTAATATCTTATAATATAATATTAAAATAAACTAAAAATAAGAGCCCGAATGATCGAATCATATTTAAACAATATTTTTCCTTCACGCCTTTCTTCGTAAAAAAAATGAAACTGCTTAATATATTTTTGTTGTAGAAAATGCTCTTGCATCTAAGTATTTAACAGGGTTAGCGTAAGATGTACTTTCATTCATCTACCCTATACATCGTCTGTTGAATTTTATGTCTACTACCAATTCTAAGTTCTAACGCGTGCCATACCAAATCTTGAAAATTTAATTAATCTTGATTTGATAATCATGTGGGTCAACAAGAAACATCAAAAATTATGCTAGTGTATTATCTCAAGTCACTTGCAATTTAATAAAACTTTGTTTTTGTTATGAGACTCAGAGTAGTTTTCACTTGTCAATGAGTGGGTGGGGCTGATCATGTTATATATAATTGGGGACATCATAATGTTGCCAAAAAACTTAAATATATTTACTAAAGAAAAAATTATCTGTCTTTCCTGGTGCGTATGTGTCATGGCTTCTTGGAAAATGACTGGTCAGTCCGTGTCATTTATATTTACAGAGAGGCTAATCGTCTAGCTGATGGATTGGCTAACCATGCTTTTTTGTTACCTTTAGGTTTTCATTCTTTAGATACGGTCCCCCTGAATTAGATCAGGTTTTTTGAGAAGATGAACTGAGATCTTTGTTCCCACGTTCTATTGTGTTGTAATTTTAATAAATGCTGGGAGACATTAATCCCCCGATCCCTTACCAAAAAAAAAAAAATTACCTAACTAGATATACATATACCCTAATTCTGTGTTACTAGATGGAATTTATAAACAGAAAAAAAAACTCTTCTCTACTATATTATCATTAGTGTGGGTTAATTAAATTTATATTTGGAAAACCCAAACGTATATGCCTTATGTATATTTTAGCTGAGTATATCACAGTCAAACTTTTTATTTTGATTTGGCCAATGGGGATTTTATGTCCCCTAATTAAACCCTAAACTCTTATTTTGATTTGGCCAATGACGAGGAGTCCTTGCCTACGCGTCGGGATATCGATGTTGTGTCTCTATTACGACACACCTTTATCAATCTCTTTTTATTTTATTTTATGTAGATAACAACTATAGACTAGTATATGGCTATATGCTTAAAGAAAAAGAAGCGTAGAAATATAAAATCATTATATTTTGAACCCAAGATAACTACTACCAAGTACCAACTACTGATAATATTTTACACCAAGTGTGGATCACTCATGATCTATCGTCAAATACATAGAACAATTCTCTAATTTTGATCTAGATAAAGCCAGATAACGCTCTTTTGAACTTTCCATGCTTGAATATTTCTTACAATATTACCATTACTTGCCTTCTTTTAGAAAAGATACTCTAAAGTTGGACTAGTCAACAGATGGCGACGAACAGGTCCTTCAGAAATGTTGATAGTTTGCGTTTTTTGCGAAGGATGTGGTCACAAGAAAGTACTATATCCCTCTTTCTAATGGCATGTGATGTGACATAAGAGTGATTAAACACACTTATAATTAATTGTTGGATTATAGATTTTCCCGATATTTTGGGTTGAATTCAAACTTTTTAATAAGTGTAATTGTTGGCCCAAAAAAAAAACACCAAAACTGTTTCGCAGTAGTAAACGCCAAGCAACATGTTGCATTGTTGATTTGTTTCTATTTGGGATTGACATTACCCAGTATATTCGGTTTGTGGAAAATATATTGCTGTTTTTTTTTCTATGGAAATATATTGCTATATTTGTAGTTTTTCTTTTTTTTTTACTATCTATCCTCGTTATTTTTTTTCCTAACTTGCTATGACCCAAAAAAAAATGAACTGAAATAAGTCTGTCTTGGTAACTATTAAAGATTCTGGGTAATTTTGGATGATTTTTCTGGTGATAATGTAGTATTTTTTTTGTCTTGATCCACCCAGGGACCCAATGTTGGTGATAATGTGTTTTTTCTTTAATTTCTTGACCATGATGCAAAATGTGAAAAAAATATATGATGCAATCCAATAAGCCAAAACATAAAAATGTACATGTTGTGAGTTTGAATTGTGTTCGGTGTTTTTGTGCTTGTGTCTAATAAAGCTTTCTTAAGACTCTCTATATATATAGAGTAATAATACACAGAAACTAGCTAGGATAACTATCTTATGCAATGGATCAATACAAAACCCCCGAAGACGAACTTAAAAAAAAAAAAGTCAAACTTCTCGTTTTGGCTATATTACATTATAATCATTGTTTTGACTACGAAAAATCAATGATATAGTTCAACTTTCGATAAATTAGAATGAATCCCAACTCTACTACATACGTATAATTGAAATCACTATCTCATGTTTCCATAATAAGAATCAACCCGCACTCTACGATGTGTATAATTGAAATCATTATTATTTAACGAAGAAGATAAAACCACACTATTAACTTAACCAAAACAGTAGTCAAACTTTTTTGACTGGAAAAGATCGAAACCAACTCTTAATTATCTAGAAAAAAAACAATCTTAGTTACATCACTATCATCATCATCAATCTTTATTAGAAAGAATGGTGAAAATCATTAGTTTTAAAATTAATACGATTAGAAAAGCAAGAGAAGGAAGGAATTTATTCAAAAATATATATATTTCCTCGTTAAAAAAAAGAATAAAAAAAGACTTAAAGAAAAAAAAGAAAAGAAAAAAAGCATGTCAAATAGAAATAAATTACTATAAGCATCAAAAATTGTTTGCATGTGGAATTGACCTAAGACCATAACAAGCACTCAGACCTCGTCCCTTCAATTTAGTCTGCGCTTCGACACGGCACTCTTATTATTTACTTTACTTATTTATGAATGTTTTAATTAAAAAATTTAATAAAAAGAAACGCGGTGATGTAGACACCGTGACGGCCCAATTACCGTCCTTAGACCATCATTACTGGCAGTTCTTTTATCGATACTCTTATTAAAAAATAATAAAAAGAAGAGAGAGAAGAGGATAAAAGAGAGAAACGTTCCTTGGCAGAGTAATCTGAGAACCGATACTCTCAACAAACAAAACAGGTGTCATCTGTTTAGTGGAGCAGATTTAAAAGATAAATAAATAATAATAATTTGTAAAAAAGTTAATTTATTTTTATTTTTTGAGGAACGATTAGGGGGTTACTCGAGTAAAGATGCTCTTAGGCTCAACGGTTTAAAATCGATTGTCATCTCTAAAAGGCTGTCACTTTTTAAAACACTCACAGTCCTTTTTCTTCTTCTTCTTCTCCTTCTTCTTCTTCTTCATAAATCTCTCTTCTCTCTCTTTTTTTTTTTTTTTTTTTTTTTATTTTTTTACCAACCATTATTCTTTTCTTCTTTTTCAACCGATCTTTGCACGAACACACCTTGAAAGACTGATCCTTTTTCTTGACCCAGTTGAAAAAGTTTGTGCCTTTTTTCTTCCTTTAAAAAAAACAGAGGATTTAGGGTTTGTGTTTGGATTTTTAGAAGAGAGAGGAAGAGTTATGCTCAAGGTTTTACCTGAAGAAATTATCGCTTTTTTTTATCATCGGTTCTTGTTTCTCTTTCTGACTTACGGTGGATTTGCTAGAGAAACACTCTGATTTTGTTCTTGAGAGCTCTGCAAATATATATATATATATACGCTGTGGTAGTGTGGTTCTAGTGCAAGCAAGCAATTCTTCAATTGAGTTGCTTTGGAGTCTCTTGACATAATAAGGTAAGTCAATTTTATCCCATTTATATCTTCCCTTGTTACTAATGCTAGCTTGAGAGATGTTCTTAAAAGAACCTCTTTTTTTTGTGTGTGTGTGTTTTATCAGACTTAAAGAATTTAGAAACGTCCTGATTAGATGGCGATTGATTACACTGACCGGATGCATCACTCTTATAAGGTTTGTGTTGTTTGATCAAATATATCTCTTGTGATGATTGAGTTTTTATGTCTTTCAAGGTTTGTTATTGTAATGACTTGTTTTTGTTGCTCTGTTTCAATTGTAATGACTTGTTTGTGTTGTTACTCTGTTTCAGATACACTCTTCCATGTGCATAGAACTGAAAAACGTAGTTGATAGAATCATGAGAATCGTTCCTCTTATAGAAGATGCTCGACCTGGTTGCTCCTCTGGCATACAGACTCTTTGTTTACTCCACAAAGCTTTGGCTAAAGCTAGGCTCCTTCTTCAATATTGCAGAGAATCCAGTAAACTCTACATGGTATGTTTTACAAAATCTCAACTTTTTAACACATTTTTATTAGTTGATTATGGGTCACTAATCCCTTGTTTCATCTCTATATGGTCTAATGTGTTTTAGTTCTATGCTTCAATCTTCAGGCAGTAACAGGAGATGCTATACTCGCTAGAGGTTCTAGCGCAAAAAAATCATTGGAGCAATGCTTAAACGACATTCAAAGTATGGTACCGACTGTTTTGTCTATCAAGGTTTGTACCAAAACTATGTTTCTTCTCTCGTCTTTTCATCTAGAAAAATTACAAAATCACTGATGGGGGTTGTTTCACTTGCAGATAGCTCAGATAGTCCAAGATCTTAAATCAACTGTGTTGACTCTAGAATCATCTGAAGAAGAAGCTGGGAAAGCTATTAGAGAATTGATGCAACGTAGCACAACTTCTTCTGTTTCTTCCGTTGACAGCAACAACGGTTTCTGTTTTGCAGCAATACAACTCCAACTTTCAACACCTGAAGCCATTGCGATAGAGAGAAGATCCTTGAAGTCGCTTTTGGCGAAATTAAAAGAGGGTGAAGTGGATAAGAGACAGATTCTCAAGTTTCTTCTCTATCTCCTGAAAAAGCATGAAAGAAACATTTGTGAAGAGAACTCTTTCTCACACCATCAGTTCATCAATGATTCTCTACATGCTAATGCTGCGGAACCCGAGTATTCTGAGGAACACAGTGCTACAACATTTCCCGAGCAATTCAAATGCCCTCTTTCTCTTACCGTGATGTATGATCCTGTCATCATTTCCTCAGGCCACACCTTTGAGAGGATGCGGATTCAGAAATGGTTCGATGAAGGCAATGTTTCTTGTCCTGTATCAAAAAGGAGACTGGATGATTTCACATTGGAGCCTAACTTAGCGATCAAGAATCAGATATCAAAATGGTGCGCGAGGCACGGTCTTGATGTCCAAGATCCAGCGATGAAGGACACAAAGGCTTCTCACAATATCGACTTCTCTGTTTCCATTGCTAGTTTCGGAAGTTCTCTTTGCAATATCCCTGATCTTGGCGGCCTTTCGATTGCGGATTTAAACTCGATCTGTTCCATTGATTCGCCATCCTACTCTAAGATGTTAAAAGGTGGTTACTTTACGCCAATGCAGCGGATAGATTCTTCTGCTTCAGGGGAGAGTGTCACAGATTCTTCTAGTCACACCGAGATTGAGATAGATCCCTTATGTGGACTCACTAACCTTCCATGGGATGCACAGATCAAGGTCATTGAAGATGTGAAAAGTCGTTTTGAGCACAGTACCCGCGCTTTTCGGTCAATGTCACCGAGTAAATTTCTTGAGCCACTTATCACATATCTGAAGAATGCTCTCGAAAGATATGGCACTGCGGGAGAGATTATAAAGGGTGGATTGGATTTGTTGTTGGCATTTCTCAATGGAAACAGGAAGGCTATAGAAGCTTTAGAAGAAGAGGTTTTCAAAATGTTTTCAGTCTTTCTCGAGTCGGAGGTAGTAGCTGAAGAAGCTCTGAACATACTTGAGGTTGTCTCCAGCCACCAGCAGGGTCTCTCCAAGATAACTTCATCAGGCTCTCTCTCTTCCCTCTTGAAGATCGCAGAGTCTCAAGCAGAACATCTCCAAGAACAAGCTATGATCACACTCAAGAACCTTTCATCAAGCAGTGAGATATGTCTGGAAATGGTATCTCTCGATTTCATCCAGAAGCTCACATCTTTCTTGCAACGAAACATGTTCTGCAAACACTCGATCATTATTCTGAGAAACCTCTGCAACACTGAGAAAGGTCGGGTTTGTATCACCGAAACTCCGGATTGTTTAGCTTCCATAGCTGATCTACTCGAGTCAAATGTTCCAGAGGAGCAAGAGAATGCAATCTCCATCCTCCTCCAGCTCTGTGTGCAGAAGATCGAGTATTGTGATCTTGTAGTGAGACAAGCAACTGATATTTACTCATCTCTTCTCTTGATATCCAACAATGGAACCGATGAAGCTAAGGTGGGAGCATCGGAATTGCTTAGAGCTCTTGAAGAAGTAGATTCCGACAGAGAAGAAGAAGAAGAATCATCCAGACCAGAAGAAGTAACAACTGCTTCAACTAGTTCACAGGTTGTTACTTCAGTTACTCGTCAGGAACCTATCATAACAACAATACCAGCTCCAAAGAGATCTGGTCTTCCAAAGAAATCTAGTTTTTTTGGATTCAATTTCTCCAGTCTCAAGAAGAAGAAAGCATAGTTACAACAAGGCACAAGTTTAATTAGGCTCGTTTTAACTTAATTTTTTTTTTGAGAAATTTCATTAATTTCTTTTGGTTCTCTGCTTGTTGGCTTAGCTAGGTTTGTATATGTTGATACCAGGCCAAAAATGCCTCCATTAATACAAGTATAGTTGTATAATTTGTGAAAAGGATATAGTTGTGAGGAAAATAGCTTGCATTTTTTTGGCATTTTTGTCCAACAATAAAATGTTAAGCATACATATATAAAAAATGTTCAGCTGGAATTTTCCTTTTTTTTTTTGTTCCATTTGATAAATTTTATATAATCTACAATGTACAACAAGGAATTGTTACGGCCACAAGAATTTTCCACTTATACATATCCCCTGGAATATTTATCTCTATAGTATGAAGATAGTATTGAAAGATCTTTTTGGATTGGGTTCCTTTGTCTTTCTGGTTCAAATTTCAGATAACGTAGATAAAAAGGATAAGACAATAAATAAAAAAACTCTTTCCCTAACTTTTTACTTGAGGCTGAAGAAATTGGAAACGGAATCGGTTCTGAAGCTGCTGTAAAGACATTGTGAGTTAGTTTCCCAGCTTGAAGATGTCTGATCTTTCTGCAGAAAAGAACAAGGAAAAAAAAGCTACTTCACGGACAAGTAACAAGAATTTGAAAATAATGAAAAGGAAAAAGATTATTACAGCGCCGAGAGATGTGGTTTGGTTTGCGTTTATGACTGCGTAATCCAGAGATCCTTGCTGATGTAAAGGAAAAGATCTAAAATCCGCCATCATTGACTGCTTCGAAACAGCTTCTGGAAGTCCTGTGAAGTAAGCCTGAAACTAGATTTTTAACCTAAAACAAGTCAGTAAATGCGGAAAGCTAGGTTAATTCTTACGATGAAGCTGACGTTAATTCACCTGTTTTGCGGATAATTCATCGATATGAGACTCAAGTTCTGGGTTAATGACAGAGAGTTTCATCGACAGGAACTCGACTTGCTGTTGTAGAGATTGGACATAGTTGATGATCTCATCAAGCATACCGGCTTTTCCAGTAACTTTGTTGCATCCTGGAACAATATCTTGAAGACATTTCATCTTCTTGCTTATCTTTTCTCTCCTTGCCTGCCAAGATCCCACCACAATAAATCACTCTGATAAAACCCTAGAAAGTAATTTCTCTGAAATCTCTGTAATAACAAGTTTGTTAGTTACCCTTTCCGCTAAGCTATGTCTGTCTGTGGCTTCACCTCGTCTAGCTCTCACATGGATGTAATCTGGTTTCTGAATCTCTGAAGATGTCTCTGTGTTGCTCATGTTTGATTTTCCTTTCATGCTTGACTCTGTTTCAACCTCTGCTTTGATCTTCTTCTTCTCTCTCTTCTCTGCCTTACCCTTAAAAACCAAAAGCTGAAACGATCAAAATCAATGTATCAAACGAAATCTAAAACCCCAAAAATTCAATACTTTCTCGACCTACAAACCTCTGGTTTTCTCTTGTTCTGCAAGGCAATGGCTCTGTTATCTTCATTGTTCTTCACTGGTTCCATATGGAAGCTGCTTGTCCTGGAAATGCAGCCATCAATAGTATCATAATCTGGTCCGAATTCTGGAAAATGTCTGAAACTCTGCAACTCATCATTGTTGTTTCCCAAATAACTCTCAACTCTCTTGAGCTCTTCTCTCCCATCTGAGCCAATTATCTGAAGAAACTCAGGTGAAACCAATTGTTGCTGTTGTAGCCATTTAAGCCTATCAAGTACAGACAAGTCCATGGAGAGAAGGTAAAAAGAAAACTAACTTAAAAGCTCTTCTTATCTTTTCCTTATGAGGGTTAAAGCAAAAAGAGAGATAGAGAGTTTAAGTTATATGTGTGTGGAAGAAAAAGTAATCCAATTGATATAATTATTCTTAGCTTTAAATAGAAAGCAACATTGACCCACACACATGAGATTCGAAATCTAGTGAGAGAGGGACAAAATTGATAAAAGTGGAGGAGGTTGGGGACAAAGAAGGTGAGATGAGAAGTTGTGGGGTCTAAATGACATAACCTACCATGTGGTCATGTCTTTATGAACATGAGATGAGGAGTCTCTTAAGTTAGTCGTTTTTGTGTCTTTTCTCTGTTTTTTCTTTTTTCTTTTTGCCCTTTCAAGTTTTTGAGAGATCTTTTATTTGGCACTAAAAATTACCAAACTAACCACTAATCAGACTTAGTATATATATACTTAAGGTTCGAAGGTATGTATTTCAGTATCTAAGGTTGAACCAAAAAAAAAAAAAAAAAATCCGTTTATAAATAAATGATTAACTAATACGTAAAATTATACAATGATTAACATATTTTTCTTTAGAATCAAGCCATTGAGTTTTTGGTTAAGACTAACTTCTAATTGTACCAATTATCCAAATTTTCTTTATAAGGATCGTACTTAGAAGAAAGATTGTTTCTTAAGCTTAAAGGTGGAAAGAGTGGGGAATGTGAATTATGAATCTTAACTTACAAATGAATAGAAACAATTGTTTGAATCATGAGCGGTTCGGGTGAGTGATATCATTCTCATGTCTTGTTGTGAATCTATACCGTGATCTTTGACCTTGTGACGTATAAAAACTACCATCTATGAATCTACAAATTATACCAATATTTTTTTATTATATTTCATATCTTAAAGAGATCGTTAACCAAAAACAAGATATATCTTAATTAGAGATAGATCATCTCATAGTTTATTTAACAGAAAACTAAAGAAATAATTAAAAAATCATGTGATTGGGAGTTTGGGACAAAAATAAATAAGAGACCTAAAGAAGAAAATGGGTTTGAAGATAAGTGATAGGAAGGTAGGCGACACCATTGCTTTTGATCTAAGTGTTTGGTCCCTTTACTTTGTTTTCTTTTGATATATTTAATGCATACATATTTTGGAACATTCTTCATTCTGTAGATAAGTAGATTATTGGGAGATTCTTCAATTTGAAGACATTAACACACCTATCAATCTTCCACACAAACTTTTAGGTGATTTTAACAAATTTAGGTATATAAAAAAGTTGAAACTGCAGTTGTGATATAACGTCAAGTCTATAAAATGTTTTACAAAGTTTCTTAGATCTTATATCCCATCAAGTTTGATGTAAATGCAGATTCTGGAACAACTCGCTGTGAAGAACAAGTCGTTGTACCGAACAGAGCGGTGTGCCAATCAGGAAGGTGCATTAGATCACAGACGTCCGAGTTGCTGACATGAATGTGTGAGCTGACGTGGCAAGACATGAGTGGATGTGATGATGTGTCGGGTAAAGTTGATGTTTTGGCATTGAAGATAGAGACGAGAGTGCTCTTGGAGATATGAGGAATATTCTCCACTACAAATAAGGAAAGGATAAGCTTGGGCAGCAAGCAATTTCCTTATCCTTGAAGATATGTAGAATATTCTCTACAACAAATAAGGAAAAGATAAGCTTGAGAGCAAACAGTTTCCTTATCCATTGATACTTGGAGATTCGCCTTCTAGGATTTCTCAAGTCGTGTATATATATTCTAGGAGTAGGCCACGAGCCAATTTGAGCATTCTAGAATATTGATACAGTTGTAAACTTCGAAGCCAGAAAAATAAGGCTTCGAAGGTGTGTTCCCAGTTCTCTGTGACATTAATCAGGGAGGTGATTAAGTGCGCAGAGAATTATTTTTCTTTCTCTTAGATCTACACTGGTGAGAGTTTAGATAGAAAAGAGAGAGGGTTGGTTTTCTTCTCTTAAATCTACACAGGGTTTTGTGTTAGATAGAAAAGAGAGAGTTTCAGATTCATTCTTAGTCGGGATCAATCCTATTGGGTAGAATAGGTTGAGTAAGGGCCGAGACAAAATTGTATCATTGTAAGAGATAAATTTTGTTAATAAGATTGAAGAGAAAAGCGTTGGGTTGGCGCGCTCCAAATGTTAATCAGTGTGTTGTGTGTCTCTATACCCTAACATTTGGTATCAGAGCGGATGCTTGATAAAAGAATTTTTAATCTTTTCAACATGTGAGATCTTGAGATGAGGTATGGAGAATCCACAACAGTTCATTGATGAGAACAATCCGCTGATGCTTGACGCTGAGCATTATGATGATTGGAAAGCACAAATCAGACAGATGATTCAGAGTCGCGATATGGAAGCCTGGTTCGCTGTTGAAGATGGATGTCACTTCCAACACTTACGAACATGAGAGGAGAAATTGTAATAAAGCCTTGTAAGTTGTGGACGGCTGAGGAGAAGTTAAAGGGAAAACAGAACGCTGAAGCGTTATCTACTATTTTCAGCTGCTTGCCGATAGATCTGTTCGCGATGGTGCAAGAGTGTATGTCGGCGAAAGAAGCTTGGGATCGTTTGGAAGCCTTCTTTGAGGAAACCAGAAGGGTGAAGAAGGAAAAATCTGATGTATCACCATCCTGTCATTTCAACAGTCAACTAAGCTCCCCTTGTCAGGAAGTTGTAGTGCTGAAGAAGGTACACAAGGATAAGAGACAGATGAACTGCAGATGAGAAAGAACGATCAGAAGACTGAGGAATCATTCACTCTGAAGACTGTAGAAACTCAGACGAATGTTCAAGGTAATAAGGAAGTATTGATCAAGAAGCAGTTCAGAAGGCTGAAGGGTGTACAACGCCAGCATCAATCTTCATCATCTGAATCTGATGGAGAAAAAGAATCTCAGAGTTCTGAATATCAAGGTTTTGGACACTTCAAATCAGGATGTTCTACACTTAAAAGAAGAATCGTGTTGAAGTGTTACAACCATCAAGGCTGTGATCATACAAAATCTTTTCTGACATGGAGTGATATTGATTTTCCCAAAGAAGATGATAATAATCAGAAGTCTGTTTTGAAGTCTAATGATGAAGTGGCTTGCTTATCTGTTGAGAAACAAGTCATCGCTCTATCTAAGGATCTGATTCTGCAGAAGAAGGAGAATTATGATATGATGTCTGAGAAGGAAGAGTTGCCTTGAAGAGTCTTCACGCTTGAGAAATTGTTGTCTGAGGAGAAAGTCATTTCGTCTTTGTTGAGACAACGTCTTGAGGATCAGCTAAAGAATAACAAGAGGCAGAGTAAAGGAGGAAAGGATCTGGACAAGCGGCTGATCACTCACAAAGGTACTATGATTTCAAACTGTGATATGAGCAACAATGGAGGAAACTCAAGTGGTGACATGAGTGTAGTGAACGGGTCTGTATCTGGTCAGAAGACTGCATACATAGGTCATGAAACAATTGTGCTGCAAAACAAAGGTGATGCTGTCAAACGAGTGTCTGAGTTCAACCTGCAGAAGACTAAACAGATGACTGTTGTGAACTTGCTAAGAGGGAAACTGCGTCATTTTGGTATTATGGTGTGATTGATCATATTAAGGTTGATTGCTACAAATTTAAGAATCGCATAAGTCAACTCATACGCCAGAAGAAATTCCACAAGGTTGGAAGAAGAGGCAATCAAGTCTTCTTTAAGAAGAATGATATGTTAATTGTGTTAGAAGTTGGGGCAAGATTGTGGAGTGTCGAAGATCTCATCAAAAGAACATGTTGCTGTTACTATGCTAGTCAGAGCCTCCACAAAGCTGCCTGTTTCAAGTGTTTGGATTGTACTATACCACTCACGCATCTGAAGGAGTGTCACAAAGATGTTCGAAGATACAAGCGAGCAAACATCAAAAAGCGTGACATGAACTATTGTGTTGCGCACACTGTTGATGATGAACAGACTGTTGTGTTGAAGCACTTGTTCTGATAGTGGTTGTTCAAGGCACATGACTGTGAATAAAGAAGGATACAAAACTTTGAAGAAGGCTTAGTTGACATGGTCACTTTTGGAGATGAAGCTGAAGGTAAAATCAGAGGCAAAGGTGTATCTCGTTGTAAAGATCAGCCCACTCTGGAATTTGTCTACCTTGTTAATGGTCTAAAAACCAATCTGATTAGCAGCAATCGGTTGTGTGATGAGGGTTTAGATGTTACCTTCACCGAGAAAGGATGTCAGGCGGTTAATGAGTGCCATAATATTCGAGTCGAAGGTCAGCGTTCTGATTATAGCTATTATATATGGAAGTCGCCTAATTCACAAGCAAAAGAGCTCAATCAGAAGTGTTCTATGATGCCTAGAGACATGATCTCAGAAGGAGTGCATTAACTAGTTGTTGTTAAGTGTAAGCTGCAGCAGTCATGAAACTGTGAGAATCACATCCATCAAGAAGCTGCTGGAAGGATTCAGGAGGGCAGAGTTGTTGTGTCTGCTGCTACTATCCAGAGTTGTTCGGATGCAGTTAATGGCGTGGCAAGGCAGAGCTTTGCAAATGGATTCAAACTGCAACAATGTGATATATCTCAGGCAGGCGAAGCTATAGAGGTGGTTACTATGTCTATAGACGTCGTTGCAGAACATAAGAGACAAATGTGGACAAGTTGTGGAAAACAAGGCATGAGTGATCGTACAAAGCTCTAAGGAGAGTTTGCTAGATGCAACACCTTCACTTCAACACGAGGTAATCAGAAACATGATAGGGATTGCCTTTGTGCATAACTTCATGTTGTATCAGATGGATGTTAGTGGGATTGCTAGGAATGACTTCTTCAGAAGACTGTTTACTAGCAACTGTAAGGTTTTGAGATATTCATATACCAATGCGAGTATGCCAAAGGTTGATCAGTGCATGTGAGTAACCAAGGAGTGAAGATGAAGCCACACCTATGAGAGTTGGAAATGTTCTATCTTAGAAGATGATTCAAGAGATTGTGTAAACGGTAACTGGTACGGTGGGATGATCAGTTGTCTGAAGATGTGTTGTACCAGCAAACCAGACATAGGTTATGTACTTGCAAGTTGTGAGTGTTTTAGTATCACACATGCAAGCTGCTGAAATGATTGTCAAGTATTTCAAAGGCACATGCATCATAAGGCTGATATTGACAAAGGAAATAGCAGAAACTTGAAGAGATATCGCTCTCTGAATCACCGTGAAGGATCTGGTGGCTATTGCTTTCTAGGAACAAAGCTGATCTTCTACTACGCTCAGGAGCTTGTTAAGGTTCCTTGTTCAATTGGTAAATCTGAGGTTAATGCCTTGGGACCCTGTTTCAATCACCTGATGAGGATCAAACAATTGAGAATAACGTACGGTACATTCTTAGACTATGCTTCAATTTTGTGTGATAATTGTTTGGTTGCTAATATTGTTGTAGATCATGTTTCATATACTAAAATTGAATTACATGACCCTGAATATTAGTTTATTCATAGAGTAGTTGTGGAGAAACTGATAGTAATAGAACATTAGAGCACTGATTTGCAAATTGTTGATTTGTTTACAAAACCATTGGACTTGGATCAACACATGATTCTGAGAAAAGTCATTGGTGTTTATGAGATCTAATATGTTCTGTGAGTTGTTTTGATCAGATACAGGGACATGCATCATAACAAGCCATGAAATTCCTAGAATGTATAAAAGATCAACACTCTGTCCAAACAAAGAGTCAGTGGAAAACAGCTGCCTGTCATGCCAATACATATTGGGGATCTCGTAAAACGTTGTCGTGAAGGAGGAGGTCAAAGAGCTGAGGAGTGGCATTATTATGTATTCGATTATGAAAGAAGTACCAGTTGTTTGTAAAGTGGCTGGTATGTCTCCAACAGAGCCCTGAAGAATAATAACAAGGGAATGCACAAATATTCGCGGTTGAGAAGTCAAGTGATATCGCTGATAGAAATCAAGAGATTTAGCAAAAGATCGTTCATATCATCAAACTGTGAAGATCATTCATGTTTGTTGGATCTAAGCTCTAAGGTAGTGTATCATGCAAAAAAAAGTGTAGCCAAAGGAAATTCCAGCTGCCTACTGCACGTTGATGGTGAACCATGAGAATCAAAGGCATGCCAGAGCGAAAGACTAGCCACTGATCATAGAGCTGTTATTTGAAGATTCACAATAGGTTGTGGTAGTTTCTGGTGAAGTCCTGAACAAGTGGTTGGCACACATCACAAAACAGATCTCAAGGTATAAAAGCCTCTTACTTTAAGAAGTAAAAATTAATATAAAAGTGTTTTTGATGGTCTATTGCTTTTCTGGTTCCTTCACTTCCTGTGTTTAACTATGTTTGGATGACTGAGGTTGTATATAAAAGGCTGAAAAGAAAAAATATGTTGTAAAATCAATGTTTTGTAGTTAAATTCAAATGATTGATTGCTGAAACACGAGGCTGATTGTAAATATTGTTGATGATAATTGTTTGTATGTTTTCAACAAGTGTGCACTGATTTGTGTGTTAAGTGTTTCAGGTTTAAGCTTATTTGTTTCAGCTCATAGGACTGATCATGACTCTCTAAGAGGTAAACTCCAGAGAGGAGCAATGGATCAAGGGTCTGATATCTTGAGTGATGGATTGATCATGGAAGTAGGATCAGAGAGCTGTGTGTTCATCTAATTATGTGGGTTGTGAAAGTGCTTTATAGGATGGCTGCTTAGTTTTCATGTGTCTGAAGGCGAATTGAATGACTGATATTGGGTCTCAATCGATAAATGAGTATAATGTCGGTTCTATGATGCAAAGGAATAAACCTACCTCTTCCAGAGGCTGATGAGAGTTCCTAGACAGAATATTGTGCTTGTAAGGTGTTATGTGACTATCATGTCTGTACAACAAGTGGGTATTCATTTGGGTTCATCTTTGATCCAAGTATTTGACGCAAGGTACTGTTACCGGAAGTTGGACTGTGCTACAAAGCAAGTATCTATGGTATACCAACTGTTTGGCGTATGTACTGTAGTCTGTATTGATGGTAAAATGCTCAACAAGTTTCACCACGGGTCACTATCTCCAAAGCAAGGGTCTGTTTTGTCTTCTACAAGTGAATCTAGAGAAGATGTCATCTTACGGTTAAAGAAGATTATGCAGAAGTGTGTGGATGCTTCAGTTTCTTGAAGCCTACAGAAGGATGACATGAGACCAGTTCATTCCTGATAATAAGATAGGGCAGCATATTGTTATGAGATCCTTGGTTCAGGTGTCTACAGGGATAACAGAGATGTGATGCTCTTGTCATCATCATACATGCATGTTTGGACAATGTTGTGTTAACAAACGGACGATTGTGTTTGCTCTTAATGATGTTGCATGCAACTGTTGAGTTTCTCAGGAATGTGTTTGCTTCAGCAAAGGTGTATGAGATTCTTGGACTAATCTGTTAAGTGCCTAGGGGTTTTGATCAAGACAATGAATGTTGTTTTCAAAGAACTGTGGATTTGAAGTCTCACATGTACATCAACTCTCTGTTTGGTTGTGGTGGAGTAAATGTCTAGGCTGGTATTAGACATGTGAGACTGATGATAGTTGAGTTAACAGATGATCATATGTTTGAGTTCCCTACAGATGACGAATTAGAGAAGTGATATCTGCTTAGCTCATCTGATTAGGTAAGGACAACAAGACTCTGTGTCGAATCATTCAAAGAAACTGGTTTAGATGCAAGAATGAAAGTTATCTACAGTGAAGCAAAAATTTGAAAGTGTAGAACATGATACACAAGGGGCTGTTTTTTTTTTCCATCAAAGCTTGTGTATGGTCACATTCACATTGTGATTCGATCAAAGAGCTACTTGCTGTTCGAATTCTCGACTATCAGCGTCCTATTGCCCAACATCCAGTTGTGGTTGCAAGGAGAGTCAAAATGCTTACAAACATGAAGCTGTTTTCAATATGCGACGAGTCTGATCATCAAAGTGCTTAAGGATATGAAACACCACTGTTAGCAGGCAAGTGATTCCCATAACTCAGTATACTGTTGTGATACATATGTCTGTTTTTGACTTAGTTGATCACTCAAGCTGGGGGAGAATGATTCTGGTTCTGGTTTTTGATATAATTCTAATCAACGCCTAATGATAAGGAGTTCTGTGCTTATGGGGGAAAATTCTTTTAGCTACTTGGTTTAGGGGGAGAATCATTGTTTATGGGGGAGACTTCATTGATTAATTGGTTGATTTTAGGTTCTTAATGTTTGAAAATATGCCAATTGATTAAGTCTGATTAGAGAGCTATTAAGAACATGGTTTCCGCTGCACTGGGGTTTCTGATTGTTAGGTTCTTAATCATAGTTCTATTTGAACAAGCTGTTGATTGATTTTGCTAGATAATGACTGTTGGTTTGTCTAGTTGTTGCTTGTTCTGTTTTTGGCTTGTGTTTGTTGGAGTGTCTTTTCAGGTTGAACCAGAGAGATGCTTGAGTACCAAACTCAGTCAAAAAGGGGGAGATTATAAATGCAGATTCTGGAACAACTCGCTGTGAAGAACAAGTCGTTGCACCGAACAGAGCAGTGTGTCAATCAGGAAGGTGCATTAGATCACAGACGTCCGAGTTGCTGACATGAATGTGTGAGCTGACGTGGCAAGACATGAGTGGATGTGATGATGTGTCGAGGAAAGTTGATGCTTTGGCATTGAAGATAGAGACGAGAGTGCTCTTGGAGATATGAAGAATATTCTCCACTACAAATAAGGAAAGGATAAGCTTGAGCAGTAAACAGTTTCCTTATCCTTGGAGATATGTAGAATATTCTCTACAACAAATAAGGAAAAGATAAGCTTGAGAGCAAACAGTTTCCTTATCCATTGATACTTGGAGATTCGTCTTCTAGGATTTCTCAAGTCGTGTATATATATTTTAGGAGTAGGCCACGAGCCAATTTGAGCACTCTAGAATATTGATACAGTTGTAAACTTCGAAGCCAGAAAAATAAGGCTTAAAAGGTGTGTTCCCAGTTCTCTGTGACGTTAATCAGGGAGGTGATTAAGTGCGCAGAGAAATGTTTTTCTTTCTCTTAGATCTACACTGGTGAGAGTTTAGATAGAAAAAAGAGAGGGTTGGTTTTCTTCTCTTATAGATAAAAAGAGAGAGGGTTAGTTTTCTTCTCTTAGATCTACACAGGGTGTTGTGTTAGATAGAAAAGAGAGAGTTTCAGATTCATTCTTAATCGGGATCAATCCTATTGGGTAGAATAGGTTGAGTAAGGGCCGAGACAAAATTGTATCATTGTAAGAGATAAATTTTGTTAATAAGATTGAAAAGAAAAGCATTGGTTTGGCGCGTTCCAAGTATAAATTAGTGTGTTGTGTGTCTCTATACCCTAAGACTTGACACTTTTGAAAGTGTTTGCCGACTTATACTTCAGAATTCAGATTAAAGCGCATGTCGTTTTATGTGCTCACCAAGTCTAACACTAACGCCTAACGGCACCACGTTTGTCTAGGAGCCGAAACAGAACATTTCAAAAGTAATCGACTGAACCGGCCGGTTCAAATAATTTGAGATTACCGGTGTTATTGTTAAACCAAAAAAAAAATCGCAATTTACGAAAACACTCTGGTTCGCTAAGCGGGTTCTCAATTTTACGAAACACTCTGGTTCGTGAAGCGGGTTCGACTTGTCTGGCTTAGGCATCGCCACAACTCTTCCGCAAGTTCACATACACGCTCGGTGCCGTGCTCCTAAGTCCTAACGTGTCTTCTTAGCTCTCTCAATTCTGAAATATCTGGTTCTCTCTTGTCTTGTCCTTGGAGATTATACGACTACGAGGTTTGTTCTCTGTGAACCAATCAATCGATGTCTGCTGCATGTGCTGTAACACCGTCTGTTAGGACAGAGTTGTTCAGCTCAACATCTAAAAGATCAATCTTTCCTGCTCAAATTTGTCGACCCAGTAAGGATTCAAATCCAAATTCTCCTATAGATTAAGCCTGAGTTATATTTATTGACAATCTTTTGCAATAAAGGGAACAAATGTGAAATCAGCAGAAGGGAATTTGCAATTAGAGGAGGGATTGTTGCTTCTGGAGTTTCAGTCATGGGTACTTCTTCTGCTTCTCAGTCTCTTCCAGGTAAAAAAAGATCCTAGCTTTGGACTTTTTCTTCTCTTTTAGTTTTAAAAAATCTTATCTTTTTGTTTGAACGAAGTTGGATGATTCTCTTTAGGTAGTGAGAGGTTGGCTTTTAAGCCAGAAGGGTATAACTTTTGGGAATGGAGAGGTCACAAGATTCATTATGTGGTTCAAGGAGAAGGCTTACCTCTTGTTCTTATTCATGGATTTGGTGCTTCTGTCTTTCATTGGAGGTACCCTTCCTTAGTTTCACCTCCCAAGCTCTATATTGTCACTCTTTCTCTCTTGATTTAGGATCATCTCTCTTATCAGTTTATACGTTTTAAGACAGCTTGGTTTTTATAGCATATGGATCATTGATTTTTATAGGTATAACATTCCTGAATTGGCTAAGAAATACAAGGTGTATGCCTTGGACTTACTCGGTTTCGGATGGAGTGACAAAGCTCTCATAGACTATGATGCCATGGTTTGGACAGATCAAGTTATTGATTTCATGAAAGAGATTGTGAAAGAGCCAGCTGTTGTTGTCGGAAACAGGTAACATGAATGAATGTGCTTTTATGAAGCTCTTTTTGTCAAATCCATAAGGAAATCTGAATAACAAGTTTTCTGACTTTTTTTCCATAGCCTTGGGGGATTCACAGCCTTGACAGTTGCGGTAGGATTACCTGAGCAGGTCACAGGAGTTGCACTTCTAAACTCTGCGGGACAATTTGCATCTGAGAGTAGAAAACGAGAGGAAGTTGATGAATCCGTGATAACCAAGTTTATAGTTAAGCCATTTAAAGAAATATTCCAACGCGTGGTTCTCGGGTTCTTGTTTTGGCAAGCCAAGCAGCCATCTCGGATTGAATCTGTCTTAAAGAGTGTAATGTCTTATTTGACTTTTTTTTTCAGATTTCTTCTTCTCAAAGTTTGTTACTACTTTGTACTCAATTTTGTTTATTGCAAAAATGCAGGTGTACATAGACTCTACTAATGTCGATGACTACCTCGTCGAATCCATTTCAAAACCTGCAACAGATCCAAATGCTGGAGAAGTATACTACAGGTACGAAAACACCAATAAAGAGCTTCTCTGTTTTGATACATAAAGAGACCTAACTACCATTTGTTTGTTACTACTATCTTACAGATTGATGACAAGGTTCTTAACGAACCAGAGTAAATACACTCTAGATAGTGTTCTAAGTCAGATGACTTGTCCGCTGCTGTTGGTTTGGGGAGATCTTGACCCGTGGGTCGGTCCTACTAAAGCCGAGAAAATCAAAGCATATTACTCCAACTCATCGCTCGTGCACTTACAAGCAGGGCATTGTCCTCATGACGAAGTCCCGGAAGCTGTAAACAAGGCTTTGTTGGATTGGTTGTCCATTAATGTAGCTTCTAAGCCATCTTCTCCTAAAGCCTTGGAAATATAAATGAAGACTATTTGTGAAGGAAGTATATAGTTGTATATACATTGTTGCTCTTTTTACAATTTGCTGCTTCTGGACTTGTATAATCTGAGATTTAGAGCAGAGACTTGATCAAGTTTTGCTAATGAATGAATATGAATGCAACTCTTGTGGGATAGTATCATTGAGTTGGGTATCTGAAGCAGGTTTTGGTTAAAACCCCTCAAGAGAATAAAAGACTACATTACAAAAGTTTAACGTAGTGGGTAGTGGGTACCAATACCCAAACAGTCTTAGGCCCTTACTGGTGACCAACTTTTAAAACTTTAAAAATGTTTAAAGCTTTGACAGTCAATTTTTTGCCGATCAGACTTTTTTGGCTTTTATTTTTTTTAAAGTTTTAAAAGTCACTTTTTTTTTTCTCTTCTTTGTTTTCTCTTTTTTTTTTAGCATCAAAACTCAGGTTTTAAAATTAAATAATTTTTAAAGCATTTTTTTTTCACCCTTTTATATTTAAAAGCTATCCAAAAGTATATATAAATATTTTATATATTTTATTTTTATAAATTAATTATTCTCATTTTTTTTATCATCATCACTAATAATACTATAAAAGAGTTTATGAAATACATCGTTAATAAGAAAATAATATTCAAACAATGCATTGATTAGTGGTTAATAGATTTTTGACTGCTCATATAACTACTCAATAGAAAAAAAAACATTCAAAACAATTAAAAGACACTATTGATATTTGCTAGAATAATCAATCACCAAAAACAAAAGAAAAATCAGAATATTAATATTGTTAGCGAAATTTTATATTGACTATCGGTATTATTACTATCTTTTAATTTATTGTTGAAGTGTATTATTAGCGGAATTTTATATTGACTAGTTTGTTTTTAATCATGATATTTAAAAGAAATAGTTACATTCTATTTTTGGAAGATTACGTAAACCATTATAAATAGAGTGACAAATATGTGTTTTCTTAGAACTTGCAAATCCAACAGGTACTATAATCTCCACATATGTTTTTCTTTTTACGTTTCAGTAGATATTCATTGCACGTGGAGCATTGAATTAATTTAGAACTTTTTTGTTTCTATAGAATGGCATCAGCTCGTAAGGTAACAATTTTTTTTTTCTTATAAAACATTATTGCTAAATTTATATGTCATGTTTTGCTAATACATTTTTTTTTGTTAAACATTTATAGAAACAAATCACATGGTCTGATAATAATACCCATACTTTTCTTGAATTGTTCATCACACAACAAGAGGAAGAAAATTGGAAAGAACAACTGTTAACAAAAGAAGGAAAAGAAGAAGTAATTTCTAAATTTTTGCAGGCAACAAGATATAAGTTATCTTGGAAAAAATTTCAGAATCACTATATCAGTCTGAAATTCTGGTATAGTACATACCAAAAGTTACGCAAAAAAACAGGAATTCATGTCAACGAATCTACGGGAGAAATCAAGATGGATAAAGAATGGTGGGAAGACCGAAAAAAGGTAAATTTTATTTAATAATCTTTAATCAAAGATTATATACGTTATAACAAAATATATAATGATGGTGTATGTCATTTACACGAATATGGTGTAGCAGTTGGTCATATACAAAAAAAGGGGCTCAAAGACCTTGATATGCTGGAAAGAATATTCAGAGACATGATTATTGGAACGGATGACGGGTGGGTAGTTGGAAATGGTCCCGATGGGTATGTGCCAGTGCAAGATTACAGGACAGACACACAGACCGAAGTAGATGAACCTGACATGGGTGGTGACCAGGAAGAAAATTTTCATGTACCTCCACACAACGAAAACTCTGCCGAAAGAGAGAAAGTGCATCAAACCGCTGTGAGACGCAAACATAAAGGTTTAGGAAGCACTGAAAAAACTGAAATTTCGATGGCATATGACAGACGTTCGGAGACTATTAAAATTGCAGGGAAAGTCATGTGTTCTGACAGAGAGAGAGAGTTGTACGTCGTATACACTAGATATCTAATATCGAATACAACTCATCTTTCTATTGGGATGTGATTACCCTAGTTGAAAATAATGAGGCAGCTCGGCAAATGGTTCTAGGATTACCAAACGATGAACATGTGCTCAATTATCTGCAACGATCAACGTCTAACTCTTATTAGTTCTATTTCATGGAGTTTTTTTTTTAATAAGATTTTAGCGTTCTTTACTATTAAAATAAGTTTTTAGCTTTCTTTACTTAATAATTTTTGTATTTTTTAATGTATTAAATAAATATATGGCTAGACGATTCATATTTAAATGGAGTTGACTCAAAAAAACTTAGCACATGTAGATCGGTCAGTTGTCAACAAACCAACTAAATTTTAGCCAATCTATGAGCTAATTCTAAGGAAAACAATCACTTGAAAAGTGATAAATACTGTAGTTATGTATGTTCACCCTATAAATCACTATGTATCTCTATTTCATTTTTAAATAACAACCAGTATCGTAAAATATTTCATAGTTATGGCATCATCATCATCATCTTCACGTAAGGTAATGTCAAAGACACAATTTTAAAATCTATTGATTTGTATTTTAATCCGATTACTAAGTTTCTTCCTCTTTTTAATATAGAAATTATTATTATGGGAAATACTTGAAGATGAAGAAGGTGATGATTTATTGCTTGAAGATGATCCAGATATTAGAGTCGTGAGGCCTTTATGTTCAGATGGAGTCCGAGGAAGTAATTTTCTTCATGATATGATCAATGGTCATCCACAACAATGCCAAAATATGTTAAGGATGTGACTGGAGGTTTTTAGCAAATTATGCAGCGTTCTCGAAGAAAAATATGGTTTGTGCGACATCTCTAACATGTCTGCCAAAGAGAGTGTGGATATGTTTCTACACATGTGTGGACATAACATAACACAAAGGAATGCGATGCGTACATTCAGGCATTCAGCTGACACGATCTCCAGAAAATTTCATGAAGTTCTTGATGTAGTTGTGTTGATGGCCACTGATATGTTTGCACCAAATCTTACAGCTCTTACGCAAGCTCATCCAAAATTGCAAGCTGATCGACGTTATTGGCCACATTTTAAAGGATTTATCGGTGCAATTGATGGAACACATGTACCTGTCATGGTTTCTGTACAACAGAAACAAAAATACTGGAATAGGCACGACGATACAACTATGAACATCCTCGCAATATGTAACATAGACATGATGTTTACATATATTTATGTTGGTATTCCCGGATCTGCACATGATGCCAAAGTTCTCTCGCTTGCTATGGAAGGTGATCATGATTTTTCACACCCACCTGATGGTAAATATTACCTCGGAGATTCAGGATATGCATTACGTCGTGGATTTCTTTGTCCATATAGAGGAGAACGATATCACCTATCTAGTTTTAGAAACCAACCAGAGAGAAGTTATAAAGAAATGTTCAATCGCCGTCATTCATCACTTCGATCTGTTATTGAGAGAACATTTGGAGTATGGAAACGAAAATGGTGAGTCGTGAGAGATGAAGCGAGATATAAGATCACAATGATGAGAAAAATTGTCGTGGCGACTATGGCCCTCCATAATTTTATTCGCAATACACATATTGAAGATCCTGATTTTCAATCAGAATGCGTACATGCCCCAAATGAGGAAGAACTTCCAAATGTGATGGAGCAAGACGTTAGTTCGAAACAATACATGGAAGGTGTCTGTGATGAGATTGCTAATGCTATGTGGGCTAGTCGTCATTAGTTTTCTTTTTGTTGTTGCATTATTTAAAATTTAATAAGTTAATAAATTGATGTCTACAACTTCAATTATTTCTTATTCTTATAGTTGTTTGTTTTTAATTAGTTTTCAAACAAAATTTCATATTTGATTGATTTATATTTTTAAAATTTTTTAATTTATCATTAATAAAATTTATTTTGTCATTAAAATCTTATTAAATTAATTTCTGACATAATATATATTTATTATTAATACTTATAATAATAATAAAAATAACATCTACATCTTTAAAAGTTGTTGGTAAACAATCAGATTTTAACAGTTTACAGCTTTAAAAGTTTCTACAGTCAAAACATCAACATCCAAATTTTCTGCAGCTAAAATTTTCAAGTCAAAGTCTTTACAGCCACAAGTAACAGCTGTTACCAATCAGGGTCTTAGATTGACTTTGACAATGACAGGTTATTTTCACACGTGTGAAACATGGAAATTTGTAGTTTTTTTTTCTTTGGGGTTTTTTGGGCAGTAAATTTAAGTGTGCACTAAATTGGGGTCTCAACTCTCAACAGTTGATTTCCAAGGTAGTCGCTAGCTGAATCGATGATAAGAGCCATTTTGATTTCTAGACAATCTGAATCACTAACTGATTAACTTGAATAAGTGTGGTTCATAATAGGTCATTTCTTCGTACGATTTTGATTTTAGAGCAACATTATTAAAGGGACTTATGATTTTATTACCTAAGCCGCTTTTTAATTTTGGTGGTCAACACCTAAGCTGACAAATATCAAAATGTAATAATTAGTTTAGGGAAATGGTCGTATGAATATTGAGTGCTGTGATTCCATTATTCCAACCAAAGTGGCCAACACAAGGACCCCTTTCTTTCTTTTCTTTTTTATTCCAACGTTTCATGTATTTTGAAATAAAAATATGGTTCGATTCCATTTCAATCGCTATAATTCTGTTAAACAATGGCAACAAGAGCGTGTTGGAGTGATGTGCTTCTCTTGTTTCTATGGTGATCATTATGCACCAACTCCTTTTATTTCGTAAATTGGCTGGTTTATAACTAATGTATACACTAATTATGCTCATAAACAGTCTTTTCAAATGATTGCCCCCAACATAATTAGTGTTCTTCTAAATGTTAGGGCAATCATTTGTGTAATTGGGGAGTACATCATAAGTTCCAACTCACTTAAATGATTAGTGTTCTCGTAAGTATATCAATTGGTGTTAGTTTTTAGTATTTGTTTCCAGCTTAAAAGTACCTAAATAAATGTGAAAGTAAAAAGGTTTAAAAATATTTTGAATTATCCGGTTAAAGAAAACCAAAAACGATGGTTTTCTTTGTGTAATATCATAAGCGGCCAACATTTAGAATCATATCTGGTGTGGTTTTGATTTTCTTTTTGCTTTATTTGACCTTTTTTCTTAACTATTTTTGTTCTATATGCATGAGTTTCAACATTTGAACATATGAAAAGGAAATAAAATGTATTTAATCTTCCTTAGCATAACTTTTTCATGTACCTATATGTAATTTTATATTGAAAAGATTACGCTAAAAGAGAAAAGCGGTCCTAATTAACATCCAGATTGATCTAAACTGTAGGCTGCACTGTGGACAAAAACAAAGGAATCCAATCGACTCATATAAAAAAATGAATAACGATGGATCGCAAAATATAAACTAGAAAAAACGAAAAGATGAAAGATGGTTTTTTTTTATAATAGAAACCTAGTATTTGCTCTTTATAAAAACGCATATAATTTAAAAATATAATTTTATTAACACGATCAGAGACAGATATATATAGCTAGGCGTGTCTCTTAAGTTTTTTTTTTTTTTGAACAAAAGCGTGTCTCTTAAGTTATGAACACCAGTTTAGTACTATTATTCTCGACAGATTGGTATTCAAATCTTAGCTTATTGGTCAAGATTGATGTTATTCTATAATTTCTATTGAACTATACGTCTATTTGGGATAATATCCAAAAAGAAAAAAGACAAAATATGTTGAAACCTGTTGTTGCTATTAACTGCGAATTGGTTTATACAGTATACTTTAACTTAGATATATACTGATCATGAACGAATAAGTGAATCTTGTAAGTAGGGCAAGCATGGTTATCAACGCCATCATTATGTTCTTCGGAGCATAATATAAAATCATGGTTTCATTAGAGATTTTATTTATAAACTATAGTATAGAATAACAGATTGTATAGCGTATCAATCAACGTGTGTATTCCTCTTTTGTTTATTTTTATCGTCTAGGATTCATTTATTTCATGCATGCTTTACAAGGCACGCACTTATAAACAAGCATGCGCACACACAAACATGTAAAATACATAAAGTATTTGAAATCTGGATAAATCTGAAATGAAAAAAATATACGAGTATATTACACTAAAGTCGGATTAAATTCTAAAATGAAAGATACATTAAATTGCAAAGCTCATTGAATATTGTTTTTACTTGTAAAAAAAGGTTGGTGTTGTTATTAACTAACGGCGCTTGCATTCGTTCGTATCATAATGAATAATTTTGTCGTAACAGTAGTAACAGTAGTAGTGCAGGTAATTTTCACTATCATAATCAATAACTGATGCTACAACTTAATATAGGAAGCCAACCACCCATCTATGAAATAAAGATCTAGTTATCTTATCATAAATTTCAACTTCGACTTAATTAAGAGGGTAACGTAGAGTAATTATCATATGAGTTGTCAACCAATTAAATTGATCATATCATGCATGCCACGAAAAATCTCGTTATCGATTGTGAACACGAAAAATATTTTATATATTAAGGTGATAATGTAATAAGAAATATATATTACTCTCTCCGTTTCATAATATAAAATATTTTAAAAGTTTTTGTTTGTTTCACAATATAAGATGTTTTCAATTTTTGAGTCAACTTTTAGACTACTTTTATATTTTTAGTATTATTTATTTTATGCAGTTTTGTTTCTGATTGACTAAAACATCTTATATTTTGAAACGGAGGGAGTAGTATACATGCCCCATAATTGTGTCGTACGATTATTAGAGTTGTAGTATAATGAAATTATAAATTTCGACTTGCAAATTGCAATATTAGAATATATATATATATATATTATATTATATATATACATATCGTGAGAAGAAAAGAAAAGAGGATACTCTATATGATCTGGAGGGACGGTTAGGCTGTCTTATTCGTGACATTACTGACCCTTTAAACAAAAATTAATTGTTATGATTTGTTCAAATGGTGCCAAATTAATATTTATATGCTCAAATCTTAGGAAAACTACAGCACCAACAGTCATTTATTCAGACTATAGTATTATTGCAATTGTCAGAACAATGTTACAAAATGCCAATGATTCTCACTTGTTCTTTGTTTACTAGGATCTAGCTTAAAATATGTTTAACTAAGCTCTCTTTCGACCATGGATGGAAAAAGAGAATGTATTTCGATAATCAAAATAAATTCGTAAATATTGGCGAAGATATAAGTACTATACTTTTTGGCCTTTAGCGGAATTTATAAATTATAAGTTTAATACACATATAAATCTGGTGGAGTACGTAGTAAAACAACAACATCGGTGATTTATAACATCCATAACTATACTACCAAATATATATACTAACTTACTTATGGATCTCATTTATCTAATGATTTTTGAAGTACAATTTTTGTGTCATACTTTCTTATCTTTGTATCCAAACAAATCTCAACTAAATTCTTTACAATCTTTACAACCAAACACAATCATTTCCTTATTTGATAATATTAATTTTCTAAAATATATCTATCTAATTTAAATCAATATGTTAGATTAAAATATAATTCTCCTTTCATTTTTATTTAATTTTATATTTAATTATTTTAATTACTATTTAATACATAAAGTGAATAAAATTTTAGATTTTTTTAGCATATAATGTGATTTGAATTTTTATAAACGGATATATATTAAAAATTATCTTAGGATATTTGTAACCAAATAAGTATATCCACATATAGAGCTCGGAATACATTTTTGGAGTACAATAGGGTGCCATCACTTTTTACCAACTTCGGGTCGGGTTTTTAACTAAAATTATAACCAATTCAATTATCCGGATCTTCCTTAAGATTGCCGAATATTTTGGGTCGGTTTTTAATCCATATCATACTTATTTACATCCAATTAATGTCAATTAATGCCCATTGTATCTTAGGAAAGATCTAATTTGCATGCCGAATTTTTAGGATCGAGTTTGACAAAAAGAGTTGATAACCCAATTTATGTAATCACATCCTCTTAATCACATCCCTATAATATAGCAACTAATTCAAGATGAATACATCTTAGGAAATATCTAACTCGCGTTTAATAAACGATTACATATTTGGTAAGATCTTATTAGCTTTAAATGTGTACTATTAATGCAATAATATCAATTGAGAATCATAATAAGAATATGCTAGATCATCCATTCCTAAATCATAACTAACAAATCGTAAAATGTATATTCTCAACTTACCAATCAAGAGTTTATACAAAACTCTATCTACCACCGTTAACAGTATATATATCAAAAAAATAGGTAAAACCTAGTTGTATGCATTACACATTTACATATATCAATTAGATCATGCTGATACCATAGTTTGAACTTTGAACCCAAAAAAAAAAGACAAAGATTGAAACTAAAAAATTGTTGCAAGAAAAAGTTAAGAAATGGGAAAGAATACAAAAAATCAAAGGTGCGTTACACTTGTTATAAGTTCATTGGAAAGAGAGAGGCTACTCCTACCGTTTTTTTGTTTAAATAATAACATTTATATCTATCTCTTACAACTTTCAACACTACATTTGTTTCCCTCTTGGGAACCCAAATTTTACTTTCTTCCTCATTAATTGTATAACTCTTTTATTATTCTTTCTGTTTTTGTCCGTATTTTCTTATTATTATAAATAGCCTAACATAAAACGACACTGTTGTTATATCTACACTATTTAAAATTCTACTAGATGACTAGACCACCAGTCCGAATAATCCAAGTTTTGTAGTTTTTATTAGTATAATGGTAAATAATATATTAAAACTAGGTGATTTTCTGCGATCTGTGAATTAATTTTTATAAAATTTTGCATCCTATTTATAACGTTAGAGTACATAAATATTTCATATGGGGAAAAAGATGAAGATAGTGCAAAGGATCGGGACCCACCGGGAGGAAGAAGAAGAAGTGACAACAACAAGTTTTTATCTATTTCCAGTTTTACCCTTTCCTTTTCGTTTCGCGCGTCTTCACCGGCTTACCGGCTACACCAATGTCGCTGTATTATCGGTTTCATCATTTGATTAAGTGATAAACTAATTGTTATTCAATAGAGTATTTAAACAAATACGAAGAGCAATGAAATTAGTAGTTTATTAAATTAGCTGCCGCCGCGCCGGCCGTTACGATTGCAGCAGCACGACTGTTTTTTTCCTGAATTCTTTTTTTCTTTCTTGAACTTTCTCCGTTTCAAAAATAAAATATTTTAGTAAAAACACGCATATTAAAAAATAGTTACTTTTAAAAAGTTTAACTAATCATAAATAAGTATGCATAATATAAAATATAAATTTAATCTAAATATTGTATAAAAATTTGAAAACATCCTATATTATGAAACAAAAATACCTTTTTAAATATCTTATATTATAAAACGGAGAGAATATTATTTTATTCCATCTGAGTCCAGTCATGGAAGCCAACAAGTCTAATTAAAGAGAATAACGTTTCTTAATTTATTCTTTATTATATAATATAATTGTTTTTTATTATAATTAGCTAAGTTTTTTTTTTGTCGGTATAATTAGCTAAGTTTAATTTTAATTCTTTAAACAGTTCCTATTTCTTTGTTAATTCCTTTTTTTTGGGTATGATGAAGAGATGGGAATATATTATAGTACTACTATACCTTTTTTATTTATTATAAAAGTTATATTACAAAAACGAGACATTTTTTCGCTTTTCTTTTTTAATTTTCGCTTTTTTTTTTGGTTGTTCCGTCCTCTTGACTTCTACTGCTGTTTCAGACGGAGAGAGAGGGAGAGCCTGAGAAAGAGAAAGAGAGAGAGAGAGAGGTTGAAGAAGAAGAAATATTTCCAAAAACCCAAGAATCGTTTTTTATTTTTTTTGTTGCTGGCTTGATTCTCATGGAAAATCTCACTCATCCTCGTAATCCAAACAAGTCTTCTTCTTCTTCACTCCCTAAGAAGAAACCTTACAATGGCCTCACCCCCGGCGGAGGTTTTACCTACACCAACTCCTCCGGCAACACCACCACCTCTACATACGACGACGTTTTCGGTGGTCCGCCTAGGTTCGGTGCTCCCACTTTATCTCCTCGTCTTGAAGACTACTGCGAGATTTTCTCCGGCTCCTCACGCGCCGCCGTTTCTTCGATTCCCGTACTCGATCTTCCCCTAGTTGATGGTAGAGATGTCTACTTCGATGTTCGGACTCAAGGTTTTGATTACCGTGAAGTCTTCGGTTTTAACGATCTCGATTTAGCTCCTTCCTATGAAGACCTTTTTTACCAGCAGAGGTCTACTACGGTGGTTGGTCTTTGTTATTCCTCCGACGATGCTTGGTACTTATTTAAAAATCCTTACTTTTTTTCTCTTCCCCTTGATTCAATTTATAGAAAAGAGTCATTTTTTTTTTTTGGTACAGGACTCCTGAAGAAGTAGAGTCATGCTCAGGAGGTACAGAGCATTCTGGCAAAAGTCCTTGTTTCTCTAATGGTAGAGATTCATATGATTCCGTTGATGGAAGCACTGAGTTCAACATGTCTTATAACAAAGCTAGCGGCGGCGGGGATACAAATATGTCAAGTGGTGGTGGTGTCATACGTGTAGCTGGCTACACTGCTGCAGTTGATGAAATGATTTGTGCTGGTGGAACAACTAAGGAGACTGGGCCCTCTTCTCTTGGCAGCAGAGGTACAACAAGTAGATTTGCCTTTGAAGACAAGTATTACACTTGTGAACCTTTTGTTACTGTTTCTGAGATTGGTTTGAAGACTCATCCTACTGGGATCCCACCTCCTTCGAGGCCACCTCCTGTATTAAAGAGCGGCTTTAGAAGTTCGGCATCTAATTCTGGAACCACCGGATCAGAAGGATCTGCGGATAGTAGTTGTTCTCCACCGTTTTTTGATGTTGAGGTTGATGCTAGTTCCGCTGCTGTGAGAGAAGCTATGGTTAAAGCTGAGGCAAAGCTGAAAAATTCTAAAGAGCTGTTTGAAAGGAAGAGGGATGGGGCAAGGACCACCACGAAGAATAGATTGACTGAGGAATCGAAACCGGGCCATACAGCGGGTTTGAGGGATAAACGTGGAAGTAAGTCACTCTCTTCTCAAGGGTCTGCAGACTCTGATGAATGGAAAGAAGCTAATCAGTTTGTTGAATTGGTGAGAACTGAGCTACCAAGAAATGCTGATGAGAACAGTGGTGGGAAAGATGTTTGTATTCCCCTTAATGCAGAGTTTTTCGATCAGGAGCTGACATGGGCAGCCAATGGGAAATTGCCAAAACACCCTGGAACGAGAAAGGTAGCATCTAGGCTTAAGAGACATGAGAAAAAGCTTGCAGAAAAGGCTCCTGAAGAGCCAAAGAATGAGAAATCGGGACATGTGGAGCTGCAATTTGAGATGGGAAACAATTTGTCTGATCATGGTGGGATAGTGAAACACAGAAATCTGCTCAGACCAGAAGAAAACAAGCTCTTTACTGAAAAGCCTGCAAAACAAAAGAAGGAATTGCACTGTGTAGAGAAAACAAAACGCATACAAAATCAACAATCGGATAGAAAACCACATCAGAAAGCAGCTGAAAAGAACCAGGAATGTGTGTTTGAGTGGGAACAAAATGCGAGAAAGCTCAGGGAGGCTCTTGGTAATGAAAGCATGCTAGAGGTCTCCTTGGAATCGAACGGAAATGGTAAAAAATTGGGAATGCGTGGTGAAAGTGAGACAAAACTGAATGAGGCCTTGAAGCGGGTGGAGGAGGAAACTAGGGTCAAAGAGGCTCGTGTAAGAGAAGAAAATGAGAGAAGAGAAAGAGAAGCTTTTGAGAAGGCAGAAAATGAGAAAAGTCGTAAGGCAGCATTGGAGCAAGAAGAAAGGGAAAAAAAGATTAAGGTAGCTCGTGAAAAAGAAGAGAATGAACGGAGAGTGGCAGAGGCTCGTGAAAAGGCAGAACAAGAAAGGAAAATGAAAGAACAGCAAGAGTTAGAATTGCGGCTAAAAGAAGCTTTTGAAAGGGAAGAAAAGAACCGTAGAATGAGAGAGGCCAATGAGAAGGCAGAGAGTGAAAGGAAAATGAAAGTTGCATTTGAACAAGAGAAGGAACGAAGGATAAAAGAAGCACGTGAAAAGGAAGAAAACGAGCGAAGAATAAAAGAGGCTCTTGAGGAGGCGGAGCGAAGGCTGAAAGAAACTCTTGAACAAGAAGAGAAGGAAAGGCAGATTAAAGAGTTTCAAGAGAGAGAAGAAAATGAGAGGAGCGCTAAAGAGGCTCTCGAGCAGGCAGAGACTGAGAGGAGGTTGAAAGAAGCCCTTGAGAAAAAGGAGAAAGAAAGGAGGGTGAAAGAGGCACGTGAAAAAGAAGAGAATGAGAAGAGGCTGAAAGAAGCTATGGAGCTAGAAGAAAAAGAAAAAAGGCTGATAGAAGCTTTTGAGAGAGCAGAGATTGAGAGAAGACTGAAAGAGGATCTTGAACAGGAAGAGATGAGGATAAAGCTGCAAGTAGCCAAGGATAATGAAGAAAGAGAAAGAACACATAGAGAAAATCAAGAGCATCAGGAAAATGAAAGAGATTCAGGAGAAGAAAGTGACGAGAAAGAAAGAGATGCTTGTGAAATAGAGAAAACCTGTGAAACCATCACAGAGGATCATGGAGAGCAAGCATCTAATGAAAGTCTTAGCGACAGTCTAGAAGAGGATGAGAGTATAGACAACGAAGAACCAGTGACCAACCAAAAGGAAGAAGAAGAAGGACCAAGCCAGAGAGAATCTATGTCCGAAGACTCCTGTCCTTGGAAGGTTTTTGAGAAGAACCTCAAAGACGCCAGCCAAAAGGAAGGAACCAATGAGCTGGATGCTGAATCCAGGTTGTTTGAGAGGAATGAAGAGGCACCACAGTTGAGTGAAAATGGAGGATATAAACAACAAAATGGAGAATCAGGTGAGAAATGCAACTCCGAGAATATCAAAGGAGGAAAGCACAAACAGAAAAGTAAAATGTCTGATACCTCTAAAGATGCATCAGTTCTCAAACGAGACAACGGGTCGAAAACTGAAGTTGAAGAAAGATCAGAAGACGTTGTAGATGAAGACGAAAATGTCAGAAAAGCAGCAGGTGCTGGTAGGGATCAAAGGCATCCAGAGGGAAGTAAGTGCGCTCCCAAAACATCCACTGGTTTCAGAAACCATGAAAATAAATTCACCCATGAGACCCAAGCAGGTCTAAATCAAGATGCAAAATTGGAAAGACCGTTGCCTTTTCGAGTGCAACGTGAGAAAGAAGTAGAGAGGCTGAAGCGAGAAAGAGACTTTGAGATGGAGCGCTTAAGAAAGATAGAAGAAGAAAGGGAGAGGGAAAGAGAGAGAGAGAAGGATCGAATGGCTTTTGACCAGAGAGCCTTGGCTGATGCACGTGAAAGATTGGAGAAAGCATGCGCTGAGGCTAGAGAGAAGTCTTTGCCTGATAAGTTATCAATAGAGGCAAGACTTAGAGCAGAACGTGCGGCAGTGGAGAGAGCAACTGCTGAAGCTCGTGAACGTGCAGCTGAAAAGGCTGCTTTTGAGGCGAGGGAGCGAATGGAAAGATCCGTTTCTGATAAGCAATTTCAGAGTTCAGGTTTCTTTGGTGAACGAATGGAGAGATCAGTTTCTGATAAGCAATTTCAGAATTCAGTCTCTTTTGGTGCTTCAAGATATCAAAACTCTCCTGGTACAAAAACTCTGAAAGCTCTCTAGTTCTTTTATTTTCCCATCCCCCATTAGCTTAACAATTTTTCTTGTCTTTTTGTCTCTTAAGGTACTGATGGTGAATCGCCTCAAAGGTATACATCGAGATTAGAAAGGCATCGGAGAACAGCTGATCGTGTGGTAATTTAATGCTTCTATTTTCCAATACTTGTAGTAAGAATACACACCATTGATGTTAATTAATGTACTCGTAACAGGCTAAAGCGTTAGCAGAGAAGAACATGCGTGATCTTGTGGCTCAGAGAGAACAAGCAGAAAGAATTGTACAGCCACCAAACCGAAACTCCTCTTCAACTAAAGAAAAAAAAGCCTTCGAATGTTTGTAGTAATCATAGTTTGTTTCTGTTTCTTACAGAGAGTCGCTGAAACCTTGGATGCGGAAGTAAAGAGATGGTCAAGTGGAAAAGAAGGAAACATAAGAGCATTACTCTCAACATTACAATACGTACGTTTCCTTAAATGAAGAGCAAAGCTAAAAAAAAAGAACAAACAGAGTTAATTCTCAAAATCTGAGTTTTTTTGTTTTGGTTTGTTTGATATGAACCAGATCCTTGGTCCCGAGAGTGGTTGGCAACCTATACCATTAACAGAAGTCATAACTTCAGCAGCCGTGAAGCGAGCTTACAGGAAAGCAACACTTTGTGTTCATCCAGACAAATTACAGCAACGTGGTGCAAACGTTCATCAGAAATATATCTGTGAAAAAGTCTTCGATCTTCTTAAGGTAATTCATGTTCTGTAACACCATTTCACACAAACTCTGAATTGGTCAAACTGAAACTTTGAATTTGTGTTAACTTACTAATAAATTAACAGGAAGCTTGGAACAGATTCAACTCAGAAGAAAGGTAGAGTTATGACATATGACCTTTAGTAGTAGTATATGACAATGGTTTCTCAGCTTTCTTAACATTTCTTAGAGAGTTGATTTTTTTTCTACAATTTGTTTTATTGTAAAGTCGTGCTTCTAGAGTAGTTGAAGAGTAAATATCCCTTTGGTATCTTTTTTTCTTTCTATGATTGCCAATTTGCCTAGATGATCATTCATTGTAATCATTTCTACAATTATCTGTAGATTTTAATATAAATATTTCTAAGCAATTATATAGTTTTTTTTCTTCTGCAAATTGTTACATTCGATCTCTTGTCATATACTTGACGACCACTTAGAATACTTATCTTTAGTCGGAAGTGACTGTCTATTTTGTACATGTTAAATTTAAGTACAAGAAAAAGTAATGATTGCAGAGAGCTGTTTCAGTTAGTTAGCGTTCTACAAAAAAAAAATTATTATTTCTTGGCTGATCTCAACCTAACAGATCCTAATAAAACCTAAATAAATGTTAAATTGGTTAGATGACAAATATCACATTTTCGACAAGAAAATATTTACAATCAGTGCTATTCACACACACACACAGACGCAAAGTTGCTATTTATATATATATATATATATATATATATATATAAAATCATGATTTTCACATGCAAATGTTAATTATGTTTTGTAGACAGCACACTGAATATCATTAATTTGATCCACTTTGAACACTTATTGTCTAGTTCTTATAAACTGGAAACAGAACATTGAGTATCATTTATTTGATCCACTTTGAACAATTATTGTCTAGTTATATTATTATCTAAACAGAACAACATTGAGTATCATATATTTGACCCACTTTGAACAAAATAAACATGTTACTGATTTATTTAATCCTCTTAAGTAGATTTAAATATATAACCCGAGAGTCTCGTGGAAGCTCCATGATGAGCAAACGGTCAAGGATTGCGTTAGATGAGACTTGAAAAGTCCTAGAAGCTCGTCGACAGCATCCTCGCTGGTTGTCTTCACTTCATTTTAAAAATATTTCCTGCACTAAAATAACATTAAAATTGTCGGACTTTTCAAATTAAGCAACCAGCCAAAGTTTGACCATATTATATTCCCACTTTCAATTAACACATGGTACAACCATAAAACCTCATCACATCTCTATATATAATAAACACATTGAACGAAACTCTTCTCTATCACTACAACAAACAACAACCATCTCTTCACATCATTTTCTTGAAATCTCAATCTACACTTGATCAACATAAAGAAAAGATGCAAATGCTAAGAAGCTTGAGCACGAGGACAAGAAGCCGTCGTGGAGGATATGAAAGAGTGAGTGATGATTCAAGTTTCAGTTTACTCGGAGCAAAGCTAAGAAGATCGACGAGTGTTCCTTACTACGCCCCATCTATAAAGCTTGGTACCGGTGGTGTTCCGACCATTCTTGAGGAGCTTCCTCGTCAGAAATCCAAGAAAGTCAAACCAACAAGCAAATTTAGCCACCCAATCTTTAGTCTTTTCTACGGAAAGAAGAAGAAGTCGACGACGACGAAGCCCGAGTTCTCTAGGTATCTTGAGTATTTGAAAGAAGGTGGTATGTGGGATGCGAGAGCTAATGCGCCTGTTATTTACTACAAGTAGATCGATTCGTTTGTCAAAAAAAGTATCAAGAAAGAGAGATTTGTGAAAGCTTAATTTCTTTTATTTGTTTTAAAAAATTAAAACCTTTTGAATTTGAGACGATATCTGTATATTATTTTCAATGATCCAATATTTTGTTTATAAATATTTTATAAATATTGGAAACAAAATTGAATACTTTTAACTTTTAAGCATGTTTTTCATATGAAAATGAGACCGAGTATCAAAAGCAATGTGTCAAAGATAGACAAAGTCAAAAGTCAAACAGTATTGGTCTTTGACTTTACAGTTCAGCGCAAACGATGTCGTTTGGAACAAAATCTCAATAGCTAATCTCCGTTGGTTACGTGGAGCTTAAGGGAGGCTTACCCATTCTTCGATTTCTCCAAAAGATTGCAAAGAAAAAACCCTAAAAAAACTTCAGATTTGGGGGAGATCGTCGAACTTTAAAAAAACCTCTGTTGTGACTTCATCTTTAGTTTCCAAGAAAGTTTTCGTCTTCTCCGGTTATAGAATTAGGTTTTTCGAATCTCAAGGAAGGTAAATGTTTTTGACCCATATCGGCGTTTTCTCTACAGAATTAGATCCAAGATATTCTTTAATTACTCAAGTTGATTACTTGTGTCTGTATTTGAAAGTAGCTAGTAAACTTGGTATAAGAAAAACAGGATATGGTTCTGTAATGCACTTTGGTATAAGAAAAACAGGATATGGTTCTGTAATGCTGCGGGAGGTCAATTTGTAGGAACTAAACAAAATTCGGTTCATCTACTACTGTATCTCTCACATTTGGTAGCTAGGAATCGAGAATTAGCTAATTGATTTTGGACTTTTTCTTGGCGTTGCTCTTTGGTTAATTAGTTAATATGAAGAACTTACTGACATTGCAACTTGCAAGTGATATGTGTTTCAGATCAGAGCTATAAAGATGGAGATGCATGCTACATATCAAGTGGTAATGATCAAATGATTGATGTGGCTTTGCTTTCTTTTTCATATCCCTGCATACATGTTTCAGAGCTTCCTTCTTAGGACAACAACAAATGTGATGGGTCTTATGTCTTCCTTAGCCAACTCCTCGTCAACCATTCTAGCATATGTATCAAACAGCTTGTCCAAAATCTTTTCCCCAAAGTGTTGAACAAGCATTGATTCTTGAACTGCTCTTACCGTCTTCGCAACCGCATTACCATAACTGGTATCATCCACGTTCTCTTTCTCATCGTCCGCTTCTAACATCTCTAAACTCTCTAATTCAAAAGAACCTTCTTTGTTTACTTCACCTTCTACCTCAGCAGCACTCGGGGCGTAAAAGTGCATATCGTAGGAATCAAGCTTCTCTTCCTCAGTTTCTCCCTAAAGATTTTATAAATGGAAATAACAACAAGATGAACTTTCTAATCAAGATCCACATATAAACAGATGTATTTCTGTACCTGTGCAACAAGATCCATAATGGATCTTGAGAGAAGTTCCCAGAAGAAAGAGTTTCCTCTATCTACATGAGCGGGACCTTCTCTTCCGAGTGTTATGAGAACCATTCTGCCTGCAGCAACCAACTCTTTTGATCTACACCGGAGGAAACTGGAGAAATCTTCCTTGAATTGACTGTTGTAAGCTTTGGAAACAGCTTCAGGGCTCGAGGAGCAGATACTAACACAACCTTTGTTTATGGACTTTCCTTGCTTGTCATACAAAGCTGGAGGAACCTACAAACAAACAAAAAAAAACTACTCAGTATGTATAAACATAAAAGGGATCTCTCTCTCTCTCTCTGTGACTCTATGTATAAATTCACCTTGGAAAGCCAGTGTAAGCTGTAAGAGGAGTAGACAAAGTGGATGGTCTTTTCAGGGAAGAGCCTTCCATAGAATGATCCAGGGTAGGCTGCAATGAAAACTGAATGGAAATCTCCATCGTTGACATCTCTCTTGAGCTCTGTATGAAAGTCAGGCAAAGACTTGAATATGGAGTTGAAGTCATTTCCGGGGAGATCGTTAAGGAAGAAGCTCAATTCCGGCAAGGGCTGGTTTGAGATCTCGTTGTTGTGAGCAACTTCGACAGCTTTGATTATTTCTTTAATGGTGGAGAGAGTGTTTGGTCCTGAAGAACATCCCAGATCAGCTATTCCTAAACTCTTGGGTCTTGTCTCTTTGTATAGTTGTTGCAGTGTCTCTAGTGTTATGTGCTTTGCCATATCAGATGCTTTCTTCTGCAAGATTTAAAACAAGAAGAGAATGTGTAATAAGAGAATCAAAAGTTATGCAACTAATTAGTGAAAAAATGTGAAATCTCAATGAACCTGCAAGGAAGAGTTTCTGGCATAACTCTTTTCTCCATCTCCTCCTATCATGTGAAACTTTCTCTCCAGATCCTTCGTATCCATCACAATGACGAATCAAAAAGTTTGAGATCTCTCTCCTCACTAAGGTCTTTGGTTAGGGTTTTGTTCTTTATTAAAAGGACAAATCGTTGGCCTGTCACATCAATCTTCCATTATTATTATTTTGCCGTTTGTGTTTTCAATGACGTATTCGGGATTCGTTTCATTTATTGTTAGTGATTCAACAAATATAAATATACTACTCCCTCTATTCATGTTTTGGCATATTTTTTTGTCTCACCAAAATTGATGTTTTGTAAATTTCAAAAAGTAATCATTGAAAATATTTAAAATTTTGAATTGTTATTAGTTTAAAATTAAATAATATCTCTTTAGTAAAAAAATATATTTAAACTCAATAATCATTATTTTCTTAAAATGAGTAAAATAATCTAAACATCAATCTTTACGAGAGAGAGTACATGACAAAGTTTTTCTTTCTGTGGATGCGTTTAGTTTAGAAGGAGAAATGGTAGGTATTAGTCCAATTAAGTGAACAAAAATAGGAATGAAGAAAAAAAAAAAGTAGAAAAGGATAATATTAACAAAGAACAAAAAAAATATATAGAAATGAGTCAAACAACATCATGATGGCTTCATGTAACGTTTGTACTTTCTTTACTCTGTTCTTGCTATCAGTGCTAGACTCTGTTGCTATCAGTGCTGGACTCTGTTGCTAACATAAACTCAAATATTTCCTTAGAAAGATGTCTTGACTCTCGGTAAAATCTATTAGGTATTATTATCAACAGCATCACATGGTTGATCTAATTTGCTGAAATATGTTTTAAACAGAATAGGTATAAAAACATATAGTGTAAAGTGAAAAACTGTGTAATTGTTTACATAACATTATAGAAAAATAGTGGAAATTAACTTTGGGACAGAATATGATTAATAAGGAGGAAGAAGATTGATTGACTTTTGATGGTAAGAAAAGCTAAACAAGAATGGATGATAATGATTGGTGTGTGTGTGTGTGTGTGTGTGTGTGACCACCATCATTTTTATTTAGGCTTGAGTGCTATTTCACTCTCTCACTTTCTTCCACCTTCAGGCTTTAGTATTCAGATTCTTCTCTCTTCCTTTTTATATTTAAGGCTTTTGGCCTTTTTTACTTGTCATTCTTTTTTTGAGCAAAAGTAAAAGATAAACAATTTGAAACGATACGACTCATATGAGTCATCATCTCATACAAAGGGTTGTAAAAAATGTATATCTATTGAATGTGAATATTTCCAGATGTTATAGCGTTTGTCACAATAATATTTATTAGTTCGTAAAGATACTATGAATTTGGTACGATAAGGTTCTATCGGAAGAAGAGAGAAGAGAGAGTCTTGGAACGATAAGGTTTTGTGACTGTTTAGAGGGGTACGCACGTGTCACTAGACCCACAAGAGAAGAACCATGCAAATTATCAATCTGTTTTTGTGGTCAGACTTTCTAAGGGAATCTATATAAAAATATAAAAACGTTCGTATATATTACTCCGTCTTCTTCTTTAAACATGATATTTTCTCTCTCTCTCGTTGCTTATGTCTCGTCTATTGTCTTCTTGTTAGATGTAAAGATTTTTGAATGATTCGATTGGATTATGCAGAATATTGTATATACTTTCAAACGAATTGATGCTTCAGAAAGACATACACGTTATTCACTAAGAAGGTTAGTTTACTATAGAGAAAAATAAAAAGAACTGAGCGAATATATATATATGGGGAGTGGCTCAAGGATATGGATGAAATCGTGTGATTTTATTTAAGTTAAAAAAATAGCTAAGTTAAAGAATGGGTGATGATGATTGTGTGTGTGTACCGACCACCTCCACCATTTCGGTTTCTTTCTCTCTGTCGTACGTACGTTTAGGCTTTTTTGGCAGAGAGGTAAAAGAAAGACTACCAAAAAGCCTGAAGGTAAGGAAACATAGAGAGAGTGTGAAAGACCTTTAAGACTTTAGTGGTGGTGGTGATGAATGCTTCTTGAGTCAAAAGTGTAATGTATAATATTTTGAGTGTTTTATATTTTGAGTGAAAGCAAGCAGATTAAAAAATAACTATTTTAAAAAGATTTAATCAATTATAAACAAAGCTGTATAAAATAAATAATAATAAAATATAAAAATAATCTAAAAGTTACTTAAAAAATTAAAAACATTTTATGAAACCAATCAAAACCTCTAAAATATCTAATATTATAAAACGGAAGGAGTATATGCTTTCTTGTAGCTAGGGAGAGAGGTTACTAATTTTTCTGGTACGACATGGGTTTTTATGCTTAAGAGGGGCACGCACGCGTGTCGTTTGAGGGATTAATGCAAAACCGGTAAAAACAGTGAGCGATTGGGCCTCAAATAAAGCCCATTAAAGTAAACCGACGCCGTGTCAAAATAGATCTGGGCCCAGGAATTTGCTGACGTGTTATAATATTACGAACAACATAGAGAGATCCGCTCGTCTTCTTCCTCTTTTCCTTTTTTTTTTTTGTTTTTTTGTTTTTTTGTTTCTCCTTAATAATAATAAAATTTCTGTAATTTGAGTTTTGATTTTCTGTAATTAATAACCTGCGCGTTATCAAAAAACTCGAGAAAACGTTTGAAAGTCAAATTTTTTTTTTTTGGCATCGCCTATTTTGAATAACACTACTCCTCCTCGACCTCGTGTTGTGTTTTGTGTTCAGATTACAGATCAGATTACAGATCTTTGTCGATAAGATCAGATTACAGATCTTTGTCGATAAGGGTTCGTTTGTATTGCGTCAAAATTGTCTTTTTTTTTTTTGATAAATAGTAATTCTGAATTGTGTAATTCTGTAGGATTGCCTAAAAGTTGAGCCTTTTGCTCGATCCGTCGAGCAAATCAAATCTTATTGAAGGGAAAAGAAAAAAAGAAGTAGGAAGCTTTGTTTTATAGCAAAATAATAATAGGCAAAAAATGGCTTCGAATCTCGTGGAAATGTTTAATGCCGGTTTACTTTGGGTTACAATGATTCTGGAGGATCCTTCTGCTAGAGTTGTCTTGTTTGGTTTCCCAATCCGAGGTATTTGATTTTTGAAGTAAACTTCACGTTCAACCTTTTGTTTTGTTTGTCTATATCATTGGGATACTATTTGAGTTTTACTAAAAGATTTCAACTTTCAGGGCATTACTTTTTGGAAGCCTTGTTGGGTGTTGTTATTGTCATTCTCCTCTCTCAGAAAAGCTTCAAACCCCCTAAGCGACCTTTAACCGAGCAGGTTTCTTTCTCACATCCCATTATGATTTTGACTTTTAGGATTTTGGTTCTTGTTACACATCTTTGGATACTTTTGGAAACAATTCTTAGTTGAAATGTTTATATTACTCAGGAAATAGATGAGTTATGTGAGGAATGGGTACCTGAACCTCTTATACCGCCAATTACTGAAGACATGAGGCATGAGCCTCCAGTTCTTGAAAGGTTGTCGTTCAAGACTTCTCTCTATTTCGTTTTTTTTTTTCCATTTATGCTTAAAGATTCTATTGCGTTCATACAGTGCTGCTGGACCGCATACAACAGTTAATGGTAAAGACGTGTTGAATTTTGCATCTGCTAATTATCTTGGACTCATTGGACACGAGAAGTTGCTGGTAATGTGTGAAAGCTCCTTTGTTTTCAATTCAGTCTCTTCTGTTTGAACAGTTCTGTCTGAGATTATTAGTCTTTGCCTGCAGGAATCATGTACTTCTGCATTGGAAAAATATGGTGTCGGTTCTTGTGGTCCTCGTGGTTTCTATGGTACAATTGGTAAGAAGTCAACCGTAAATTTATAATGGCTACTTTGGTTCCTCCTCCATTAGTTCGCTTCAAAAGGATTCTTACAATTTGATTACTTTTAGATGTCCACCTTGATTGCGAAGCCAGAATATCAAAGTTTTTGGGTACTCCGGATTCCATCCTGTATTCTTATGGACTCTCCACGATGTTCAGCACAATTCCTTGTTTCTGTAAGAAAGGCGATGTCATTGTTGCGTACGTACACAATTTCTTAAACTCCTTCGACTTACTAGATTACATTAGTCTCAGGATTGCATTGAACTTGTTTGAAACTCTTTTACCTCGAGATTAAACTCATTCTTGTCTTTATTATATTCTCAGCGATGAGGGTGTTCACTGGGGAATACAAAATGGACTTCAGCTGTCTAGAAGTACAATCGTGTACTTTAAGCACAATGACATGGAATCCCTTCGAAGTACCCTCGAGAAAATCATGACAAAGTACAAGCGCTCAAAGAACTTGAGGCGTTATATTGTAGCTGAAGGTGTATATCAGGTATTGTAATCACCTCGCTTTTTTCTTTCTTCTCCTGCTTCCACATTTTGAAAACCCTTCCTGACCTGTGATAGATACTTACCCATTTTTCCTTTGTGGTTGTTACAATCTGCAGAACTCTGGTCAAATTGCACCTCTGGATGAGATCGTAAAACTAAAAGAGAAGTATCGATTTCGTGTTATATTGGATGAAAGCAACTCTTTTGGCGTGCTTGGCCGTTCTGGGAGAGGCCTTGCAGAGCATCACGGTGTCCCTGTACGAATGAATGACACACATTTTAGAAACCTGATTCTCATTTACTAAACCTGATGCTGAAATTTACGGTGGTTTATCCTGAAACAGATTGAGAAGATAGATGTTGTGACTGCTGCAATGGGCCATGCATTAGCCACAGAAGGTGGATTTTGCACTGGGAATGCTCGCATCATCGATTACCAGGTAAAACCTCGATCATGCTGATTAACAAAATTGAAATCTACTGATAGGAGAAACTGACTCTCTATGTGACACTCAAATGCACAGAGACTTAGCAGTTCAGGTTATGTGTTCTCTGCTTCTTTGCCACCATACCTTGCAAGTGCTGCTATCACCGCGATTGATGTCATTGATCAAAGCCCTGATATGTTAGTTAAACTGAAGCAAAATATTGCTCTGTTATGGAAAGGTTTGATCTTTCAATCTTGTACAGCAACAATTAGAGTTTGATTAATTTGTTTTATCTTCTCTGATTGAAAACGAAACGCTTGGAACAACGCAGGATTGTCAGATATCAAGGGGATGTCGTTAACAAGCAACCCGGAATCACCTATTGTTTTCTTGAAACTAGAGAAATCTAGCGGTTCAGCTAAAGAGGATTTGCTTCTACTTGAGAAAATGGCTGACCTTGTAAGTTCATTGTTTTTTTGCAAAACCAAATCTTAGACCCTGTCCCCCCATTTCTTGACATGACTAGATGCATGCAGGCTCTGAAGGAAGACTCAGTGTTGGTTGTGAGTTCTAAAAGGTCGTTTCTTGATAAATGCCGGTTACCTGTGGGAATCAAACTCTACGTTTCAGCAGGACATTCAGAATCCGATCTTCTTATAGCATCCGAGTCGCTCAAGAGACTTGCTTCAGAGCTACTCAAGTCCTGAAACACCAAAACACATCGAGAGAGCACTCTTTTTCTTCAAAAACAACACATGCGTTTGAGATTATAGACAACAACAGAATTGGCAAACTCAACGGCTTGCAGATGTTTATAGAGCCGATTCCTAAACCGCGGTTATGGTACTTTCAGTACTAGGCTTGTGGTTGATCTGAAGCTACAGTTGACGAAGGAGAGAATTCTCGAAGACAAATGGCTTCTTGTTCTTTACGTTTATGAAATTTTTTTTCCAAAATGTTCTCGTTTGATATTTATTTTTCCCCTCTTTCTTATTCTCTTGATGATCAAGTAGCTTAGTGTTGTTGCATAAATTCTAAAAGTTTCAATTTATGGGAAAAAAAATTCATCTGATGATGACCTGTCGCACAAGAAAGTTGTTTTACATATAAAGCCTCTCTCAAATCTCAAACAAAATTGACATGTTAGTATAAGACTCGTGTGCGTATAATATGAACGAAGTACGCCAGATACAGTGCACATGATAATATAACAAGACAACCCTTCTTAGCTCTTAGCCCGTTGTCATATCTCACTTGCTCTGTTTCTAAATTGTATAATTATAACTTGATAACCAACAGAACTGTGACCAAAAAAAGAAGAAGAGTCAATGGTTGGGGAAAGAGAGAGAATATGAGGTGGAGATTATCTCGACGTTAATGGACCCGAGAATCCAAAGGAACGATTTTGAGAGATTTTCGGACCAATCTCATTCTCCTTTTTATCTTTCTCCATCTTCTCATTTCCTCTTTGCAGAGGTAATTTATCTATTTTTGTTTTTCTCTCTTTTGTTCTGTTGCATTCCTCCATGTTCATCGGAAGTTGATTTGTAATTAGGGTTGTGTTCTTTTTTTGGCAGGAATTTGGCAAAGGGCATTGGTTAAATAATAAGACACTCTCGTTAGAGTGCTCGTCCCTCGTGCCCTTACCTGCCTATTCCAACTATCTGGCAAAATCATGTCTTTGAACCAAAGTAAGAAAATAAAAATAAAAAGCCTTTAGTTCTTGATCTTGTGTTCTGTTATCTTCTTGTTCTTGAATGTTTTTGTTTTGTTTTGGGGTTGTTTAATTAGATGCCGAGTTGAAACCAAGGATGGGCTCTTTTAAGAAGAGAAGCTCTTCTAAGAATTTGAGGTATTCAATGACCAAGAAAAGAAGAAGTAGCAAAGTGATGTCTGTGGAGATCATCGAGGATGTGCATGACGCCGAGGAGTTGAAAGCGGTTGACGCCTTTCGCCAATCGCTTATACTCGATGAGCTACTCCCGGAGAAACACGATGACTACCATATGATGCTTAGATTTTTGAAGGCCAGAAAATTTGATCTTGAGAAAACCAAACAGATGTGGACTGAAATGCTTAAATGGAGGAAGGAGTTTGGTGCTGACACTGTCATGGAGGTATTACTTATTATTCAAGGAACGTTTTGAAAATTTTAAAATTGTTCTGATCATTTTTGCCTCTTTTGTTTTGTGTATTTTAGGAGTTTGATTTCAAGGAAATTGATGAAGTGTTGAAATACTACCCTCAAGGACACCACGGAGTTGACAAGGAAGGGCGACCTGTGTACATTGAGAGGCTAGGTCAAGTAGATTCTACCAAGTTGATGCAAGTTACATCCATGGATAGGTATGTGAACTACCATGTTAGGGAGTTTGAGAGGACCTTCAATGTTAAGTTACCAGCGTGCACCATCGCAGCAAAAAAGCATATTGATCAAAGCACAACTATTCTTGATGTCCAAGGAGTGGTATGTAAAAAAGTTCACAAAATCAACAAAACCATACACTACTTATAGCCATGGTCACTAATTAGAATCTCCCATGGCCTCCTTATTGTTATAACAGGGACTCAAAAACTTCAACAAGGCTGCTAGAGACTTGATCACACGTCTTCAAAAGGTCGACGGTGACAACTATCCTGAGGTGTGTTTTTACATTTCTATGTTCAGTCATCTTCCATTAGTCCCAACTTCTTTTACCTATGAACTAGCAGTTTAAATTTCTTAACGTCTTTGGATCAGACCTTGAACAGGATGTTTATCATCAATGCTGGCTCAGGATTCAGAATGTTGTGGAACACGGTTAAGTCCTTCCTTGACCCAAAGACTACAGCAAAGATCCATGCAAGTATTCAAGAACCTCTTACTATTGCATGTTCTTGTTTTATTTCCTGAATAATATAAGTGTAAGTAATTAGCTTGTTTGAATTAATATCAGGTTCTTGGCAACAAGTACCAAAGCAAGTTGCTTGAGATAATTGATGAGAGGTGAGAGCTCCACAAGAAGATTAGCATACAAACTACTTTATGCTTTCTGTTGATGACTGACGTTCTGATATAATTTGTACGTACCAGTGAACTTCCTGAATTTCTTGGAGGTTCATGTACCTGTGCTGACGAAGGAGGCTGCATGCGCTCTGACAAAGGCCCATGGAAAAACCCAGAGATCATGCAGGTGAATGGTCTTTTTCCTAATTCTTACTACAACACATCAATATTAATGAACAAAAGTGAACCTGATTATATACATTTGTTTCTTACAGAAAGTTCAAAATGGTGATCACAAATGCTCAAAGAGATCCCAAGCTGAAAACATTGCAGAGGACACCATCCCTGAGGTCTTGCTTACTTTGAGCTTACCTATATATATGCTGTGAAGACGTTTCCTTTCCTTGAACCTTCATCACTCCTACCAATACTAGAGAAACTCATATTCTATAATCTTTCAGGGAAATGATGACTCTACAACAGAGCCGACTTCTGAAGAGGAAAAGGCTTCACCAGGGGTCGAAATTGTAAGAGTGACCAACCTCTATATTCTAGATAACAATTGTATAGCTCAGCAAGATAACCAACACTTTTAATATTCTCCTTATGCGTTTCTTTCTACTCAGGTCCCGGCCGCTCACCCAGCCTGGAACGTGCCAGAAGCTCACAAATTTTCCCTCTCAAAGAGTATGATGATGATTCTTGTGCATCCATTTTTTCTTACAGTTTGGTTCTTTTTTATATATCAGATTGAAGACATATGAGCTCAAAGCTTCTTTGTTTTCTTCTAAGCAGAAGAAGTTTATGCTATTCAAGAGGCGTGTAGCAACGTTACAAACGATGGAGGGAGGTCTCCTATTTTCACAGGGGTCATGGCTCTTGTGATGGGTGTTGTCACGATGATTAGAGTGACTAAAAACGTCCCGAGGAAACTAACCGAGTCAACCTTATACTCGAGCCCCGTGTACTGCGACGATGCGTCAATGAACAAGAGTGCAATGCAGTCAGAGAAAATGACTGTGCCTGCAATCTCAGGGGAAGATTTCATGGCCATCATGAAACGAATGGCTGAGCTGGAACAGAAAGTGACCGTCTTAAGCGCGCAGCCAACAGTTATGCCTCCGGATAAGGAAGAGATGCTTAACGCTGCCATTAGCCGGTCCAATATCTTGGAGCAAGAGCTTGCTGCAACCAAGAAGGTACATATATATATATATTCTGAATCGTTCACATGTGTAATTACTAAAACTTCCTCCATTAAAGTTTTTGTTAAGGCTAAGTTTTCTTTTTTGATGCAGGCTTTGGATGATTCACTTGGTCGTCAGGAGGAGCTAGTGGCGTACATCGAGAAAAAGAAGAAGAAGAAGAAGATTGTAAGACTTCTTCTTTGTGTCAATTGAAACTTGAGACACAAGCCATCATGTTGTTATGTTCTCTGACTGTGTGTCTTTTGTTCTGCTGCTTCTCCGTACAGTTCAACTACTGGTGAGTGAGGAACCATGGGAGAAGGGGAAGAAAGCCTCTTGAAGAGTTAGAGGCTTATATGATGGATTGATAATGTTACTTTTTGTGTGTGTGTATTGTGTATCCAAAATATCTCGACCAATGCGCTCACAAATCATCAAATCCAAAGCTAATTGTAAAACCAATTTCTCAGTTTTTTAAAAAACAATTATTAAAGAAAGTTGAAAAGAAAGAAAATTTTGTTCTTTCTTTCTGTGTATATTTTATACTTTCTATGTAAATCAAAATTGCAAATTGTATGTTGTCACATTATATGAAATTAGCAAAGTAGCGTAGAATCTGAAAAATGGAAATGTTTTGGTCTGGTCTAGTGTCTAGACTATCCCAAGTGAAAAAGGGAATAACACAAGAGTTAAAAAAAAAAAAAAAAAAAGGAACTTGCATCCGAAACGCATATCTTTAGTTTGTTCTATAACGCATATCGTTAGTTTAATAAAGATACAAATTCATTTACCAAATGTACCGTTTATGGCAATATTCATCCACGTGTTTTTATCTGTTATTTTTTTCATAGCTTGGTTAAAGAGTAAAATATATACGTTGGCTTAAAGAATTTTGTTAATCCAATTGTGGCTAATAATAATATAATGTCCAATACTTAAATCTACAATAATTACCTGTTAGATCTACATCGTATACTAGATCTCATAACATCATTTATCATCATTACGGCTAGATTTAGATTACCGGAAAATCTCTCCAAATTACAATTATATCTAACTTCTGCCCAATTTAAAAATCCAACCTCTAAACATATATATATATATATATATATATATATATATCTCTTTTTCGCATATTATTCCAACTGCCACAGAAGTTCGAACTTCTTCCATGGAAGGGATTCGACGCCACTTGTAAATACAGAAATCTAAAAATTGGACAGTTTTTAACTACCACAGAAATTTTTTCTGGAAACTGATCAAGCACCAATGGAATTGAAATTAGATACTGATTCATGCTTAGTAAATCTAATTCTTTTTAGTTTGTGAGTGGACTGAAATTTTTTTTGTGAGACTAAATACGTTTACCGATTCATACCTTAGTAAATCTAATCCTTTTTATTTTTGTTGTTACCGTTAAATTTCATTGCTTCATGTGATTATGTCAATTGCCATCACTACTTATTTCATTGCTTCATGTAATTATATCCTAAATTAAAAATAATAAACTAAAATCTAAAATTAAATTAACATATTATTATTTTACAACTGTGTCAACTAATTACTCTTTTGAAAATTTGTGAAATGTGTACTATATTAGTTGTGCACAAAGCTTGTTAAATTTCAATGACACCTGTTAGACCAGATATATACAATCAATTTACATTGTTTCCAGAAAAGTTGGTGTAGCTTAGTGGTTATGTGTGGGTTTTACTACTGACCGGGGTTCGACTACTTCCCCATGGGTCGCTGTTTCTATCTATTTTCTTTTAAAACCACTGACTTCTTTTTATTTATTTAATTTTTTTTTCCTCGAAACCGCTCTAAACCGGACCCGGGTTCGAGGTCTCTGTCTTAGGGTATGCCGGCGATTAGGGAGGAAGATTAAACCGGTTTCAAAAAGTAAAAAAAAAAAAAAAAAAAAAACAAATATGCGGAGGTGGAGGGATTCGAACCCAAGTTCGGTTTATTACGAGTTCCCTTGTTGATAGAGAGTAATCAACAATTCGAATCGGAGACGACGAAGACCAAGTTTCCAGGTTTTAACTATGCAGATACTGAGATGCCCATCGAGAGAGCATAGTTTCATTCTATTTCTCTTCATCTCTGGTAAGAAATCTATACGAATTTGCTCATCTCGTTGATTTTTTTCCCTCTTTCGAAAACTTTAATATTTTTCTTGGGCAAATGCGTGCAGTTTTTGTAATTGGTGCTGCATCTGTTCCCGTGCCTGATTCTAACTGCTACGCTCTTGACAATTCAAGTCGTCTTGTCGATTTTGTATCCTCTTTCTATTATTGTGTTGAGGCTTAAGAAGAAGCAAGCTTTAGGATCAGTTCTTGGTTGAAGAATAGTAAAGTAGTTTCCTTTGTTGCATTGCTTTGATTTAGTTTCTTGTAAAGCTGCTTCCTTTAACTTTGGTTTTGATCAGAGCAGCTGGATCGGCCACCCTTTTGAATATGATGGGAAGGTTGTGTATATAATATGTTCTCATATTATAATGCTGAGAGTTAGTTTTTTAAGGACTTTGGGTTTTGATTAGGTTTTGGTCTTTATTGGTATAGGAATTTGATTTGGTGGTTAGATTTTGCAAGGATGTGGAAACAAGAGGCCAGGCGGTAACATTCTTACATCATCAGAAAGCTTTGTTCAACTCTAGATTCCACAAATATGACTTTTGTTGTTTGCAGGGATATGTTGATTTCGGACGATTTGACCCGTTAAGCTACTTTGTTTCTAGTTCTGGAAGTTTTGATTTCGTTCAAGTAAGAGCTTTTCTCTTCTTTGATCTCCTGTTTGGGATAAGGCATCATAGTTACTTTGGAACATCATAACCAATTGTTGCATTTGCATAGACCATTATTATCCTCGGATCATAGATTCACTTGTTAGTGTTTGGTTCATGATCTATGATATACATGTAGGGGTTTTACCACGGCGACCTGTCAAATTGTGAACATAGTTATGACAAACTTGGACGTACAGCACAGGTTAGAGATATCTACACAAGTGTCTTATTTTTTAAGGTTTTTTAGTGCTTCTATTCTTTTGAGTATTGTTTCTATGCTTTGTTCAGGTCAATATTATTTGTGGGAACTGTGGTGATGGACGTTGTAAAGGTGTGTCTGCTTCTGTTTTTTTTTTGGTTCTGTTTTGTTCCATTACATATGTTACTTTGAAATGCTCCTCAATTCCTGGAAAGCTATCAAGTTTTCATTCTTTCTTTCTCCTATTTCAGGTGGACTTGGATGCATATGTAGTGTCACTCAAGATTCAACTTGCAGGTCTGTCTGCTACTATTTGTCATCCACGAATCTTGGTATAGTCGATTTTTCTTACAACCAATTCTTGCTCTTTCCCACTGGTCCAGAGTTACTGTCGAGTTGGCTATTCCATGTGAGAAACCTGGCCCGCGGGTGTTTAAGGGATTCACAGTCGGTTTGCATCCTCGCTCATGGGAAGTTGTAAGAAACGAACAAACCCAATTTTCTGGTAACAGTTTTTTTTCATACTGAACATAAACTTAAACTTGGATTTTTAACCTGCAGATTTATAATGGGATGACACAGTTTGGATTTGATAAGCCCCGGCGTGAGTATAGGTATGAAATCAAGAAATTTGTTTATTAGTGTTTGAGTTGCTGTGTATTTACATCCTGAAGTGTTTCTGATTTGTAGTTTCAAGACCGAGCAGACTCATCTTACTCTCTATATGACTGCAATTGCTTCTCTTTCAACATTGGTAGGGAAGCCTATTATCAAGGTTTCCCCAGAGAATGGTCTTGATGTGAAGATAGCTGGTTCTTCCTTGACTGGGAATCATCCAACAACCTTATCTCCTTCAACTTTAGTACTGGATTGGAACTGTAATAAGTCCTATCACCTTGCTTTTTGCATTGTGTCATTGATCTTTGCTACGAATTCTGTAACCTTTTCTTGTTTTCTCCCGGAAAATTTCAAAGGTGAGAAATCTCGGCGAACTCCATATGAAGTCAATGTCACCATCCCAGTGGATGGTTATGATCCTGTTCAGTTTTTCCTCACAAAACTCTGCGGTGAGCTTATGATACACTCGGCTTGATCATCCATTGAGCTGAATATTTCCATTGCTTGCTCACTCCCCCCCCCCCTTCTCTCTCTCTCTCTCTCTCTCTCTCTGACACATACAATTTTTTTGTTCCTAAATCATTTCAGAATACAACCAAGGTAGTGAAGGAGGATCAGCGAAGGGATGGGCTATATTTGGAGTTTTTTCCTGCGTGTAAGTAAAACCTCACTCTCAGAATCTGACTAACATTTACAACATAAATACATTTGTCTTGCACATAGTGCTTTGTAATTTTACATGCCTGTCATATAACTGAACAATTATTCCAATTCTTGTGTTCTGGTGTGTTTCTTCTGATCAGATTCCTCGTTGCATCTATGCTTTTCTGCTGTGGAGGCTTTATTTACAAAACAAGAGTAGAACGTGTGGTAATCTTCAGTCCATCTACTTCCATTCTTGATTCTCTATTTCTTCTTTCACGCTATATGCACACACACATACACAGTCACTGACATGTTCATATGGATGCAGCGTGGAATTGAGGCATTGCCAGGGATGTCACTTCTATCGGGATTACTAGAAACTGTAAGTATTACAAGAAAAGTCCAAGGATTTCATTTATGCAAAATCAAGGAGTAAACTCACTGTTGGTTATGGATCTCTCAAGATACAATTTCCATGTAAGCTAATTGATTTTGGTCTTCATATATAGGTGAGTGGAAGTGGACAAAGCTACTCAAGAACTGAAGACATCAACAATGCATTTGCTAATGAAGTCTCATGGGATCGCTCTTCCGCATCCTCTACTCAAACAACAACGCAGAGACCAACTGAAAGAACATATGGTGCGATCTGAAATTGTTAATTGCCTTACGAGAGGTACTGTTTCAAGCCATGGTATGGCAAGCTAGTGATCTGCAATTTTCGGATTTTACTTCTTTTTTTTTTGTTTAGTTTCTAGAAAGAGGGGAAAATGTTAAAAGAGTCAAAAGGTTAAAGGCCTTCTTCACCTTGAGGTTGCTTTTAACTGCAGATTCCTGTGTTATAATCGAAAAAGACAAAACCAAAAAAAAGGTGTCCTTTCTTTGCTTTGGTTACAAGAACAAAAGTGTGTTTGTAAAAGTCAGCAAAGAGAATTTTTTTTTGTCAAAGGAGTAGTTAGAATCTCTTCCTACTCTCTTGTCTTTCTCACTTACACAAAAAGACTTTGGACTTTGTCTACGCAAACATGTTCTTTCAACCTAGTCCTTTAAATATTTCATTATTTTTGAATTCCTCTTTAAGATTTTAGTTAGGTCATAGGTCTAGGGTTTATATGATTTAGTACTATCTTAAAATATGATCTGATTATTCTGTTCATACTTGGGGCTACCTCACTTTTTATCCTACTTCTACAAAAAAAGATGGATCAGTAAGGATTATTCTCTTATTAATTCTACCTTCGAAAATAAAATCTCGATATTTCGTGATTGAACCAAGTGGATTTAAGAAACAACGATTTTGATCTTAAGTTATTTATAATGACAAAAAGAAAAACACCTCCAGTGAAAAGGTGTTTCTTTTTACCTCTACGAAGAAAGTAATTAGATCGACTACGAATAAGGTAAGTTATGTTTCTCTCCATCTTACGTTGAAGAAGTCAGAAAAGTTAAACATCAATATTGAAGACATATCTTTACGGCTTTTATGTCAGTAATTGGCATTTTTAATTGTCTACTCAATTGACACGACGATGGCAAAGCTTCAAATATCTTTGAAATTAGCCTATTCAATAATTATAAAAATCTATTTATATAGTTGTTAAATGTGCGCTTAGTGAAAAGGTATGGTGAAGCAAGAAATTTCCAATATTTATTCCTAGGGAGAGATTTTTAAATTCTTCAGAGTTCAAATTATTGTTATGAGTCGTTAAAATATAGATGAAGATAACAAAGTGTATACACAGTATTAAAAACACAAAGCTTGCTTTGCTTTTCCCTTCCAAGTCTCCAAAGTCAAATTATATTTTAAATACAACTAATTTTAATTAACTAAACCAAAATAGGAGGTTAATTCGCCAAACTTAGCATGCAATGTTGGGTACCAAACCAAACCCAAGCGTTAGTCTCTTTTTAATCTTCTTTTCTCCAATAAATTTTTACAGTTGTTTTCTCTTTGTTTTTTTTTTGCATTTCCTTGGCTATTATCTTCATCCCAATTTAGTTAATACTTAATACCAACTAACTCCATTACCTTTTGCTTCTTTCATCTTCAGAGTCGTTTTCCTATAAATACCTTCTTCGTCTCATCTTACTTCATATCGCTCATCAACACAAAGTCTTCTAGTTTCCTCATCTTCTTGTTGAAAGTAATGGCAAGACTCAACAGCTTTCTCCTTCTATCTCTAATTTGCTTTCTCCCTCTCTGCCTTTGCGACAAGAGCTATGGAGGAAAACTCTTCCCCGGTTTTTACGCCCATTCATACCCACAAGCCGGTGAGATCGTGAGATCAGTTGTAGCTAAAGCTGTTGCTAGAGAGACCCGTATGGCTGCTTCCTTGTTGAGACTTCATTTCCACGACTGTTTCGTTCAGGTTTGGTTAATCTCTTTTAGGTTTCACCATTTTTTTGGTTTGTTTAAGTTTACTTGTTTAACAAGGTAGCTTTGAAATGCAGGGATGTGATGGTTCTTTGCTTCTAGACAGCGGTGGGAGGATAGTGAGTGAGAAAAGCTCAAACCCAAACAGCAAATCAGCTCGTGGGTTCGACGTAGTTGACCAAATCAAAGCCGATCTGGAGAAACAATGCCCTGGAACTGTTTCTTGCGCTGATATTCTTACCCTAGCCGCTAGAGACTCCTCTGTTCTTGTAAGTCTCTTCCATAATTATTCTCTATGGTCTCGAACTAAAACTGAAACATCAGCTAACTCGGTATGGTTTTTGGTTTAGACCGGTGGACCAAGCTGGGTGGTTCCATTGGGAAGAAGAGATTCAAGAAGTGCAAGCTTAAGTGGTTCGAACAACAACATCCCTGCACCAAACAACACATTCAGTACCATTCTATCCAAGTTTAACCGTCAAGGACTCGATGTCACTGACCTTGTTGCTCTCTCCGGTAAGCTGTCGTCATTCTATCATAGAAAGTTGCTTCACACACATGGAACAAATTTAAAAGAAACCCCATTACGCATTACTTGCTTCTCAAGCCACCACACTTTTTAAATGTTTTCTCAGGTAGCCACACCATCGGATTCTCGAGATGCACGAGTTTCAGACAGAGGTTGTACAACCAGTCCGGAAATGGCCGTCCAGACATGACATTGGAACAATCTTTCGCTGCTAACTTGCGCCAAAAGTGTCCAAGATCCGGTGGGGACCAGAATCTTTCGGTGTTGGACATCATCAGTGTCGCCAAGTTCGACAACAGCTATTTCAAGAACTTGATAGAGAACAAGGGTTTGTTGAATTCAGACCAAGTTTTGTTCAGCAGTAACGAGAAATCGAGAGAGCTTGTGAAGAAGTATGCAGAAGATCAAGAAGAGTTCTTTGAGCAATTTGCGGAATCAATGATCAAGATGGGAAATATCTCTCCTTTAACGGGTTCGAGTGGCGAAATAAGGAAAAACTGCAGGAAGATGAACTCTTGAATTCGTGCTATAAGAAAAATGTTGGAGCAAAAATAGATACAGAAGTGTATTCGGAATAAGTGTGTGACACTTGCTTTTACTTTGGGGTGTGTTTTTAAGTTTTAAGTTGTGTTCTTTTGCTTTGTATTTTAAGAGATGAGATTTGAATTTTATCAAACCAAGTTATCTTTTTTATTCGAAAAATGATTTTTAATCGTCAAGTCAACTGTAGCCAAGACAGGCGTTTGCAGAAGAAAAAAAGCATGGTCAATTACACTAAACCATATTACTCTCTAATCTTTACTTAACGTATAATGCTGACCCTGGTATTATAAACTAGAAAAGCCTTTATACGGTCATGGCGACAATAGAGCCGTTGATGTTACACAATATATATTATTAGGTATAAAAATATATTGTTAGGTGTAAAAAAAGAAAAAATCTTTGCAATTAATCATATTTAATCGTTATTTCCGAAATTTTATTATACAGTTAAAAATAAAATCTTACCTAACACCCTTACAAGCTTTTAATATAAATCGTTTAAATCTTCATTCACCAAAATACATCTCTCATATTTATAATAATAATAATAATAATAATAATAATAATAATAATAATAATAATAATAATAATAATAATAATAATAATATGACATTGTTTCTCAGTTTACAATGTTAAACTGTCATATAAATTATATTTTATTTTAAAATTATAATATAAATAAAAGAAATTTCAATCCGTGCTGGAATACACATCCTAATCTAGTTAATATATAAAGAATTAAGATCAATCTACTAATTGTCAATTATTTTTTAGTTGTAAGCCCAAAATAAACTTAAATTTAACGCAAAAATGATCAGTCGCGCCCCGGAAAGCAAATCAAGGAGCTTTTTGTCCCTACAACCTGAGTTTTGTGAGAACCCCACATCACTTCAAACCGGCTGTCAAAATGGATTAACCCGGAGTGAGAGAGACTCTCATCAAGACATGAGACACTCTTTACCTTCTTCCAAAGCAAATCACCTTTCTTGGAATCCAAGGTTTGTGTTTCACACCAACACAACCCTGCTAGGCGATCAATAGAATAAATGAGTTCACCGATTATACACCAGTCCCTTCGGTTGTTTACGGGTGGACAAGAGGCTCCCCTTCCCCATTTACTCTCACTGGTTGAGTAGTAGAATGTGTTATCAAGTTTTTTTCTTACAATTTTTTATTAAGTTTTGTTTCATGTTGTTTTTACAATTTTAACACTAACTTAACGGTCAAACTTTATAGATCCTTTTAGAGTTTTTACGTATTCGATTTCTTTTTTTATATTATTTTTTTTTTGTCCAAACTTTGTATATTTTAGAAATTCAATAATATACTTACAATAACAATAATCAAATCTTACTTATTTCTTTCAACCACTCCGATTTCTTCTTTAAACCATATGGAAATGTTAATTTTTCATCATTTATATATCCATTTTTGTTACTGATATTATATTATTTTCAGTTAAAAAAAATATTAATATTGGGAAATCGAATTTTGTAAACAAAAACAGGAAATCCAAGTTTTTTTGATACGCGCCGAAAAGGGTCAGCCATAAAAAATTTACTAAGCTATGAATCGCCATCTAACTTTGTTCTTGTCATTGCCTGATCAATCTCTAGAAGCATATCTTCCATTTTGCTTTGTATTTTAAGAGATTAGTTTGATATTTGAATTTATCAAATGAAGTAATATTTTTATTCACAAAATATTTTCAATCGTCATTTGCCAAATTCTTTAAAAACGAAGAAAGAACCAACAATCAAACACAAAAGTTTGAATTAGTCACACAGTATTAGAGTGTGTCATCTAAATCCGTTATTGGGCCTAAACAGAGAATTTAGAAAGAAAATGATATTTTGAACGGCCCATAAAGGCCCACTAAATAATCTCCGGTTAGGGTTTATGCTTCTTCAACATCAACTTGAATTGAGTTTAGAGAGAGAGAGTGAAACGATGCAGAATCTTCGAATCATCTCCTCTCACTTGTCACGAGGTTTGAAATCCATCAAGACACACCCAAGTTCTTTTCAATTGATCTCGATCCAATCTCGGAGCTACTCATCGCCGGCGACGCAATCGGAGAACGTCTCCAAAATCGTGAATGAGCTATCGAATCTCACTCTTTTGGAAACAATGGACCTGACTGAGATCCTTAGGCAGAAGCTAGACGTCAGTGAGATGCCTGTGATGGCGGCGATGATGCCAGGGATGTCTCTCCCGGGATCTGGTGCCGGTAAATCCTCCGCCGCCGGAGCAGGTACAGAGAAGAAGAAAGAAGCAAAGACTGCGTTCGATGTGATGCTTCAAGCGTACGAAGCAGCTGGGAAGATCAAGGTGATTAAAGAAGTGAGAACGATTACGAGTTTGGGGTTGAAGGAAGCGAAGGATTTGGTGGAGAAAGCTCCAACATTGCTGAAGAAAGGAGTTAGTAAGGAAGAAGCAGAGAAGATCATTGAGAAGTTGAAGGCTGTGGGAGCTAAAGTTGCTATGGAGTGACCATTGTTAGGTACCTCTTTTGATTGAATTATGAGAATCCAAACAATATTTAGAGATTGTGCGAGCATGGTGTTGAATTTGTAGTGCCTTATTAGGTATGAGAATTTGGAAAGGAACAGTATTTTTGACTCTGGAATTGCATTAAGTTGCTTCCTTTTTTATATGAGAGGTTAAAGTTGTGAGCTTGATGTTGAGTTTCACTTCATGAAGGGCCTTTGAAGTTTCTTGTCAAAATGCACAGAGCAAAAACAATGTTCAGTTGAAGGAATCTTGTAGGCAGAGCAATTAGAATAGCTTTTATAGTCTACTGGGAGTAAACATGTGAACAGATTTGTCTTTTTGATTCACGTGCTGAAGCTTTTAGTCTTTGAACGCAGGTGTTATTAAAACTGGAGCATGACATGGAACAACTGAAGCTTCTGATTTCTGATGAGTAGTCCTTCCAAGTGTTTATTACAAATGTAACATGTCATGGAAAGTCATTAGAGGTAGAAACAGATTTTTGTCTTCAATCAAATATACACACGAAGGCTTGTTGTTAGAAGCAAAGTTCTCTTCTTTGGATCAATCATTCTCTCAGTTCTTGGTTTGTACTAACAGTTGTTGATGATCTCTTCTCGACAGAGGATGAGGCCATTTCTCTCATTTAATAAATGAATCATGTTATTTCCAAACTTTCAAGTTTTATGCTCAAGCTTTTCATTTGGTTTAACTGTAGAAAGAAGCTGTTCTTGTTTTAAAGATAGCAACAGATCAGGAGGAACTCGACCTGAGCTCATACAATATGTTTGTAATCACAATATTATAGGGACATGTAGGAGATGTTATACTTTATCGTCATGGAAACGCCACCTAGTTTCTTTTGGAGATCTTCCATGTTTGCAGTTTTTCAAGTAATGGTCATTGTCTTTCGGCTTTTGCTGCAAGGAGAGAACAATCAACATCATCAGAGAAAAGTTATACTGTGAGCCTTGGAAAGACGAAAATAAGTGTTACACACAAACCTTCACGGGTGAGCTGGAGAGCATTGAGAGAATGCTGAGACAGATCGAACTTAGTCTCATCGCTGGTGACCACGAATCATACAAAACATCTGCATCATAAAAATAAAAATACGCATAGAAGCTCTTGTCATTGGACTTGGAAAGAGAGAGGGCAAAGTACTAGAGTGAGTCATTGTGTTTTAGTATGTTCTTACCCAAACAGATGTGACCGTTGCTATAAATATGAGGATGAAGTGGAGCTGGATGCTGAAAGATGACCTGTTTATCGGTGAAACCATCGGGTTATGGGATTTGATGCGATGTTTAGATACCGTTAAGTATGATTAAGAAAAAGGAGTTTGAGGATGAACCTGTGGAGCTTCCATAGGATAATGCTCAGGGAACTCAACCTGAAGTTGGTAAGTTTCATTGGCATAAAGAGTTCCTGGAGCTCCATGCACTTCAATGATCCATCTGTTCACACCAACAATTCAACATTACATCATTGGTTATCGATACTAAAAGCAAAAACAGGAAAGCGGGTTTATACCGTTGGAGATTGTCAGAGACTCTGTGCTTGAAACCAAAAGGAGGACTGGTTTGCCACTCCATAAACTCTTTCTGCAACCGGTTCGTGGCGATTTTGGTCAGACCCTAACATAATAAGAACAAAAGAGAGGTGATCAAACCAAATAAAACAATTTGACCCCAAAAAAAAAATGGTATGTTATATATATATAAACTTAAAGAAGCAAGTAACCAACCTTGCGAGTTGATTCAGAAGAACTCATTTGTGTTTGAAGTTATTACAGTGAGTGAGAGAGAGAGAGATTGTGGGATGTGTGTTTTGTCTCTTCAGCCATATCCATGAGCTTTTTATAGTGTCTTATCATCTTTGCAGTTGTGTCTAAAGCGTTTGGATCTATGTCCAGTCATCAACCCGACGTCGTATTATCGTGTCGGCCTTCTTTAATTCGGGACTTTCCACTTGTGTTGGAGAACCGAATCTTCACTCAAAACCAGTTAGGAATATTATCATAAAAACATTCCTAAATCTAATTTTCAGAAAACCAAATTCCCTGAATTAAAAATCTCATACTATTATTAGTATAACTAAACTGGTGCATGTATATTATTAACACCAAAAGAAAAATTGATGCATGCATCAGGTAAAACTTGACCCGTAACATTGTTTTAAGTTATTTTTCATCATTCATCGACGATGCCTTGGATTTCTTTTTTTATTGATAACATATATATTGCTTTCACTGTCTTTTCGTCCCTTGTGAATTGTGATTAGTTTGAATGGATCGTTGGTTACAAAAGTGTAAGCAACTTGATGGCATAACAAATTTGACTAGTCATAATTACAAATTTACAATCATGCTTGACTCATGATGTTGTTGTATGCATTGGCTTCACCTTAAACCAGAACTAGTACACATTTGTTCCATGGAAACTATGGGCTATGGCGATGGCAAGACGGATCTTATATTCCTATAGCTGGTCCAATTACTTAAGGTCTCAGAAGAATATATACGTACTTGGTAGAACCGAGACCTTATATGTTAAATTCCATAGCTTTTCTCTTAAATTAGAGAAGTTAGTTAAGACATATCAATCGGACCAGATATTATTCCGGTTTATCTGACCGATCTGGTTTGATTTCTACTCTAAGAATAAGACCTATTAAAGAAAGGTTAACACATGAAGAAAAAACATAACAGTGGAAGAAAGAAAAAAAGTCTTTTGTGAACAAATCAAGTAAAATCATTATAACCGAAATTGCCAAGAATAGAAAGATATTATGTGAGAGATTCTTGAAAATGCTATTATGATAGATACTTTATCTTTTCGAGTTTTGGTCTACATACACTGCAAATTTTGACTTTAAATACACGTCAGATCCATAGGTTTTGATTCTTTCTTATCCTTCAATAGTAAGATATTAAAACAAGGCGACAACAACAAAGAAGAAGCATATACAGTTTTGAGTTTTAGACTTTTAAATCAGCACTTGTATTTCTTGTTCCTTTGCATCAATCATATTGCTCAAACTTGGCTGCTTATGTTCCAAATTCTTGTTTGAAGAATCATCTCATCACCACCTTGCATTCGCCGAACAAAGAATGTCAATGATTCCAAAGTTAAAAGATGATGATTCTTCACTTTTGACGTTGGAAGAGCATTGATAGATTATAGAAAGATATATGCTTTCAATAATTTCGGTGCGTAATCATAAAGCATAATAATCTTTTTTTTACCTTAGTGAGAGAAGAGAGAGTGAGGAAGAACTTTGTATGGGTTGAGAATTCCCTTAGGGTCCAGCAACTTTTTAATGGAAGCCATTATTGCAACCTGCATATTTTATATTCCGGTAAGAATATAGTGACAGGAACGTCGTCTACATAGTTCCATTTGTTGTTTGTTAACTCACAGTTTCAGGTGATTTGCTGTAGAAGATTTCATTAGCTTTCATTACACCTAATCCATGTTCTGCACTGATGCTTCCACGGTGCTTGGATGTCCACTCATAGACATAAGGTTCTATCAAACCTATAAGCTGCAAGGAAAGAGTGGCTGAATGATTATTTAAACTCTTGGAATGTCTCATATTGATATTTGTATTTACCTTATCATTATAGTCTGCGGCTGAGATGTTTAAATGTAGATTTCCATCTCCAAGGTGACCATATCCCATGACATTTGCTAACTCACCTGAAGCATATGCATGTTTGGTTGCAGTTTTCATTGAATCTTTCGGTTTTAAGTAACTAGTACACAGTGCAATGATATGTTTCTTACCTAGTCTCCGTCGAAGATCGTTGACAATATTGTAAATTTCTTCAACCGGTAAGGATAAATCATACTTGTAAACAGCTCCTGCTTTCTGTAATGCCTCTGTTATACCCTGCAGGGTAATAATAATGGCATTATTCGTCGTGTAATATCAAGATTTCTTAGGGGAAATAACTCTTAAAAGGTTTTACCTCTCGTATGCGCCAAAATGAGGATGCTTGGTTAATGTCTTGAGCGATTACACCATCAGAAACTAAACCTTTTTCCAGTGACTTTAACAGGAAAGCTTCAAGCTTCTCCCTGCATTAGTTTTTCAACCAGGAAAAAACTCTCTCAAGAGATCTAAATACTTGGCAGAGAGCCTCATTTGAACGAAACGAAACATGGTGAAAATCCCAAGAAAGACCGGCAAATTCTTTATACCTGTCATTAGTTTCATCACTCCCCGTTGTCTCTATCAGAATATAAAAGTTCTCCGTAGAGGAAACTGGATTACGTACACCGTCTAGGTGGTTCAGTACCTGTCCAGTGAATTAAAAACGAAAGGATTTAACAAAAATCAAAGACTTGTACACAATATAGAGTATCTGGAATGCAAGCTTACCAAATCCATGGAATTGTTATCAAGAAACTCGAAAGCAGATAGTATCTCTCCAAGATTTTTCTTTGCTTCAACAAGAATTTTCTGGAAAGAAAAGAAACATAAGGAGAGACAACAGTTTACACGCTATCTCCTCTGTAGAGAGAATTCAATTACAGGAATACGGAAGAAAACTGTCTTAAACCTGGCAGCTGAGATAATCTTTGCAAGCAATGAACGCTAAATTTACAGAAGACAGTTTTGGTTGTGTGAGAATAGAAACTTTAGTTACAATACCAAGTGATCCTTCGCTACCTGTGGAAACCAGTAAAGAGAAAATTCAAGATGTTTCGGTCTCTGTTGGTGATGAAGTGACATTTGAAATAATAGTACAGTTACAAAATAATAATACCTACCGATAAACAAATGTTTTAAGTCGTACCCAGTGTTGTCTTTGCGTAAAGTTCCAAGCATGTCAAGAACATTGCCATTTGCGGTGACAGCTTCTAGACCGAGATGGTGAGAGATTAAAGATGATGAAGTTGGAACTCAAATGTATTTCATATGGATCAGAAGTGACTAGAACGTAAGTCATTACCCAATACGGTTCCATGGAGTGAGCCATAACGAATAAGGCGCAAACCACCAGCATTAGTTGAAACATTTCCACCAATATGACAGCTTCCTTTTGCACCTAAGTCCAGAGGCATAATAAAACTGAGGAAACAAAAATTTAATGTTTCTATATCCGACCAAAAAGGACATTCTTTTATTAATTTTTAGTTCATTGTTACTAAAAGAGGGTAAGAAGTCATGGTTAAATTACCCTTTCGTGTCAAGAAAAGTTGCAAGATTTTCCAAAATACATCCTGCTTCACATACCAAGACACCACTAACCTGAACACATAACTCGTATCATCATCATCAAGTATGTAATTATATTACTCTGTCTCTAAGTAGTACGAAAATTTGTCTCAGAATTTTTTTATGTATGATGAAGACTATTGGAACATCTACCTAAGAAGCAACTGACACTAGAATAGAAGATTGTAATCTCCATTGAACTGAACAGCTCGCACACAGTTTCAAGTAATTATTTTACAAAGTTACTTCCCAAAAATAAGAGGAAAAAACAGGAGCATCAGTTGTTCTGAATATAAATTTGCCAGTTACCTCATCAAAAGCTAAGACTTTATTCATCAAACCAACATTGATGATCACCTGCAAAGATGCCGCAACCGTTTGTCATATCTATGATCGAAAAAAAAAACTTCTTTTCTTTTGTTCCTATCTCTCACATTCCTGAAAATTTCCTTCGCTAGCTTTGAACTACCTAGCCAACAGTTTGATCATCACCAACTAATATAAAAAAAAAAAAAGTATCGAACCTCATCAAAGACAGGAACACTTCCACCAACAAGACCAGTATTACCCCCTTGAGGAACAACAGCTAAACGCCTCGAATCACAATACTGAAGTATCTGAGACACCTGCACAAAAAATACAGTCAATGTCAAACATAAATTTTTCATCGCAATCCAAACAAAGTAATGGTCAGAAACAGTAGAGAAAAGAAAAAAAAGAAAATCACCTCTTCTGTGTTCTTGGGCAAGAGCATCAGCTTACTAGATCCTTTGTACTTTTTCATCCAATCAGTATTTGCAGTCTCAAGTCTCTCTTCATCTTCAACCACGTTTTTATCACCTAATATCTCCTTGAAAGAGCTAACATCCTTCGAATCCAAAGACGAAAACAAAGGTTTTCTCTCAATTTGTGAAGCTGATGATGACCCAAAACACTTGTACTGCTGCAGCATCCCCAAATTTCTACCAAGACATCGATGAGTGTTATAATGGTTCCCAACATTGGACTCAAAAAGCTTGCCTTTTGTGTCGTAGTGAGTCACAAAACCTAAACCCATAAATCAAAGTTCAGTTTTTTATTCATCTCTCAATCTAATTACAAAAGTCAAATTGGAGATGAAATCAAACCTGACACAGAACGGGGCACTGAGTTCTTGTTTGGTCGGAGATTAATCAGAGATTCACAGCCAAATCTTATAAACTCTTCCGATCTTCTCAATCTCTGCATCATCATCACTCTTCTACTTCTTCTACTCCCTCACGTCTTCTTCTTCTTCTTCGTTCTAACCAAAGATGTTCGTGAGATGCTGGGAGTGAAATACCAATATTACCCTTGAGTCTGGATAACGAAACGCAGCGTTTTAGTGTGAGTAGATTGTAGCTAGAACCCCTAAGCCTGAGTGAGAGAGAGCCTCCCGTTGTTTGTTCTGGTGGAGACTTTTGGAGCTCCTCATCTTTTTCTCCAATGGCGTCTTCTTCTCTCTCCTCCATTCTCATCAACCCTCACGGTTGCTCTCTCTGTTTCAAAGCCTCTACACGACGCTGTTTCGCTCTCACATTCCTCTCCTCGCAACTAATCCATACTTCTTCTTCTTCTGCTGCTGCTCTTCTCCCTCGTTGTCACAGCACGCATCGTCTCGCACATAAACCTATCAGGAGGAAGAATGGGTTTGCCTTAAACCTTTCTAGAAGCTTCTCTGTTTCTCAAGTTGCTGGTTCTGGCAAGTTTGATGGTCCAAGCCTCCAACAGTTCGTCTCTAACGCTCAAGCACATGGTTCTCTTACCACTCCCGAAATCGAATCTGAGTAAGTCCTCTATTATAGGTTAAAGAGTTTTAAAGTTTAGATTTTGAGATCAATTTTGTTTGTTATGCAACCTAATTGGTGTTGGACTCAATTGGGGACCCTAAAGTTTCGAAATTTAAGTTGCAGAAGCCATTTAAGTCAATATGTTTGTTCATCAATCCATAGTGGTCAGTCAGAAGTTTTGACCTTTTTTATCTTTCAAGTTGTGCAATTGATTATGTTGATTAGGCTTTATAAGTTATGCTAAATGCTAATACTATTCTTTTTGAATTCTTTCTTGCTCTTGAAAGCACATTAGATACCGATGTTGTGTCAAAAGGTCGGATTTATCATGAAACGTATGGATGTCAGATGAACATAAACGACATGGAGATAGTCCTTTCGATTATGAAAAAGTCAGGTTATAAAGAAGTGGTGGCTGATCCCGAGAGTGCTGAAGTCATTTTCATCAACACTTGTGCTATCCGAGAGAATGCAGAACAGAGAGTATGGCAAAGACTTAACTACTTTTGGTTTCTAAAACGTGAATGGAAGTTCAATGTTGCTAAAGGAAGAGCACAGTCTCTCAAACCTCCTAAAGTTGTTGTTTTGGGATGTATGGCTGAGAGATTAAAGGACAAGATTCTTGATTCTGATAAAATGGTTGATGTGGTTTGTGGTCCTGATGCTTATAGAGATCTCCCGAGGCTATTGGAAGAAGTAGACTATGGACAGAAAGGAATCAACACTCTTCTTTCTCTAGAAGAGACTTACGCTGACATATCACCAGTGCGAATCTCTGAAAACTCAATTACCGCTTTTGTTTCGGTTATGAGAGGCTGCAACAACATGTGTGCTTTCTGCATTGTTCCTTTCACTAGAGGCAGAGAGAGGTCACGACCCGTGGAATCCATAGTCCGCGAGGTTAAGGAGCTGTGGGAAGCCGGTGTGAAAGAAGTTACGCTTTTAGGGCAAAATGTGAACAGCTATAACGATGATTCGTCTGATCCTGAGTCAGGTGCTAAGTGGGAATACAGTGAAGGATTCTCGAGCAGGTGTAAAGTTAAAAACATGGGTTTGCGATTTGCTGATCTCTTGGACCGACTCTCCTTGGAGTTTCCAGAGATGCGGTTTAGGTTTACTTCGCCTCATCCTAAAGATTACCCTGACGAGTTGCTATATTTGATGAGAGATAGATATAATATCTGCAATCTCATCCATCTTCCTGCACAATCTGGTAATAGCAGAATACTTGAACAGATGCGTAGAGGTTACACCAGAGAAGCTTACTTGGATCTTGTTAAAAAGATTCGGAGTATTATACCAGATGTGGCTATAACCAGCGACTTTATCACTGGTAAGCCTACTCAAAAAACATTGCTTTAACTTGTTCCATTGTATTCTGTTTTCTTAGTCCTTGATTCAACTTGTCTGATGCATAAGAGGCGAATTGTGTGTGTTGGTAGGCTTCTGTGGAGAAACCGAAGAAGAGCATGAAGAAACCTTAAGCCTGGTGAGAGCAGTTGGATACGATATGGCGTATATGTTTGCATACAGCATGAGAGAAAAGACGCACGCTCATCGGAATTACACAGACGATGTGCCAGAGGAAGTCAAGCAGAGACGTTTAACAGAACTAATAGAAGCATTCCGTGAAACCACAGGTCCGTGTTACGACTCTCAAGTCGGATCAATGCAGTTAGTTCTAGTCGAAGGACCAAATAAGAGAGCGCCTGAAACAGAACTCATAGGAAAAACAGATAAAGGTCACCGAGTTTCGTTTGTCACCAAACCTCTGTTTGATAAAGCATCTCTTGGTGATGATGGTTTGAAGAGGAATCCTGAAGTTGGGGATTTCGTGGAGGTCCGGATTGAGAAATCAACGAGGGCATCACTATACGGAGAAGCTCTAGCCATTAGTAAACTGTCCTTGTTTCACGATGATGGTGTCGATGCTGTTGTTGCGTCTTGCGCAAGTTAAGTTAAACTTTCGTTTTCTTTTGATTCCAATACTTTTTTTTTCCTTCTGTATACTTTTTTTTTTATAGTTGACCAACTAAGAAAAAATTACAGAGAACCGTTATTGTTTTTTAGAAAGTAAAATTTTGTAATCGAAAAGATAGAGAAACAGAGGAGGGAGAGGTCTTCAATGGCGATGGTGAGTTTTTCGAAATCACCAAATGGTTGATTTGACAATGACAAGTCAATCTTTTTGTATCTCTGCTGCTATGCTCTCTATGCGATGTAAACAGCAATAAATATATATGGGTACTCTCACAAATCATTTATTTAACATAAGACAAAAGGTTCACAGCTCGAGACATTTTAAATTGTCTATGTAGTCTCCAGGCTACATGTATCAAGAACTAATATTTTGTACTTGCTGTAAAAAAAATTAACAGACAGATAAGACGTTAATCGTTAGGGTATTTCAAACGTATATTTGTTTGTTTGATATCATCATATTTTTGTTTCTTGTGTTGATGGTCGGAATCTAAATCCTAACAATGGTAACATGTTGTTATAAGTTGTGGTCAAAATATTATACAAACACGTTAGGCAGAAAGCTGTCTAATTAATTTATTGTGGACTGACCTTTTTATTAACATGTGTAACTTGGCTTTTTATCAGTCATAAATTCGATTATTAATTAATATGACTCTTGGATATTATTTAGTCAAAAGGTTAAAAGACCTCCGATCACATGTTATAGTGATCACACTCCCCAATAGTAAAGTTGGATTAAGTATCATAACTCATAAGTAATAACAAGTTGGTGTTTTTTTGTTTTTGTTAAAAAAGTTGGTATTCGTATATCTAACGTAATCTTTAAGAGATTCCGATACAAACCTAGTGATTTGTATTAGTATTATTATGATAAACCTAATTTAATATAGCTAGTACTTTGCATTAGTGATTATTATTTGTCACCATTTAATACGATATTATATGTTAATTGACAAAAAATTAGAGTATATAAAATATATGATATCGATAATCGTACATTCATACTTAAATAATTCAAATGGCATAAGCAAATAAAATACTACTAGTTTAATAGCACTGATTAACATAATGTGTGTCGTCTGTCATGTTTTTATTATAATAAGATCATGGATTAATCAGTGAACTTATGTTCATCATTGTTTCGCATTCTAAAAGCAGATCTCGAATTTGATATATATTTTGTCAAAGCATTTGATGATCTTTTGTTTTCATATTGACCTATACTGTACCATGAAGTATGAAGTTTATGTTTACTTTGTTTTCAATCATATACTTTGCTAATAAACAATTTGGTCCAGGGAAGTGGATCTCATTATTGAGATATAAACATATTGATGATAACTATGATCGAGTATTATTAGTTCAAATTCATATTTTAAACGAAGAGGCCATAATTATAACCGAGTTACAAAACTTACAAACATTGATCATATATGAGTTTGGCGTTTCGTACAAAATTCAAATTTTTGAGGTAGTACAAAACTTTGACAACGTTGGAATTAGTAACGTAAGCTAGTACGAAAGGTTTTGTTACACGGTTTTTATCGCTATTTGTAACCATTTGGCCCGTAATAATATATATTTACATGTTGCTAATAGTGGACTAGAATCAAGAACGAGTGTACAAGGATTTTTCTATAAATGGAAAAACAAAATAATGAATAGAAAAACAAAATAATAATGAGTGGGGGTGAGAAGTAGCTATCTAATATCTAAAAATGAGACGAGACAAATTGGCCTAAGCGTGGCGCAATAGCCGCTCCCAATTTCTGTCCCCTCATTTATTTCTTCTCCATTTTGTTTATCATACAATTATGTTTTGTTGCTCTCTTAGATTAAATTAATAGTACTATTAACGTCGACTTGGAGCTATAAATTTTAGAAATACGGATCCGATGTTATAAGAGTAATGTATTAGTAATACACCACTACTATCACGGATCAAAATAATAAAGATGCATACGCATATGATGTTTCAATGCATCTTAAGAGTACTTAATTGGTAGTATTCAATGCCTGCTTAACTATAGAGGCAGGCAGTGCAGCCGCCCAATAAAAAATTATAAGCTAAAAAGACACAAACAAAAAATATAAGTTGAAAAGGACACAAAAAAAATTTATATGAACCAAAAAATCTAAAAAAAAATTAGAAGTTTTCCGATGTGTTAAGGAGTATCTTTTTTTAGTTTGCCCATGAGCAAGCGATGATAGTATCTTTTAAATATGAATAATTAAATTCTCTTAAACCTAGTAGATCGACCAATATTCTATACACAGTTGACAGTACTACGATTATTCAATGTCGAAGAATCTAATCTGAGTGTGACAATCTTTTAGATATATCAAGTTACACACTAAATATATTTAATTGTATTAATTAGTTATAATTATTTGTAGAAATAACAATAACAAAATCATACTTATTCATAATCTTAATTTAATAGCAATAACTAATAATGCAATCTATCATAAATAATACAATCAAAAAGCTATATTTTCTTACATAACACAATTAAGAAATATAAGAAAGGTTATGGAGATATGAAGTCTATACTGTACATACCAAAATATTGACAAATCAAAATATAGTTTTAAATTTTTAATTTTCAGTTTTATAAAAATATTATAGTATTATGTTGACTCAAATAATTTAATTTAATCATTTGTATTAACCTTAATTGATATAAATTAAAAATAATATAAATACACAGAGATTTAGTTTATGATTTAAAAAAATAAAAATAACAACATAATGTATGAATATTTTATGATATACAAAAATTTTTAATTATATGATTTAGTTAAAAGTACAGAAATCCAAATCTCATGGTTTTAGGTAAGATTTGAAATATTTTTAAAATAAATTATATCAACTTTCCTGAAATCTTCAAAATAACATTCATTGAAATGTCCATCTAAAAATTACTTTGTTAGAGAAATTATATATTTATTTCCAATGAAAATTTGTATAGCTATATCAAATTTCTTAAAATAACAAATACTATGTATATAGCTAAAATTCAGTTCGTTATTACTCATTAATGCAATTCTTTAGATATACATATTGTATATCTGTGAAAATCGAATTTTGACTAAATAGATATGTCCAAATGTTGTTAACTAAATAAATTGTCATTAATGCTTACTAAATGGTTGAGATGTAGTATATTGTAACTTCAAGATTATAGTAAAAATTAACTATTTATGATGATTTCTTAACTTGAATATATATATATATATATATATATATATATCTACATAAATATTACTAAATTGTTTTATATATACTATATAGTTGTGAGGCAGGTAAAATTGGATTTTATAATATCATTAATTCCTCTGTTTTGCCCACATTGACAATGACATCAACATAGCTTTAGCTCTTCAAATATTTATTCTCTCACACTTCCTCTTCCTGCATGGTTTTTGAGAATTGAGAAACCATTTTCTGTTGGAAACCTTCTTACAATTCTCTCTCTTTTTTTTTTTTTTTTATCTACTTGTGCTTAGGCATATCCCAAGACTTTTTGGTGTATGTCTATCCTCCGCTAAGAACAGGACTTTTCCGATCGCCGGAAAATATTTCTTGGCCTTCTGATTTAATGGATTTTTGGGTTGCTGGTTTCTTGGTTTTGACGGCCGGAATACTTCTCCGTCCATGGTTATGGTTTCGTCTAAGAGAATCTAAAAAGAAAGATGGAGGAGATGAACATGAAGAGAAGAAGAAGAAGGGAATGATTCCAAAGGGGAGCTTAGGCTGGCCGCTGATCGGAGAAACCCTAAACTTCATCGCTTGTGGTTATTCTTCTCGGCCGGTTACCTTCATGGAAAAACGAAAATCTTCGTAAGTCTTTTTTTCTATATATTAAATATTTTTAAACAGAAAATAAGAAAAGTCGTTTTCTATCAAATCTTATTATAATATAAACTAAACTTTTTTTATATCGAATTCTAAAGAGACAGTTCAAAATTGATTTGTATCCCTTAATTACGTCTGCTTAATTAGTTACTAGTTAGGGTCGTCTTTTTGTTCTTTATAAGTCAATTGTCCTGCCTAGTGCCTATTTCCAACAATATATTCAGTATAGTAACCCTAGAGCACCTAACTTTTTTTGTTTCTTCATCTAAACATAAATTACTAAATACCTAACACCATTTACAACAAAAAATTAAGAACTATTTTTGTAAAACTCTAACTAAGTGATCTCTTTTTAGGTAGTTATATAGTAATGATGATTTTAAGAAAAATACACATAACTCTATTGGGGATGCGGATAGTTAAACTAGAATTCTTGGACATAACATAAAATTTTCATCTTATATTAAAAGAAAAGGACTGACAAAACCAAGCTGTCTTCATGTTCTTGGCCGTATACAATAGCAAAAATAGTTTAAGCGTGTGTTTTTTTTTTTTTAGGATGATTGAGTTCAGTATATTTCATGTGTCATCATCTTTATCTCTTCTGTTTACTAGTATATAATTTTCCTATGTTATTATTATTTTAGTATGCACATCTTTCTTGTGTTCTTCTGCTATTCATTATTATTTCTTGTATACTTATAAATTTTTCAAAATGGGTCCTCTTGAATACCCACTGATTTATCCTTTACCTTATTGTATATATTTTTTTTCTTAAATCAGACACCTTCACGTTTTTTTTTCCACCATAATATAATTTTCATGATGATATATCCGTTGATTCTTTATCTTCGATATCACTAGTCTTAGATATACGAACACTAGCATATTAATATCGAGTTATCAACTAAGAAAGAAAGAGGGTAAATAGTAAATAACCTCCGGAACTTTTTTGTTTTGGTTAAAGAAGAACCTCGTGATGTTCGAGGGGAAGATATATCATATATAAAAAGGCAGCAAATAGACATGGATGAAATGTTTCTTTTTGTAGCCATACACCATTCGCCTACTTCTCTCGTAGACTTCACCTTTCCATTTAATTCATCATTCATTTAAGCCAAAGGGATGTGTCTAACTGTGCATATACCAAACCCATACAACAAAATAGAAATTTCTCACTACGAAATGTATTATTATCTCATATAGTTTTTTTGAAAAAAAATATTTATTGTACACGAAATCTAGTTTAGTACATTATTTGTCAAGAGTCAAGACCATTAACTAGAATGGATAATTTATTGTACACGAAATCTAGTTTAGCGTAAAGTTTTCATGGAAACGTAATATCGGATTTGAATTCAGATGAGGTAGAATTAGTTCTATGTTTCTTACCGAAATCTTGTTACATCTTAACTATTTTCAGATACGGAAAGGTGTTCAAGACGAACATAATAGGGACACCAATCATAGTATCAACCGATGCAGAGGTCAACAAAGTGGTGCTCCAAAACCACGGGAACATATTTGTCCCTGCATACCCTAAATCAATAACCGAATTACTAGGAGAAAACTCTATTCTCAGCATCAATGGACCTCACCAAAAAAGGCTTCACACGCTCATTAGCGCCTTCCTCAGATCTCCTCACCTTAAAGACCGGATCACTCGAGACATCGAGACCTCAGTTTGTCTCACTTTGGCTTCTTGGGCACAACTTCCTTTGGTTCATGTTCAAGATGAGATCAAAAAGGTATTGTCTTTGAAAGTATATGTGCTTACAAACAACTTAGCCACACGTTATGTCTAGTTGAATACTTGAATTATATACAAGTATAACAAATTTTGATTCGTATAACGTTTTTTGTTGTTGTTTTTGTAGATGACGTTCGAGATATTAGTTAGAGTGCTGATGAGCACAGCCCCTGGTGAAGATATGGACATTCTCAAACTTGAGTTTGAAGAATTTATCAAGGGTCTAATTTGTATTCCCATCAAATTCCCTGGAACTAGACTTTATAAATCCCTAAAGGTAAATTATTTTGTTTATATTACATGAGCACATCACTATAAAATTATGCGAGTATGTGACATCAGTATTTTTTTTTATTACATTTTGTTAGTGTGCAAATCTCTAGCTAGGGTTTAATATGTGAATCATGCAGGCGAAAGAGAGGTTAATAAAGATGGTTAAAAAGGTTGTGGAGGAGAGACAAGTGGCGGCGGGGACGACGGCGTCTCCGGCGAATGACGTGATGGATGTGCTTTTAAGAGATGTTAGTGACGGTGGTGATTCAGAGAAGCAATCTCAGCCGTCGGATTTCGTCAGCGGAAAGATCGTAGAGATGATGATACCCGGAGAGGAAACAATGCCAACGGCGATGACCTTGGCTGTCAAATTCCTAAGTGACAATCCCGTCGCCTTAGCCAAACTCGTGGTACGTCTTTTTCCGATGTACACACATGACATTACACATACAACAGCATATTACACGTGTGTGTCTTAATGCAAATTTGCCGACGTCTGTGGACCGTAAGATTGATTAGATGTTTGTCTTATTGAGGAGATTTGAACGGCTGAGATTTAATATAGTTTTCGAATCGGTGGGGTCAGTTGACTTTTGTATCCGTGGTCGCTGTCGAAAGTCTTTACAGACGAGACACACGAGTACACACAACACACAGGTGTGGGAAGGGAGGTGACACGTGAGAGTATGATAGCCGTAGGATTAAAAAAGCGGAGTGGACGGCTGTCAGAAGAGGACGATTTGTAATTAAACGCCTTTGTCTGTACGAGCGACCACACCGCCTGTCAAAAAAATAGCGTTTCGCGTCACAGAAGCGCTTTGTTTTCAACGCCTTTCATGTTTTCAATCAAAACGCAATATTTTTTTATTGCGTTTTTTTTTGTTTTTTTACTGCTTTTCCCCATTTTAATGATTTTTTATGGTAATTGTAGGAGGAGAATATGGAGATGAAGAGGCGGAAATTGGAATCAGGTGAAGTATACAGTTGGACTGATTATATGTCTCTCTCTTTTACTCAAAATGTAAGTATTATTTTTTTTAACTTTTTTTCACAAAAAAATTACCACCTTGATATAGAGAAAATAAAATATTGACGTTTTCAAAATACAAACATAGGTAATAAACGAAACGCTGAGAATGGCTAACATCATTAACGGAGTGTGGAGGAAGGCTCTCAAAGATGTTGAAATTAAAGGTAAAACAAAGTTAGTTATATTGATCAATCTGAATTGTTAGATTTTATTAGATCATATGCTTATACATTTGTGATGAAAGGTGTTATTGAATTTTGATGATAATGAATATATTTTCCTAGAAAATTAAATATAAATATTGGTGGAATGAAATGGCAGGTTACTTGATACCAAAAGGATGGGGTGTATTGGCATCATTCATAGCGGTTCACATGGATGAAGACATTTATGAGAATCCCTATCAATTCGATCCGTGGAGATGGGACGTACGTCACCTTTTCCCATAATCTTTCATACTTATCTTCCTCTGAATTAAATTTAATCTCTCTCAATTTACTTTAGCTTCTTCTTATAGTACTCAACTACTTATACTTAAGCTTCTTCATTAATCAAGTAAATTATGTAACAGAGGATTAATGGATCGGCAAACAGCAGTATTTGCTTCACACCCTTTGGCGGTGGGCAAAGGCTATGTCCTGGTTTAGAACTGTCGAAGCTCGAAATAGCCATCTTTCTTCACCACCTCGTGACGCGGTACAGGTAAACCGATCATGACTTTAAATTTGAACCATGGTCTAAAATTTTTGCAAGGTGGTATTTAGTCCACAAGTCACAAACATGACACATACTAGCAAATTTGAACCGAGACGTCTCTATGTTGCGAATGTCCTATTTTACGATTTATATGATATTAATCGTTATGTACATGTAGTTGGACGGCTGAGGAAGACGAGATCGTGTCATTTCCGACGGTGAAGATGAAGCGGAGGCTCCCGATCCGAGTGGCTATGGTTGATATTCTATAATAGAACCCTTAAAAGAACAAAACTGTTTGTGCGAAAGGAAGCAGGGTAGTATAACAAAATTATTTTATTTAAATCAATTAGCAGCGAAGAGAAGCAAACAAGAAGATTGGTGGGTAAGATAGAAAGAGCCATACGTACAGCAGCTAGTGATGGCTCAGAGATCATGAGAGATTCTAATTGTATTTTTGTTTGTCATGTCAAATTATAAGCGTTGGTTAGGTTGTCCCTTTCTCTTTTATTTATCGTACCAAACGCAAGTTGAGATATGATTCCAAATATATATATATATATGGCTGATTGATAATGTTAATATAAACCTATGTGTCGTCTCTATCTACATTTGTTTTATGCTCGGTAAATCTTAGACAGATCGAACCTATATATCTAAAAAAATCGTAATTGTCATGTAAAATATAGTGTGGTTACTGAAATAAATCCACGGAATATCGATGTGTTGTCTCGATCGATAATGTGATAATTACTGAACTGTATACTTCGACCGACGACGTATGATACATAGTATATATAATAACGTATACGACATGTTATATGATATGATATGATGTGGTATTAAAAGAGTATGATTTGGTGGGTGATAATGAGATCGAGTAAATTGAAATTTATGACGGCCATAGTAAGGACAATACCATGCACGAAAGACGAAACAGGTCCATGGGGAAAACACGTGCATGTTGTTTACGTCGACCCACCTTATAATTATTTCCACTATTATCGAATTTGTGGAGCCTTTTTATATATGTCATCTTCGACACTGCCGATTTTCATCATTATTATTTTATTTATTTATTTTGTTTACTTACTATACGGGTTTATTCGTATGCTTTCTGTTATGTTAGTGTTCGGTACGAATATATTAGGCAGTCTTAACCAAAAAAAAAACTGTTCATTTTTGTTTCAAACTATCAGTTGTAGAGGTAACGTACTTTGAGTATCAACTTTGCATTAATAAGCAAAACATCATTTATTTTCACATATTTTAATAAATAATTTAAAAAGAAATCATGAGGATGCAATAATGCATCAACGGTACTAATTACTAAACGTAAGTTACCTAGTTAATGGTGGGGAAAGAACGCCTGATAAAGTGATTAGTATGAACTCTGAAGTTATGATGGGCCAATATATTTGACCTTAAGCCCACGCTTAGCTCATATACGGCCCCTTGGTTTCCCTCGTTTTATATCTAACCAATTTTCACTCTCGAGCTTATGATGGATCGAGATAAAAAAATAAGATTCCAAAACATATGCTACATTAAAAAGAAATTACAGTCAGGAAACTCGCACCCGTAACTAAGCATCTATGTGTGAAAACTTGAAATGATAAGTGATAACTGAAATATTACTTATTTACTAAACGTCTACAACCTTGTAAATTTTATATATAAACAAGTTCGATTACGATATATATAAGTATCTCGATCGTGGGCTGTCGACCAAACGGGCAGCAAGTGATTATCAATGAGAATGTTTAAACTTGTGAATGATTAAACATATAACTGCATTTCTTAAACTAAGTAATTATGGTGAACATTAGTGTCTATGTATATATCCACAGCAGATAACAAATATATCTCTGCAAGTATATTATAATATATATAAGGCTATTATTGCTACGTGCTTATATATGTCTCTTTGTGTGGTCAATTCGACCATCGGTCTCGATGACTATGTTCAACGGCATGGTCCGGCCGTATCATGTTTTGTTTTTTGCATTATCAAACAACAAATGCTAAGATAATGTTAAATAATTATGTAATGTTTGATTAAGAACCATTGGAGAAAAATAAACAATATAATGGCTTGCGATATTAAATTAAATATGTATATGTGCTCTTTAATAATGACTCCACTAAGGTCATAAACATAAATCTCGTTAATGACCGTTATTATATTCTTTTCATGCAAAGACTTTGTCTAACAAAGATGAACCAAATTATACATGTTATTATAGCATATCATTGATTGTGTTTTAATTTGCTGAAAGAATGTTTTTTTCGTAGCATTGATGCACTATGTGATTTCTTTTGATACTTCAAATCAAACCTTTGATTAAGTATTTTATGCTTTCAAGTTTCAAGTTTTAACCAAGCAAAACAAAATCCTATATTTAATTAAGTTTATTTTTACTAGTTCAAGATATGTAGTTCAAACGAGTTCAATTAGGTAATCATATGATTAACCTGTACGATCTATTATGTAGATATTTCTGCATCCTCAGATTTGAGGGGTACTGTCATGACACCAGTCACCATGAACACTTAAATGTAATGTTTTTCCTTGAAACACAAACGACTCCTTTGATGTGGGGATCTATATTATTTATGATTGACTCAACTCAAACATGTGAAGTACTAGATGATGGATTCTTATTTATTAAGCAAGGTGTGGTAACATTGTAAATTTATTCGCCTTGGACAAAAAAGAAATCTCCATCAAGCATACATATCAGTTTCCTTATATTGCATGTACTAACAAGTGGTCCATAAATATTGTTGAAATGGTATTAATAACTTATATCTAATACATTTATTGCAAGATCGAAATATTTTTATTCAGTCGACAGTTTCGTTATAAAAGTTTAGATTTCAATCAACAACAACGGTTAACAAAAACTAATCATTTGATGAGTTGATCATGAGCTCAACGGTAAGCTTATAAACCAAAGGAAAGAGAAAAAAGGAAGTAGATCCTTTGATAACGGCAATTAGAATTTGTGATTTACAACATGTCTCATATGGTAAGCAATAATTATGTTTATAAATCATCATGATTGTAAACTCCTGTACTTCCATAATGTTGTAAAGGGCTGAATTTGCTCGTTTAAACTTTAAAGGTTTTTTTTCTTTAATGAAAAGAGTTGGGAAAAAGAAACAAAAAAAAAATGTCTAAAGCAGAAAGGAAAAAAAGAGTTAAAAAAGTTAAATAAAGCAAACATGAAAAGAATCGCTACAGAGAGAGTCAAAAGGCGGGAGAGTTAACTAACAACTAACGTGGCGTCAAATCAAGTCTCATGATCCGACTGAGGTTCTTTTTTTACCGAGTGGTTAAAACAAGTTACAGTTACAGCGGCCGTGAATCTAATTATGTCTGATTACGTCCAGACGCGTGGGTGCGTGACGTTAAGCTCGCACTTAAAAGAGGGGTTTTCTTTTTCTCCTGGTGTGTTATATGATCCCTTCTTTATTTAAAAAATAAAAAAATTGTAATAATCACTAATCGTTTTCTTTGTTAATTTATCTCTTGAGTCATAAACAGAATTAGTTTTATTAACGCGATAAAACTGCAAGTATATTGTATATATGATTAGGTTTTGGACATTAACATGTTCTTTATTATCTTTTCAATATAGTCAGGTGCATGTTACATAGGATAAAACTAAAAACATAGATTATGAATTTTGCTTAATAACATTCGAATCTAAAACGCATGTAAATCTTGATTTTCATAATGGAGATATTTTAAAACGCAAGAGAGAGAGTGTAGCTGATGTCTTCAGATACTTAAAATATATTATAATTAGGATGTCTACAGACTAATTACTAGCTGTGATATATCATACGTACAGACAAATTGTGTTTATCTGTAGAGAGTAGTAATAAATAAGTTGATGGAGTTTGGTAGAATTTTCCATATCGTAAGAAATACCGATGCTTCAGGATATACCGAATAAAGATCTAGCGTTACACATAGGTCGATATATAGAACAAGAATTAGCTTTATTTGTCTTGGGAACAAGCGAAGAATCGAAACTCCGACAGACGTAATCTCAATTAGCTGAGAGGCGTGTGAGTATAGCCTTTTTTCTTCGAATAAATTATACACTCCCATAATGCAAAAACAAACAAAAATATATAAATAGAATAAGAAAATTAACAACTCAACGTAATAACGGAATCCGATTAACAGAGTGAGGAATCATGTGGCTCTCGAGAGTTCTACGCCAATGAGGATCGAACAAAAGGGACGGAAGTAAACGACGGTGTTGGGTGTGTGTGTGTGCGTGGTTAAGAAAAGGACAAACTCACACGAGACACGTGCACCGAAGCTTTTTTCCCACGCGCCAAAGAGTTTCGTCTTTGTTCACACAGAACCAAGATGGGGTGGTAACGAAGGTAGGACCTTGAAGCACCAACCACCTCCGACGGCTAGACGAACCGACAATTGCGTTTACATGAAATTTACTGAATTGATTATTGATCAGACTATAGTCGTTATTTAGAATCAGCAAAAGTTTTACAAAGGGTGGTGAGATATTTTAGTTTCTTTACCGATAATGAGATAAAATTTGGTGATGTCCAAAAGAAAAAAGAGAGAAAAACTTGTTTACCAAAAAAATAAAGAGGTATAGAAGACAACTCTATCACCATAGGAAATTGTTTTTTTTTTTTTTTTTTTTTCCGTTTTATATGAATGGAAGGAATCTGTTTTAAACAATTTCCAAAAAGGTTAATGAGTTAATCTTAGAGAACTTTTTTACCTTTGACAAAAAAGAGTAGAGTCGGTGAAACTTTGGTGGGATCTAGTTGGTGTTATCTCTAACTAAAATTCAACCACCATTAGCATAAAAACAGGGCAAAATCAATCCACATAATACATGTAAAAAAAAGTATTAGACTCCAAAATGTGAAGCAAGGAATTGAAGTGGCCTTGTCATATAGTTTTAGGTAAAGCGTAATGCGACTGCGTGCCGGTCTGCCCCATTATATTCTTTTTTATTTGTATGCTCTTCTTTTCCGTTTTCTCTCCGCACTTCATGCAGTCGAAGCCTTATAATTAGGGTTTTAACACAAATCTACAACCTCTCCTTTTTCTTATACTATATAAACATCCCATGTGGACACCAAGACCTGGAAATCTTGACAATCAGCTTTATTTTCAATAACTAATTTAAATAGATTAATTAGTTAAATTAGCTTTATAATGAGACTTTGTTTTGACCACTTATATATATATATATATATATATATATATTTTTTTTGATAAAATGTGAATTATATAACCGGATGGAACATTGTTAAGTACAAGACTTTAGGGGTAAAAAACGGAGCAGCTATGACCAAAAAAAAAATTAAAAATCTATAGGAACTAAAATGTTAACTGGTTTAATTAACCATTGGCGAACCATTGAGAAAGTAGACGGCCGCATCCTTTCCGATACAGGCGAGCAAAGAGGGTGTCTCTAACACTGCAATCAATCTGGGCGCAAATTGCAGAGGGGGATAGTGATATGCCATCATGGAGCCTTCTGTTCCTTTCCCTCCACAACATATAAATATATAGTTGCCTGAACTGCTATATCCTTTAGGGAGGACGAGAGATTTGGAGATTTGGACATTAACCAAGAGATCAGAGTGGACCAGTTGACAAAGATGCATGGATGATGGCTAAGCTGAGACATGGTGTTGAGCCAAACTTCTTCAGAAAAAGGACAATGAAGGAGAAGGTGATCTGGAGTTTCTACCTGAGAGTTGCAGAAGAGGCAATGTGAAGGAATGTTCATTCCCCATAATAATAACCTTGCTCTAACAGGGAGACGGTTCATGTTAGCAATCCAGAAGTTGAATGCATGCTTGGGCACCGAGTGTTTGAACCAAACAGCTTTGGACCACTTATAATTAGGTCCACTAATAGATTCGTACAAACTATTAACTAAAATTCTCGTGGTTATATTGGTTATTGTCCCATCGTATAAATATCAAGGATGATATTTTCTTAATTTCGAGGGAAAGTTTATATATTGGTATGTCGTTTGGACATGATTAAATTTGAATAAATTACACTACAAGTCTACTATAACTATCACTACAATTTGTTAAAAACCCTCTTGAATGCATAACGAAAATATATCCAAAGTATGTCTATATGATATTCTCAAAAATTATATATATGAATATGAAACAAATAGAAGAAACATTTTGGTTGTTCAACAAACGAATTAGAGAAAACACGATGTTTCAACAACAAAATTGGAAGTTTCCAACAATTAGAAAAGCTGATTGATATCATCGAATCCGCATCTGATTGCAAAATCTGACCAGAACTCGAAAACTAAAATAATAAATTTTGGGAATAATAATAAAATAGAAGAAGATAGCTTAAGTGAAAGTTGAATGTCGGACCGTCCGTACCGGGATAGTTCTAAAGAACACACTTCTCCTTTTTCTTTTTTTCTTCGACAAATCCAACTGTTCACAGTTGTATTCATAAGTTCCATAATACCCCTAGTCAAATGTGAAATCACGAGTCAAACCCATCAACGCAGACTATTGTCGGTGTCGGTGGGTGAATACTAGCGTATCATTATTTAGGGTAAAACTGGAATTTTCAGCTCTCTGAACAAAATAGTGCATTCACATGTATTTGTAAGGGATTGATTATCTTTTTTTTCTTTCTTTGTTACTGTCTTCCGGCTAATCCCTTGATTAAGGAAGCATCTATTAATTAGATCTCTAGTGGGCTGATGAATTTGAACTTTCATCAGATCCAAGAACCTAACCAGTCTTTAAAGAAACTTACAAAACAAATTGTAAAAATATACAGCACAAGCAAATCTAGAAGGTTCATAACGTACCAAACGCTGCTTAACCAGTTGGAGATCTTCGGTGGGGTTTTTAATGTATGTTTTTTTTTTTAGTTTCGTTGAGAACTTATTATAGTAATTCATTTTTACTTTTGTTTTTCTCATCCATCAATAAATATTTTTGATATACACACTCAAATTCGGAAACGATTAACCCGAAGATGATAGATATAATTAGGCCAAAGAAAACAACAAAAATAAAAGTTTGGAATAATGCGAATTTGGTGAATATAATAGTATGGTAAAAAGCCTGTGTACATATCTAAATGACAGGTATACTGTGATTTGGAGTTTGGAAGTGGAAGACACATGTACGATGTGAATCCATTTCCGACGACTATCCCAAAAGACTCCTCCACTTCACTAATAAGAAATCAATGTACTTCACACGTACTTTGATTTTTAATTTTCTTCATATCACACTTACTTTAAATAACCAAATCAAATTTCAACATCTCTCTACTAATGAATCTTCTTATATATCAAACCCTCAACAAAACATACCATCTTTACATTAAGGTAGTGACTAGTGACGCACTAGATATAACAAAATCAATCAACCAAACAAAAAAGAAGAAACTGAAGAAAAAATATAGCGTGATTAGCTGCTTTTAATTCAATCAACGTGCTTCTCTTTTGCCTTTTTCTCATCCTAAAAATATCATTAATCAACTCACTTTTTCTTCTTCTTTTCTTTATATCTTCCCGTTATTTTTTTTGTTTCATTAATTTATTTCCGTTATAACATAGTAATATAATATATATGGAAAACAATAAATAAATAAAAAAATGTGTAAAAATTGGTGGGAAAGCGTCGGTACCTCACGGCCACGCAGTGATGATGCGAGTAGACACTTGTGAAGTGCAATAAAAACCCCTTTCTTCTTCCTCTCTTTCTCCTTCGTCTTCTTCTTCATCCTCCTCCTCTCTTTCTCTCTCTCCTTATTAAAAACCCTTTCTTTCTCTTCTTCACAGAGAGCGACAACACAGACCCAGAAGAAGAAGCTTCCTTGTTGTACTCCTCCTCCTCCTTTCTTCTTCTTCTTCTTGTCTGGTGAAGGGTGAATGTGGGGAATGGGGAGTGGAGATTCAGCTTCTCGAATGATTCTATGGCTATGCTTAGGGTTTTTGATTCTAGACGTTGGATTTGTGCAATGCGGTGTTACTTATGACCGTAAAGCACTTTTAATTAATGGGCAGAGACGAATCCTCTTCTCTGGCTCCATACATTACCCTCGCAGCACTCCTGATGTAAGTTTCAACTTAAAGCCCTCAAGTTTTGTTTTTTTTAGGGTTTATCAAATATAAAAAAACCCTAACTTTGTTTCTTTCTTTGTTCTGTTTTTTATCAATTAGTTTTTTTTTTTTTTAATTGTTGACAGTTCTTTTCTGGTGTTGTTGCTGTTTTTAGATGTGGGAAGGTTTGATTCAGAAGGCGAAAGATGGAGGTGTTGATGTGATTGAGACTTACGTTTTCTGGAACCTCCATGAGCCTTCTCCTGGAAAAGTACAAACTTTTTTCTTACTTTTGTTCTTCAATTATGTTTCTCTTTTCTTTGAATATTGATATGGTTCCTTTCTTCTTCTCAGTACGATTTTGAAGGGAGGAATGATTTGGTGAGATTCGTGAAGACGATACATAAAGCTGGTTTATACGCTCATCTTCGAATCGGGCCTTATGTTTGCGCCGAGTGGAATTTTGGGTAAAATTACTATAAAATTCCTCTCTTGCCTCTAGGTTTGGTTACATGTGTGTGTGTATGTTTACAGTTACTGTTTCTGTTTACTAAAGTTTTTGTTTTTTTCTTGGTAATGACCAGAGGATTCCCTGTTTGGCTCAAGTATGTTCCTGGAATCAGTTTCAGAACAGATAATGAGCCTTTCAAGGTCTGTTTTTATGTTCCACTTTGAGTTCCCATTACTTGATTAGAAGCTAGACTTGGTTTCAGATAGTAATGTTGTTGAGATAATGTTTGCAGAGAGCTATGAAAGGATTCACAGAGAGAATTGTTGAGCTGATGAAGAGTGAGAACTTGTTTGAGTCTCAGGGTGGTCCCATTATCCTTTCTCAGGTAAAAACTTTTAACTGAATAGGCTAATACTCTGATTAGTGATCATGCCGAGTTATGTTTATTAGTGATCTATGTGAGTTAATAGAAAGGCGTCTCTATTATTTTACTGTAGATTGAAAACGAGTATGGAAGACAAGGGCAGTTATTGGGCGCTGAAGGTCACAACTACATGACTTGGGCAGCTAAAATGGCTATAGCAACTGAGACTGGTGTCCCGTGGGTTATGTGCAAAGAAGACGATGCCCCTGACCCTGTGGTGAGTTTCTTGATTGCATAAGCTTTGTAATAAGTTAGTAAGTGTTAGTTGGTTAATTGGTCTGGAGCGGGTGAATCTGTTTGACGTTGAAGAATGAACTCATACTTATTGGTTTTGGTAACAGATAAACACATGCAACGGTTTCTACTGTGATTCGTTTGCTCCGAACAAGCCATACAAGCCTTTGATATGGACTGAGGCATGGAGCGGCTGGTACAGATTCTCATTTGATTTCACTTTATATGTGTACATGGTTTTTATCATCTTCCAGTGATCCAGTCGGTAACTTTTTTTTACCCTTTAAACTGGAAATGCATTATCAGGTTCACTGAGTTCGGTGGGCCAATGCACCGTAGACCAGTTCAGGATCTGGCGTTTGCCGTTGCACGTTTCATACAAAAAGGAGGATCTTTTGTTAACTACTACATGGTATGTACACTTTAGCAACTGGTTAATCATCTAGCACCTAACACTGTAAGATTTGGTTATCATCAACATCAAGCATCTTAAAATGGAAGATTCATTGTCATTTCTTGATTATAGTATCATGGAGGAACTAACTTCGGAAGAACAGCCGGAGGTCCCTTTGTCACCACCAGCTATGATTATGATGCTCCGATTGATGAATATGGTAAGGGCAGGAAACAAACAAAAGTTCCTACACATTGATGGAATATAAGGCCTTCCTTATGTACTAACTGAGTGGTTGTTTTAATGTTAAATAGGTTTAATCAGACAACCTAAATATGGTCATCTAAAGGAGCTCCACAGAGCTATCAAGATGTGTGAAAAAGCTCTGGTTTCAGCTGATCCTGTTGAAACATCATTAGGAAACAAGCAACAGGTAATAATGCATTTATCATGATAGGTTCGTTTTGGTTAAGTTGTAGAAAGTTTCTGTAGCTTTTACTAATTTATGTCCCTCTTTTTCTTACTTTATTTTCCCAGGCTCATGTATACTCTTCAGAATCAGGAGATTGTTCGGCTTTCCTTGCAAACTATGATACAGAGTCCGCTGCAAGAGTATTGTTTAACAACGTTCATTATAACTTACCTCCTTGGTCAATCAGTATTCTTCCTGACTGTAGAAATGCAGTCTTCAATACTGCAAAGGTAAGTGTATATGATTGTTCTGAAACTGGGAATTGTGATTTCTGTGTATGATTTTTTTCTGAAACTTGTGGATTTCTCTTCTTTGATTGCAGGTTGGAGTTCAAACATCACAGATGGAAATGTTGCCGACAAACACAAAGAATTTCCAGTGGCAGAGTTATTTGGAAGATCTGTCTTCTCTAGATGACAGCTCTACAATCACTACTCATGGACTCTTGGAACAGATAAATGTCACTCGGGACACAAGCGATTATCTTTGGTACATGACCAGGTAAAAGAAACCATATGCCATCTCATTAGACGTATACTTTCCATAGCTTTAATGTGATTCTCTAACAAACATCTTGAATTTGTATGCAGTGTTGATATCAAAGAAACTGAATCATTCTTGCATGGAGGAGAGCTACCAACTCTCATTGTTCAATCTACAGGCCACGCCGTGCATATATTTGTCAATGGACAGCTTTCGGGTATTGGTTCTTCCAATAGTTTGGCCCATTAACTTCCCATAGAGAGTTTCTGATATGCAAACTTATATATATGAATTGCAGGTTCTGCCTTCGGAACAAGGCAAAACAGGAGATTCACTTATCAGGGAAAGATCAATCTGCATTCTGGAACTAACAAAATTGCGTTGCTGAGTGTTGCTGTTGGATTACCAGTTAATATTCTTTTTTTCTCACCAGCTTGCTAAGTTGTTTTTCGTTTTTCTCTTCTCCTGATGCTTTTGTAATTATTGTTTTTTCCGTTTATGAAGAATGTGGGTGGACACTTTGAGTCATGGAACACTGGAATCTTGGGTCCAGTGGCATTGCACGGGTTGAGTCAAGGGAAAAGGGATTTGTCATGGCAAAAATGGACATACCAGGTGTTTTATCTTTGTCTTGTTTCCATAAGATTCCAGTCTCTTGGTTTCCATTTTTTCCAACGTTTAGTTGTTTAATTTGTTTTTCATCAGGTGGGGCTGAAAGGTGAAGCTATGAATCTTGCATTTCCAACCAACACTCCCTCTTTTGGGTGGATGGATGCGTCTTTAACTGTACAGAAGCCTCAACCTTTGACATGGCACAAGGTTAGACTGAATGTAACGCAACTTGACAAGCTGTTACTGGAAATTGGAATCTGAACTAACGGAACTGTTGTCGTTTTGTTTCACAGACTTATTTTGATGCACCTGAAGGAAACGAGCCGCTTGCTTTGGACATGGAAGGAATGGGAAAAGGTCAGATTTGGGTGAACGGTGAGAGCATTGGGAGATACTGGACAGCATTTGCGACTGGTGACTGTGGTCATTGTAGCTACACCGGAACATATAAACCAAACAAATGCCAAACCGGCTGTGGTCAACCTACACAAAGATGGTACCATGTTCCGAGATCATGGTTAAAGCCGAGTCAAAATCTGTTGGTTATATTCGAGGAGCTTGGTGGAAACCCATCAACCATCTCTTTGGTCAAAAGATCAGTATCCGGAGTTTGTGCTGAAGTTTCTGAATATCACCCGAATATCAAGAACTGGCAAATCGAAAGCTACGGAAAAGGACAGACATTTCATAGACCTAAGGTTCATTTGAAATGTAGTCCAGGTCAAGCTATTGCATCTATCAAATTTGCCAGCTTCGGGACTCCTTTAGGAACCTGCGGGAGTTACCAACAAGGAGAGTGTCATGCCACTACCTCATACGCTATCTTAGAGAGGGTAAGAGACATAATTTTTACATAGACAAAATTGCAATCAGGCTCATGTTTTAAATATAACCAAGATGTGGTTTGTTATATGCAGAAGTGTGTAGGGAAAGCGAGATGCGCAGTGACGATATCTAACAGCAATTTCGGGAAAGACCCGTGTCCGAATGTGCTGAAACGGTTGACAGTTGAAGCAGTTTGTGCCCCAGAGACATCTGTAACCACTTGGAGACCTTAAAGAGAACCATTGAGCGAGCCATTTGACTACAAAATGTATAACCAAACAATACAGAGAGAGGAAGAAGAAAAACAAATGTAAGCTGTGTTTAAAATGTGTGCGTGTGTGTGTGTTCAAACAATTCCGGGTTTAGAGTAGGTTGAGTTAGGTAAGAGAGAAAGTCTGTAGAGTTCTGATGTGTCTCGGGCAATTCCGGGTCTTGTCAAAAACATTCTGGCCACCGGTCACCACCGACCATTTTAACCGGTTATGGAGGCTGGGACTATTAGGTCTGAATGAAGTCAGGTTAAGGTTTGGTTTGATTTGTCTTTGTAATCACCTAAAGAAGGTTCAGGTTTAGGAGAAAGGAGATCCTATTGTGAACCTTTTTTCTTTCAAACGTCTTGTCGTTTCACTTTCCTAATTTAGTTCTAGTTCTCTTTTTCATCAAAAAGTGTGGAATTTTATTTTTTTATATTATTAAGCAAATATGATTTATGCAATTACAGAATTTTTATAGAATGTTGTCAAAAAAAAAGAATTTTTACAGAAATTTTGTTTTATATTATAAATCAAATATGATTTACTCAATTACAGATTTTTTAATATTATAAATAAAATATGATTTACGCAATATGATTTGATATTTATCCAATAATGTTTTGGAGATTCTAATATCTAATATCCAATAATGTTTTGGAGATTCTAATATCAAATCTACCCAATGTTTATAAAAAATCACTTCAATCTTTTCCTATTAGAATTAGAATTTGAATCTTTTCCTATTATTACACCCAAAAGAAATAATATTCTTTAAAATTCAACTTTATCGCTTCGTTTGAAAAAAAGAAAAAAAAAACCCTAATTAAATTGTATATATACGATACCATACATCCTTAACCAGAAACAAACAAACTCAAGCAAGACTCTTGCATCAGCGATCAAGTATGAGGATGAACATAGTTATACTTGCTTTTGTGTTCCTAAACATTACCACCGTGATCAACGGTGGTATAACGAGCAAATATGTCCGACAAGCTCAACCATCAACCGAGATGCCTCTCTCAACTTTTCCATCTCCGGCTGGTCACAATGCTCCTGAACAGGTTTTTATTTCTTAGATGATAAATTTGTGTCTTGACAATTTTAAATTATGTTTCTTTTGATCCATATACGTACGTCGTCATCATCTCTGTATATTATATTGACAATTTGAACCCTTGACTCTAGGTTCATATCATTCAAGGAGATTACAATGGACGTGGCATCATCATCTCGTGGGTAACACCGTTAAATCTAGCTGGTTCTAACGTCGTTACTTACTGGAAAACCGTTGATGGCGACGTGAAGCCAGAAAAGAAGAAAACTCATGCCTCCACATCGTCTTACCGATTCTATGACTATACTTCTGGCTTTCTTCATCACGCCACCATTAAAGGACTCGAGGTTTGTGTTAATTTGTATAACTTAGCTTGTCATCCAAATAACAACATTGCTTTTTTTTTTTTTGTTCTGTTTTAAAGACTTTTATAAAATCTCTTTTTTTTTTGTATGTACACGGCAGTACGATACCAAGTACATCTATGAAGTTGGTAGTGATGAATCCGTTAGACAATTCAACTTTACTACTCCTCCAAAGGTCGGACCAGACGTTCCATACACATTCGGCATTATTGGTACTTATTTTTCTTTTACAAAAGCTAGATTTCATTACTACTTCCAAAATCGATAAATCTAATATATACGTTGTGTGTGTCTGTACAGGTGATCTTGGACAAACTTATGCTTCTAACGAGACATTGTATCATTACATGTCAAACCCTAAAGGACAAGCCGTTCTCTTTCCTGGAGATTTATCTTACGCAGACGACCACCCGAACCATGACCAAAGAAAGTGGGATTCTTGGGGAAGATTTGTTGAACCTTGTGCTGCTTACCAACCCTTCATCTATGCTGCCGGCAATCACGAAGTTGATTTTGTCCCGAACATAGTAAGTTCACATCATAATTCTCTCAAATTTAGCATTTTTTTTTTAAATAATTAGTTTCAGTTTTAAGAACTTTTTTAATCTAAATTAGGGGGAGCCTCATGCCTTCAAGCCCTATATTCACCGTTACCATAACTCCTACAAAACTTCGAAGAGTACTTCTCCTCTTTGGTTCTCTATTAGACGTGCCTCTGCTCACATCATCGTCCTCTCTTCTTACTCTGCCTATGGTAATTAATACACGCAAACATCGATCATTAGGATTTTTGAATGTTTTTTTTTTTTTTTTTTAATTTTATTTTGTATAACATGTTATTCGTATCTTTAGGAAAATACACACCTCAATACGTGTGGCTCGAGCAAGAGTTGAAGAAAGTGAACAGAGAAGAGACTCCTTGGTTGATTGTCATGGTTCACGCGCCGTGGTATAACAGTAATAATTACCATTACATGGAAGGTGAAAGCATGAGAGTAATGTTTGAGCCGTGGTTTGTCAACAACAAAGTTGATTTGGTTATAGCCGGTCACGTCCATTCTTATGAGAGAACCGAACGTATCTCCAATATCAAATATAACGTTACCAATGGCTTGAGCTCTCCTGTCAAAGATCCTTCTGCCCCGATTTACATCACTATTGGAGATGGAGGAAACATTGAAGGAATCGCAAATAGGTAACAACTCATATTTTGTTCTGTTCTATTACTTTTGTTGTTTTTATGGTGATATGAAACTAAGACTTTGTTTTGATTTGTAGTTTTACTGATCCGCCACCGAGTTATTCAGCGTATAGAGAAGCTAGTTTTGGTCACGCGGTTTTGGATATTTTGAATAGAACTCATGCATTATACACATGGCATAGGAATCAAGATAATGAACCAGTAGCCGCCGACTCAATTATGTTACATAACCGATATTTTTTCCCGGTGGAAGAACTACCATCTAGCAGAGCCTAAACTTCTTAGTCGTTGGTTTTATTTAGAATTTTTTCTTTCTAGTTAGATTAACTATTCGATTTTTTTTGTTTGGATTTTTGGTGTTTTTTTAATATATTTATATTAAATTTTAATTAGAGTTTGTGTTGGATTTTTACTCCAAAAATGCCTCGGATCAGTTTCATATGTGAAGAACACCTTCGCATTCGTTCGTTCATGATCAAAAGAAAAGACTATATGGGACATTTATTTATTTGGTCAATAATATTTAAAATTACATAATTATAAATATTGGGTGATATATGCTTATCACATAGTTGGGCTTTGTGGCCCAGTTAGGTTCTAGTGATCTGGCACGAAAACCAAGGCAACGATATCGGGGTTAGGTTATATATTTGGACACGCCTTGCTGTTTTCTTATCAGTTAAACTGCCGCTAAAAGCAAAAAATAAACAAAGCAAAAGCCCTAGTGGTCTTGCAAACAACGCGTTGTCTCATTAGAAAACAGGAAAACATCACGCTGTTTCGTGCGAGTTCGTTTCTCGCCGTCGGGAATGGCGAAAAACGCAGCCGCCGAGATCGTAGACCTCGACAGTGACAGCGACGAAGATGACAGAGGAAGAGGAAGAAGAGGAATCGTTCAGAGCTTGGCATCACTAATTGAGAATCAGCAAGTTCCGATAGGTGATGCTGCGACGGCGGCTCCTTGAGAAACCCTAGAATGCCGGAGTTTCTGGAAAGCCGGCGAAAACTATTTGATCCCTACCGGTGTTACTCCAACTGCTCCAGGTTAGTTCTCTAACACTCTTTATCAATCAAAGCTTCCACAAATATGGGTTTTTTTTTTTTTTTTTTTTTTTGTGGTAATTTTGATCAGATGAAAAAATTTGACAGGTATGTTGGAACATGCAAGAGTTCATCCAAAGTTTCTTCATTCGAATGCTACTTCACATAAATGGGCGTTTGGAGGTAAATTTTTATGAATTGACTCTGTTGCAGCTATCAATTAGATAGAATGAACAGTTTTGTGATGATCTTCTTTATAATGTATTGCAGCAATAGCAGAGCTACTTGACAATGCGGTTGACGAGGTATGCTTAATCTTTAGATTCTGCCATTTGTTTTTTTTTATCATTGCCAATGAATTCGTATAGTGATTGGTTATGTTTGTTTGCTTCTTCCTCAGACACAAAACGGTGCCACCTTTGTCAAGATTGATAAGATCAATACTGTTAAAGATAATACCCCAGCTTTAGTTTTCCAAGGTATACTTCCTTTTGTATGAATTTTGTGATGCTTTTGCGTAACCGTTGGGTTGGATGTTGTTAATGACATGGTCCTTCTTTTGTTTTTTTTTCACTTGAAGATGATGGCGGTGGGATGGATCCTAATGGGATAAGAAAATGCATGAGTTTAGGCTACTCTTCAAAGAAGTCTAATACGACGATTGGACAGTGTAATTGTTATATTTTTGTTGATGGGATGTTGATCTTCTTTCTAGTTAGGTGCAAGAGTCAGGTCTCTTACTATAGTTCCACCTTTGTGTGTAGATGGAAATGGTTTCAAGACAAGTACCATGAGACTTGGAGCTGATGCTATTGTTTTTAGTCGCTCAACTCGTGGAGGGTATTGATATTATCTGGTTCATATACACTATGGATTTGGCGTATACTCTTGTTTGTAACTTAGCCATTTTTTTTATTTTTCTTATCTTCTTCGTTTCAGCAAATCTACTCAGAGCATCGGTCTTTTGTCTTACACATTCCTTAGGAGAACTGGTCAGGATGATGTGATTGTTCCTATGGTAAAATTCTCAGCATATCTAGTCTTTTATTTCCATGCCTGAAATGGATATACACTATTATTTGATCTCAATTGATGTTATCATATCTGTAACGCAGATTGATTTCGATATATCCAATGATCAGCCCCAACCAATTGTTTATGGTTCCCCCGGAGATTGGTCTACCAACCTTAACATTCTTCTCAAATGGTCCCCGTTTTCAACCGTGGACGAACTTTTGCAGCAGGTTCTTTCCTTCTAAAGACTCTGGTTTCATTGTTTAACTATAATGTGTATTGTTTATTAATTCAAATATTTCCATTCTTCACCTACCAGTTCGAGGATATTGGAACTCATGGTACAAAAGTAATTATATACAACTTGTGGCTAAATGATGAAGGAATCTATGAGCTGAGTTTTGATGACGATGATGAGGTACTTACACTTCTTTAAAGGGTTAGGTCTTTTGCAAAAGTTGGGTTTTAAAAGTATTGAAATTATTTCTTTTCTTGATTGATATCATAGGACATACAGCTCCGAGATGAAAATGCACAGGACGGGAAACGGTTGTACGCTACAACATTAGAACTAAGATCTCATATTTCATACCGGTATCGACATTCTCTAAGGGTAATTCTCCTGAACATCTTCTTTCTATTTTTTTATTTTTACTGTCGCAAGGATGTTGAAAGGCTGACTTGGTTTCTTTATCCTTAGGCTTACATTTCCATGTTATATCTCAAAAAGTTCAAAAACTTCAAAATTGTTCTTCGGGGAATCCCTGTGCAGCAATTCAACATTGCTGATGAATTCAGATATCCTGAGACTGTAATGTACAAACCCCAAGCAGCTGCAACAGAATATGTAAGATTTACTCTTTTTCTTTCTTTTTACTCGCTCGTTTTTTATACATGGAGCTCCTGCTGTATTTTCATTTGCAAATATAAAACTACATTATAATTTTTAGACTGTGAAACCTAAACCAGTAAGCTTTCTTATTGCAGACTGCTTCTGAAATTAAAATTGGATTCATCAAGGAGGCGCCTAAGCTTCCAATTAATGGTTTTAATGTCTATCACAAAAACCGTCTCATCCGGGTACGTTTTGATTTTTGCAGTTATTTCCATGTTCTTAATCTCGAGAAGCAGCTGTAGTAAGTTTGTTAGCATATTTTCACTTGGGTTGATTAAGTTGAGATCTCTCTTGCACCGTTACAGCCTTTCTGGAAGGTCCTTCTGGAAGGGTCAACAAGAGGCAATGGTGTTGTGGGTATAGTGATTCATTCTCCATATATTTTCATTGAATATGTTTTGTTTGAGGTAAAACCAAAGAGAGAGACTCATTAACAAAAATTTGTTCCCCAGGAGTTCTAGAAGCAAACTTCATAGAACCAGCCCACGATAAGCAAGATTTTGAGAGGTCTTCTCTATTTCTGCGGCTGGAGGCGAGATTAAAAAAGATTATCTCTGATTACTGGTCTCTTCTTCCTCTCCAAAATCTTTTCCAATCATCTCTTAATATGATTTTGGTACCAAACCGCAATACCTTTGTTTGACTTTTCCACTGCTTGTTATGGTGAAAAAAACAGGCAAAGCCACTGCCACGTTTTCGGATACCAAACTGCTCAAATCCCTGCAGATAAGTCGAAAAGGATTGTGATACCTGATCAGCCTACTGTCAACACATCAAATCTTTCGCCTTTGCCTTCTGGTAAATTTAGTCAAGGTGGTCCGATAATACGTGAAATCAGTATTAGTAACGCCACATCAACCCGTACAGTTGCTGTTCCAGCGCCACATTTGAGAAATTCCACAGGTTTAAGAAATAACTTTCAACCCGTGCAGCTCAACCCTCAACCGGCGGCTACAGTGAGTGAGAATTTAATTGAATGATTTAATTGGATTCACAAGTTTGCTGTTCTAAAGTGAAAATAATCTTGGCAGGATACTACTGGAAATAACCTCGTTGGCAAGTCAGCGGGTGAGATAAGGGAAGAGAACTTACAACTCTTCATGAGGTATATATTCATATACTCTTAACAAGAGAAAAACACATTGCAGTAATAATATATCAGTATTATCAGTATGGGTATCTCAATCATATATGATTCTTCAACAGGTGCGAGGAATATAAAAAGAAAGAGAATGAAATAGAACAGACGGTAAGTTTGATTCTGCAGTACAACACATTTGTATATTACATGGACTCTAACAGCTGTATCATTTTGCTTAATGAAACAGGTAAAGAGTTTAGAGAAAGAACTGGAAGAAACTAAAAGTAAATGTGCTCAACTTGCTTTGCTTGTGGATGCTAAGAAGAAGGAGATGCAGCAACAAATTTAGTAAAAACGTTACAGAGTTTAGTTAGTTAAAGTTTGTAAATCAATCAGTTAGTTTTAGGATATGGGCTTGTAACATTATTAGGCTTGTAACATAATTGGGCTTTGTGGCCCAATCAGACTCTACTTACCAAAAAAAGCAAAGCAGCGACGGTGATGACTGAGAGAAGACGTTTGCTTTTTCTTCTTGTCGAAAGCTTAAAAAACGTTTCAGTAGTTTAATCGGAAAAGGCAACGCGCGTTGTTGTTGTTGTTTCTCACTGAATTCGAAATTCTTTTTGCTGAATTCATTATCGCCGTCGCCGGTGAATGATGATGCTTCGGAAGTCGAAAAGTGCAGTCGCTGATGTTATTCATCTCGACAGTGACATTGACAGTGACAGTGACGACGGAGTAGGAGGAAGAGGTGCTTCTCGAAGTATGGCGTCGCTAATAACGGAGAATCGGGAAGCTCTAAGTACGATCGCTCATGCGACGGTGGCTCCTCGTGAAACCCTAGAGTGCCGGAGCTTCTGGAAAGCCGGAGAAAATTTTGTGATACCTACCGGTGTTACTCCGACTGCTCCAGGTCATCTCTCTCTCACTCTCTCTCGCTTTCTCAGACACAACCACGTATGCGTCACGATTATGATTTGTTGTTGTGGTGTTTGATGTGATTTTACAGGTATGCTTGAGCATGCTCGAGTTCATCCAAAGTTTCTTCACTCGAATGCTACTTCACACAAATGGGCGTTTGGAGGTAAAACTATGAAATTGACTCTGTTGCAGCTAATTAATCAGATAGATTTGTGATTTCTTTACTCTTTGGAGGTGTAGATTGAACAATTTTGTGATTATCATCTTTGTCGATTTGTTTTGTTTGTTATGTATTGCAGCTATCGCTGAGCTACTTGACAATGCTGTTGACGAGGTATGTATGTGTGAGGAGTGAAATGCTTTCTTAAGTATATTTTTGATGATCTTGAATTGTTTTTTTTTTAATCATTGGTACTGTGTTTGGTTATATCGAATTGCTTGTTCCTCAGATACAGAATGGTGCTACGTTTGTTAAGATTGATAAGATTGATATTGCAAAGGATAATTCCCCAGCTTTAGTTTTCCAAGGTACATTGCCTTTGTATGATTTTTTTTTTATAGCTTCTTGAGTAACCGTGGCTTTGGATGTTGCCAATGACATGATCTTTCTTTTTTGTTTAACTTGAAGATGATGGCGCTGGGATGGATCCCGATGGGCTCAGAAAATGCATGAGCTTAGGCTACTCGTCAAAGAAGTCTAATACGACGATTGGACAGTGTAAGTGTTTTACTTAGTTAATAAGATATTTTCTAGTTGGGTGGTCTTGGTCTCCAACTGGGGGTCTCTAACCAGAGTTTCACCTTTCGTGTTTAGATGGAAATGGTTTCAAGACAAGTACCATGAGACTTGGAGCTGATGCTATTGTTTTTAGTCGCTCAACTCGTGGAGGGTATTGATATATCTGGTACATCGTATACTCTGAATATGTAGTATGCTCGTATTTTAACCTTTTTATCTATTCTGTTTTAGCAAATCTACTCAGAGCGTTGGTCTTCTGTCTTACACGTTCCTCAGAAAAACTAGTCAGGATGATGTCATTGTTCCTATGGTAAAATCTTACAGCATTTTAGACTTTTTTATGCCTGAAATAAATGATTCTTGGAAACTCTAGGATGTGCAACAGTTTTTTGTTCTCAAGTGATAGATCAGATGTGCAATGCAGATTGATATTGATATATCCAAGGAGCGACCAGAACCAATTATCTATGGATCTCCAGAAGATTGGGTTGCCAACCTTGAAATTCTACTCAAATGGTCTCCGTTTTCAACAGAGGCTGAACTTTGGCAGCAGGTTGTTACTTTCAAGAGTCAGCTTATGAATTTCTCATTGCATCACTGTTGTTCCTTGATTTGTGTCCTAATGTGCCTTGTTCCCTTTAATTCAGTATGAAGATTATGAATCCTCTTGAATGCGCTCTGTTTAATTAATTCGTTTATTTCCATCTTCCGCCTACCAGTTTGAGGATATTGGAACACATGGAACAAAAGTGATCATATACAACTTGTGGCTTAATGATGAAGGTATCTACGAGCTGAGTTTTGACGACGATGATGAGGTAACTCAAACATTCTGTAAATGATATACTATGAGATATCTTGCCAGAGGTGTCTTAGGTCTGGTCTTATGCTTTGATATTGGTACAGGACATCCGGCTCCGAGATGAAGGTGTCCATGACGGAAAACGGTTGCACCATAAATTATTAGAACTGAGATCTCATATTTCATACCACTTACGTTATTCTCTGAGGGTAATCTCTTTGATATCTTCTTCCTTTTCTAATAATTTCTTGTTCCAAGGATGTTTGATTCACTTTGTTAGTTCTTTATCCTTAGGCTTATGCTTCAATGTTATATCTCAAAAAGTTCAACAATTTCAAAATTATACTTCGGGGAATCCCTGTGGAGCAGTTCAACATTGCTGATGAATTAAGATTATCGGAGATTATAAAGTACAATCCCCATACCGCTACAGTTGAACAAGTAATATAAAATGGACTTCCTCTTTTTTTTTTCTTCTCTTTTCTACTCTCTAGTTTTGTTATGTGGAGCTTTGGCTAATTGTTTATAATTTTTTTTTTGCGTTTTCATATGCCAAACATTAATCTAGTTTTCTAGGTTTAGGTTATGAGAAGAAAAAAAACCCACTAAGCGTTCATGTTACAGGCTCCCACTGAGATCAAAGTTGGATTTATAAAGGAAGCGCCTAAGCTTGCAGTTTGCGGTTTCAATGTCTATCACAAAAACCGTCTCATTCGGGTACGCTTTGCATATAGCAGACATTTCCATGGTCTAGATAACCCATAGAAGCAGCTGTAGTAAAAACTGTTACGTGACAATTCAGAGAAATCAGACTTATATTATATGAATGCAATGCTTAATAGAACATTAAAAGATTGATTTGCTAGCATATTTGTTACTTAAGCGTTCCGCTTTGCATATGGCTATATTAAGTTGAGATCTCTCTTGCACCATTTTACAGCCTTTCTGGAGAGTCACTCCGGGAGGGGAAGCAAACGGCAATGGTGTTGTGGGTATAACGATTCATTCTCCTTTCTGATTCCATTAACTATGTTGTTGGAGGTAAAGACGTGGTGGAGAGACTCATTAACCAAAATCTGTTCCCCAGGAGTTCTTGAAGCAAATTTCATAGAACCAGCCCACGATAAGCAAGATTTTGAGAGGTCTTCTCTATTTCTGCGGCTGGAGGCGAGGTTGAAAAAGATTGTCTCTAGATACTGGTCTCTTCTTCCTCTCCAAAACCTAATTCAATCTTTCTCTCAATATATTTTGTCAAATATGAAATTTTGGTTCCAAATCGCAATATCTTTGGTTGACTATTTCATTGCTTGTTATGGAAAAAAACAGGTATACCCACTGCCACGTTTTCGGATACAATACTTATAAAACGCCTGCAGATAAGTCGAAAAGGATCGCAATACCTGATCAACCGCCTACTGCCAATGCATTCAGTCCATTGCCTTTGCCTAATGATAAAATCAGTCAAGGTGGTCCGAGAACACGTGATCAATCGCCTACTGTTAATACATTCAATCCTCTGCCTTTGCCTTCTGATAGAGTTAGTCAAGGTGGTCCAGTAATACGTGAAATCAATCTTAGTAATGCCACTTCAAGCTATACAGTCGCCGTTGCAGCACCGCATTTGAGAAATTACACAAGGTTAAGAAGTAACTTCCAACCTGTGCAGCTCAACCCTCAACCTGCAGCTACAGTAAGTAAATTCATTCGGTAATTTAAGTTTTATGCACAAGTCTAATAAAAAAACTAAAGTGAAACAATCTTCCCAGGATGTTGAAATCAACCTTGTTGGCAAGTCAGCGGACGAGATAAGCAAAGAGAACATACAACTCTTCATGAGGTATAATACACACAACATTAAAAAGAACTCATTTCAGTCACATATCTCGCTTAGAATCCTAATCAATTTTGATGTGTGCTTTCTTGAAACAGTTGCGAGGAATATGCAAGGAAAGAAACTGAACTGGAGCAAACGGTAAGTTTGATACTGCAATACAAAACGAGTCAAACATCTGTTTGTTACGTATCGTTTATAACATTGAGATAAACGGATAATGAAACAGGTAAGTAACTTAGAAAAGGAACTGGAAGAAACTAAAAGGAAATGTGCACAACTTGCTTTGCTCGTGGATGCTAAGAGGAGGGAGATGCAACAAGTTTAGTTAGAACTTTAAGACTACCTTGAATCTAAAGAACCCTAGTTTGATTCAGAGCTTATATGGTTTTTTGAATTGGCTAAAATAACATGTGCATACATATATTGGTATTGTATGTATCCGTCAGAGGATAGCAGTTAGGATCTAACGCAAACCTCTGGAAATAGTTCTATTTAAAGAATCATAAGTTCAGATTGTATGAGCCAATTCTATTTCAAAGTTAACTAGACTTGATAAGGACAAAGAAGTGGTCCTGCTTTGTTACAAACAAAAAAAGGTATGAAATTAATTTTAGTTGTTATAGAGTGGGGACACTGACAGAAGCCTAAGTGTTATCAGTATGTATATATTTCTTAATTTCATTAAAAACTCAATTAAGACGAAAACAGTCATTAAATGAGCAATGAGAGGAGGTAAAGGTGCAGTGGAATCTTCCTGTAGTCAATTATTTGTAGTTTGTTAGGGGAAAATAATTTGCATCCCAATTGGATAAAATGGATATAATGAGTGTGTGACGTGAAAAAAATACAATTCACATCATTACAATAAGATATGGACCAACCGACCAATCACTAACTACGCATGGATGGACCATAGTCAAAATTCAACATCTATTGCCCTATTAGGTTACTGAGTGAACCAAAGATCCATAGCTCTTTAATTTTAACTTTAATTCCATGCCCATAGAGTGTTTGATTGAACTTTCGGTTTGTGCTTACGTTTAGATCTTAAAATACAGTTACATCAGTTTAGTAGTTTTACGAAAACAGTTTCCTTTTTCATTGTTAACATAAGTTAAAACGCAAAAGATGCAATTAAGTATGAGATTTAATAAGAAAAGTATAATGCATTTAATTAGAAAATAGAAATAGATATCATCTAAAGTATGTAAAGACGAATGTACAGTATATGTAAATAGTTCACGTATCCATTCTAACATCAAATGGTAATAATCAATCGAGGAATTACTAAACAAATAAATAAACATAAAGAAGGTATAATTTTCCAAATTGGAGATGGTGAATGGGATATTACTTTTAGACGTGGTGCATAACTATTATTATTCTTTTTAAAAAAAAAACTATATATGGTTGATGTAGATATCCAATAGATGATATTAGACTTTTCGCTAAAAGACTCAAAAATATGCGATGTTATTATCAACCAAAAGCCACATTTAAAGGCTGAGAAAATGACAGCCATTACATTATAATATAGTTTCATTTTTTTCTCTCATTATTGTCTCGTTTCAATTTGTTCTCATTTGCTCCAATGTACTCCTTTCATAAAGCAACCGTTCCATATAATTAAAAAGATCTTCTAGAGAATACACTTACAAACAAATTGCTTTGTCTCGGCATATCTTCTTTTAATTTGTTTTCCACTGTTCACATAAATTGTAGTACTTGTCTTAATGTATTTAAGTTGACTATATAGTTAAGATTTTCGTGGCTTTCCTTTGTTTGGTTTCTAGTTTCGCAGTTTGATAATATAGTTAAAGAGAACCCCTTAAAAAAAGACAAATTTGAGCATGCAGCTTTCTAATTTTCCACTTTTTGGTTGATCTCATCAGCCACGGCCAACGACAATCTCAGCTTTTATTTGGCTTCTTACATCAATTCACCCCACAAGCGACAATAAATTGTTTATTAATGCAGTGAGAAACATAAAAACAAAATCAATTATTTAAGGAAAACAACAAACAACAAAGAAATTTTTAAAAGAAAGAGAGAGAGTCAACGCAAAAGAGAATCAAACAACACACACAGGGCTCGAGAGGAGACCTCTCGACATGTTTAAGGGACAGACAGCGAACGACACTGAACGTCTTCTTCCCGGGCCTCTCCCACTTATCATTCCCATCCCCCTTCGTTTTCTTTTCTCTTTTCTTTCTTCTCCCCCCTAAATTCTATAATAATAACTAGATTTCACAATTTTAAATACCTTTTTCTTTCCAAAACCTTCGGACTGGACACTAATCTGGATCCGTCTGATCCTGATGCTAAGCCGATTTAACTTTTTTCTTAATTTTAAGATCTCAAACTTGATAGTTAGTAGTTGGTACGGTCTTGTGATCAAGCGGACGAGTCCATTATTAATTATCCAAAATACGAATAGAAAAAAACGATGTATTGTACATGATTTTTTTTTTCTGATTCGATTCGGAAGTGACAGCACCAATTTAATATTTGAGCCAATTTAAAACTGACATTGGTTGCTATTTTTTCTTTTTTTGGATCTTAAAATTAGAGACTTATTCTTGCTTTATGGACTGGCCTGCGACAACATCTTTAGTTGTAGAATCCTAGTTGATGTATATTACAGTTTTAAAATCTCAAACAAAGTATATTTATCTCAGATAACGAATATTAGATACAAGGGTACTTCAAATTCATTCGTTATTGTAATGTATCCAAAATAATCATATAAATAACATGGAATTAGGCCTTTTGACAAACAAAAAAATAATAATAATAACATGGAATTCGAGTTTCTAAAACGTAAAATATTACTAAACTGTATCCATATATATTGTCATATTGGGACATAAACAACATATCCATTAACTTCGGTGTAGTAAAAAGAGACAGTATAACTACAAAAATACAATGATATCACAAAAAAAAAAAAAAAATGCGATATCGCATGATCATAATTTCATAATAGTCCTACCATGCTATACAATATATCAAATCAAAACCATCATTGAGATATTTGATGCGAATTGTGATCGAAAGAAAAAGTATTTCGCGTGTTATACTTATATACATAACACCAATCCTACGTACGTGCTCAATGTATAGAGAATGCAAATCAATATATTTTTTCTTATTCGAATTTTTTTACATTGTATTTTGTAAACCAAAGAATTTTGAGCCTTCAAAAGTTCAACCTTTAATTTTTCTTTTGCAATAGACTAAACTCTAAAGTAGGATAAATTAGTTAAATTTTCCTCCTTTGTCGGTAAGATTCTCTCCCATAAACGCCCAAAACTAAACTAACGATACCAGATATACAATATTTTCGCTTCGTCTTTAATCTTTATATATATAATTTCACAGTGAAAAGAAAGGATTACAATTTATTTTCGCTTCGTCTTTGATCTTTACAATATTCACAGTGAAAATAAAGGAATACGTCGGCAAAATAAAGAAAAAAATAAAGGAATACAAAAAAGTACATGTAGGTGGCGCAGTGTTCCCTTGTATAGCCACATAGAGTCCAAAGAGTAACATGCTTTTTTTTTCATCTTTACTCGCTTTTTTTTAATAGTAAATACTTCGTTAGATTTGCCCAAAAAAAAAAAAAATACTTCGTTAGTTACTCATCTCACTCGATAACGTATATTAAGATATGATCATTTGTTACAATCAATAAAAAGAGAGCCTCTTTTTCACTGCCCCGAATCTCTCTGTTTCCATGGTAAATGATTTTATACACTATTGACTATTAGTCTATCCTTAATAATTAATTCACAATCATCGATTTTCACGTTACTGGGAAAATTAAGAATATCTTCTATTCGTTTCCTGAATCGAAATCAATTTGTAGTTATTGGAGCAGTAACATGGAATTAATGATTTTTTAAAGAGTAACAATTTATTTAACCGAATGCTAAACAAAACAAAGTTGGCAGTATAATCATAGAAGAGATAGTGCATTATGCATGTAATTTTTTTGGTTCATGTACGTATGTTAGTTTATTAAAGAAGTAATCACTTCGGACTCTATCTAGCTAGTAACGTATTTTCAATTTTATTATTTATTTTTTGGCCAGTTATAATTTATTTTCTTTAGGATGTTTTGTTGTAATTGTTAAAATCGCTAGTCTACTCAAAATAGCGATTGTTTAAATTTATACTATTTAGATTGTAGATTATATATATACCATGTTTTGGCGTTTTCGCCAACGCCATTACATCTGATGTGGAATATTTTATTAAGAAAGAAAAAAGTTGTGATGATTTGATCACAAGATTAGTCAAGTTACCTCAGAACAATCTAAATATGGCTATACTACATTTTATGTACCTATTCTGTTTTCCATACACGTTATGCAAGAACTAGCTAGGAACTTGTTATTCTTTAATGTGAGCACTAGTGAACAACCATTACAAGTTGAATGCCCCAAGCGACGTTATTTCGCATTGTTAATTAAGTCGAATGATATTTTGACATAAACAAGAACTGAATTTTGTTCAAAATCTGTTACAAAAATTACTAATAATAATATATGTGTGTATATATATAATACTATTAATTATTAATTAATGAAATTCGATGTATTTTTGGTATAACTTGATTAGTGTAAATGTATTAATACGTATAGCATTAGAGTTTAGTAAAATATGAAGAAAAAGAAATTCCGATAACAAAGCTATTTAAAACGCGAACAAAGAGAGAACCCTAAGGCATCTAGGTGGGCAATTAAAAATCTTTGAGATTAGACGAAACAAAAGCAAAGATTTAAGCAGTAGAGATGTCATCTTATATACAAAAAAGCGTGTGATTTCAAATTAACCTTAATTAATACGGTTGATTAGTATGTACGGACACATGGGCTAACTTTTTTTGTTTCATAACTACAAAAAAAAATTGTATTAAGAAAATACTTAAGTGTAACGTTTTAAGATGAAAATACGCTTAACACATTGGCCACGTGGAAAACTCTGGACCATGGGATGGGAACAAGAAAGCTAGAACCAGTGGATCATCCCCCGTGGGTGTGAACTCTGAGTCGATAGAGAGAGAGAAAGAAGAGATAGGAGAGAGAGAGAGAGAGTCTTTGTTTAAATCCTTTTTACTTTCATACGGACAGAACTAGAAGCGTTTTGTTCAGACAAAGCCGAAGTGAGAAGGGGAAAGAAAAGCTTTTCACTTTAGTTTTCATAGAATAGAATCTGCAAAAACCAAATCAGAGAGACTTAAATTCTAGGGATGAGCAGAGCAGAGGAGAGAGAAGGCTAAAACCGTCCATGGCGGCGTTGCAGAAATTTATAGAGAAAAATTAAAGATTCATAATTAAGCAAAGACAGCTTAAATTCTTCTTTCTTCCCTTTCTTTTGTTTCTTCTTCTTCTTCTTACTTTCTCTCACTTCAACTACTCACTACCAAGAAACACACTTTGTTCTGAGAGAGTGAGATCTTGGCAGGCATTTAATTTGAGTTTGGATTCGAAGAGCAAGGACACCCACGAGTGATAAAAAGGCTAAATTTTAGTGAGAAGAAGGAGAAAAAAAAAAGGATAAGGATTTCATGGTAATTAGGGTTTCTGAATTATGGATATTGTTGGATCAAGATTAGGGTTTGAAGTGTTAGGTCTTAGGAAATGGCTGGGATATTCTCATTAGGAGGCAACAACAACAATAACAACGGAGACGAAGAAGAAGAGAATCAACAACAACAGAAGACAAACTGGATTTGGTATAGACCAAACGCAAACACAAATAATATCAACCCAAGCTCGAGCCAACAGATATGGCAGATTCCACCAGAGCAGATGCTCATGCATCATCATCCACATCCACAACAACAGCAACAACAAAGCTTAGATCTTTATCCAGGTCATCAGATCGACGTCTCTGATTTAGCCACCTCATCAAGATCCATCACCATAAGCTGTCGGGACTGTGGGAACCAAGCAAAGAAAGACTGCACTCACATGCGTTGCAGGACTTGCTGTAAGAGCCGCGGATTCGATTGTTCTACACACGTGAGGAGCACTTGGATACCCGTTGCCAGACGCCGTGAGAGACAACAGCAGCTTCATATGTCCACATCTGGAGGTGGTGGCGGAAGCGGTAGTGGCGGTACAGGCGGCGGTTCGAGTATCCCTAAACGCCATAGGGATACTACTCTTCCGGGAACATCCTCCTCCTCTCGCTTACCATCCGACTCAGCAGGTTATTGTTTTAGATTTGTTGTCTTTATAATAACAATTTGAGATTCGGACAACTTCAGATTCAAATCATATTTTTTTGTCAAAAGAAACACAATTTGTTAAATTTCCTTTTACTACTTAAACATTTTTTTTTACCTTCTAAAAAATACACATTATATATTTGTTTTCAATCAAAATTAATTCTAAGTTGTAATTTCGGTCTATTAGCTAGTTTTTTCCTTCTAAAACAAGTTTAATAAAAAGATTACAAAGTTGTGTTCGGTTTTGAAATTAAACACGTAATATAACATGAAAACACAACGCAATAAACTTGTGTTTATGTGCATTTTTTTTTTTGTTAAGTATATGTAAAATCTAATGTGTATATATGTTTTTAGGGTTAGAAATGGGGGAAGCAAGTTTTCCAGGGGAAGTGAGCTCAGATGCGCTTTTTCGGTGTGTTAAAATGAGTGACGTAGACGATGGGGATGGTCAATACGCTTATCAAACGACAGTCAATATCGGAGGTCACCTCTTCAAAGGAATTTTGTATGACCAAGGCCCTGAAAGCAGCTACATGAGTGCGGGTAGTGGGGGAAGTGATCATCAAAGCTCATCCGCAGGAGGAGGAGGAGGAAACCCGTTTAATCCTCCCATTGTGGCCGACGGTGGCGGAGGAGTTTCATCGGCAATGTTTGTAGATCCTAATTCTGGTGGATACTATTCAAGTAATATGACGACTAGTGTGTTCATGCCACCAGGTACGCAATTCTATCAAAATCCACCAAGATCTTAGATCTTGATTAAATCAAGAACGCGAGTTTTTCTTTTTGTTTTGTTCCATATTGATTCTATAAATGTAACGTGTGTTTGTTTTATTGTTCTGATGATCTATATGTAATACTTATTATTAGACGGTTTTGCAAATCGGATAAACAATTGTGTGCTGTTTGTTGTTATGTATAATGGATGTGTTAATTTACTATTTAAATTGTACGGTAATGAATCTTTATTATAATTTAGTATTTGTGGGTAATATAAACACGTAAGTTTTTTGTTTTTTTGGTTCTCGATACGTTTTTTTTTTCCATGTTTATGCCGATGTTGCCGGTTGCTTCTCCCATTGGATAAACTCGAGAAATTCTTCTGTTATATAATATTCGATAAACTATTATTATTTTCATAAGGTCCAGAGAAGTCTACATGATTTAGATATTCAGAACTATATCTTCTTCATATAGCATCACCTATTTTATATTGTTACTGTAAAGTGAATTAATCTTTATAGATAGATATGAAGGTGAATTAATTAGAGTGAATTAAATAGTGACAACGACAGGAAAGCAAATGAGGGCAAAATATAAGTTACGATTATAGTACTGGCCCTATATATTGTCAATTCTAGACACTCGTAGTGTTCTACTTCACAATGAATGGGTGTTTGAAGAATAAATGACGAATACATATGAAGCAACTAGTGGATTAATTATATATTTCTTACGTTGTTGAATCACGTGGCTATTGTAGATTAAACCAATTAGTTTTAGAACTCACTATTATGTATAATTAATTGTTCGTAAGGTTTAATGAAACGGCTATAGAAATCATCTAGATACGGTCTTAAAACTTAATTAATTAGCATGTCCCCCCCCCCCCCCCTCTCCCCTCACCAAAGACCATATAATGGTTTCTCTGTGCAATAATTCTTCAAAGATTAAATAAACAGGTGCTCAAAGGCATACATCAGAAAAAAGTTACTCAGATTAATATGGCGAATCGCATACGTAGAAACATATAAAGTATTAATCTCTTCTCTATGGTACCTGCTTAACGCCACTAATATATTACTATATGTCTAGGTAACCAAATATTAGCATCTTATTAATTTCCTCTCCGGAAAGACTAAATATATCCTAGAGCCTAACATCGGTCGCAATATACGCCTCAATATGAAATCATGATCTGAGCTCGTACGTGTAAATGATATAAGAAAAAAACCTATCAGGTGAAATATATAAAAACTCGTTCATAAAAATCCGTAAGCCTTTCTTGCTATCTGCTTGGCGGACATGTATCTCCCACCCGAAGTTATGGCACCATAACAATTTGTGTAATTAGCTTTCTTAATCCTATTTTCCAGGCAATTAGACACGTGCATATGTCTACATTATCTACTTAAGGCACGTGTACTTTGGTGAACAAAAAAAATCAAGAAGTAGAAAATAAGAAAAAGAAACGATTAGATCACCTTAAGTTCACGTAGTTAAGCCTCGGGAATCGTACCTTGAATAGCAAGTCAACCATCCTCCTTGCTTATTAACTCTCAAAGAGTGAAGGACACACAACTATAGATTTATGGTCTCTGGTTGGAATTGAGGTCAAGAAGATATACATATATAAGACATAACCAGAAACAGAGAAAAATAGAGAGGGAGAGATGTAAAGATAGAATTTAATAATGAGGAATGCTGCAGAGATTGGAGATAAAGAGGGGCAAGGAAGGCCGAGGTGCCAAAAAAAAAAAAAAAAAAAAGATTATAAAAAAAAAAAAAAAAAAAAAAAAAAAAAAAAAAAAAGCTAGCTAGGGTTTTTGGTAGAGCTTTAGTTAGGGTGGGGATGAAAGAAACTGGTTCAGTGATACAGTAATCTATTATTGTGGCGTGTGTGCCCATACTTTTTATCAGCTTTTCTTTTGTCTTTTTTTCGTTGGACAAGACACGTATACGTACACCTTTATGATCCAATGTATGCATACTACTGTCTACTGTGTGTGTAAGTATACCGTGTATAGTGGTCCTTATAACAATCTTGCTAGCTAGATTAATATATATTGAGGTATCACATTCATTCTTTGTGTACTCCAATGGTTCATCAAATTAAGTATTATTTAAGGTGATATACAATTCATCAAAGCCTATTATTGGAGAATTAAATGAATAATCTTAAGTTTTCGCAAAACATATATGTATAACTAAAATCATATCCGGTAGAAATAGATTGATACCAAAAATTGCTTACACGATATATCTCAAAGCTTGAATGATTTAAGACATCTGGATTCTGGAATGTGACTTATTAAGTGAAAAATATGTAAATTAAACATAAGAGTGATATACTGATATAATTCAATCACATATATCGTGTACGTGTGTGTTGTGTGTGTGTTTCTTTGTCTCTCACGTTGATCTTTTGAGCCCAAGCATGAGGAGAAGAAGCTTGAAGTAAGCTTCACTAAATGCGAGTCTAATGAAGCTGAGCTTGAAGCTGTTCCATGGAGGGTATCGGGCTTCAAGATCCATTGCTAAGCTTCCTTCCATTATTGCCTTCTCGTGACTGAAACAATCGAATGAGTATTTCCCGTGATACCTCCCTATTCCACTCTCTCCCACTCCTCCAAAGGGCAACGCATCACACATATACTGCAATTCCATTCAACAGTACTTAACCATATAATAATTTTTCTATATGTTTTTTTTACTGCTATATAGTCCCAAATTTAAACTCAGAATCGAAATCGATAAATTCATTTCTATCAGACAATGAGTCGTTACCGTTATCGAGATTCGAGACCTAAAGTAAATAACTCTGAGCTATTAAAATTGATTATGGTGTATATATATACCTGGATCATGACGTCATTGAAGGTAACACTTCCCGAGGATGTTTCTGACAAAATTCTAGTTTTAAGGTTCTCATCATTGGTGAATGCATAAATGGCAAGTGGCTTTGCTTTTGACTTGATGATCCCTATGCTATCTTGGATGTCACGTACCTTCATTACATCGAGGAAATAAGACAAAATCAAATCAACAACGATTAGTTGATTGTTTACTCATCTATATACTGTATACTTTGAATAGGCTTAATTACCGTGATAATCGGGAGAATTGGACCAAAGATCTCTTCATTCATGATCTCAGAATCAAGAGGAGGGTCCAACAAGATCGTTGGCTCAACATACCTGTTAAACAAATTTAGGTTAAAATGACATGTAGAACAAGTTTCGTGTGATCCAAGAAACAGGATTAAGTTAAAGCTTACAGGTTCTCCTCGTCTATAGAACCACCATAGACGATGGAAGCTTGGACACGGGGATCATTAAGAAGACGAGACAGTCTCTGAACGTGTTGCTTGCTTACAATCCTTGAGAGACATCCAGATTCCTTAGGATTATCCCCAAAGAAAGACCTTATCAATGGCTTCAACATATCAATCTACAGAAAACCACAAAACTTTTAGAAATCCTACAGAAACAGAGTTTGCGAGCGTTTTCCCTGTGAGCGTTCACGTACCAGAGAAGACGCAAAACTCTTCTCGATAAGAACGTAATCTACAGAGATACAAGCTTGTCCACTGCAAGATCCCCATTTTCCTCCAGTAATCCTCTTTACGACCGACTATATTCATCACCAATAATTCAAATTTAGGGACTTTTACGATCACGAGTTTCTGTTGCAATCAAATCGGGAGGTAAGGTAAGAGAAACATAGCAAAGCGCAGAGACCTTGATGTTCTTTGATATGGTGGGATAATCAACAATGGTGGGACATTTGCCACCAAGCTCTAATGTCACAGGAGTCAGATGCTGTGCTGCTGCAGCCATGATGATCCTTCCAATCTTGGGACTCCCTACAAGCAAACAACAACAACATCAGTCACGCAAATTCCGAGCAAGTCATCACGTGTTGAGAGGTGAATGGATTAATACCGGTGAAAAAGATCTTGTCCCATTGATGCTGCAAGAGGATAGTGGCGACATCAGGTCCTCCTTCGATAACTTTGATGGCTTTATTGTCAAGATAAGCCGGGATTGTCTTGGCAAGGAAGGCAGATGCGTTAGGGCTTAATTCAGATGACTTGAGAAGCACGGTATTTCCTGCTGCTATTGCCCCAATCAATGGATCCAGAGACAAAGCTGACAACAAACAATAAAAAAAAAATCTCGAAATTGTAACTCTTAACTCATAAAATATAAAAAACTAATTCAAGATCCGAATCTTACATATAGGAAAATTCCAGCTAGACAGAACAAGAACCGTCCCATATGGTTCCGATATCACTTTCCCTTTTGCCGGGAAGAACAACAGAGGAAGGTTGCTCTGTTTTTTTTTTTTTTTCAGAACCAAGTAATATGATTAATCAATTTCTTGATAATTGAGAATATTCTAAACCTAATTCGATAATCGTAATATGCTTAGTGTTCTTACCTGTTTTGGGACGGCCCATTTATCAAGACAGTTGATTGCAACAGTAGCTGATCTCAAGACATGACCAAGCTCATCTCTGAAAGCTTCAGTACTGTGTTTGCCCAAATCTTGAAACAGAACACTACAGAGCTTGTCTTCGTTGTCTTTAACCATCTCGTATATAGCTCCGATCTGTCTCTTCCTCCACTTCAGACTCCTCGTCCTCCCACTCGCAAACGTATCTCTCATCTCTCTCAAGCTCTCCTCCACAGTCTCCTTCATAGCTTCCATTGGCTTCTATTCTATCTATAACTCTGCTCAGAATCAGAAGTTTAGTTATATAAAAAAAGCTCTATGCTTACAAGTTTTGTTTGCCTCTGTTAGAGATAGAGTGTTTCCATTTCAAGTTATAAACCCACACTGATAGGGTGATGGTTAAAAATGTCTCATTGGGGAATGATAAGGTCAAATAATAAATATGTTCGCCGTGTTATCCTGATGAAGATGGAAGTCCATATCGTCGAATTAAATGTTGGAATTGATGGCTTTCTTTAGTTCACATATTAGATGTTTTCTTGAAATACTTTAATGAAAGTATATGAATCGGTGACATTAATTGATTTGACAGTTTCACCTAACCTAGTCCGGAACGTTTGGTTTACTGGCACCGGCTAATAAATGCTTCACCGCACCTAGCCACCTAATATCAAAAATCCATACATACAGTTACATATACTTTTTGTCAACTATCACAAATTAAATTTATTTATTTAATAGTACTATGCTTTTCATGTCGAGTAAACTAGGGTGTCGCGATAATTAATATGTGGAGTAATTCGATTTAGTTTGTAAATATGGTTGGGAACTGCAATAAGTTTGTGTACTGAAACGTGTCTATATTACTAGTTGAATTATTTTATAGTGGATCGTATTTGGGACCTTATAATAGATCTGTGATTGTCTTTATTTAGGTACCAGGAAATAGTTGGTCATAAATTCATACTAATCCGATATGAAGACAAATCTGATGATAATGAGAAAATGATATTGGTTTTCAATTCAACTGTGTTTTTCAATCTGGAGAAAATGACTTTTTTGTTTTTGTTTTTGTTTTTAAATGTTTAGAGGATTCAGGATTTGAGCACAAGATATGGAAGAATGCAATATTCTTATAATTTTATCACTTAATTATATAACATTGTGGTCACAGTTAGTTTAGTGCGCCTATGAGTTAAGATTACATTGAAGTTCTATCTTCTCTAAATGAAAATCTATCCAATCAAAGTTTCATGAAAGTTCTAATATAAAAGTTATAGATCATATTTCATAAAAAGTTGGTTACTGTACATCGCATTCAGTAGGCCCAGTGGGCCAAGTAGGCCCAGTGGGCCAAGTAGGCCTATTAATATAACCGTCCATTTACCAGGTCAGATACCGCCCACCATATGTTACGCGGTTACGCTTCTAATTACGTCAAAAAACAAAAAAAAATAATTATATAGAACGCAAGAAGGGGGTGTTCCGAGAATCGAACTCGGGACCTCTCGCACCCGAAGCGAGAATCATACCACTAGACCAAACACCCAATTTGATGAAATCTAATTCATCATGCTTATAATACTAAAATTTTAATTTGTGGTTCTAATATTTTTCGAAATGAGTTTGCACTTTCGAGAAAAGTTGTTCAGTTTCGGGTTCTTTTGTCAATTAAGGTTATTTACTTTTTTTTTTTATGGGTTTGCACTTTCGAGATTTTATTTACTTTTTTTTAATGGGTTTTATGATGTCCATGTGAAATGTATGAACCCTTTGATGGGTTTTTTTTTTTTCGAACCGATTTTTTATAGTGTAAAACTATTGTCCCCAAAAAGCTATATTTTTACAATGAACAATGTTTTCACACTGCGCATATGTATTTACAATGAGCAATGTTTTCACGTCTCATCATGGCATGTGATCACTCTTTCCATTCTTGATTTAGAGAACAAATAAATAATCTAACGTTCTTGTCTTGTTTTGTTTTGGTCCCCAATTTCAGATTTCTCAAATGGGCCTTCCACCGACGGTCGAGTGGGGAGCCAGACTTTATAGTCCATATTTTTCAATCATTCTTGTCGACGTACGAATTATTACTAGTTTTTTTTTTTTTTTTTGGTTAAAGGAATTACTATTAGTTTTTGAGAAATTGTTAGAAACTTTGAGAAAGGGTATTCTCTACAGATCTTCCATTTTGAAACTTTCATAATCAAGTCACTAACTACGGACTGATGCGTGCGTATAGTAGTAGTACACTGTGGTTTCAAAAATTACGTACCAAAATTGACAAACTTAGTTAAATCTGTCAAACTTAAACTGATAGTTCTAAATTATGAAGAAATCTTGGCCTGTCTTATGATATATTACAAACTTAAAAATTTGGGATTAAGGACTCTGAAATAATTCCAGAGTTTATCTTTTTTAGTCTATGTAGATAAAATTTGAATAACTTTTTTGTCTGTATCTATCTTTCCTTCAATTTTTCTAAGGAATGAAGTGAAATGTTGACGTGGCAATGCGTGGTTTGATGATTTGCCGCAACGAGACATTACCAAACAAAGTCTCCCAACTTCACAAAAACCTAAAACACCCACTCTTGCTTATACAAGGTACAAACCCCAATCAGTTCTGTCTACTCTCCACTACTGTCTTCCTTCTCTCTCTATCTCGAGATAGACACGTACTGATTTTAAAAACTTTTGAAAAAAGAGAATGCAATTTGTGTAAATAATATTGGAACACGAACAAACTTTTTCAAAAAATATGGATTCGCTCCTCCTACCATTATAATAATTCTAGTGCTTTCAAACGTTTATAGACAAAAAAAAAAAAAGTAAACCATATGGAGTGTGTAGAAGCATTTCTCGATGATTTTTCCGTCGATGACCTTCTTGACCTCTCTAACGCCGACACTGCTAGTGCTTTCATACGAGAAGAGTCGTCTTCGTCACAAAGAGAAGAAGAAGACGAACAAGAACAAGAACGTGACAAAGGTAAAGGCTTTTCCGACCAGAGTACTCGTGTTTCACCGCTTGAAGATCTCTTATCTTTTCCTAGTGACGACGTTCCAGTAAGCCCACTTACCCACTCTGTTTCTATCCTCCCCCCTCCCCTGTTTTTACTCTGTTTTGCTCTGTTTTAATTTGTCTTTTTACGTTGTTTACTCTGTCAAGGTTGGTGATTTGGAGGATCTAGAGTGGTTATCCAATTTCGTGGAGGATTCTTTCTCGGAATCTTATCTGTCCGGTGATTTCCCGGTGTCGGTGGAGGTTCAGAGACAGTGTGTTCCGGTCAAACCCCGAAGCAAACGCCGCCGCCCCAACAGCCGTGTCTGGTCTCTGGAGTCCCCATCTTCTCTGCTACCCACCGCCGTTGTCGGAAAGAAGAAGAGAGGAAGACAGACGGAGGATGCGTCGTCCGTTGACGGAGTCAAGCAGCAGCCGAGGCGATGCTGCAGCCATTGTGGAGTAGAGAAAACGCCTCAATGGAGAATGGGTCCATTAGGTGCCAAGACACTGTGTAATGCTTGTGGTGTCCGGTTCAAGTCGGGTCGGCTTTTAACCGAATATAGACCCGCTTGTAGCCCGACATTCTCCACCGAGATTCACTCTAACTCTCACAGGAAAGTTTTGGAGCTCCGGCTCATGAAAACAGCGGATCCGGGTCGGGTTACCCGTTAGCAAAAACCTAGGGTTTTCTAAATTTATCAGTTTTCATATGCATAATGTGATCTTGATAGAAGATAATCAGAAACATCGTAGTTTGTTTTCAGATTCATGAATTTAAAGCTATGACTAGTGATATATCATTTTACAGAATGTGTGATTAAGAAATCATGATCATAGTTCACTACACCAACAACAGTTAAACACCAAAACAACGTGTAACTGTGTAAGGTGCATTAAATATACGTCTGCAGATTATGTGTTTCAGTAGCAATGCCAATGAGACATTATTTTTGCCGATCACAATTTAGTAGACACCAACCAACACACTTAAAAATAAAAATTGGTATGAGTCTCACAAATCTAAGTTATGATACATCTATCGTTAATGGAGTAGTAGAAAACATTGGATTACAAGTTCTTGTCAAATAAGCTTAATTGTTTAAAACATACTACTAATCATGTAAACAATCATCTTATTAAGTTGAGACTGGCCATGATTAAATTTGACCCAAAATCAAATTTATTTTTCGATAACACAATTACTACTACTATGACGTACGAGTCCCTCATTTACACTCTTGTGTTTGTTTGTTTGTTTGTTTTTTTTTTGCGACTCTTTTGTCTTTGTTGAGTCGCAATATCAGAATCATGATATGACCAATTCAAAGTTGTTGAACCCAAAATCAATCCATATTTGTGCGGCTACAAATATCAATGCAATTATCGTTCTTGTTTTAATTACGATATCGAATCATTGATTCTTGCCACAGTATTTATTATTTCAAAACACAGTATACTTTCTCTTTGCGGACAGAGACGTACAGTGTAAACCAATTTTGTAAGTATATATTTGTAAATATACCAAAGCAAATCCTTAAAATGAGAATTAGTAGTAGGTTGTTGAATTTATATTTTCTGTTAATACAACATTTATTGTCGGCAGCTAAGCGGTCGATTAAAAGTAACACACTAGTATTGGGTCTTTATAATAATCAGTTGAAGAATTAGTTCTTTAATTTGTTTTTATAAAAAAAGTAAAAGTAGTCAAAGTTTGGAAGAGCGAGAACAAACAAATCGGAAACATTTCATTTCAATCAAAGCAAAAGATCTCACAAGATATTACAAAAAATAAAGAGAAAGAAATCGTCGAGTTCTTAGGCCGTTGCAAAGGGGAAAACAGTGGAATTATTGTGAATGAAACGGTGACAAAGCATGACTTTAAGAGTTATCATTGCTCTTTTAGGCAATCTCTTATTTTAATTATGACTGTCCGTTAACTTTTTAGCACAACCGGGATACCAACAACGACCACCTTTTCCGCCGGGTCCATCACCTCCCCATCCAAATCCAAATCCCCATCCTCCGCCTTTCCCATCATTTCCTCCGCCTCCGCCTCCACCTCCCCCTCCTCCGCTTCCTCCTCCGCCTCCTCCTCCTCCTCCCCCTCCCCCTCCGCCTCCCCCTCCCCCTCCCCCGCCTCCGCCTCCTCCACCCTGACCACGGCCTGAGCCATTTCCGTTACCCCCGCCTCCTCCTCCCCCACCGCTTCTTTTTTTCTTTTTGTGGGAATTGTCTTTTCCATTCCCACCATTTCCTCCTCCACCTCCGCCCCCACCGCCTCCGCCTCCGCTTCGTGTTTCACATTTTCCACTCTTACTATTCTGACCAACTAAGGCATTTTCAAACCCAACGGTCGAAATGTTGGCAGTATTCTTAGAGTGGGAAACGCTTGAAGAATTAGTAGCATTCATAAAATTACTCTCATCACTACTATCTCTCTCCTTTAGGTATCGTAATCCATAAACAGATTTTGAGCTTAGCGACAGCAAAACACAAGCAAGACCGAACAAGAAAAACACTGACCTTGATGATGCTCTCTCTCTTATTATACTCTCCATTTTAGTTTATCAGTATAGATCATCAAACTATGTTATGCTTCGAAACCATCTCCTTCCTCTCCCTTTTATACTATTTCTGTGCACTCTAACTGACTGTTAATCCTATGCATTTAGTTTAATTAATCTCATGCATGCACATGCATTTTCCATACCGAACTTACCAACTTTTTATTACCCTTTAACTTAAAACTGGAAAATATATATATATATATATATATATATATATATATATATAAATATATAAGTATAGGCTCTTCAATTATTAAACTTTGTCCGCATTTTATCTATCAATCATAGAGTGACCAATCTATAGTAATTAATTTGCTTCACGCGCAAGACGGTCTCCACTATATACCATCTACGAATCGATTAAAAAGGCTAAGGAAATTAAATCCATTATTTTACATGATTATAGATATGTAAAAAAACGCATTTTAAAGCGTGTTTGTATTAATTTAAGCCCCTTTGCATTAATATCGCACTTATATAAGTGGGTACGTAGGAGATCATCGCAAATGCATGCGGATGCGGGAAGAATTTTTGTCTTCTTTGGGTCAAACGCATGCGGGAATACATATATTTCATTTTTGTCACAACATAAGACACATTAACAAAGGGAAATAAAAGAACATTATGATCAAAATAGTAGGTAATGTGGGAGCCAAAAGGGTGTTGTCTAACGTACCCTACGAAACAATTTTTTCTTTATTGATAGCTTTTCTTTTGGTTTACGCTATATATTTCCAGTTTTGATAATGCCTTCACACGAAAGACGCTTTGTTGTGGTGTTGGTTGTATCTAAATAGGCGCCCTAGACTTAATTTAGGAATATACAAATGTTACATTGCGATCATTTTTATAATTTGAGAATGTTTGATTAAAATGCAAGCTAGTAGCTCAACCTAGCTATTAGAGTGGATTGTTTCAATGTTCGTATGTTACCATATCCATATTCGACTCTCGTGGATTAGCTCTTACTGAATGTTCAACTACGCAGGCATTACAAAAGTCTTAAGAGTCAAATGAAATTAAATTAATCCCTCCGCATAAGAGACTGAGATTCATTCTGAAGAAAAAAATATGATGATTTTTGTGATATGTGATGCTCATTTAGTTCTCTTATAAAATAAGAAAACAAATATGTATACATTATTGTAAAATAAAAAAACCCAAACCGCTATTTTATAAACCAAAACCGATATATAATTTCGTTCGAATTGTAAAATATAAACTCTCATTTCATTTATAAACCCAAACCGACATATCATTTTGTTCTAATTGTAAAATCTAAAGCCTAACCAATTTATTTATAAACCTAAAAAAATACTGGATACAAGATTCTGATTGGCTAAGGTGAATACCTTGTTCACTCCTAAGTATTTTTCATCTGAAAATAGTTCAAGAACTGTCAATTGGACCGAGTCATTTCTCTATTGGGCCGAAAATGTTAGGCCCAGTTTCTCTCATTTCTCTATTCATTTACAAAATATTGTAGAATTTGGGACAAAACCCGACTTCATTTATCATTAAAGAGACCCATACAAAGATCTTATCTTATTCAATTTTATCTTGAAAGGTAACACATATCCGAACTTCGGGGGTGTCTGTGTCTCGATGTATAATTTGACTTGCTCATAAAAATATTTACCGAATAACATAAACGGACCAATCACTGTCCCATATAGTTTAGAATTCTTTTTTTTTGTGTGTGTGTAAACCATATAGTTTAGAATTCAAACTAAGAAAAAAAGAGAGAGTAGACTTAAGTGAAAAAAAGAGAGAGAGTAGACTGTCTCATATAGTTTAGAATTCTTTTTTTTGTGTGTGTGCAAACCATATAGTTTAAAATTCAAACTAAGAAAAAAAGAGAGAGTAGACTTAAGTGAAAACAAATATGAAAACACACGAGAACTCTCTAATTGATCAATTTGACAAGAAAAAACGATGGAGACGCGTGAAGTGACGGGAACCACAAACGCACCGAGACGTAACTGATAGGCCCAAATCCAAATTCCATTATTGTTTTATTATTTACTATTTTTTTTTTTATGTCGTTTTAGTTTATCACTTAATTTGAATAATCGTTATTATTATCCTTAATTATTTGTGTAATGGTAATTATGTAAAGATGACGACGGTATGACGACGTAAAGAACGAACTAAGATTGCAATTCGATGTGTTCTTGCTTATTACTATACTTGTTTCACTATTGGGGTTTATTTATTGAATGGTTAGCTACTATTAAATTATTAATGAAAGTATAAGCAGGGCCGGTCCGATGTTTCTACATTTTTTAAGATATTCTTTACACAGCTAAAAAAAATTGAGTTTTTCTTGTTAGTGTAAAACAAAATTCAAAAAAAAAGAAAAAATTCTCAAACAATAATGCTTTATAGTGTAAAGTCATGGATTCCTTTGCTTATGTTCCGGATCGGTATGTGATAAATCTAAGTGAGACATCTTGTGTCGTCTGAGTTATATAGCTCGCGTATGTAGTAACTTAAGCTGTTAGGCATCGACGACTTAGCACATGGTGACAGGCACGAGAATCTAAGGCAGGTTGATACGATCGATTATACAATAATGGTTTGTTTTCCAAACTTCCAAATGCATATGAACATGTGAAGTATATCGTGAACCGTATATTTATGTTATAATATGTGAACCAATTACAATGGTTTGGTACTAGTTGGAATATGGTACACTGAGATATTTTTGTTTGATATAACGATATAGTTTAGTGTTTAACCTGCATTCAGCTATGCCAGATAATTTAAACTCTGACATAACACAAGTGTCGGTCATGAATTAGTGTCGGTCATGAATTAGGATTCTAGTGGCAACTGGAAGATATATATATATATATATAGATATATGAAACAAATAAGTGGATTGAAATTTGAATTTTCAGAAAAATACTGTTAAAAACGGTGGAAAATAAATTGTACCGTTCGACAATAAATTTGTTTTACCTGAAACATTCCTCTGTTTACGTACGTTGCCAATAAATTAATAATCACCAGTGTTGGAACTGATCTTGATTCATGAGATAGCATGAGATAAGGCTCGTGAAAAATTGAACTAAGGTAACATGTATAAATATATATACCGTTCTCTATAACGTGATCTACAGTACTGTGATATAATCGAAAACAGACAGTTGAGAAAAACTTTTTATTTATTGTTAAAAATTGTATACATACGATTTGTTATTTTATTTGTTTATTTTTTACATCATTTTCTTCTTCTTTTTTTGACATCATTTTTTATATATTTTATCTGTTAATTAGTTTGTATTCTTTTGCTCTACCTTCTATCATACGTCACGTATTTGATGATACTTAAAAATATATCTTAGGTTCTTAAATTAAAACATCTTACATCATCCCACAAGGTAGGAAAAAACAATTTCACAAATCCTTTTTTTTTCCGTCTAATAGTATCATCGTTGTAGCCTTGTAAGAATAATTTTCGTTACAAAACAATCCTAGTTAACTAATTACCTAGTTAAATTTTAATGTAATTTTTTTCAGTAGATATTTTGTCTCTACTTAAAACCAATAATAGGAAATGATATACAACAATATTTTAGATTCAAAAATAATAATGCAGTCTTATTTATGATTGTTATGATTGGTTAAACTAATAAAAAAATACTTTTTTTTCCAATTCATATTAAAAATCATGATGATACTTCCTTTGAAACAATTAGAGTAGCGAAAAAAAAAACGATGAGAGTATTACTTACTTATATTATGTATACTATACACTTGATTTGCTTCTTTTACATATATTATATTTTTATATTGACAAGATAATGACATTCTAACTTAAATTTCATTATGGAAAATGTAAGCACACTTGAAATAGAGAAAACGATCTCATCCGAGCATCTCTAATCCATTTTAATTAATTTTAATCTTTTTTTATAAATAGAGAAAAATATAACAATTTGTTTTAGAAACAAATTTGCTTCAATCCATCTTTATTCTCACCTTTAAAATAAAAATTGTTATATTTCTCTCTATTAAAAAATAGAATTTCTTTATATATAGAAGAAAAAATAACAATCTTTATTTTAAAAGTGAAAATAGAGATATGTTAGAGTAAAAATCACCATATTATAAAAGAAAAAATTGTGAAAACCATTAGAAATGATCTCAACTGGTACAGTAAGCGGTGGACTCTTAAGTATATGGTACATAAAAAGAAAAGTAATTACTAACAAACCGCCCAAAATTAAAAGTTGATTTCAAATGGTTGACTCATTAATTTATTTTAAAACACTTTAAATTCATCCCAACTCAAAACATAAATTGATGCTTCTAAAGTGAAAAAAACAGAGAAAAGGTAAAAAAAACAGAGAAAAAGTAGAAAACCGAAAAGGTTATTTTGAATATTCAAAGTGGTTTTATATATTTTTATATGTATATTCTCTTTTAAATATTAAGAAAATATCTATTAAAATATATTTGTATATTAAAATAATCAATAGTTATCAAGAATAAAAATTATTATGACTTTTGGAAAAGAAAACCCCAAGTATAATTATTTTATTATATAACTATTAAAACATTACCACTCAAACATATATTCAACTATTATCTCATACAGTTATCATATATTTTCACCAATCAGATCCCAAATAAAACATTTTTTAGCTTTGTTTTATTCAAAAAAATAATATGAAAATGTGTAAAGTTAAGTGTAAAAATCGTTGAAAAATACTACTAGATGAGGAATTTATTGTGGACAAAAACACTAAATAAAAAATTGCTAGTCAAAACTCAAAAAGGAAGAAGTTGGCTTAATAGGTAAAGGGAACATAATGTAAAGTAATTGTGTTTTAAGGACTTTCGCAGTTTGATTTTATCTTATTTTATTAATAGAAGCGAAAAGGAAATCTATGTCACTTAGCGAGTAGCGGTTGGCTTTGAGAACCTTGAGTCATCATACCCGAATCATAAAATGATATTTTTTTCTGAAATAAAACTAAAATAGACAATTATAAAACCTGTTACGTACTCTTTAAACTTTTAATCTAAAAATACCACATTCTTTGACATGTTTAAACTATAACAATAAAAGGATTTACAGAAAAATAACCTTTTTTGTGTGAAAATAACTTACGTTTTGGAACCATACTGAACATAAGAAGGGTTTCTATATTATTTCTGTTAATTAAGAAACGGAAAGAATTTTTATTTTTAATATACATATATACGTACGAAAGATTATATATATATGTTTTACATAAAGGTATATGATTAACTTAAAATAATAGGAAGTGCTTAATGAACGTAGAAAGGTTTAGTTTGAATATAAGTTTTTTTCTTATGAAAATAAACATTTAGGTTGATATATTTCAGTCACTAAATAGTTTTAGAAAACATGAAGTTGGTAAGAACAGACATAAATACTTTTAAAAGGCATGAAGTTGGTAAGAACACACTATTACAAACATAAAATATATTATTCGACTCAATTAAAAAATATATCTTAATTTTTTTTGTAACAAATGCTTTTATACGTTGATCTGATCCAGCTGATTTACAAACGACGATATATCAGTATATCACTGTCAATATGAGCTTACAATGGTCCCACATAATTTGATCATATTCAACTAAGCAATGAATTAATATTTTTAGAAAAAGACTCATTTTAGTAGTCTTTATAAAATTAGCCATATGATAATAGTTAATACTATAGTTTTGCTCCACATCAGTAGCTTGACCAAGAAAGCAGAATAGGTCAATAAAAATCTCGAAATGACTTAGGGTTTTATTAATTTTATGTTACCTTCGATTGGTTGTGTAATCAAGGAGACATGTGATCATCTAATTACTGTTGTTTATTAATTACTGTTGTTTATTCCATAAAACTACAGAGTTCGCCAAGTACCATACATGCACACGCCCTCGTGATACGAGCGTGACTTATAGTCTCGAACTTAATTAAGTAATTTTTTACTTTCCTTTTTTCTCCACAACCCTATATCGTTGAAACTTATGACATGCATCATATACTTGTATGAGCCGACAAACAAAAAAAAAAAAAGAAAAAAAATATAGACTTGTATGATGAAACTTAGAATTATCAAATTCATGACGGACCGTTGTTGAAGGATTTCTTATATAGAGGAGTTGAGGGATCAGATTTTCAAAATTGGTTACTATAAATATCTTAAGTACCAAAATATTTAATTTTTCAAATGTCTTAGGGATCAATATAGATGTCGGTTATAACAAACAAGCCTGAGATTTATAGTAAAGGGATAATGATTAAGAAGTATTACAAAACGTGTATCTAGAGAGGCATAACATGTAGCTAGAGAGTTTTAGATTATGCCACTTGTTCGCAAAAGAGGTGTCTTTCAGTATTTTGTTTAATTTTAAAAGTTGTGTTAGTTTACATATATGCTCTAATACTTGTGGTAAACTGGTAATAATAATAAAAAACTATTGAGTATAATACTTGAATTGTTGGTCAAAATCTTGAGTAGTTCTTTTGATGGAGTGCCAGCGGAACCCTGTGAGTCACGACAAAATAAAATTATGTATAAAGGAACCTTAATTAATAGTTTATGATGTCTAACATTTAGAGCTACTAGGTTAATTATAGTATTAATTAATCACCTTCTGTAAGGTACTCACTGATAGTGGTCAGTCTCTGTCTAAGATTTAGTACTAGACCTTGTGTCTTTGTACGTTTGCACAATTTACACTTACACTAAGTGTATCTTTTTAGTAGCGTTGTTTGATCAATTAAAGAGTGGACATTTCATCAATTTTTTTTAAAAAGTGGACGTTTCCATATTTTTTTTTTGTGCAAACAAAATCACGACTGTCATTTAACGTATATACAAAATAAAAAGTAGTACAAATTTAATAAATGTAACTATTTATTTTTGTGGTGAGCTGATTCAACAAAATCACGACTGTCATTTAACGTATATACAAAATACAAAGTAGTACAAATTTAATAAATGTAACTATTTATTTTTGTGGTGAGCTGATTCAAGTGATCCCTACTATATATAAAATGTGCTTAAAACATTTTTTATTTTTTGAGTTTTTATGCATTTAAAACCTAACTGATCAGTATAAACCTAACTGAAAAATCATATTTAAGAGTACATATCGATGATAATAACATTATTAATTATAGTTTACTTTCATTTTCTTTTTCTTCGTTTATAAGAAATTAAAGGAGTTGGTGACAAGTCTTGATTTCATTTATTTAAGTAAATAAAAATGGTGAACTTCTTGTTAAAATTTAAATAATTTAGCCACTTTACTAATCATGTTTTATTTTTTTTTCTGCAAAAAAAGTAACTCTTATTTAAAATTATAATGATAAATTGAGGAAAATGCATTTATATTCCCACGAATGATTCATCATATATGCTCGAACTCAGTAAAATACCAGAATCATTAATTTTCCAATGCATTTAATTCCACACGAAGGTTTTACAATTTATTTCATATCTTAAACAAAAATAAAATAAACGGTGTATATATAATGATGGATGACGAAAATTAAGTCCCACTAGATAATACAAATATGTCAATAAAAGGGACCACAATTTGATTATAAAACCCATCTCTCTAATCACATCCCAAAATGGCGAACTTTGCCTCCTGAGCCCTTCCAGGACCAAAAAAACATTTTAGCAAAAAAAAAAAAAAAAAAAAAAGATCCAGTATGGAGTCTTCCTTATCACAAACACTAAGCAAAATATCAGATCCCACGACGGCTCTTCTCATCGTCGTCACTCTTTTCATTTTCATCGGCCTCATCACACAACGACGAAGGCCTCCGTATCCTCCCGGTCCACGAGGTTGGCCCATCATAGGCAATATGTTTATGATGGACCAACTCACTCACCGTGGTTTAGCCAATCTAGCTAAAAAATACGGCGGCTTGTGCCATCTCCGCATGGGATTCCTTCATATGTACGCCGTGTCATCACCGGACGTGGCTCGACAAGTCCTTCAAGTCCAGGATAGCGTATTCTCGAACCGGCCTGCAACTATAGCTATAAGCTATTTGACTTACGACCGAGCGGACATGGCTTTCGCTCACTACGGACCGTTTTGGAGACAGATGAGAAAAGTGTGTGTCATGAAGGTGTTTAGCCGCAAACGTGCTGAGTCATGGGCTTCCGTCCGAGATGAAGTGGACAAAATGGTCCGGTCGGTCTCTTGCAACGTTGGTAAGCTAGCTCGCATATTCACTCTTGTTATGTGCGGGCACGTATATATATAAAGTAAAAAACTTAATTTGTTTTTGTTTGATATGTATTTTAACATCTAGCCAAAAAATATTGTAGGTAATTCAATAAACGTCGGGGAGCAAATTTTCGCGCTGACCCGCAATATAACTTACCGGGCAGCGTTCGGTTCAGCTTGCGAAAATGGACAAGACGAGTTCATAAGAATCTTGCAAGAATTCTCTAAGCTTTTTGGAGCCTTCAACGTAGCAGATTTCATACCTTATTTCGGGTGGATTGATCCGCAAGGGATAAACAAGAGGCTGGTGAAGGCCCGTAACGACCTAGACGGATTTATTGACGATATTATCGATGAACATATGAAAAAGAAAGAGAATCAAAACACTGTGGATGATGGAGATGTTGTTGATAGCGATATGGTTGATGATCTTCTTGCCTTCTACAGCGAAGAGGCCAAATTAGTGAGTGAGGCAACAGATCTTCAGAATTCCATCAAACTTACACGTGACAATATCAAAGCTATTATCATGGTAATTATATTTCAAAACGCACTACTTACAATCATGATTCTTAATGGGTTACGTAATAATAATACTTATCCATTAACCGGTTATTTTCTTTTAATTATCTTTTTCTATATTAGGAAGGCAATTTTTCTAATTTACAAGTAGACAAAAAAATGAGAATAAATTAATATAAATATAAGGGAATATAGTTACAAAAGATTTGAATTCTAATGTGAATTGATTTTATTTGATTTGATTTTAATAGGACGTTATGTTTGGAGGAACGGAAACTGTAGCGTCGGCGATAGAGTGGGCCTTAACGGAGTTATTACGGAGTCCGGAGGATCTGAAACGGGTCCAACAAGAACTCGCGGAGGTAGTCGGACTTGACCGGCGAGTTGAAGAAACAGACATCGAGAAGTTGACTTTTCTCAAGTGCACACTCAAAGAAACCCTAAGGATGCACCCACCGATCCCACTCCTCCTCCACGAAACCGCGGAGGACACTAGTATCGACGGTTTCTTCGTTCCCAAGAAATCTCGTGTGATGATCAACGCGTTTGCGATTGGACGTGACCCGAAATCTTGGGTTGATCCGGAGACGTTTAGACCGTCGCGGTTTTTGGAAGCGGGCGTACCGGAAAAGAAAACCCCAAGTATAATTATTTTATTATATAACTATTAAAACATTACCACTCAAACATATATTCAACTATTATCTCATACAGTTATCATATATTTTCACCAATCAGATCCCAAATAAAACATTTTTTAGCTTTGTTTTATTCAAAAAAATAATATGAAAATGTGTAAAGTTAAGTGTAAAAATCGTTGAAAAATACTACTAGATGAGGAATTTATTGTGGACAAAAACACTAAATAAAAAATTGCTAGTCAAAACTCAAAAAGGAAGAAGTTGGCTTAATAGGTAAAGGGAACATAATGTAAAGTAATTGTGTTTTAAGGACTTTCGCAGTTTGATTTTATCTTATTTTATTAATAGAAGCGAAAAGGAAATCTATGTCACTTAGCGAGTAGCGGTTGGCTTTGAGAACCTTGAGTCATCATACCCGAATCATAAAATGATATTTTTTTCTGAAATAAAACTAAAATAGACAATTATAAAACCTGTTACGTACTCTTTAAACTTTTAATCTAAAAATACCACATTCTTTGACATGTTTAAACTATAACAATAAAAGGATTTACAGAAAAATAACCTTTTTTGTGTGAAAATAACTTACGTTTTGGAACCATACTGAACATAAGAAGGGTTTCTATATTATTTCTGTTAATTAAGAAACGGAAAGAATTTTTATTTTTAATATACATATATACGTACGAAAGATTATATATATATGTTTTACATAAAGGTATATGATTAACTTAAAATAATAGGAAGTGCTTAATGAACGTAGAAAGGTTTAGTTTGAATATAAGTTTTTTTCTTATGAAAATAAACATTTAGGTTGATATATTTCAGTCACTAAATAGTTTTAGAAAACATGAAGTTGGTAAGAACAGACATAAATACTTTTAAAAGGCATGAAGTTGGTAAGAACACACTATTACAAACATAAAATATATTATTCGACTCAATTAAAAAATATATCTTAATTTTTTTTGTAACAAATGCTTTTATACGTTGATCTGATCCAGCTGATTTACAAACGACGATATATCAGTATATCACTGTCAATATGAGCTTACAATGGTCCCACATAATTTGATCATATTCAACTAAGCAATGAATTAATATTTTTAGAAAAAGACTCATTTTAGTAGTCTTTATAAAATTAGCCATATGATAATAGTTAATACTATAGTTTTGCTCCACATCAGTAGCTTGACCAAGAAAGCAGAATAGGTCAATAAAAATCTCGAAATGACTTAGGGTTTTATTAATTTTATGTTACCTTCGATTGGTTGTGTAATCAAGGAGACATGTGATCATCTAATTACTGTTGTTTATTAATTACTGTTGTTTATTCCATAAAACTACAGAGTTCGCCAAGTACCATACATGCACACGCCCTCGTGATACGAGCGTGACTTATAGTCTCGAACTTAATTAAGTAATTTTTTACTTTCCTTTTTTCTCCACAACCCTATATCGTTGAAACTTATGACATGCATCATATACTTGTATGAGCCGACAAACAAAAAAAAAAAAAGAAAAAAAATATAGACTTGTATGATGAAACTTAGAATTATCAAATTCATGACGGACCGTTGTTGAAGGATTTCTTATATAGAGGAGTTGAGGGATCAGATTTTCAAAATTGGTTACTATAAATATCTTAAGTACCAAAATATTTAATTTTTCAAATGTCTTAGGGATCAATATAGATGTCGGTTATAACAAACAAGCCTGAGATTTATAGTAAAGGGATAATGATTAAGAAGTATTACAAAACGTGTATCTAGAGAGGCATAACATGTAGCTAGAGAGTTTTAGATTATGCCACTTGTTCGCAAAAGAGGTGTCTTTCAGTATTTTGTTTAATTTTAAAAGTTGTGTTAGTTTACATATATGCTCTAATACTTGTGGTAAACTGGTAATAATAATAAAAAACTATTGAGTATAATACTTGAATTGTTGGTCAAAATCTTGAGTAGTTCTTTTGATGGAGTGCCAGCGGAACCCTGTGAGTCACGACAAAATAAAATTATGTATAAAGGAACCTTAATTAATAGTTTATGATGTCTAACATTTAGAGCTACTAGGTTAATTATAGTATTAATTAATCACCTTCTGTAAGGTACTCACTGATAGTGGTCAGTCTCTGTCTAAGATTTAGTACTAGACCTTGTGTCTTTGTACGTTTGCACAATTTACACTTACACTAAGTGTATCTTTTTAGTAGCGTTGTTTGATCAATTAAAGAGTGGACATTTCATCAATTTTTTTTAAAAAGTGGACGTTTCCATATTTTTTTTTTGTGCAAACAAAATCACGACTGTCATTTAACGTATATACAAAATAAAAAGTAGTACAAATTTAATAAATGTAACTATTTATTTTTGTGGTGAGCTGATTCAACAAAATCACGACTGTCATTTAACGTATATACAAAATACAAAGTAGTACAAATTTAATAAATGTAACTATTTATTTTTGTGGTGAGCTGATTCAAGTGATCCCTACTATATATAAAATGTGCTTAAAACATTTTTTATTTTTTGAGTTTTTATGCATTTAAAACCTAACTGATCAGTATAAACCTAACTGAAAAATCATATTTAAGAGTACATATCGATGATAATAACATTATTAATTATAGTTTACTTTCATTTTCTTTTTCTTCGTTTATAAGAAATTAAAGGAGTTGGTGACAAGTCTTGATTTCATTTATTTAAGTAAATAAAAATGGTGAACTTCTTGTTAAAATTTAAATAATTTAGCCACTTTACTAATCATGTTTTATTTTTTTTTCTGCAAAAAAAGTAACTCTTATTTAAAATTATAATGATAAATTGAGGAAAATGCATTTATATTCCCACGAATGATTCATCATATATGCTCGAACTCAGTAAAATACCAGAATCATTAATTTTCCAATGCATTTAATTCCACACGAAGGTTTTACAATTTATTTCATATCTTAAACAAAAATAAAATAAACGGTGTATATATAATGATGGATGACGAAAATTAAGTCCCACTAGATAATACAAATATGTCAATAAAAGGGACCACAATTTGATTATAAAACCCATCTCTCTAATCACATCCCAAAATGGCGAACTTTGCCTCCTGAGCCCTTCCAGGACCAAAAAAACATTTTAGCAAAAAAAAAAAAAAAAAAAAAAGATCCAGTATGGAGTCTTCCTTATCACAAACACTAAGCAAAATATCAGATCCCACGACGGCTCTTCTCATCGTCGTCACTCTTTTCATTTTCATCGGCCTCATCACACAACGACGAAGGCCTCCGTATCCTCCCGGTCCACGAGGTTGGCCCATCATAGGCAATATGTTTATGATGGACCAACTCACTCACCGTGGTTTAGCCAATCTAGCTAAAAAATACGGCGGCTTGTGCCATCTCCGCATGGGATTCCTTCATATGTACGCCGTGTCATCACCGGACGTGGCTCGACAAGTCCTTCAAGTCCAGGATAGCGTATTCTCGAACCGGCCTGCAACTATAGCTATAAGCTATTTGACTTACGACCGAGCGGACATGGCTTTCGCTCACTACGGACCGTTTTGGAGACAGATGAGAAAAGTGTGTGTCATGAAGGTGTTTAGCCGCAAACGTGCTGAGTCATGGGCTTCCGTCCGAGATGAAGTGGACAAAATGGTCCGGTCGGTCTCTTGCAACGTTGGTAAGCTAGCTCGCATATTCACTCTTGTTATGTGCGGGCACGTATATATATAAAGTAAAAAACTTAATTTGTTTTTGTTTGATATGTATTTTAACATCTAGCCAAAAAATATTGTAGGTAATTCAATAAACGTCGGGGAGCAAATTTTCGCGCTGACCCGCAATATAACTTACCGGGCAGCGTTCGGTTCAGCTTGCGAAAATGGACAAGACGAGTTCATAAGAATCTTGCAAGAATTCTCTAAGCTTTTTGGAGCCTTCAACGTAGCAGATTTCATACCTTATTTCGGGTGGATTGATCCGCAAGGGATAAACAAGAGGCTGGTGAAGGCCCGTAACGACCTAGACGGATTTATTGACGATATTATCGATGAACATATGAAAAAGAAAGAGAATCAAAACACTGTGGATGATGGAGATGTTGTTGATAGCGATATGGTTGATGATCTTCTTGCCTTCTACAGCGAAGAGGCCAAATTAGTGAGTGAGGCAACAGATCTTCAGAATTCCATCAAACTTACACGTGACAATATCAAAGCTATTATCATGGTAATTATATTTCAAAACGCACTACTTACAATCATGATTCTTAATGGGTTACGTAATAATAATACTTATCCATTAACCGGTTATTTTCTTTTAATTATCTTTTTCTATATTAGGAAGGCAATTTTTCTAATTTACAAGTAGACAAAAAAATGAGAATAAATTAATATAAATATAAGGGAATATAGTTACAAAAGATTTGAATTCTAATGTGAATTGATTTTATTTGATTTGATTTTAATAGGACGTTATGTTTGGAGGAACGGAAACTGTAGCGTCGGCGATAGAGTGGGCCTTAACGGAGTTATTACGGAGTCCGGAGGATCTGAAACGGGTCCAACAAGAACTCGCGGAGGTAGTCGGACTTGACCGGCGAGTTGAAGAAACAGACATCGAGAAGTTGACTTTTCTCAAGTGCACACTCAAAGAAACCCTAAGGATGCACCCACCGATCCCACTCCTCCTCCACGAAACCGCGGAGGACACTAGTATCGACGGTTTCTTCGTTCCCAAGAAATCTCGTGTGATGATCAACGCGTTTGCGATTGGACGTGACCCGAAATCTTGGGTTGATCCGGAGACGTTTAGACCGTCGCGGTTTTTGGAAGCGGGCGTACCGGATTTCAAGGGGAGTAATTTCGAGTTTATACCGTTCGGGTCGGGTCGTAGATCGTGCCCGGGTATGCAACTAGGGTTATACGCGCTTGAGTTAGCCGTGGCTCATATATTACATTGCTTCACCTGGAAATTACCTGATGGGATGAAACCAAGTGAGCTTGACATGAATGATGTGTTCGGTCTCACGGCTCCTAAAGCCACGCGTCTTTTCGCTGTGCCGACCACGCGCCTTATATGTGCTCTTTAAGTTGTGGTTCAAACAACGTGGCAGGAGTTTGGTGTGAGAAGCTGATGAAAAGTTGAAAATAGCCCCGACGAATTGTGGATGTTACATCTTATGTATGTATGTATACATATCTATCTACACGTGTATTCTGGATGAAAACATAAGTGGCTCTTTGTTTCGCTTTGTTTTTCTTTTTTTTTCTTTTGTGGGGATTTTTCCGTGAATGAAATGTAAACCGGTAAACAATAAGATTCTTTTCGCAGATAACTTTCACTACAAGAAAACATGGATTTTACGACTACAATTGGCGACTATATATGTAGTCGTCATTTTTGGCGACTAAGTAGTGACTATTTAGCGACTATTTTACGACTACAAATATTTGGTCATATATTAGTCATTTTTTAACGACTGCATATGTTAGTCGCTAGTTTAGTCGTAATTTAGCGACTATTTTATGACTATATTGCACACCAAAATATGTAGTTGCTAAATAGTCACCAATTTAGCGACTAATATGCGACTTATAGTAAACGGTCGCTAAGAAGTCGCATATCAGTCGCTATTTAAGAAAATCATAATTTTCAAAATTTAATCCCAAACCATTAACCAAACCCCAAGACCTAAATCATAAACTCTAAATCTTAGAAATTAATTCATAATTCATAAATTCAAAACTTAACCCCAAATCATAAACCTATACACCAAACCCTATACTTTAAACCCTATATCTTAAATTTTAAACTTTTATAATGTATAGTATATAGAAATTAAATTATAAACCATTTAACCAAAATATAACCATTATGTGTATAAAATTAAATCTAATCTAAAACTATTTAGTGTATATATATAATTTAATACTTCCAAAAACTATTTACTTATAAAATTTATTAAATTAGTCATTGTAAAATCTGAAACTAATTGTTGATAAAAAAAAAACATAAAACTATATCATTTAGTCTGGGCTTTGAGAGGCTTTTGTACCACTTTGGATTTTGATATGAATTGAAAATTGGCCAACAAAAAAAAGAAATAAAAATCAACAAACAAAGAAACCTTCACCAACCTGTGCCTCTATTCCTCACACTACACTTAGAAAAAAAAAATCATCATCACTCTCGAAACTCTTTCGGAGAAACTCTCACTCTCATTTCTTCGAATCGCGATGACTCTGTCCGGCCAAACCTCCGACCGTATCTCCAGATCTAGAAGGGAAACTGGTTTCCGTGGGAGAAGGTTAGTTTGTTCTATCTCTATTTCCCCCTTTAAATCTGATTTTGGGATTAGGGTTTCTGGTCTACGTTTGTAATGACCTTAATCTTCGAATTGGTTTGAAGACGACATATAAGAAGCAGAAGCTGAGAGGTGAAGCGGAGGAAGACGGCATAGAAGACGAAAAAGCTAAGCCGTGGATTTATCGACGAAATTAGAAGTTGGGATCTCAAAACCGGGAAAGATCTGCTTCGATTCAAGTCGTGTGCTTCTCCGGCGCACAGCCGAAAACTTGGGTCGACTAAAGAATCAATTTTTCTATCAAGCAACAATGGGTCAAGTTCTCTTTTGCTCTCACACCTATCCTCTCCGACGTTCTTGAAGGCTTAGTAGTTGCTTTCATTTGTTATCCCTTTTTTTTTTTTTTTTTCTTGTTCCGCTGTAGGAGCATAGATTTTCACTTTGATTCTGCTGAAAACGAGTTTGATTTATCTGCTTGATATCGGTAGCCAATGCTGATGTGATCCACTTAGTTGCCTTTTCGCGTTTCTCATCCCCTGTGTGATTGCAGATGAGGGAGGATAAGAAGTAGAAGAATGATGAAGGAGAAGTGAGGGAAGGAGTAGCGCATCAATAGCTTTGTTGCCACGCGGGTATATCTCTTGTCATTTCTTTCAAATGTCTAGCTCCATCTGTTTTGGTCTCCATGGAGGTGGGTTTCTTTTCTTTCAAAAATCCTGGAACTGCTTTGTTATTTCATCTTTTCAGAATTCTTGAGTACTTATGTGCAAAATTGTTTTGTTTTTTTTTTGCTTTCTTTGGTGGGTTTCTCTCAGATCAAGTGTCAGCTGTTTTGGTTGAGTCTTGTGGCTTAAAGAACTTAAGGCTCAACTCGGCTCTCCTCAGTGTCACCAAAGTCACCGAAGGTACTCAAACTAAGCTCTCTAAAAGCATATCACTTCTTTCACAGAGTCACCTCAGTTTTGGTGATTTTATATGATAAAATCTGGTATGTGTGTGTGTTGGTGTTTGTGTTTGTGTCTTTGAAGCTTATGGTTTGAACATGTGATTTTTGTTTACTATATTATTTTGTTGTTTGTGATCAATAGACTGGATTTGGAGAAGCTTGAAAGCGGTTGGCTGGAAGAAGATAGGTAAAACCCTTATGTTTATTTTATTACTCTTGTATTACTCTTCAATTCTTTGAAGTCACATTGTTGCATGCGTAAACCATCTTAGGTCGAAGATGATGTTTGGCTTACAGAGAAAGCCACAGCCAAGCACACTCTTAGACAGAGCTCATGATGTACAACTTTATTTCAGAGCGTAAGGTAAACTTTCATTGGTTAAGACATTTTCTTATCCTATTGTATCTTTCGCTATTAAGGTACAATATATATACTTTGCTACTTATTGTTGTGAGACTTTTATTAAATCTGTCAAAGAGTCATTTGTTTAGAAGCCTCTGTTGTAATTTTTGTGAGGCTTTTTGTTGAATTTGTCAAGAGTTATTTGGTAATACCGATCTCTAGACACCTGTTTTATATGCACTCTTTAACTTGAGTCACCATTGTCGATCTTCTTACTCACACTCACGTTTTTAAGCTAGAAGACATGTTAGTTATAGTGAATTGCTTGTCCCGATTGTTTCTCATTTCTAGTCTCGATTTTGAAATTGTGTTATATTGATAATGGGAAATGAGTCCCCATGATACATTTTTTGTTTGTTTGTTCTGAAGAAATGAGTTGCTCTTGGAACATTAATGGGAACTACCTAGGCTTTAATGATGGAATACAAAGCAATTGAGAATGTGCTACAAACCATTTATTATGTAGTTTTTCATCTATTCTTATTTTTAGTTATGATTTTTAATTTTATTTTGTAATACAATTTTTTTGTAATCATGGTTTATAATAATAAATATAGTACTCAAAAAATAATGTTTTAAAACATTATTCATAATTTAAATATATTTAAAACAATTAATAAAATATATGTAATTTGTATAAATACTGTATAAATACTGTATAAATACAATAATGTATAAATACTTGAATACAACTATAGTCAGTAATTAGTCGTTAATTAGTCACTAAATTTGGTGACTACATTATGACTATTTTGCGTTGTCGTAAAATAGTCGTAACGTGGTCGCTAAATTTAGTGACTATATTATGACTAAATTTACGACTACGCAAAATAGTCGTAATGTAGTCGCTATTTGGCGACTAATTTTACGACTATTTATTTTAGCGACTCTCGATTTACGACTACTAGTTTTAGTCGCTATTTAGTCGTAACACACCGTTTAGCGACTAAATAGTGACTAATAGTGCAGTCGCTATTTGCCTGTTTTCTTGTAGTGTTTGCATGTTACAGAGAATTTGTTGGAAGTTTAAAGTTTAAAGGATCTTGAATTTGTTGGAAGTTTAAACAATAAGGATCTTGAATTTGTTGGAAGTTTAAACAATAAGGATCTTGAATTTGTTGGAAGTTTAAAGTTTCAAATACCCCCCATTGCCATTGACAATATCGGAATGAGAACTTCTACTTTTAAATTTATTTTATAGTTATCTTCACTTTTAGTCTTATGGGTGTCAATTAGAGTTGGAATTTCTAGGGTTGAGCATAAAACTGAGTTTAAGCCTTAAGTTAATTGAAAAGATAATGATTATAGGTTTTTCTTATGTATGCCATTTGTGTGACTTTTTTTTTTTGGGGTAGAATTGGACACCTTAGATACTACAGTGAAATGCACCTAACACCTTTGTATGTATTACTTACGTTATTCTAACACCGTCCATAATCAGAATTTCTAGATTGATAATGTCAAAGTTGACATTGAAACTATATATATACTTATAATAATCTGAATGCATCGAGTATCAATCACGACTTCAACTACCGTGACCAAAAAACTCAATAAATTACGATCACTTTGTTACATTTTGCGTAGCTACACACGTATCACATTCATATACACATACGCATGTACCCTACGTGGACTCAGGAATATCACGAAGAATTTATTTTACTATTATCAGTGCCATAAATATATGTCTCCAAAAAAAAAAAATATATGTCTCAAGCAAAATGTCTACCGAATACACAAAATCCAAAAGATTATTAAGACTGTAACAACTAACTAGCTAGGGTGCCTCCTTCTTTTCTGTTTGGTGGAAGCATAAGAAAATGACGGTTTTATAGACTAGTAATGAGTTGTGAAAATGAAGCAGACATCGCATAAACCAGCTCTAAGCCAAACGTAACAATTAAAGCCTTTAAAGACTGCAGTAATGTAAGTATGTACGCCACATCTTTGCAAAGGGGTTGCTTCGAGCAGGGTTGCTCTTGTCTTCTAGAGAAGACAGCTTCTCGACCCATCAAGTCCTCGCAACATTTATTTTTACCAAATAATTGACATTGCGTTTGAATTTTTTAATCATTTCTCATAAAGAGTTTTGTACTTGTGATTGTGGGGACAATTAATTGAGTCATATATATATTTACGACCCCATATCCATCAAAATTTTGTTTGGTGGTCGCTTAGATTTTATGAAATAAATGCAGTTATGGATGGTTTTAAATAGATTTTATGAAAGAAAATGTGGTGATGCATGGTTTGATATATATGTTTTATGAAAGAAATAAGGTGATGCTTTAAAAAATGAGGTGATGCATGCTTCAAATTGTAAATAAATAAATCTATTGGATTTTTTGTAACTTGGATGCATGAGCATGCAGTGAACCACATAGTCACATACCATTGAAACCCACGACACAGAGGCGATAGTAGTCCACCTAAAACATTACTACTAATTGTCTAACTAAACATTATTTCATTCGTACGTGACTTTAATTAATACGCTAACTCGATTTTGCCTCGAAAAAAATAGTCTCGAACTTCTAGTCGCTTCGTTTCAAACAATAAATACAGACATCAGAATCCACATTTTCAATTTTGACGATAAAAGGGAGCAAGAATGGTAGCTAAATTAAAAGACCAGCATGGTCAGCTAAAACGGGTGACATGTGGTGGTTGATTCGACACGACGACATTATAATTATTTACAACGCAGAGCAGAGGTTATCCTCTTTCACCGACGTCGAAGAACGTTAGAAGATGTTGAAAATTTGAACTACGGAGGTCCCAAATTTTCTACTATACGTACGTACGCATCTGTTAGACTCTCATATCGCTTAATATAACAAGATATATAAACGACAAATGCCACTACAGTCATAGTTGAAATTATAAGTTCGAAATTATAAATAATACGTTACGTGAAGAGTAAACAAGAGGGTATATCTAACATTTGTCAAATTTGAAGTATCGTTATATATAGGTAAAAAACCGACACTTATTACTCCATCTTTTGAGACACGCTCTAACAAAATCGATATGCCTTTTTTTTTTGTTCGTCAAATTCCGATTTGCTACGTTGTCCATAGATATGAGGAGTGACCTTCTACCATACTGTTTACATTTTCACTTGTAATTTGAGATCGAGAGGTGATTAAAATGTTATATGTATAATTGGATCTCTCACTTTTTTTTGCCTATGTGATTTTTAAAACCTTATTACACCAATTTTGAAGATCATCTTAATTTGACCTTTCAATTATTGTTTTAGTTGAAAGCGATCTGACACCATCTTGACATTAGCTCTGTTCACTTGGAAAACGAATCTTGTTTCATTATGTAAACGAATGAATTTTGTATTGTCAACATTATAAATGACGAGAGAAAGAGATGGCTTATTAAGATATTTAAACTAGCGGCCCTTGGTTTTTAATACTTTCGGAGTTCATTAGTCTGTTAAAAGGAGAAGAAGATTGTTTAGCTATTATCAATGACGACAATAATACATTTTCTCTATGAAATCAACAGATTCATTGCACCTTGTCTCCTCAATTCAAGGGAAATTTTTTTTTTGTCTCGAACAAAATATATATAGCTGTAACGTTAACAAAAAAATACAAGTTGAATAGAAATTAATAAATAAGAAGTTCGTAGTAAGTAGTAGTGTCTCGACGACAGAATCTTGTCACGGAGAGACAAAAGATCAATAAAGTGACAAATTTTATAGTTGGCAAGGCTGATTCTTTATGAATATAAACGTGTGATGCTGGGACAAAGAAATAAAATTTGTGGGCTAGTTACTTGGTTTATTTACGATTGTAATGTTTCTTTACTTGAATGGACCACCATGAGTGGTGGCGAAAGAAAGAGAGAATACTCTTCAAGCATAGAACGGATCAAAGAAAACAAATGGAAACCTGTTGGATTAGTAAAATACAAAAAGACGGGACCTTTCACGCAAAGTTGTATGGTAATTTTCATCCAAAAAAAGTATTGTATTGTAAATTTAAAGTGATAAATCAGTGGTCGTAATAGTATATTGGTTTAATAAATTTATTAAATCACGCAAGGAAAAATAAAGTCTTCCAAACTTAGTTTTTTTTTTCTCTGTTCCAACTTACAATTAAACATTTTTAGTTTTGACTCTTTTTTTTTTTTTTGGTGCAAAAAATTTAGTTGACTTATGTATATTAAAAAAAAAGGAAACAAACACGGCCATGGTCAGCTAAGACGGCTCAGTGTGACATTTCATACAAAATAATTACAATACAGAAGCTCTCGTCCTTCGCCGGCGCCGGCGCCGAACGTTAAAAAGACAAAGACGTGGACGACTAAACCAAACAAGCAAAATACAGGACTTACTTTTTGATTAATGTCTAACTGTATAACGACTTTTATTTGTTTTGTGCCTGTGATTCAAACATGTGAAAAAGTTTGCTTCTCTATATGTATCTGATTTGATTACCTTAGAGAGTGTCTCGAAAAACAGGATAATAAGTGTCGATCTCGAGTCTTTCTAGAATCTGCTGAGTTTTCCATAGATATGAAGAGTGACCTTCCACCATATCGGTTACATCCACCTGTTATGTTACACGTTGAGAATCAAGAGACGATTATTCATATTGATTGCAACTTTACAATTATTGAAAGTGATCTTATATCTTTTTTTTTGGCAACACCATTACTAAATTTATACTCCAACAACTAATCATATGTTTCATTAATGGACCAAGAGAAAGAGATGGCTTACATTTTCGATCCCAGGAATACAAATTGGTTGGATTCCGGCTAATCCTTGGGAGAATAAACTGTGGAAGATCAAAGGTTAGGATTCGTAGAACAAGTTGGTTTGTTAGGTGAAATGGACAAAATTGGAAATAATGGAAGTTATGTAACGTATGTACCTAGCGCGAAATGCAATACCAAGGGTCCAATCGTTTGTGGCATAAACATTGATGAATCTTCCAGCTACCATCTAACAAACAAGACCAAAGAAATAAATTAGAAAACTCAATTAAGATTCGATTTTATTGATGTGACATATGTTTTGGTAATTTACTGAACTCAAAGAGAGTTAATTACCTTCCTTACGTCTCGCCAGTTCTCATTATTGATTGAAATGGGTGCTCCAAGAAGTACAACTCTTTCCACAAGATCAGCTGCCAAGACATGTTAAGAGTTTAGAAAGAAAAAAAAAAGCAGGATTCAATCTTTTCAAGATATCTTCTCTGTAGCACATGAGAAACTACCGTTTTGTTCTGTCTCGGCCAGTGTTTGGAGGCATTTGAAGATGACACGAGCACCAAGAGAAAAACCCACGAGAGTGATGGGTCTGAATTCACAACATTTGAGGAAAGATAAGCAACACAAGACATAAATCCTTATGTATAGAAGTTATATTCAGTTGCTTGCAGCAGTCATAAACTCTTTACCTATTTCCTTGCAAGCCTTTTTGTAGCGCTTCAGCTAGAACTCTTCCTGCTTTGTCCGATCTACAGGATTACATGGAGGTTTCAAAATATTTTGGTCTTTACTTGGAGATGCGATGAGTACATACTGCATCATCTTCATTCATCAATTGACTACTTAGCTAGGGGAGATGTGTTACCTATCAATAGCAATACTCCATTTGCTATCTATGAAATCAGCAGCTACCAATATTGTCGCTGGCCACGCCAATGCCATTAAAAGAGAGGCCAACACAGTGTGCATCGCTCCTTGTTTCATCAATTCCATGGCAAGTCCTGACGAAATCAAAACAAAATCACAATTATATTAGAAAGTTGACATTTTTACATCTACATGATTATTTTAATAAGGATATAAACCAATTACTTGAAGTAAGCCAATCCTGAATTGCAGTGCTCACTAAGATAAGATTCTTGGACTCCCATTGCAGAGTGTACCTGAAATAGTAAAGGACCATACTGTAAGAAGCAACAATAGTTCTATTCCTGAGAATCAGTCACAAACGTGGATGAGAAAAGCTAATGCAAGGAGTAGCTCCACATGTTAAATCCTATTTCCTTTTTACGATACCAAAGTTCTCACATGACATACCTCTCCATATTGCTAGTTAACCCTTCCCATGGTTTCACAAAATCTTCTTCGTCAAAAACAACACCAGCGATCAAAACTTCCACTGCTAACCGCTGTTACATTGATTGCCACAAACATTTTCAGATCAGTGAAAAATTTGGCCCTTAAAACACAGAGCAATACTTGGAAAAATCAGAGCATGGAGATTTCCAAATGAAGGAGGGAGAGGAGACACGACCAATATTTTATCCAAAACACAAAAGTATGTCCCAATGATCTAGCAGCAGAGGGAAATAGGAACTCACTCCTTGATTATGATTTTCGCCAATAGCTTTAAATTCGAACTCATCAAGGTCCCCAATTCTCCTCGCCATCTTAGTCCCTGTGAGACCAGCTCCAGCAGCTGGGTACGAAAACATTTTAAAAATCAAGCATAAGTAACATCCTAGACGCTCCTTAACAAAAACTTAATACATTAGTGGGGATGAAAGATAAGCCAAAATACGTAGTGCCTAATTGTAAGCGTACTGATATATCCATGTAGTGCAAAAATGAACCCTCTACTCTTATTCACCTCCAAATGATGCTGCAACCGCAACGGAGCCAGCAACAGTTCCGGCGGCACTAGCCGCAGCAGCAAACCCACCAGCTCCTATCACCGGTATAATTGTGCCCAGTGTTGGTGCCAATGCACCAAACCCTGCAGCAATAGCTGGAGCAGCCAATCCTGTTGAGCAGAACCATGTAAATTTAAGATAGGTAACCAATTCAAATTGAGCTCTAATTTAGAAGGTTAATGTTGAATTCACCGTACCTCCAGTGATGGCCATCAAAGTTCCCCCTGTGATAGCAGCCGCACCAATGATGCCTCCACGTTTCCACTTAGCCCATGAGCTCGTTGGAGATAGAGCATCTTCACCCTTCATTTCAGCAGACTTCTGAATGGCCATGGCAGAGCATGCGACCATTGTCTCAATTGCTTCCTAGAAATTGAAGATCCCTAAATGTTAATATATTTAAACTATGAAAAAAACACAAAATCATCATCATTCAATCAACAACCGCCATTAGCAAATGAAACGTACTGGAATTTAAAGTACTGCTAATTTCACATCCTAACTCAGAGAAAGATAGCTAATTCGTAACAAAAAAAAATATTCTAAGTAAAAGCATTAAATTTCACAACGAGCTTGTCTCGGAAGAAATAACTATACGAACCACTTTAATCCACTCAATGTTAAACCAGGTCGCAAGTAAACGGAGAGCAACGCGATGACGAGCATCATAGCCTTTCCTACGCCGTGAACATTTCTTATCTTCGAGATGTTTATCTGACAAGCAAGCAGAAAGGAGCTCATAAAGAACATTAATCTTCCTCTGATGGCTAAGCAATGTCACTTCCTTAACAGATTTCTCATCTTCAAGAACTTCAGGCTTGTGGCTTCCATCTATAATAACCACACCCGCTTCAAGACTCTCTGTTTCAGCACTTTCACCCGCCTCCTTCTTATCCTTCTCTTTATCCAAATCCACATCTTTTGATTTCACCTCAGGAACCTTATATTTCTCACGGCATTCGTTTTCGTACTCCTGATGCTTCTCCTTCTTAGCATCTATCGATAGAGAGCTTTGAATGTTGTACACCATAGCATCAGCAGCTTTAGCTAAGGCCATCTCTTGCTCCACCATCTCGACAGAAGCATCACTCGCTGCTTCTGAGAGTAACCTCGTGAACTACAAGAAATCAAAAATAGAAAGTTAATGAACAATTAACTCAACAAAGAATATAGGATCCATAACAACAAATCTCAAACTCCACAATAGATATACCGCTCCGATGTGGTGCTTAGCCGGAGAAGAGCAAGCTGTTTGCTCGAGACCAAGCCAAGCCGGTGAATCAATCTCAAGACATCTGTGGATAAAAATACAAACTAAATTATATGATTCCAGAACATGATGAGTCTTCAGAATCGATGAGAAACGATAAGAGATTTTGGGAAATCACCTGAAAACGGGTCGAAGAAGGCAAGACGTCTCGTGTACCCAAAGGCCTGGGTCATCGGAGACGGAATCTCCACTACTGCAATTGCTTCTTCGCTCTTCTTCCCCTCCGTCGTCGTCTTCTGCCGATGGGATCCCCAACGGCTGAGTCTGGTTAATTTGCGCTTGGTTGAGCGCGATCGCGAACAATGCGCCGGCCGCATATCTCTGCGTCGGAGTCAAATTCGACGTAGATTCCACCATACCGAAACAAAACGTTTGATTTTTACCGATCAGCGAAAATAAAATACGAAAGCAACAAATTCGCCGGAAGTCAGATCACCGTCAAGTTTTGAAATCCCAAGAGAGATGAGTCCGTGTGACTATATGAGTCATCCGTTTTCCTTTTCCTTCTGGTCCAGTATCGAGAAGACATCTGTCTTCACTCTGGTGACTCATTAACCTAACGACGTCGTTCGAGTCAAAAGCCCAATAATTATAAAAAATCTCCGTTGCCGGGACTCGAACCCGGGTCTCTCGGGTGAGAGCCGAGTATCCTGACCAGCTAGACTACAACGGATTTGTGCTCAGTATCAAGATATGATTTATTTAATTTTACATTTACCAAAGAAGACTAATCCACAATACATGCTACGAGCATGCGACTCGACGGCTATCGACCATGCGTGTAACTACTGTAAAAGTTTCGTAGATAAAAGTTCGAAACATAATACGTCGGAGGTTACAGTTACAAAGATACAAGTTTGGAACATACATCTGATGTTTTATTTATCTGCAGAACCGGAGTTTGTGTGACTTTACATGGAACTCCTAATCCCTCCACGACACTCTGAGAGCCACAAGTCGATGTGTTCTATAATACGTTGCCTCACTTTGTTCACTGCATCGGGTGAACTACAGTTCTTGGAATCACCTGAAAATGGAATCATATTTTTTAACTAGTTGTTTCAATACTTGTCTTTGACTTCAGGTATCGGAAACAGAAAAAAGGCCAGTAATATGTACCTTCAATGATCATTGGAGATTGAGGGCATCCTCGAAGATCACTTCCATGGCCACAGTTATGACAAGTGATGATGTAAGTAGGCACTGTAGTGTGTGGTCAAGCATTAACTTATTAGTGTCCCAGAGAAAGTATCTGCCTGAGTACTACGTTATGAAACGAGACAGACTATGTCTGAGTTTTTGTTCTGCCATTTTTATCAAACTAAAAGGAGACTTACGGTCAGGAGATGAGGTCTGTTTGGATGCATGACGCCATGGATCCTGTGACCCATTTGTGAAGACGATCTTGGTCGCTGCAATTTTGAGAATAAGATGCGAAGAAACTGTTGGCATGTGTACAAGTGTAAGAGGAGCTCGAAAAGTTTTCCGACATTACATACCAGCAATTCTATCACTTCCATAGTACAGGTTTGTTGCATCTACTTCAGGGTAAACACCTTTCCCAAACAGACTTTTGCACAGATCCAAATGATACCTATGAAATTAGTACAAACATAAGCAGGACGATGATAAATAGAAACGGTAAAGAACAAAATAAGCATATAAGCTTGGGACTGTGTGTACTCCGTATTGATTTGATGGGACCGGATGCTATCGTTAGCAGGTGCCACCTGGAAATATGCCACTTCAGTGCAAACTTGGAACCACCAAAGCCTATCTGCACTCTCTGAGGTGATTGCAGTGTCTAGCAGATGTTTCCGGCTATATGTTTTAGAGCTTAGCCCGAAAACTCCCACGCAAAACTCTCTAACATATTTAGCATATGCTTCCTGTATTTACACACCAAATATAATGCATAAGCAAATAAAAATCTCTAATTTGCAAAACGAGTTCTTCTGTTCCTGTAGGATATATTGATCAGTGTTCATAAGCAAAGGGGGATCATAAAAACAAAGAACTTACCAGTAAATCATCACCATTCTTCTTAGCTTCCACAAGTGGTACACATAGTTTATCCGGGTTTCCGTATTGGATCTGCCAAAATCTTGACTATAAACATCTTAAACTAGAAAGAAAACTAAAATCATATAACTATGAAATGAACATGCTTACAGCAATAACTTGTGCATCCGCTATCAAGTATAAGAAATCAGCATCAACATCAAGCTGCAGATTTCAGAAACTTAACATATTAGAGACAGACTTGCTACGTCCATAATTGTTTGGATTCAAAGAGCAGAAAGAGAAACAGAAAAGCTAGACCTCGGTGGCATTGAAGAGAGCTTTCACAGCCTTGTTGTTTACTTTAAGGCCTAGTTCCACTAATTTGTTAGTCTCTTGTAGGACAGCTTTACATTCCGGTCCAACCGACTCACCTATCTGCACGATAAGGGACAAAAATCTTGATACTATAAGCAACTGAACTCTGTATAAACGCACCCAACATGTCATTCACTCAAGTTTAATACCTGTTGATCATATTCAGCGTATTCGTAGACAGCACGAACAACTGCAGAACTAGCAAGGCTTCCACAGGTCAAATGAGGGAACTTAAGCCGGAACCAAGCACTCAGAGCTCCAGAATAAGACGCTCCAAAGAAGAACCACGGATTCTCAACATTCCCACTTCTATTGAACTTAACATTCAAAGAGTCCTGCATCCACAAACAAATTCTCAAAAACATGTTCATTGAATTATAGATGCAACCACTTCTATCTAGTCTAGAGCATAAAAACCACAAGAAAACAACTTGCCTGGTAATATTGGCGGAAAGAAGCTAAATCGTTAAGGGCCTGTTTAGATGAAAGATACTTGAGTTTCTCAGTGGCTAATGAGTTAAAAGGTGAGCTCTTCCCGTAGTAACGATGCTCGAGTGAAACAATACCCGCTTCAAACTTCTTTGCTAACACCTGAATTACACGTTTTAATGATGTAACGCAATGCAACTTTAACAAATAATCAACATGCAATGAGAAAGATTGATCAATCAGAAATCTTACAGTTATATAGTCATTGGGGATCCCGTTACAAGGACCTTCGCCGCAGATCATCAGAAAGATAGGTCCGTCAGGAACCCGTAAATGGTCGAGATATTCATAGTATCGCTGTCTGAATTCCCGATGATCCTGAGATAAAATTAGAAACAATTCGAATTAAGGTAACTAGGATTTTGCAGCGAAATCTCAAATCCAAATACATAATCTAAGAAGTTTTCCCCATTTGAATCGATTTCCCAATTTCAATAACGTAAGAAGAACAGAAATTGAAATCGAAATCGAGATAGATCGATTACCGAAGGAGAGTAGTGATCTAGGGTTTGATTGAACCAGAGCTCATCCCTCGTCAAGTACTTGCTCCCTTCGGTCAAACCATGAGAAATCCTACGAGGTTGCAGTAATCCATCAGACAAATTCAAATAAGACAAGAGCACCGTGAAGATAGTGAGTACAGTGAAGCGAAGCTCCGACGACATATTTCGCCGTAAAGTTCTATCTAACGGGATGTTACGTGAAATTCTATCTCGGGTGAGAGCCAACTATCCTCACCGGCTAGATTACAACGGATTTATTGTACAGCATCAAAATATTTTTTTGTTTAGCATCTCCTTTACTAAATTAAGACTAGGTTCGTGCGGGTTATATTTGTAAATAATTTTTTTGATACAAATTTTTTGGTTTGAATTTATGAAATAGTGATGGTTTCATCAGTAATTTAAATTTTGGAATGACCTAGGGGTCACAACGAAATAAAACATTAACCTCATTAATCAATGGTCAGTTAGATATCCATTAAACATATGAACTATAAAACCAAATATAAACATGTTCACAACGATTAAATCTTATATGAAACGACCAAAACCCGTTTGAAACAAATATAAATATTTTGGAAAGGAACGTAACAAATATAAATATTTTGGGAAAAGACGTAATATTTGTCTTATACATGGTCTCAAACTCTTATCGCATAACGAATATATTCCCGCACATACATGTAAGATAGTATTTGTATAAATATATTTAATATAATATTTAAATTCGAATTCATACCGGTTGAGTATTTAGTTTGATTTTTCGATTGGTTTCAATCTAATTTATTATTGTTTGTAATATTTAAAACATAATGATTTCACCAATATTTTATAACTCTGAACGATCCAACAATCAGACCACTATCAAAGTGAACCGGATTAATAGTTGGTTAAATTTTTATTAAACTTGTAAACTGTTATAATTTGATATAAAATCGATAAAAACGACACAAAAAATTTGTATTTTAGATAGGAAACAGGATGGGACGAAACAAAAAATTCTGAAAATCTCGTATGTAGCTAACATAAATATAAGTATAGATTATAGTATATTTATATACATATTGAATATTAGAATATTACAAAATTAGTTGATTTTTTAATTTTTGTTGTTTTGGTTCATCTATATTGGATTACATTTCTTTGTTTTTTTTTTGTTATAACATACTTTTATGTGATTTTTGTTATTTTAAATATTTCTATGCTAGATAAATTGAAAAACATGTTTTATATTAAAGAAATATGATTTTTTTGTTGTTATTAATTTTAGAAGGTTTATCGAAAACTAAAAATAAAATTGGAAACCCTAAAGTTTAGCCACTTAGAGTCTTAGACCATCTTAGTTTTTTAGGTGCCTTAACATAAATTTAATCACAAAAATAATATTATTATAATATAGGTGTCTTAAAAACACTAACAAACTCCATTAAAATGTCTTCATGATGTCTCACATTCTCCATAAAAATTTGTCTTACAATTTAAATAGATATTTTTCAACTATATAATTAGACACTTTCTTAGAGCATTTGTATGAAAACTGAACTAAGTTGAACATGAATATTGGTACTGGTAATTCCTTGTGATCGCCTGATCGGGCTTGGGAGTTTCTAGATGGTGTATGTAGACCTTCTTTTATTCGAAGTTTGAGGAGCACCGTTTAATACTTGGGACCAATTAGATTTTATTCTTCTTCATCCTGTTTCATAAAATTGATAGTAGGGACATTAGCTTCATACTTTGAGAAATGATGCTTAATAATAAAGAGAATTAAACTTAAATTGTTTGGGAACAACTGACAGACTTACTTAGAGATCGAGTTTTGAAAAATATGCTGCTATGATTATAGGAGTTTCAAATGTGATTCTTGTTCTTTGCCTTCTTTGATTGTTGTGTTGCTCTCTTTGAGTGCGTTTTTACTCTGACTCCATATAAAATCTGTTTTCGTTTTGCTATAAACAGGAAATACATTAGAAAAATTTAGTTGATGTTTGATTTAACATTATCATGGTTTTAAGAATAACTTTACCTCAACATCTCAACGACTCCTTTGATTTGCTTCGTGGGAAACTGGAGATAGAAATCCTGCTTCTGTTTGCTTCCAAGTATTGATGAGTTATTAGAAAGCTTTACACATAATAATATTTAACCCGCAAGACATGCTATGATTGTACCTGTAATAACTCTATAGACTCATCTCACCGATGATTGTTGGTATGATTTTCAGGTATGCACTTCAACTCATCATGTTGGGCATCACACTCTCAAGAATGCATCATTGCTAGATATTGAATGATATTATCATTGGCGGTCATCTATACTATTAAGATGTCATTCACTCATGATTGCAAAAATAAAATACAAAACATTACATGTATTATTAATTAGATCATTATGGGTATAGAATATTGACATGAATGTTACATGTATAATTAATACTAAGGGATTTATTTTCTGTTTTCTTAGGTTTTACCGAAAAAGATATTTAAAATAATATTAAGAAAATATCCAAAATATTAACTCAATTGATTAAAGAAAAATAAATATTGCTCATGATTTTTTTATTTGTTACAATTTAATTGTAAATACAATTTTACACTGTTAAAAATGAAGAAGATACTTATGATCCGTGAGGAACAACTCCAGATCTAGATTCTATAATCCTCTTAAATTAAAAATTGGCAACATAAGATCTCATCATAATGTTTTCTTCAGCATGTTCGCCAACACAAAACATTTTTAAAGACAGGCATGAAACATGATAAGAACATATAAACATACTCTTTTAATTAACAAAATAACATAAGAAGAAGTGGAAAGTACCATCTCATATTTTTTTGTGACATTATCTATGATTAAATCTCTTGATTTCGTGGCACATTCACAATCTTTGTCACCTATAATATTTGAAATAGAGAATATGTGACAGATAATAATGTTTAAAAATAAAATTTATAAAATTAAGTAAATAATTCTATGAAATCTAGATATGGATGGATCAATAATAAAATAGAATTTTGCTTCAAAGAATGTGTTCCTGACGGCTTGAATATATGATAAACTGTTGACCTTGAAACCAAAAAATCATAAGAATATGCATAGAGTTTAGTAAAACCTTGGAGATAAGCATGAGAAGAAGAAGTGGTGATTTATTTTTGAATCAATGGTTTGCATATTGTTTGCAGCCAATGATTTTGAAAATATAAGAACTAAAGTAGTTTTGAAAGTAATGTTATGAGTTTAAGATTTTAAGTATGCTCTCCAATATTTATAGGCGATGTGAGTAGATTTGAGATTATACCTAGCATATATTTACCGAATCAAATATTATATGAAAACTTGGTAAGTACTTTTAATTTCGACGATTTGTTTTAGATATATTTTAACTAAATTTCAGTTTATATATTAAAAATTAAATATGAAATCTCTTCTCCGAGACTCCTCAATGTTCTTTAATTGTTTAATGATTTTTTAAATGTAGGATCCGCGTTCTTTGAAGACCATATCCGAACGGGTTATATGCGATTTTTGGCCACTTAAATTTCGGAGCTTTTAGGTCCTAATTACCCTTGTTTGTTTTTTTGTTTGTTCTCTAAAACTTTTTATAGAAAGGGCAATACATGGTTTTTTTACCGTAACTGTACTCCCTAATTAATAGTATAGATTTACTTAATTTTACGTTAGTTTACCACACTATATATAACATGATGCTAATTGTTGATACCGGCAAGATCCAGCCAGATTATGTCCAAAGAAGACTAATTTGACACAATATGCTAAAATCATGCGTTTTGATGGCTATGGTTCATGCGTGTAACTACTGTATACGTTTCGTATGTAAAAAGTTCGAAACATAATACATCCAGAGGTTACAATTACAAAGATACAAGTTTGGAATATACATCTGAAGTTTTATTTATTTGCAGAAACGCGGTTTGTGTGACTTTCTTTACATGGAACTTCTAATCCCTCCACGACACTCGGAGAGCCACAAGTCAATGTGTTCTACTATATGTTGCCTTACTTTGTTTACTGCATCTGGTGAACTGCAATTCTTGGAATCACCTGAAAATGAAAATAAAAAAGAAAGAAGATGGGACATTAATTTTTTTTAACAGTTTGTTTCAGTACTTGTCTTTGACTTGAGCATCAGAAAGAGAGAACAAGCTGGTTTATATCTATCTACCTTCGATGACCATTGGAGATTGAGGGCATCCACGAAGATCACTTCCATGGCCACAGTTGTGACAAGTCACGATGTAAGAAGGCACTGTGTTAGTCAAGCATTTAATTGTTAGTGTCACAGAGAAAGTATTTGTCTGAGTGCTACTAAGCCTGAGTTAATGTTGTGCAGTACTGAACAAACTAAATGAAGACTTACGGTCAGGAGATGATGTCTGTTTGGATGCATGACGCCATGGATCCTGTGACCCATTTGTGAAGATAATCTTGGTCCCTGCAAAAATGAGAATAAGAGAAACTGTTGGAATGTGCTAAAGTGTTAAAAAAGGATCGAGAAGTTTTCCTTTGTTACATACCAGCAATTCTATCACTTCCATAGTACAGGTTTGTTGCATCGACCTCAGGATAAACACCTTTCCCAAACAGACTCTTGCATAGATCCAAATGATACCTATGAAATTAGCAGATACATAATCGGGAAATAAACGATAAATAAATAAAAGTTATGCATATAAAACTTGGGACTGTGTTTACTCTGTATTGATTTGATGAGACCGGATGCTATCGTTAGCAGGTGCCACCTGGAAATATGCCACTTCAGTGCAAACTTGGAACCACCAAAGCCTATCTGCACTCTCTGAGGTGATTGCAGTATCTAGCAGATGTTTCCGGCTATATGTTTTAGGGCTTAGCCCGAAAACTCCCACGCAAAAGTCTCTAACATATTTAGCATATGCTTTTTGCATTAATACCCAATACAATGTATCAGGAAATACAAATCTTTAGTTTGCAGAACGAGTTCTTCTGTTCTTCTAGCATAAGATCGCTGATTATATATATACACCAAGCATAAGTAAAGAAAGATCTAAAAGAGAAATAACTTACCACTAAATCACCACCATTCTTGTTAGCTTCCACAAGTGGTACACATAGTTTATCTGGGTTTCCGTATTGGATCTGCCAAAAACTTGAAGATAAACATCTAAAACTAGAAAGAAAATTAAAAATCATAGAAATATGAAATGAACACGCTTACGGCCATAACTTGTGCATCCGCTATCAAGTATAAGAAGTCAGCATCAACATCAAGCTGCAAATTTAAAAACATTAGATCAGATTGGTGACAAACTTATTACTTCCATAACTGTTTCGATTTGAAAAAAAAGAAAAGAAAAGAGAAGCAACAAAGCTAGACCTCAGAGGCGTTGAAGAGAGCTTTCACAGCCTTGTTGTTTACTTTAAGCCCTAGTTCCACGAGTTTATTAGTCTCCTGTAGTGCAGCTTTACATTCCGGTCCAGCCGACTCACCTATCTGCTCAATAAGGCACAAAATGACACAACATGTCTTCACTTAAAGTTCAACCTTGTAACGAATACCTGTTGATCAAATTCAGGGAATTCGTAGACAGCACGAACAACTGCAGAACTAGCAAGGCTTCCACAGGTCAAATGAGGAAAGTTAAGCCGGAACCAAGCACTTAAAGGCTCCAGGATAAGACGTTCCAAAGAAGAACCACGGATTCTCAACATTGCTACTTCTATTGAACTTAACATTCAAAGAGTCCTGCATCCAACCAAGAAAATGCTCATTGAATTATAGATGCAAACACTTCTAGTCTAGAGCATAAAAAACCACAAGAAAACAACTTGCCTGGTAATATTGGCGGAAAGAAGCTAAATTGTTAAGGGCCTGCTTAGATGAAAGATACTTGAGATTTTTAGTAGCCAATGAGTTAAAAGGTGAGCTCTTCCCGTAGTAACGATGCTCGAGCGAAACAATACCAGCTTCAAACTTCTTTGCTAACACCTGAATTACATGTTTTAATGATGTAACGCAACACAAACTTCAGAAACAATCATATGCAATGAGAAAGATATCTTACAGTTATATAATCATTGGGGATTCCGTTACAAGGACCTTCGCCGCAGATAATCAGAAAGATAGGTCCGTCAGGAACCCGTAAAAAGTCAAGATACTCATAGTATCGCTGTCTGAATTGGCGATGATCCTAGAGATAAAATTAGAAACAAATTCGAATTAGGTAACTAGGATTTTTGCAACGAAATCTCAAATCAAAATACAGAATCTAAGAAGTTTCCCTCCTTTGAATCGATTCTCATAATTTTGAAAATCGAAAATCGGGATAGACTGATTACAGATGGAGAGTAGTGGTCTAGGGTTTGATTGAACCAGAGCTCATCCTCTCGTCAAAGTACTCGCTCCCTTCGGATAAACCATGAGAAATCCTACGAGGTTGCAGTAATCCATCAGACAAATTCGAGTACAACAAGAGCACCGTGAAGATAGTGAGTAAACCAAATCTAAGCATCGCCGACGACATATTTTTTCCGCCGTGAAATTATATCTCCGGTATGTTAAAAAAAAAAAAAAAAAACAAATATGGACCCCAAAAAGAAACAAAATAATGATTTTTTTTTCTGTTTAAAAAATAATAATAATTGCAAGGACAATATAATGATTAGAATAATGTATCCCCAATTTGTAACAAAATATTATTTTTATAGTAATATACTAATCTATGTATTGTTTCGGCTTCTTCTTTAAAAAAAAAACTTCAGCTTTACTCAGTTTTGCTCATTCTCTCTCTCTTTGAAAACTCACACTCATGGCGACAATTCTCTCACCTTCTTCAACCTAATATTATTATTGTTTCACTTCAAGCAGATCTATACTATGGCCATGGGTATATCTCTGTTCTTCATTCTCCTCTTGATTTACTCGCCGTTACTTTTACACGCCGATGAGTCTCAAACCGAGATCGAAGCTCTCACGGCGTTTAAACTCAACCTCCATGACCCACTCGGTGCGTTAACTTCATGGGATCCTTCAACTCCAACTGCTCCATGTGACTGGCGTGGCGTCGCCTGTACTAACCACCGTGTTACAGAGATCCGTCTTCCTCGTCTCCAGCTCTCCGGACGAATCTCCGACCGTATCTCCGGCCTACGCATGCTACGGAAGCTCAGTCTCCGGTCAAACTCTTTGAACGGTACTATCCCTACCACACTCGCTTACTGCACGCGCCTACTCGCTGTCTTTCTTCAGTATAACTCACTCTCCGGGAAACTACCTCCGCCGATGAGGAATCTCACTTCGCTTGAGGTCTTTAACGTTGCTGGTAACCGTCTCTCCGGTGAGATCTCCGTTGGTTTGCCGACGAGTCTCAAGTTTTTGGACGTTTCGTCGAACACCTTCTCTGGTCAGATACCGAGTGGACTTGCTAACTTGACTCAGCTCCAGCTTCTTAATCTCTCGTATAATCAGTTTACCGGCGAGATTCCGGCGAGTTTAGGTAACCTCCAGAGTCTTCAGTACTTGTGGCTCGATTTCAATCTATTGCAAGGGACATTACCGTCGGCGATCTCCAACTGCTCCTCCTTAGTTCACTTGAGTGCGTCGGAGAACGAAATCGGCGGCGTGATTCCCGCCGCGTACGGTGCTCTTCCGAAACTCGAGGTTCTCTCGCTCTCTACCAACAATTTTTCCGGTACTGTGCCGTTTTCTCTCTTCTGCAACTCTTCGCTTAGGATTGTTCAGTTAGGGTTCAATGCTTTTTCCGATATCGTACGGCCTGAGACGACGGCGAACTGTCGTACCGGTTTACAGGTCTTGGATCTCGGGGAAAATCGAATCTCCGGTCTTTTCCCGTTGTGGTTAACAAAAATTTTGTCGTTAACGAATTTTGATGTTTCTGGAAACTTGTTTTCCGGTGAGATTCCGCCGGATATTGGTAACTTGAAGAGGTTAGAAGAATTGAAATTGGCTAATAACTCTCTTACTGGTGAGATTCCTGTTGAGATTAAGCAATGTGGTTCGTTAGGTGTTCTTGATTTCGAAGGGAACAGATTAAAAGGTCAGATTCCTGAGTTTTTAGGCTACATGAAGGCTTTAAAGGTTTTGTCTTTAGGCAGAAACAGCTTCTCAGGTTATGTTCCTTCGTCTTTGGTGAATCTGCAGCAGCTTGATAGGCTTAACTTAGGTGAAAACAACTTGAATGGGAGTTTCCCTGTGGAGTTAATGGCCTTGACGAATCTGTCTGAGCTGGATTTGAGTGGAAACAAGTTTTCCGGGGAAGTTCCTGTGAGTATCAGTAACTTGAGTAACCTCAGTTTTCTGAATTTGAGTGGGAATGGATTCTCTGGTGAGATACCAGCTAGTGTTGGTAATCTGTTTAAGCTAATAGCTCTTGATTTGAGCAAACAGAAAATGTCTGGTGAGGTTCCGGTTGAGCTCTCTGGTTTGCCCAACTTGCAAGTGATTGCATTGCAGGGAAACAACTTCTCTGGTGTTGTACCTGAAGGGTTTAGTAGCTTGGTGAGTTTAAGATATGTGAACCTTAGCTCCAACTCCTTCTCTGGTCAGATTCCGCAGACTTTCGGGTTTCTTCGGTTGTTGGTTTCTCTGTCACTGTCAGATAATCACATCTCTGGGTCTATTCCGCCTGAAATTGGAAACTGCTCTGCTCTTGAAGTTCTCGAGTTAAGATCTAACAAGCTAATGGGTCATTTACCCGCTGATCTCTCTCGTCTTCCGCGTTTGAAGGTGCTTGACATGGGTCGGAACAACTTGTCAGGCGAAATCCCACCAGAAATCTCTGAGAGCTTGTCTGTCAACTCGTTGTCACTTGACCACAATCATCTTTCAGGAGTCATACCTGGATCTTTGTCTAGGTTATCAAACTTGACAAAGCTAGATCTTTCTGTTAATAACTTAACCGGGGAGATTCCGGCTAGCCTCACCCTTATCTCCAGTAACTTGGTATACTTCAACGTCTCAAGCAACAACCTTAAAGGAGAGATTCCAGCTTCGTTAGGCTCAAGAATCAACAACCCATCAGAATTTTCAGGTAACACAGAGCTCTGCGGGAAGCCATTAAACAGAAAATGCGAAAGCAGCACAGCGGAAGAGAAGAAGAAGAGAAGGAAAATGATTATTATGATAGTTATGGCTGCAATAGGTGCATTCCTTTTATCACTCTTCTGCTGCTTCTACATTTACACACTCTTGAAATGGAGAAAGAAGCTGAAACAACAGTCTACAACGGGAGAAAAGAAACGAAGTCCTGGTAGAACAAGCGCTGGAAGTAGAGTTCGTAGCAGCACGAGCAGATCAAGTACAGAAAATGGAGAACCAAAGCTAGTGATGTTCAACAACAAGATAACTCTGGCTGAAACAATCGAAGCAACACGACAGTTCGATGAAGAAAATGTTCTTAGCAGAACCAGATACGGATTGCTATTCAAAGCCAATTACAATGACGGAATGGTTCTCTCTATCCGCCGCTTACCCAATGGCTCACTCTTAAACGAGAACTTGTTCAAGAAAGAAGCTGAATTCCTCGGTAAAGTCAAGCACCGAAACATCACGGTTCTTAGAGGTTACTACGCAGGCCCACCAGATTTAAGGCTTTTGGTGTATGACTACATGCCAAACGGAAACTTATCTACTCTGCTCCAAGAAGCTTCCCACCAAGATGGCCATGTCCTAAACTGGCCAATGCGCCACCTCATAGCTCTCGGGATCGCTCGTGGACTTGGTTTCCTTCACCAATCCAGCATGGTAAGTCTTTTATGGTTTAAATCACATTCTACAAGTATACATCATCAGCTTCAGTTTTGTTTTAACATTTCTTATCTCAAATAGGTTCATGGTGATATCAAGCCACAGAATGTACTCTTCGATGCTGATTTCGAAGCACATTTATCTGATTTCGGGCTTGACCGTCTCACGGTACGATCCCCCTCAAGATCAGCTGTCACATCAGCCACCACCGGGACGCTAGGATACGTTTCTCCAGAAGCCTCATCATCCGGAGAAATCACAAGAGAAGCCGACATCTACAGCTTTGGCATTGTCCTACTCGAAATCCTAACGGGGAAAAGACCAGTAATGTTCACACAAGACGAGGATATAGTGAAATGGGTGAAGAAACAGCTTCAGGGAGGTCAAGTCACGGAGCTACTAGAACCAGGGCTACTAGAACTCGATCCAGAATCATCAGAATGGGAAGAGTTCTTATTAGGAATAAAAGTGGGACTTCTTTGTACTGCAACGGATCCTCTAGACAGACCAACAATGTCCGATGTTGTTTTCATGCTTGAAGGCTGCCGTGTTGGTCCCGACGTTCCTTCCTCCGCCGACCCAACTTCTCAGCCTTCACCGGCCTAACCGTTTTTTTTTTTTACTTCTTTGTATTCCTGATTTAAATTTTTAGTGAAGAAAAAAACAAGAAGTAATATTAAAAAAATTCAGCATTAATTTACTTGGGTCTTTGGGAGCTTCTTTAATGTCTTTTGTTGGGACCAAGAACTCGAATTAAATGGTTGTTGTTTCAAAGTCGACTCGAGTGGTCCACTAGAGATTATTATTTAGTCAAACGTAATTTACGCACCCGGATTTGATGCATGTGGGGACACGCTTCAGGAAGTTTATGATTTTTCGCGCCGAAGTGTAATTTGATAGTACTACTATCTGCTAATCATAATTAAATAAAAACATCATTCAACTAATAATTAATTTAGATTACAAAACCACTAATGCGCGACTGATTTTTTGAAATTTTGTTTGTTTTAAATTAAAGGCAACCAACAACAACACTCGTTTTGGGTGGGAGAAAGAGTAAAGAAAAGAAAGATTGGGAAGGAGACGACAAGGGAGCAAGATGATTGGTGGGGGTGGGGGCCTGTTGTTTGTCACGTGCCGATAGTATTTGCCTATTTGGTGTTGCTGCTGCCTGATTCTGAATATGACCGTTGAGCCACTGATGCTCGTCACGTGCCTAAAAAGTTCGTACACCCTGGCACTGTTTTGACTCTGATCCTGTCCTTTTCTCCCTGTCAGTTTTCGCACGTGGCAAGTCCACTGTCAGAGTTCATGTGGATCTTTTTTTTTTTCAAAAACGACCAAACGATGAATGGTCTATAAAACGATTTAGGAATATTGAGAAAGTCTCCTACTAATCCACAGAATTTTAAATTGGCCATTCTATAATTACTTGAGAAAGAATCAGGAATTTGAGAAAGTATTATACTAGCTTTAGTTTGCCATTCAAAATCTGAGTGAATGGGAAACAGCTACGATCAACTCCAACTATTATTTTGGCAAATGCTTTTTTATACTTAAATTTCAAAACATTGCAAATAACAATTTGAACTGTATTAAAATTCAAATTTACTATCTAAACTATATAAAATGTTGTCAATTTCAAACAATGTTAAATTACCAGAGACTTCAAGGTAACACTGGGACTTACCAAAACTATGTCGTTGTGGTCATTTTTGGGTATTTTGTAGCAAGAAATGACCAAAAATAAAGTTTCACAACACACCCGAAAACGGACTCCAATACTCTATTTTTTGTCAAACGCTTTGTTTTTTACTACAACACACCTAAAAATAACCAAAACAACTTAGTTTTGGTCATTCTCAGTGCCATGTGGATGGCACAAATCGTCTAACTCAACATCGTTAAACTTTAATTTAACACTGTTCGAACAGAGGTTGAAATTGACAACATTTTATATAGTATAGGTAGCAAATTTTAATTTTAATATAGTTCAGGTTGTTATTTATAGGATATTGAAGTTTATGTATAAAAAAGCATTTGGCAAATAGTTGGGGTTGATTTTGGTTATTTTTCGGGTAGCAGTCTTACAATATGTGGTGAGGGGTCAGAACAACACCGTTTCAAATTTCAATGAAAACAATAGCGGTTAAACTCGTTTCGTTCGTGGACTTTAGCGGTGTGGCCTGTTAAGGTATGCAGCCCATTTTGAATTTTTTTTATAAAGCCTTTATTTCTATCAAACTTAAACGCCCATCCATCACCCGCGTGGCCCTGATTGCGTTTATAAAGATTTTATATAGGCCCAATACTAGGTCGAATCTTCCAAGATCCAGCAGACCATCCATATTTTGTGATCCCTAATTTTACATATCCATCTATATAAATCACAAAAAACAAAACTCCAATTGATTTGGAAAACAATACTCTTGATTCATACTATCTACCAAGATCCAAAAGTGTAACTGGTATGTGCTATAGATTTTCATCAATTATATTGTTATTTGTTGTTTTGAATAAAGAAAAAAATCAGTAACTAGTTTAATAGTACTGTTTTGTGATTATTACGAAACTTGTATCATGATTTTGGATTTCACTTGGAAGATATGAGAAACTTAAGAGAGAGTTCACCCACACGTTCATTTTTCAGCCAATGAAAATATATTTTCATAACCAACACCGTCTATAGTTTTAGAACTACCGTATTATTATTAAATAATTGATTATCATGTACGTGCAATCACCATTAATCAACTCCATGGCACGAATCTATCAACAATTGGTGTTTTTTTCTACCAAAAATTGTTTAATCATTTCAATAATATACCCATCTGCTTCGTATGACTTGCAAAGATCAGTGCTTGCAGTTGTTAAACCCATCAATGACGTTTTAACTTTTACTATCTTCTCTTATATTATTATTACCCATATTCATAGTTTCATACTATGACAGTACATAGATCCCTACTCTTTCTATCATAAATTATGATCAATCATCGTCTCTTTTTCTTCACGATTTCAAAAATCAATCTATTGGGTATTTCCAATCTTATAAGCACATGACATTAATTACCATGTAACTCGTGTATGTAAACCATAGCTGATCAGTGCTATAGTTGCATCAAAATATAAAAATATCGATTCATCGACAAAAAGTACGATCTTTGTTGTTCGTTAATAAGTCAAACCGGTGTTAACCGGACCCTAATACATTTTCTTCAGTAGTCTAGCACGGGAACACTATAATATGCCATGCTTTTGCGCACATTTTGCTTGAGAAATTTAACCATTAATTTCTATTTCTCGGAGGAGAAATTCTAAATTTACCCAACCTATATATAAATTAATAGAAATTTTTTAAAATTGTGAAAATAAAACTAAGAAATGTTGCAAAGAAGCTTGTGGATTACACTTCTAGCATAAGCATTATGAGAGAACTATATATTATATATGTGCCAGTTTTGTTTATGACGACGCATTATGGTAGTGGGCGGAGACAAAAAGGAATGAGTGAATCTCAAGATTGTTGCGTGATTAGAAAGAGCTATTATTTTCAAGTTAAAATTTCAATAAAATAGTTTTATTAGAAATTGAATATTTTCAGATGTGACTTCAACAAAACAGTTTTAAGCAGAACATGTAGGTGTGTGTAAAATTGTAACTTACGGTTCGTCGATGTCTTCTTGTAGATCTTCTACATAGCTCGACCCCTAGGCATATATATATGGGTCATATTCTCGTTCAACGGCTGGTTCCTAATGAGTGCATCTATCTATTTTTCTGTGCAAATTATATCTAATAATCTTTTTATTAATCGTCGATAAGTAAGGGAATCATAGCTGACCGATGATTATAGAGTTTATATAACGACTCTAACTAATCTTTAAAACTTTGCCTAAATGTTTAGTGAACCTAAATAGATAAGTTTAAGATTGTTGAAGATGTGATCCAGATAAGTTAAAAATTGGTTTATTTTTTATTAGTCTTCCTTAGTTCTTAGCACTAGCTAATGTGATCATGTCGATCTTGAACTAAGTTATATATAATTGAAATTTACTTTTTGGGACTCACAAGTGAAACTCTTTTTTTTTTTCTCAAGATCGGCATTAGATAAGATGACAATTTTATCATTATCCCCATTGTAAGTGCATGTGAAACATCTTAATAAAGGACGGCGATCTAGAATTGACTTGTTTATATTTAAGCTTATGATATGTAGTTAGTTATCTTGTTTTCAATAATGATGCAAAGGTAAAATTTGTCAAGATAAATATTTCAGCGACAAAGATACACATTAAGTTCTATGTAAATCCATTTGTATATTGAAGTTACAGTTTACTGGATTGTCAACTATATTATTAATTGGTTAGACATGACATGACTCTTTAATAATTAAAATGGAAAAATGATCCAATAGAATTCTTAGAAATCATAATGATTTATTATCAAATGATATTAGAAAGAATTTGAAAAAAAAATGTTATAATGATTTTCATCAAGTCATCTTAGAAAGAATTTGGACAAATGTTATTGTTTTACAAGTTACAACTCACAAGGGTGTAAAATGATCTTCATGTGACCCACTAGAATCTTCTTTTGCTGGTTACGCTAACCTCTCTCTCTCTCCCTCTCTCTTTATATTGATAAAACTTATAGTTTTGTATAGTTGTGAAAACAGTCACTTGCTGAAAAAGAAAACGAACACGTCACTTGATCATAAGGATATTTGGATCTACCGGATACATTTAACATTAAACCAACGTTTAAACTAGCTAGTATTGTCAATATACGCACACACATATATATTTTAGAACAAAGATATATACAATTTAAAGTTATGGAAAGGGGTTTATATATTTCACCGGCCAAAAACTCAGGGAAATAGGGATGGGACCCACCTAAAATGATGAGTTCCGCCGCTTGATTAGTGACCGCCGGCCGACCCACCACCGTCCTACGTGGACATGATCTCTTCTTCTTCTCTCATTTTTCATTTTCTGATTTCTCCATCTAATTACATTTACAAAGTACCAAGTATATTATATTTTTTACCGTAACCGCCGACACAAAAAGTGAAGCAGTTTAGTTTCACCTTGAAAAAAATCTCACCTGTTTTAAGAAAATGAAGAAGGGACATTAGTTTTAGTGGATTTAGTCGGCATGCCAATTACCAATAGACCTGACTCTCAAGCAAGAAGTACAAGCATTATTTCGATATATCAAAATGAATTATGTGTTTAATACTATTAGATATACGGCATTTGATATCTAAACAATTAATTATGTGAAAAACAAAATACTGTATATATAAACGTTACAAACGATTTTTGTTTAAAATGAGAAGAGACATATACTCTTCCTAATGTAACAGCCTAACAGAATAATAGGATTTTTCCTCACCTTTAAGAGCGGTTTAGGAGCATGCGTTTAGATTTCAATAATTAATTTATTTGTTTTCCAAAAAAGCATGCGTCAACTTCAAACGAAACAAAACAAAATGTGCAGAAAAAAACAATTCTGCAGTCCGAATATAAACATGCAGTTGACACGTGCAATGAGCTTTTGATTCCGAGACATGTTTGTCAAACGTTAGAGTTCGTTAAGAAAAAGACCAAACTTCATAAGAAAACCTTAATTTTTGGGAAATCTAATCAAACTATGGTAAATCAAATCATTAATCGTTGTTAAGATATATTTAGTTTAGTTTTCAGTTTTCACAAATGTCTGAAACTTGATTAGAAACAAATATTTTTGTTAATTAATATAGAGTCAACGTCTAAACAACGCGCGGTAATAAGTGCAATTTTGAAGCCCAACAAGTTATGTCCAAACACGTTTGATGAATTGTATATAATGGCATAGGTCCAAAGCACGCAGGACCATGGTCGACTGTTTCACTTTGTTGTTATATGATTTTTTTCTGTACCTTTTTTGGTGGCATGTCATTTAGAACCTCTTCACCAATCAATGTCAATATCATATGTAGAAGGAAGACGTTCTACCAAAAACAGTTACATTTAAGTTGTATTAATTTAAGTAAAATTTTTAACAACACGACATATGTAAATCTGAAGAACGGATGCATACTGTGATACTGATGCAGGAAGCGTAATGCGTATACAGGATATGACTTAATTCTTTGAAAATGTCACAACGACGCTCCCAAAATATACATCAAATAATTTTGGTACCAAAATAAGATTTAAAAATTTATTCTTGTTTCGCATGATTTGTATATAAATTGGTACTACAGCTTTATTTGTCTTCTACGTAAAGATAATAGTTGAACAGCCAACGGGTGGTCGCCACGTAGCGGCTGCGGTTCGAGTTCACTCCCTTCTCGTTGGTTCTTGTCGCTAAATCATTGGAGAAGAAGAAGTCACACTGGAGCAGTGCGTAATTACGCAAATACCCTTCACAAAACACTGAATGGTGTGAGGATGCTTTGGTAAAATTCAACTAAAAGCCCCATGTGAAGCGGGCGGTTTTGTTTATTCTTATCCGACGTGGCAGAGGGACATCCTCTGTTGTGCCAGCGTGGCATGCTCCAGAATGTCAGAATGTTTGCAACACTTAAATAATTAAAACCCCGTGACCTTATTGGTCTGACGGTAAATTTTATATTTTAGTATATGTATTTTTTCTATAATTTATATACTATTGAGCAATTGCAACTAGCTAGTTCTTGAACAACTTATGTAAACCTAGTTCATACATATATATATTGGAAAAGAAAAGAAGTATATAGTCCTTGTATATGAATTAAAAAGTCGCAAATGGTACTTATTATTGATATCTATGAACAAACTAAGTTAGGTACCAAGCTGAAAGAATGTCAGAGTTATTTTGGCTGTTTTTGGTAGATGCAATGTACATATAACCCCCCAAAAAATGCTTTCTTCTCATTTTTTTTTGTTTTTTTTTTTAATATAAAAGGTTATACTGATTTTACAACAAAAACATCAAATATTTATCTGATTAAAAGGCGTCTAACGAATTGAAATTGTGATTTTGACCAATTCATATGATGAATTGAATTGAATACTTTTGACGAAAAGAAATGGATCATTCCTTTATTTTGTGTGTGGAAGCGTTTTAATATAGATTTAAAACTTCCAAAGTCCCTGTTATATGCAAAAAAATTGCAAACCTAGATCTGATGATAAAATAAAAAATATGTTTAGAGTATTCTTCAAAATATGTAAGCAAGTATTAATAATGCATCAATTTGAAAATCAAAGGTAATAATTTTGATATCCTTGACTTCATTTTACTCCTAATAAGACATATTTTATATATATAATAATTTATATAAAAGAAAATAAAATAAAAAGTGAAGAAGGATGCGAAAAGAAGCGGGAGGAGGGTGACGTACGCAAATGGGGGACATGGAGAAAGCCACGCGCAATTGAGCGGTCCACACTCTCTCTACCTTTTTATATGTCACCGAATCATCAAGCTCTCTCACTCTCTCTCTTCATATCCCGAAGCTTATAACCAAGTTCAGTATCATCTCTCTCTCTCTCTCGATGATCATCATCTTCTACACATCCATATCTCTTTGACTTCTTCTTCTTCTTCTTCTTCTTCTTTAATAGCCCTCGTTTCTTTTGTTTCTCAAACAAGTATATAGTATTGGTGTATACATCTTCCACAGGTTGAAGAAAAAGGTAAAACCTAATTTACACGGGCTTTTATGATCAAAAAGATCTGCATCGTCTCATCAACTTACATGTGCATTTATATATTGTTTTTCCCACCAGAGCATTTATCTCTTGTCATCCTTTTTTCTATGATCTTTTCCTTATTATCTATCTGCATGTGTGAAGTGTGATTGATGGCTGATCTTGTTTATCGAAAATGGTTTTTGTATGTCGACCATTAATATAGTATCTCATGTATGAAGGCTGGTTAATTTGTATAAACCCAATCTCTTTTTTTCGGATAACCATCTAGTACTTTGTATGTGAATATAATTCGCATTTGTACGTATATATTTATGTGTGTGTGTAGCAGTACTGCAATAGTATAGTACAGTCTAGTGTACACTTAAAGCAATTCTAAAATGAAGATAAAACAGACATATACTTTGCAACCATTATAACAGTTTTTGCTCTGACTTGATGATTTTTTTTTTGTTGCTTTTGTTTTGTTTTAGATGTGGAAAAAGCTGTTTTTGTTTGTATTCTTTTCTTTTTTTTTTTTTTTTTTGGTCAAAATTTTTTGTTTGTATTCTATAAGGCTGTATATATCATATATATAATGCAGCTAGGTTGGATTGTTATAAAATAATATATATATGTTGAGAAAAAGAAAAAAAATTCCGTTTCTCGATATGATCATTGCCACCATTAATTCATAAACCACGTTACAACAGGAACGCATCATTGAAAAAACTCTCCTTTTCCGTTTTCTTTTAGCGTCAAAGAAGCTCATGCATGTCTTCTCTTTGATTTCTTCAACTTTAAACCTAATTGTCATGTTCTTGTTCCATCTTCAGACTTATTCTTGTTACGAAATACGAAAATAATACATATAATTAATAAAGGGCATCAACATGGAAATGGTGTAAGTAAGTGGAAACTAACCACCAAATGAGCTGATGATTATACTTAATTACAAATAAGTTTTTTTATTCTTTAATTTCTTTTTCTTCTATGAAACCATCCATTTTTTCTCCTACTTCTCTCTAATATATAATCCCAAGTCTTTGTGATGTCGTATGCATGAAGATATATATCAGCATGCATACACACATGTACCTATCAATATTTATACGTATATATGACATTTATATATAGTGATCTCATTGTGGTTCTGAACTTGGTTTTGTGCAGAAATGATGGAATCAGTGGATCAATCATGTAGTGTTCCTCCTGGATTCAGATTCCATCCAACAGATGAAGAGCTCGTTGGTTACTATTTAAGGAAAAAAGTCGCATCGCAAAAGATCGATCTTGATGTCATAAGAGATATTGATCTCTACAGAATCGAACCATGGGATCTACAAGGTTTTTACAAAAATACATATGCATACTTAATGTAGGATTTGTATTCTTAGTCTCACAATGTGAATACAAATATCTGATGAGCATTTACAATGTATTTTATAGAGAGATGCCGAATCGGATACGAGGAAAGAAATGAATGGTATTTCTTCAGCCACAAAGATAAGAAATACCCAACAGGAACAAGAACAAACAGAGCGACCATGGCTGGGTTTTGGAAAGCCACGGGTCGAGACAAGGCTGTTTACGACAAGTCAAAACTGATTGGTATGAGAAAAACACTTGTGTTCTACAAAGGAAGAGCCCCTAATGGCCAAAAAACGGATTGGATCATGCATGAATACCGACTAGAGTCAGATGAGAATGCACCTCCTCAGGTATTTTCGTTTTACCTGATATCATTTTGAAATAGATAGCATAATTGTTCTAGATGTTCAATTAGATTTTAGATTTTATCGTCTATGGGAAATTACATGGATTTTAGTCATGGGGCCACTAGACTTTTTGTTTGTCTCATAAGCTCTTTCGTGAGACACATTTTAACCTTTTAGGTAAAAGTCGAGTATCTTTAAGACTTATGTAAAATGTTACACCTTTAATCACAAAACAAAAAGTAAAAAATATGTCCTAAAACTTCAGTTCCATGTTGACCAAAGTTCATTCCTCTTTATATAAATAATCTTTTTAAAATAAATTTAGGCGTTAAGGCTTATATATAAATCGTCTAACTAAAGACATGCATGTATTAAAAGCGAGTTATTTACATATCGTTTCAAATCCCTTATCTAGCTTTTATATAGGAAATGTTTTGTAAATACTACGAATAATGTGTGTGTGTGCGTATCCTATTTTTTGCAATATCTCCAAATGGAATTTAGAATTACTGTTCGTTTGATATAGCTTGCATATGAGTATGTACCTATGCTTATTGCTAGCTTTCTTTCATGTGGTCTCTCACTTTTAAGGCATGCTCTTATTGTGTCTCACTACAAATTAACAAAAGCAACATTATTTATTATTTTTGTTTGACATTGGCCTAAAGGTTTTGCATATTTACACCAGATGTGTAATAAACCATTCCTTTTCATGATTGTGTGTGTAGGAAGAAGGATGGGTGGTTTGTAGAGCGTTCAAGAAAAGACCAACGACCGGGCAAGCCAAGAACACGGAAACTTGGAGCTCAAGTTACTTTTACGATGAATTACCGAGTGGAGTAAGCTCGGTTGTGGAGCCTCTCAATTACCTATCTAAGCAGAAACAAAATATATTTGCACAAGACTTAATGTTCAAGCAAGAACTAGAAGGCTCAGATATCGGTTTAAACTTCATCCATTGCGATCAATTCATTCAACTTCCACAGCTCGAAAGCCCTTCACTCCCTCTAATGAAGAGACCGGTGAGCTCGACGTCAATTACATCATTGGAGAAGAATCAAAATAACTACAAAAGACAGTTAATAGAAGAGGATGTGAGCTTCAGTGCGCTAATAAGTAGTGAAAATAAAGATAAGAAGAAGAAGAAAACATCAGTGATGACGAATGATTGGAAAGCACTAGATAAATTTGTTGCTTCTCAACTTATGAGCCAAGAAGAAGGAGTTTCGGGTTTTGGTGGTCATCAAGAAGAAGATAATAAAATCGGTCATTACAATAACGAAGAGAACAATAACAATGGAGCAGAGACTGCTTCTTCCACGCTATTGAGTGATAGAGAAGAAGAGAACAGATTCATTAGTGGATTCTTGTGTTCTAACTTGGACTATGACTTATATAGGGATTTGCATGTTTGATAAAAGATAACACTACAGTATGGTGCGTAATGTTTGCTATTTAGGTAGATTATATTGATAGAGTATAACATATATAAAGATGTGTGAAATATTATTTTTTTCTTATATTTTATATACTTTTTTCGTTAAAAAGAATAATGTATGGCTGTGAATGAGTGAAGATAAATGCTATTTATTTTCGTGTTCGATGTAACGAATTATAGTTTAGGGCTTTGGTTTGAGAATGAGACGAAGATCTTGGAACACAAAACGAATCAATTCTCCTAGTACAGAGTTCACCTATATTTAAATAAGTTACACTAACTTGTGTTTCTTTTAATTTGAACTTATAACATTACAAGAAATATTTAAAGTTTATGTGGTCTAGTTTGTACATAAAAGTAAATGTAAACAGCATGAATTGATTTCTTGAGAGGGTTAACGATTGTTGATCAACGGTTAGAGCAAAGAAATAAAAAATATATAAGAGTTGTCCCAAAGTGGGCCTATGAGCTGTCGAGCGTGCGGCGTACAAGATGGGAGTCCGATGGGCATGCTCTGTCGTCGTTTCAAGAGCCCCTTACTTGTTTCTTCCTTTATCTTATGTAGATTTCATCTAATTCCTATTAACATAGTGATTCCTTATATATCCTCAAATCATTTTGTTTTTGTAATTCAAAGATTAGTTGTTACTCTTATTTGTTTTGTTAAAGTTTTCAAAATTTTGATTTTTCAGATAAAATGTCCAAATAATTAAAATCGTTAATTTTTTCATGCATGACAAATAAAGTTTACGGGATGTGCACAAATAAGAAGATCAAGCTAACGTGTGAGCATCTAACTGAATCGACATCCGTACCCTTAATAGGCCTACTATTAGAGACACTAAAGTACTTAAAACAAAATTGAATAATTTATAGAACGTTTTTAAAAAGAGATGGCAAAATCTTGGCAATGGAGATTTTACTTGATGGTAGCTTTTGAAGGGGAGGGATGTGATTGAAGGAAAGACAAGGCTTCTGATTTGTCCATTTCTTACTTAAGGTGGGCCAACTAAACCACTCTCATCTCTTCATTACAATTCTCTCTTTTCTGTCTTCTATATTTCTTCCTACGAATTCAAAAAATATTGTGTCAAGAATAAAAATGGTTCATGTGAAAACAGTTTTGTTTATCTTTTCTGAATTTATAAGTTAGTAACATAAAAAAGTTCAATACTAAGACAAAATTTACATTTAATAACAAATTTTAAATTTTCTTAAAAGCAAGTGTAGAAAAGCACAGTACGTTTGAAATCCATATTAGTGCGGAATTTGATTAAAATCATGACAGAACAAGTTATTGGTGTACGATCACAGGATGGAATCATCTGTTTCCGCGTTATTACCACTGGAGGAGCTCCACGTAAGTAAAAAAGTAGTCAGTAAGTGTAAGAGTATCATTAGGAACAATTACGCACTTTTAATCAAGCTAATGATGGGGTATATATAGACATGTTTTGTATCTGTGTCTATATGGTTTGTGTATACCTAAACATGCGACTATTTTAGGATAATGTGTTAGACCCACTGACCACTTCTAGTCTACTCTCTCTTTTGGGGAAAAAATAATATGAAATCTTTTTTTTTTGGTCAAAATATGAAATCAAAGTATCTCAGAATCTTGACTAATGTGTATCCTCCAAAATATAAGTCAAAAAGCTTATTTTTTTCTCTCACGACACTGTAATGTGAACTTGACAACTACGAGATCACTGTTTTACCCACGTTGTCGTCTTTGAATAGAAAAATGTGTTTTTTTTTTGCCTGTGTGGGCAAGAGAAAGTAAAAACAATGATACTTTGGAGATGAACTGACCCAGTCAGTGCCTGCTTCAAACCCAAATCCTCAATTCAAGAACATCACTTAACCGAACCGATGTCGTTTCGCTTTCCTTTCTTCAACAACGACATTATTTCGTTCCTCGTTTACCAAACTTAGATCACAATTCACAATCTCACCCTGCTCCGTCTCTCACTGAAAATTGAACACATACGTGACTTCAACGACCCTTGTAGATGTTTGTTATGAGTGTGTTATGTGTAGCCGATAATAACACACATGGTCCTAATCTTGCATGGTTCGATTCAACATATGGATCCAATAAATATCTCACTGGATGCTCAAGTTTAGTGAAGCTCACTTCATCTCTAGAGAATGCCACTAATCTCCAAATACTGAGTCTCTAATAAAACGATTTATTAAAAAAATAGTTGTAAAATTTGTAAGTGTTAAATTTTAAAAAAGTATAAACACGTAAAAAAAAAAAGTACAAACATGTAGAACTTGTACACCAAATTTACGGACGAGATGTTAAGTACAGTTTGTCTTCAATATATTTAAAATTTAACACTTAACTTTAAAAACATTTTAAAAAATTTTCATTTATATTTTAAAATGATTTATTAAAAAAATAGTTGAAAATTCTCAAGTATTAAATTTAAAATACATATAAACATGTTAAACTTATATACCAAACTTACGTACCGTAGGATGGGATAAAATGCGAAGTCTTGTTTGTCTTCAATGTATTAAAATTTAACAATTAAGTTTGAAAACATTTTTTAATAAAATTTAAAGAAAAAATATTTTATTCCAAGCACCAGTTCCCATTTAAAACTGTGACTACGATGAGAACATTGTCATTTTTTCACTTATTTATTGTTTGTTTCTCACCAGAAGACCATAAGCCATTGTTTCGATAGCCACTCCCCTAATGTTTCACCAACTCCCTGTTTCACAAATTGAAGAGGGGTAAACACAAGTTGAATAACGCATCAGATAGCATCTGATACTGTCAAATATCATTTGATAGTGTATGCTTTGGATGTAGCCATAAAAGGATCAAGATGAGAAAGATTACGTGGAAGTTTGTTACGTAAAACTAGGCTACACGAGTGGTCGTTTGAGTCACAGAACCGAGGACGAGGAGTTTCCATTGTTTAACAAAAAGTTCAACATTTCCTTAACCTATGTGCAACTTTGTTGTCTTGGACGGTCCCAACTGATCCAAGAAGAAGTTTATGTGTTACGTTGCCAGACACCAACAGCATTATTTCCTGTAGAACAGCAGCGTTGCTGGTTCTGGATTAAGAATCTACATAAATCAGTGATGAGGAGGAGCTAGTTTCAGTCATGCAGTGAGATATGGAGTGAATCAATCTGATATTCTAACAATTTGGCTGACCTGTCTTGAGTTTGCATCATCTAGCTTTTGCCTTTCGATGGCTTGACTTTCCATAATCAGTTTGGCAGTGCTAGCTATGTTTTTCACACTCGTTTCCCTGCAATGAGGCAATCAACACACACACAAAAAACAGAACAAAGTTTACCGCACCTCCAAGAATTTACCTCTAAAATAGTAGGCTTGTGGCCCTTTTCAACAGAACAATGTTTGCCGCACCTTTGCGTAGCAATCTCAAATGCAACATGAGCCATGTGATCAACTTAAGCATAATCAGAAACAAAAATGCTATTGAGCAACTCCTTCAATAACCAGACGTCAAAAAATTCAAGAGTAGGTCTCGGTACAAAAGCTAACTCAGCAGCACTCCGCTATGAGAATCGACGTTAGGCCACAGGTTCCGGACCTGTAACAGCGATTTCAAGATTTATAAAACCAAAGAAAATCAGAAATCTGGTAGCACATGAATGATAATGTAAATAGTACCTTTCCCAGCTCATTTAGAATAGGAGGCACCACTCCATAAAGCTGTGAGACCTAGCGAGCTGAAACACCTGTGATCCCAGCAGCCTGCAAAAGAAATATTGTGTAGTTGGGGCAAGTAGTAGGTAGTACCTTTCAACCAGCTTCATGGAGATATTGTGTAGTCTTTCCCGAACCAGTGTCTTCCACAATGACAAGAACCAACCTTGGCCCTATAAGCACAAAACAATCACATATAGATAACTAAACCTTAATTGTAACTGTAACCAAAAAAAAAAGAAGTCAAAAGTTGCAGAACCACCTGTGATCCCCACGCTTTGGACGAGAAGTTGGCAAAGGTCCATAAAAACAACACCAAGAACCAGATATTCGAAAACACCAAATAAAGGAAGTTAGACAGCTTAAGTAAGAGCCCGATTGAAGGCTATTCCTTGGCCATTGCTTGGGTGCAGTATTGGCTCGTAACCTCAGAGAGAGAGAGAGAGAGCAAACAATGAAATTTCTTTCTCCAAAAAGAACCCAATTGGGATGATTTTTAGACTTGCGGTGGAGACGGACACAGCTTACCGAGTTCCATCCACCAAGGCACGGAATCCAGTACTGAGATGGTCGTATAATTTCTTGAATTTTTGCCACCAGCGTATCCTCCCCTTCTGCTGGGTCTTCGAACTTCTGAGACCTGCAATTTCCATATTCCGTTTGATTAGAGCGCTATGTAACAAATCCAAAGATAAATTGAGGGGAAACAAGTAGTTTGCTTACACGGTAGGAAAGATCTCCCAAGCGGTGCTTGATGAGATTGTGTAAGTAATCATTTGACATATATAACACACATTCAGAAATTTTCCGTTGTTTGCCGAACACAACATACTGAATTTTCAGGTCGCTGTTGGCAATATCGACACACTTGACAACAAAACAACCACCCCATAAAGATACGTGAAGAAAACTGACACAAGATCCAAACAACATGAAAATGCTAAAAAAAACCTTACTGGACAAGAAGAATCTGGCCAATTAGAAATACTTGAGCAATAGACGGCATGCCAGCATTCCAATGCTTCCTGTGATCATTGAAGCTTAACCGGATAATATATCAACAAAAATGGTCTCAAACTACATATATACGAAACAATCACCCCATAGTAATTATTTACACAATTTTCAAAAGAATTATCAAGGCTGACCAGTTTGGCCAAAGAATTTACCTGTTGGCCGGTCATCGCAGTATTGTCAACATACATATGTGACAGCTCAACATCAGGATATTCAGAGGCTCTCTTACTCGTTTCTTCCATAAATTGAGGCCTGCAGAGAACAAATTGCATTAGCATCAGTGTTATATGTGTTGCACATGAAACAAGAGAGAGGAAAACAAGTAAAAGAAACGTAATTATCAACCATAGACATTAGCTTTGTCAGCAGTACACAGCTTGCCACGCCGTTTCCGAGCAGTCTCGAAGGCAACACGAGCAATTCTATCAATCTGAGTAACATTAGAAATGCTTTAAAGGATTAGTCCATATGAGAGAGAGAAGAGGGGTTGCCAATAAAATAGAGGTCTGAGAACAAACCCTGAGCGAGTAAATTGGACCATAGATAGATAAGGACCCATGGCTTTGAGTTCGAAGCTCCAGGAACCCTAATTCTCCATACCTACAAGAGAAACATCATAAAACAAAAATCTCAGTCTCCATCTAAATTGTAAACAAGAAGCAAAAAACAACAACTTTTAAAAGACTAATTCGACTCACAATGCATGTGCTTGCTTCGGTAAGAGTAACTTGATATTTCCTGCGGCTTGCTTTGTGTTGTAGCTACTGGTTCTAATAGCTCTCTATCCTGCAATAATAAGAACAGTTAAACTTAAATAATAGTGAAGACCCCATTAGATCAAATGTATGAACTGTATGAACAATATGCAGATTCAGGATGAGAGAGATATACCTCAGCCATTTCATCTCTCTCTCTCTCTCTCTCCACAACCAACATACTCAACGGCATGGTGAGATAAAGCCTCAGGAGCTCTTCATCTGGGACTACCATATCCCAGCATGTATGAAATATTTGCGGCAAACACACAAATAATCATCTAATGGAATGATGCTACCATCCTTGTACATCCTGCAATGTTAATTCATGAAACTAGAGGTCACAAAAACACAAAGCAGAGACATGAACTACAAACCTGGCACAGCCGCACGATGAGACAACTCTTTTTGACAGCGCCTCAACTTGCTCTTTGCTCTTTCCTACATGGAAGTACACCTTTAATAAAAAAACGCTTTTGAAGAAACAAAGGACAACTTTCACAGGAAAATAAGAAACGGCAAAGTATGTTCTCAACAAGCTAGCAGTTGTCGGTTAAAGAATAACACACACACCAATTTGTAAGAAAGATGTGTATTTTAGTACTGCATGCTGCAAGTTAGGGAAAGTAGTAGGTCGTACCTTTCAAAGCAGCTCCATGGAGATATTGTGGTAATTGTATAGTCTTACCCGAACCAGTGTCTCCCTCAATGAGAAGAACCAACTTTACCCTATAAGCACAAAGCAATCACATATAGATAATTAAACTTTAAATTGTAATAGTAACCAAAAAAAAAGAAGCAAATTCATCGATCCAATTTTTATTACAACCAGTTTATGATTTGATACCTTTTTAAGCACGTGGGCGACGCAGAGAGGACAAATACAAGCCATCAAAACTGTCACCAACCGATCAAAGCATCCTCCTCCACAATCTAAAATTAACAGAGCCAAGTAGAGTTAAGAGTCGCATGAACATAAGAAAAAAACCTTGAATAATCAATTTAGAAACCAAACTCTAGAAGAGCAACATGAGTAAGAGAGTGATGATTGGAGCAAGGAACCCATGAGGACGCTTGAAGACAATAACATGGATTAAAATACTGATGATTGGATCATGGTTTGCTTCCAAAAGAACTGCAAAACGAAGAAAGAACAGGAACAAAACAAAACAAAAAAAAAGAAGCAAAAGACGTGTGAAGAGGAAGAAGAAAACACTTAAAAGGCTTAGCACAGAGAAGAAGCGTGTCCATCAACGCCATCACTCTCATTGATAAAAGTATCATCCAAAACCTGAAACAACATAGCAACAAGTAAATAACATGAACATATATAACGCAACCGATGCAATGTAGATGTTAGGTAACCTGATCATACGCACTCCCCACAATGTTTTTTTTTTCTCTTCGAACCTCCCACCTGGTGCCTTATGATCTGCATCAAAGAGAAACAGAGATGTTTTTTTCACTTTATATAGAAGAGTTAAAAAAAAAGAATCGGTGAAGAGGAAGAAGACTACCTGAAGACAAAAACGATCCATCAAAACCATCAGCAACCGATCAAAGCATCCTCTTTCCTCCACAATCTAAAATTAACAGAGCCAAAAAGAGTTGAAACTCGCACGAACATAATAAATTAAAAAAAGCCTAGAACGATTCAGTTTAGAAACCAAACCCTAGAAGAATAACATGAATTAGAGTGACAACGATCAGTCAAAGCCTCCACGAATCTAAACCAACAAAACAAAAAACGAAAGGTTAATAACATGTAACTAGAAAAAATCACTGAACCAAAGAGACAATACAGAATCAAATAGATCAAGGAACCTGTGAGAACGTGGCTGAAGACGTGGCAGCATGGAGAAGAATACGCCATGGTCATATCATAACTGGCTTCCAAAACACCTGCAAAAACGAAGAAAAAAACGTAAGGAACAAACAAAACAAAAAAAGAAGTTAAAGACGTGTGTGAACAAAACCCTTTGAAGAAGTAGCACAGAGAAGAAGCGTGTCCATCAAAGCCATCACTCTCATCAATAAAAGCATCATCAAAAGCCTGAAACAACATAACAACAAGTAAATAGCATGAACATATATAAAGCAACCGATGCAATGTAGAAACCAAACCCTAGAAAAAAAAATCAGTTAAGAGGAAGAAGACTACCTGAAGATGTAGCGCAGAGAAGACAAAACGATCCATCAAAACCATCACCAGTCGATCAAAACATCCTCCTCCACTAAAATATAGGGTCTTAGGCTTAAAAGTTAAAACATACATGCCAACATCACTAGGAAGATCAGCGACCTTACTGTTAACTGAAAAGTTCAATAACAAAAGAAACAAAGAAATATTAAATAAAACAACTGATATGCTAAAAGGTGTATAGATGTGAGGTATTGAACTCAGAAATCAAACGCACTCCCACAATGTTTATTCTTTCTCTTCGAACCTCTCTCACAGTAATCCTGGTTCCTCATGATCTGCAACAAAGAGAGACAGAGATGTTTTTTCACTTATATAGAAAGAACAAAACAAAAATCGGTTAAGAGGAAGAATACTCTTACCTGAAGATGTAGCCCAAGAGAAGATCAAAAAGATCCATCAAAAAAAACCATCAACAATCAATAAGAAGAGTGTACCTTTGAGAAGACTTGGTCTAAGACCTTCAAGGCAAACCAGCATAACCACTAAAAAGGATGTCAGCCTGTGGATATGCAAATCAAAACACACACATAAAGGTACCGACTTTATGAAGATAATGAATTCACATAGAAAAATAGTTTGACATCATAAATAAGGCTAAATCAGACATACTTATAGCATTGTGGTGACACTACGAGAACAGGAACAACCAATATCATTATCAATTCCACTTCGTCTCAGGTCCTTACAACAATAAAATTCCCAGTTAAGCAGATTGTTTTCAAAATTTAATATGAAGAGAAACACTGATCATTAACAAATTTCAAAGCAACACTAAGGAAACAAATAATAACACAGAATCAAACCTGGAGGTGTTATTCTTCTTCTGCTTCTTGGACGTTGGCTCATAGAATGGTGTCATTTATGGAATTAGATGTACATGCTCTCTCTACCTCCTTCAATGATGATCTCCTTGACCTGATTCACAAAATAATTAAACCTTTAAATTGTAACTGTAACGAAAAATAAAGTAGAAAAGAAAATTCATCAAAGAAATCAGTATCCCCAGTTTATGTTGTTACCTTAAGCAAGCACGTAAGCTCAGATCAGTCCTCACTCACTCCTCACTCCTCACTCCTCAAGTCCTCCGTTCCGTTTTGTTTTCAGACAAGGGGATGGAAGGAGACGATGCTCCAAAACGACAACGTCTCATCAACTAGTGGACCCTAAAGAAGAAATTAAGAATTATGGTGGGCCAATTAACATCAGAGCCCAATTACCAGAATTCTTAAACCGAGCCCAGGGTTAAGACTTATGAGTCAGAACAAAACCCCTGAAGACGTTAGCACGGAGAAGAAGCGTTTCCATCAAAGCCAATCACAAGCAACCTATGCGCAATATTTAAAAAACCAAACCCTATAAAAACATCAATTAGTATAGATGAACATATATACCTCACCAACAATAGCCATTAGTATAGATGTGAAGTGACCAGAAACTCCACAAGTTATATACTCTCAAACCATCGATCCTTCCCTCCAACAAGGTCCTTTAACCTCCACGATCTAACACAAGAAAAGAAAAACATTAGCTGATCTGTGTGAACAGAAAGAATATAACAAAGGGAAAGGAGAGACTGTCAAAGAGGCAACAGGGAGCAACGACAGATCAAAGGCATCATCCTTCAAGATAAACTGAGACATGACAGCAAGAACATCATCTGAGAAACAGAGAACCAACAAAACCCAATATTAAATAAAAAAAACAACGGATAGAGAAAAAGGTTTATAGATGTGAGGTAACCTGAAAGTTCAACTCAGAAATCAATCGCACTCCCACAACCTCCCACATAGTAATCCTGGTTCCTCGTGATCTGGATCAAAGAGAGACATTAGCTGATCTAAAAACACTCAAATAAAATAAAAGTGAAAAAGGATACGGTCAAAGAGGTAACAGGATCCGACGACGACGACAGATCAAAGGCATCCTTCAAGTTCAAGATAAACTGAGACATAAAAACAGAACAAAGGTGGAGTTATGGTTGTAATAAAGAAGTTAATAAAAAGATGAAAAAGATTACCTGAAGATGTAGCGCAGAGAAAGCAAAAACGATCCATCAAAACCATCACCAACCGATCAAAGCATCCTCCTTCCTCCACAATCTAAAATATTAACAGAGCCAAGAAGAGTTAAAAAGAGCATTGAACGATTCAATTTAGAAAATAAAAAAAACCCTATCATGAATTAGAGTGACAACGATCAGTCAAAGCCATCACCGATATCAAAGCCTCCACAAACCTAAACCAACAAAACAAAAAACACGAAAAGTTAATAACATGTAATTAGAAAAAACCACCGAACCAAAGAGATAATACAGAATCAAATAGGGATGGGTTTAGATTAAGGAGCCTGCGAGAATGCCATGATCATATCATAACTGGCTTCCAAAACACCTGCAAAAACCGTAAGGAACATGAACAAAAAGAAGAAGTAAATTAAAGACGTGTGTGAAGAGGAAGAAGAAAACCCTTTGAAGAAGTAGTACAGAGAAGAAGCGTGTCCCATCAAAGCCATGATCACTCTCATCATCCAAAACCTGAAACAACATAACAACATGTAAATAGCATAGAACATATATAAAGCAACCTATGCAATTTAGAAACCAAACCCTAGAAAATCCAATGATCGATCGGTTCAAAAAAAAAAAAAACAGAGACTGAGTTTTAGAAGAAGAACAACAACAAAACCCCTGAAGACGTCGTTAGCACGGAGAAGAAGCGTTTCCCTTCAATCACGCATCATCCAAAACCTGAAATAAGTACATAAACGACAAGTAATTAAATCACATGAACATATATATATATATATAAAGCAAAGCAACCGATGGGCAATATTTAAAAACCAAACCCTATAAAAGAAACAAGCAAGTGAAATCCAATGATCGCGGTTGAGAAAAAAACAGATACTGAGTTTTAGAATCGTACAAGCTATGCTAGAAACCACCAAACCCTAGAAAAAAAACAAAGGTGAAAATCCACTGATCGATTAGAAAGAAAAAGAAACAGAGACGAGTTAAGAAGAATGTGACCGACCACCACCGTACGCTCGGAGTCGGAGTGACCGTTGTACAGAGAGAGAGAGGAACTAAGAAGAAGAATAAAAATAAGGAAAGATGTGATGATGTGAGAAAAGAGTGAGAGAGCCGTCTTTTATAGAAAAACTACATTGTCGGTTTAGCTATTTCCTTTTTTTCTTTTCCAATTTCTTTTTTTTTTTCCTATGCTTAATTTTTTTTGGTTCCTTATTATTTTTCGAATAGGCTTCGATGTGTTGTAAACTTGTAATAAGAAGTGCTGTCACTTCTTCTTTCATTATATAGTTTGGGTTGTAAATTCTTTTAGCATAAACTGTTTTTCCTTTGTATAACTCACGGATTCTTTACAGTAACAAATTTCACTATTACAAATCTTTAATTTCCATATACGACAACATATATATAAACAAGTAACTTTTAGTAATGACAAAAAATTCATCTACCAAAAAATCTAGCAAAACAATAAGCCATAATGAATACAACACCTGGCCACATAAACCTCAAAGCATCGGACAAATACGCAGCAGTAAAGCTCACTACACTATATCTAACTGAGAGATCTCTTCTTGAAGAAGTTCCATTACAGTTCCCTTCAACAACGACATAATTTGATTCCTCGTACACCAAACTTAAACCACAATTCACAATCTCACCTGCTCCATGTCTCACTGTAAATTCGATTGAAGCCTCTGTAGGAACATATTTATGATGTTCTTGCGACTTCAACGACCCTTCTAGATGTTTTGTTATGTGTGAGCAACTGGTGTAACCAATAAACACATGGTCCGAATCAATCTTCCGTGGTTCGATCCAGCCTCCACCAAGAGTGCAACTGAAACGTATACATGTCTCAACTTCGTTTTTGAACTCACAAGTGCACTCTATTGAGAAACGGTTGATTTCATCCTCAGGGAATTTGACAACAGCGCATAGAACTAATGTTGAAAGCCTGTTGTCGCACCAATGTGGCGGAAACTTCAGCTTTAATTCGGATCCAAATGTCTGATGATTGAACCAAGAAGGTACTTCACTTCCTGGAAAACAAGTGATGAGCAAAGCGTCTGAAACAGTTCCCTGCAAAAATAACACAAAACAGAAAAAATCATAAACTGCTCTAGAGATTCAATTAGATAGAGTAAGAAATGAGACCTCTTTATAGCATCTAAGTGCATCTAGCAGGCTTTTCCTTTGAGCATACGATGTGATGCTATTCTTTGCAACTTGTTCCAGTTTGTTGCAGTTGGTGAAAATGAATTTAGACTGAACCTGCTCCATGAGCTTAAGAAGAGCCATGGGAGACGCGACTATCTTTAGTTCGCCGCAGCCATGTGCATCTAAGATCTCAAGATTTGGTGGAAGCAATGAAATTGATGTGAGATTCTTGCAGTACTTCAGGTCAAGCCATTTCAGATGATATAGCTGACTGATGTCAATTTGCAGATTGCGGATCATATCATTACTACTTAAGCATAGACGTCGCAATGAGGATAGGCATTTCATACCACATCTTAATTCGTGTAGATCTTCCACTTTTGAGCTATTGCACTGCAATATCTTTGGGATTTCTGTAATTTCTGTCCCGTCCAGCAATAAAATCTGCAAACATTTCATGTTTTCAATGGGAACTGAAAAAGTCTTGAGTGTTGAACAACCAGACATCACCAGTTCTTGCAGAGCTTTCAGCCTCCCCAGGCATTTTGGAACTGCCCTCAACAGTTTGCAGTCTTTCAAGTTCAATACAATCAGTCTCTGGAGCTTCACCATGTCTGTAGGAAGTTGAACGATTGCAGTTCCATCTAAGTGCAGAGTTTCTATATTATATGAAATCACCTGGAAATCTTCAAGGCTTGAGCAGTTGGTAAGGATGAGAGTTTTCATAGAGATCAGATTCATTTTTGGAAGACCCCGGAGACTTGTGCATCCTCTCATGTTGAGGAAAACAAGATTTTGCATACATTTCACCTCACGAGGCAACTCCTCCAAACTTGTGCAGCCTTCAAGGTTCAATCTTTGGAGACTTGTAGCATTTAGCAACCCCGTTAGATTGCATAACTTGCTTGAGTGGCTAAGATCAACCCACTTTAACTTTGGTGTATCCTGCCATGAACATACAGAAGAAAAAATAATCAAGTATAATCTAGTAAGCTAATAAACCATAACGTTGAAAAGTTTTCAACAGACTTAAACAGAGACACACACCTTAAGGCCCTCCCAGACCTCTTTAATCTCACTGTAAGGCAGGTTGAGGTCGGTAAGATTCTTGGGGTTGAAGTCTTTTGGAAGTTTCTTCATAGGGAATTTCAGCCAGTACAGATATCGTACTTCATCCAAAGAAAACTCAAGTTCATCAGGGAAATTTAATTTGCAGTCAGCTTCGCCTTCCCGGTGACAACGAGAACTATAGAATTTGAGGTACCTAAGATTACGCATCTCAGTGAAGGTACATTTGTCCAAAGGAAGTTTCTTCTTCAGTTCAAACATGTCGAGAAAAATACCTCTCACACTGTCTGCTCCCTGCTTAACCAGTTAATGACAATAGGTTAGCACGTCCAAGTCTCTTAAACAGTAGAGTGCTAAGTGAACTTTTCATGTATCATGAAAAGAGATTTTTAGATTTTGCTAAACACAGATATCAAACAGTTTGGAGGTTTATCTTACCGCTCTTTTCTTCAGCACACCAACAACGTGTTCATGGTTCCACAGCCTACGCAACCCTTGTGGATCAAGTTCCTTGCCAAATGTATACAGTAGATCATGCATCTCCATTCGCCCGCCAGAAATGTCTAGTAAAAATTTACTGGCAAGATCCTTTATTTCACTCACACCATCAATGGGCTCAGTGTCACAAGAATCCACTAAACACCTTACGTAATACTCATCCCCTGACTTGAAAAAACACGCGACATCGAGAAACACATCTTTTTGAAGCTGGCTCAGTCCATCATAGCTAATCCGCAAGACATCTTCTATCTTCTTAATGGGACTTTGTGCCAACTCGTTAAGTTTAACTGTCCAGTAAGTTTCTTCTTTTCCGCAAAGCTCAACACCCAATATCTTGAGAACGAATGGGTTTCCTTTGGCATAATCCACAAACAATTTAGAAAGATTCATGAAATTTCCCTCCGGAGTAGGAAGCTTACCACTAAAGGCAAAATGGTTGAAACACTTATAGCTATCTCTGCCATTCAATTTTCGGACCTCGTAAGTGTCATCAACCATCCCCTCGATCACCGACCTGTCGCTTGTAGTGATAAAGATTCTGCTACCTCCCTTAATCCAGTCACATTTGCTGAGAAGATCCTCTATCTGTTTCTTGTCACTCACATGATCAAGAACAACAAATGATTTGTTTTTGCCTAGGAGTTCCCTCAAGGATCCAGGCGCGACTTTTTGCAACTCTTCATCATCCTTCAACAACTCTTCCACGAGAATGTCCCGATTCCCATTGAAGTTCATATTACGGACATGAGGAAGAAAAACACAGCGTATGAACTCCTGTTGCCCCTTATCATACAGCTTATTCATCAGGGTGGTCTTACCAATACCGGGCATCCCAACAACACCAATTTTGAGAGTAGTATTCTTGTGATACTCGCACTTGAAATCTGACTTGTCTTCCAATTGCTTAAGCCGTGTTTCGATGCCAAACAGAGGATGGAGGTAGTCAGGATCAGCTTCAGGCGTTTCTTCTGTTCCTGCAGAAGGGTCGTCAATGAGGACTTCTCTTTCCGGATCCGTGGAAACATTAGAAGATAGCACTTTTGTGACTTGCTGCACAATTTTAATGATGGTTTCGCCTTCATCGCTGCAAGCCCCAAGTGAAAAGAACCAATGAGAAACCTCTAAATAGAGAGAAAGAAAGTTATATATGTCAGTTTAGGTACCTCGTTTCGCCTAAAACAAAGCCCATCCTGTTTGTGACAACCTCTAAAGCATCTTTCCACTTATTGAGCTGTTCACCGTCACAAATCTTAACCCACTCACAAAACTTGGCACCGAAAACACCCTCTAGATTTTTGACATCGTTCGTCTCCACTCTGTAGAAGATGGGGATTGCCACAAGTTTGCCTGAGTCAACGCACTCCTTCATCTTCACGAGCTCGTTCAAACACCACTTTGACTCCGTATACATGCTTGAGAAGATGGCGAGCGCGACCTTCGACTCCGCGATTCTGGAAAAGAGGCTGCTGAGATCATTGCCTTTAGTTTCGTCTTCGTCGATGAAGGCGTTGATTCCATCCCTTTTCAAGGCCTTCACCAGATGGCTGACAAAACCCTTGCGCAATTCTTTCCCTCGAAAATTTATGAAAACTTGATCCTGCGGAGGTGATTCGACGGGAATAGTAGAGGAGGAGGAGGAGGAGGAGGAGGAGGCGGCCATGACGGGATTTGGACAGAGAGGCTGGCAACAATAAAGGGAAGAGGGAGATTGCAAAAGCATAAATCTCTTCTTTCTATTTGCAGATGCAGGTGTGGAAGAGAGAAGGCCGTTGACGAAAACTCAGATCGGCGATTCGGATAGAAGTGGACTGATAGGCGTACGTACTACTGGTTTAAAAGGATATCACTTTTCTCACAAACTCTCTAATTTTGTTTTAAATGATTAAAAAGCTAATGTCATTAAAAATTTAAACTGTGTAATATTCCCAGACTATTAATTAATAGTTTTGTGATTAATTCATTGAAAAAGTAATTTTAGTTACTATAGCAATTTTTAGATGAATCTGATCTTATTATATAAATCTTGATGACAAAATTACTCATTAACAAGATGGTGACACATGTCAATTATATCATGCAGATGTTGACACATATAAATTTATTATTAAAATTTTTAAAAATAAAAATGTAAAAATTCAAAATCTAACCTAAAAATGTTTTATATAAAAGTAAATAGATAAAATAAAACCTAATTTTATTTAAAATCTAATTATAAGATAAATTATATATATATATACCATAAAATTCAAAATTAAAATATTGTTTACTTATTTTAATTTTAAGTTGTTATATTACAAGAAAAAGATTACTTATTATATAAGATAAAAAAATGATTATGAAAATTATACAATTAGTTACTGTTTCTAAAAAAATGTAAATACTCACCTTTACATAAAGAAAAAGATTGTTGAAGTAAAAAAAAAAAAAGATCATCTCATATTTTTTTCACCAATCAAACAATTTATTCAAAAGACTGCTATTGTAATATATATGATAGGAGTAAGTATGTAAGACTAACGTATGCGTTTTTGTAATTATAAAAATGTTAAAGTGAAGAGACATATAATAAGTTATTTAATGTGTTCATAAAGACAATTTGTTGGTAGTAGTTAAAACTAAAGAGCATATTTTAACAGTAAAATATATTTGTGTGTACAAATAAACTTTTAGTGGTAATATAGATAGTAGATTTGTAAATGGATAAACATTAGTGTATTATAGCAAAAAAAAACAACAACTATTTTCTATAACTAAAAGTTTATCTCTTTACTTTTATACATTGTTTTTACTTACGAAAATAATTAAATATATATTCTTTGTTAAATTTAATTTAATTTTAATACTTTTGAATTCATCTACAACTTTTTTTTTAAAACTAAAAGTGTATCTATTTTTTTTCAACCAAACAATAAATTAAAAGGAATTTCCTCGGTTAGTTGCCCAAACCAGAGGGAAGGGGTTTACAAAAGAAACTTCAGAGATAAGAGAATACGAAGCACATGAGCAAAACAATCCGCCTTCAAATTTGTCGCATGCGAGATCCAAGAGATGGAGAATAGTGGAAAAAACTCCAGCGAATTTAACTCATCGAGCAAGTTGGAAAAGGATGGCCAATATTCAGGAGAATGCACCATAGTGAGTAACTCAGCACGTATCCGCTCCATGGCTCACAACAACGCTTCTAACTCTGAATGCAGGGCGGAGGGACTCCGTCTTAGACACTTGGCCCCCAACAACAAGGTTCGCTCCTCACCAACACAACATCACCAGCCTAATCATGATTGCTCATTGGTTGCTTTTCAAGAACTATCAATTTGACAATAAGGTGAAGAAACCTGAACATCCGAGGACGGAGATGGAGCCGACATGACCGCCGTAAAAGATAGTGCTTCTTCCCAGAGAGACATCCCTCCAGAAAACAAAATTCAAATTTGAGTACACCGACTCATATAGAAAATCCTCTGATGAGACCAGAGTTAGAGATAAATCCTAAACTTTCCACGAGTGATGACATTAAAAAAAAATGTGATTAATAGTCTCAACTGCAGAGTCGCACCTTTTATATCAGATATTTACATTGGACACCTCAGTGTATCTATTTACCTTTATAGATAGTTTTTACTTACTAAAAATACTTAATTTATATTTTTTGTTAAATTTTATTTTATTTTATTTTAAAAGCTCTTAACTCGCATATCGGACGGGTCCTAATTTAGTTATACATAAAAGACGAATATTAATAATCTACGTTGCACTGAAACGGGTACGGGAACAGGAATCGGGTACAGAAACGGGGACGGAAAACGTCAAAGTAAAAATTAGTAGATACGGGTACGGCATGGGTACTTCAATAAACATATAAGAAAATTATAAATATAAGTCTCAACATAAATAATAATTATAAATATAAGTCTCAAAATAGAAGAAAATTTGTCTTAAATAATAATAAAAAACTAATTATTGAGGAATTGATTTTTAAAATCCGGATCATCTAATGAAAGATTTGATAACTCCATAATCCCTGCTTCAGCTTGAATATCACTTTCATCTCCACCAACATCACACTGCTTGGTCTTTTCATTTTGATATTCATCAGTATTTCTTGATAGAAGCCGCAAATTGTTGTGGATGTAAACCAAGTCTTCAGCACGACTTGTAGTCAATCTGTTTCTTCTGAGTGAGTGGATGAACGAGTAAGTACTCCAATTGCGTTCAGCACAAGAAGAAGAGCTAGGTTGTCCAAGAAGTCTAAAAGCCAGTGTCTGGAGGAGAGGAGTTTTAGCACCAAAGTTTACCCACCAGTTCATAGGTTCCATATTCTCCATCCCCAAAATGCATATCAAATCCTGAAAATGACCATTCTTCGTCGAGAATAATGCATACTCATTCATCACCTTAGTATGATCTTCACTACTAGGAAACAATCTCTGGAAACATTTCATCCTTTCAGTTGAGATTTCAGCATCCTTATGAGGACTAATTCTGGTTTCATCTCCAAGTAGCCAAGCTTCACTATAAAATCTACGACATACAAAAAATATGTTATATTTATATAACATGTGGCAAGGTAACAAGAATCACAAACATTTATTTTAAAATCACATACCTTGGATTTAGAGAGTGAGCTAAACAATGTAGAGGAGTGTTATTCTTTGCCCAACGAGCCACCAAGATATCATAAACAACATCAAAAAAGAGACTATATTCAGATCCTTGTAGTCCTTCTTTCTTGTATATCTCAGCTTTCACCTTCTCAATCATGGAATCCCACATCTCATATACCAAGTGAAGGCATGGTTTATCGGTATCACAAGATCTAATCATATCATAGATTGGCCTAGTGAAATCAATAATATAAGTGACTTTGTCCCACCAGTCATCATCCAAAAGTTTCTCCTTAACAAAGTTCGCTTCAAAGTTCGCTTTTCCTATGTCATCATCTCTATAAGTAGACCACTGCTCACTTATAACCATGGACTGGAGGCCAGTTTTGATAAGCTTCAATCTCTTAAGCATCACAACAATGGAAGCGAAACGAGTATCAGCCACTGCAAGTAACTTAAGAGGAGAGAACTTACTGAATATTGCTAGTATCATGTTGTGGTTCATGATAAAATGTTTGATTGCAAGAGCATCCCCATGAACATTTGTTATCCAATTGCATGCATCATATGTTTCAGAATTTGATTCCACATTCCTTGCCGCACATATATTCTTTAAAGCAAGATTAAGAGTGTGTACCACACAAGGTGTCCAATAAATGTGAGGATAAGTACACTCAATAATCTCTCCAGCCGCCTTACAGTTTGCTGCATTGTCAGTGATGATTTGCACAATTTTTTGATGATCCACTTCATTTATAACTTCTTTCATCAAATTAGAGATGAAGAACTTATCTTTCACTTCCCCAGCACAATCCACAGCTTTCATAAACAGAGGAGCATTTCCTGAAACACTAATAAAATTAATAAGTGGCTTTCTTGTAGGATCACTCCAACCATCTGACACAATTGACACCCCTTTTTCATTCCATGTTGACTTAAGCGGTACTAATAAACTCTCAACATGGTTTCTTTCTTTCTGTAGCAAAGTCGTCCTCAACTTGTTATAACCAGGAGGCACATAACCATCAATGTTAGTGGCAACAGCAAACTGATATGACCTATGATAATGTGGATTCCTTGCTAGATTAAAAGCCACACCTCCGGTGTACAACATTCTGGCGATTTCTTGATCCAACTGGTCTCTGGCTGCAATTCCAAATGCTCTTTCAATAGGTGAAAAACTAGACTTCCTCTTCTTGAAAGCATAATTCGTCTCACAAGGCAAAGACACTTCTTTTTTTCCAGACTCTTTTTTCCTCTCCTCAAACTCGTTTTCCAGCCTTTGCATGTCAACCTTTTCACTCATTTGTACTTTCTTACATGCTAAGATTCCAACATTTTTTATTCCAAGCAAGTGAGCTTTAACCCGAGAATATGAACCTGATCGCTGTTCACCACAAAAGCTACACTTGAATTTCCATGTTCCTCCTGTTGCTCCTACTTTCTCTATTTTCGTCACATAACTCCAGAGTGGAGCCTCATCACTTTCATTCGTAGAACTTGTAGATTCATTACCAGCGGCATCACTACTACTACCAATATTCTCACCCGGTCCTTGAGAATTGTTCATCTGATTAAACAAAGAAAGTAACCAAACGATGTCGATCAACGATCACACACATGAATAGCAAACAACGATCACATACATGAATAGCAAACAAAGATCACTGAATAATATTAGTCTATCAACGATCACAAACGATCAGTCTATCAACGATCAGTCTATCAACGATCACACACATGAATAGCAAATAATCAAACAACGATCATTGAATAATATTAGTCAAAATAGAAAAGAGAAGAAGAGACATACGTGTTCTGGTTTTGACGTTTCGTGAAGGAAAGCAGAGAAGACGTCAAAGACTAGTGAATCGTTTATATAAACAGGGGTGCAGGGAAGTGAATCGTTATATATAAGCCGTATGCCCTATCATTCCTTTATTGTTTGAGTTTTTTCTATAAAAAAGAGGTTAAATTGCCTATTCTAAAACGGGGACACTTCAATTATGTTAAAAACGACTCAGAGACATCCCCGTTTCCGTATTTTCCCGTTTCCTTTTTCTGCTTGTCGTCCCTGCTGTCTCTGAAACGGCTGAGAAACGTTTCTTCGCTGTCCCCGTCAGATATCCGTCCCCGTAACGAACGGTGGTCGACAGGCGTCCCCGTGCATCATAGTTAATAATTGAACGATACTATTTAGCTTTAGATTTCACTCACATAAACTAAAAATTTGTATACTTATTATGGAAAAAAAAGTTTTAAAAGGAAAAAAATATAAAATGGAAAATTTACACTTATTAACATCGTAATTACAAACTAGTTAAAATAGGAAAAAAGATCTAAAAAAATTGTCAATAAATGAAGGAACCACGAAAGGATATTTTTGGTAGAGTAGGAATTAGGAAACAACCACGAAGTTTTTTCCCCCAAATAGAGTCAGTAGTCAATGTTGTTGTACCAGCAGAGTGAAGCTCTCTGTGGTCTTGATCCTCCCTTTCATCATCCTAATGGATTCTTCTTTTTCCGTCCTTATGTTCTGTGCTGCTGCGATCGGATTCTTCATGATTTTGGGCACGCTCTTATTTATGGTTTATAAAAAATTCAGATCCAGTTCACAAAACAACAAAACAGTGCCTTCTTCATCACCTCCTTTATCGCCGCCTCCTTCTGTGCCTCATCATTGTTGTTACCATGTCTTTCCGAGCTTTCACGGGTCAGATGTCCGGAGATCCTTTCTCAGTCACGTTCTGTTGGAGTTCAGGAGAAAAGGAATCGACCTATTCATTGATAACGACATTGAGCGGAGCAAGTCGATCGGTCCTGAGGTTATTGATGCCATTAGACGATCGAAAATAGCGCTTGTCATGCTCTCAAGGAACTACGCTTCCTCGTCCTGGTGCCTCGACGAGTTGGTGGAAATAATGAAGTGCCGCGAAGAGTTGGGTCAATTAGTGGTGACCGTGTTCTATGAAGTGGATCCAACTGATGTAAAGAAGCAGACCGGAGATTTTGGAAAACTCTTTAAAAAAACATGCAAGGGTAAAACAAAGGAGCGCGGTGAGATATGGAGACGAGCTTTGGCGCAAGTGGCCACAATCGCCGGTTTCCATTCACGCAGTTGGTTAGTCCCTTTTTATATTATTTATTATCTAATTGCAGGTTTTTAATCTTTTGAACACAAATTCAGTTTCATATATATATATATATCGGTTTGATCATCATCCCCTTTTTTTTTTTATATCTAGGAATAATGAAGCGTCTATGATCGAAAATTTAACCACTAGAATTTCAAACGTGCTGAATGATTCCGCTCCATCAAGGGATTTCGACGGTCTAGTTGGGATGGGAGCTCATATGGAAAAGATGGAATCGATTTTATGCCTAGACTCAGATGAAGCGAGGATGATAGGAATTTTGGGTCCTTCTGGGATTGGTAAGACCACCATCGCCAGATACTTATATAACAAACACTCTCATCAGTTCCAACTTAGTGTCTTCATGACTGATATCAAATCTGTTTACCCAAGACTTTGTTACGATGAGTACAGTGCGAAATTGCAGTTACAGAACCAAATGTTGTCTCAGCTATTGAACCACAAGGAGGATATCAATATTTGTCATTTAGGAGTTTTACCAGATAGGTTGAAAGACAAAAAAGTGTTAGTCGTTCTTGATGGTGTGGATCGCTTAGAACAACTAGATGCCCTGGCGAAAAAAACTCGGTGGTATGGTCCTGGAAGTCTGATCATCATCACAACACAAGATCCAAGACTTTTAAAGGCACACGGGATCAACCAAATTTACAAGACGGATTTTCCAGCACCTGATGAAGCTCTTCAAATCTTCTGCATGCATGCTTTTGGTCAAAAGTCCCCAAAGTATGGTTTTATGAAGCTTTCTAAGGAAGCCACAGAACTTGCTGGTGTACTCCCTTTAAGGCTAAAATTAATGGGGAGGTCTCTTCGGGGAAGGTCCAGGAAAGCGTGGACAGAGGCCTTACCAAGGTTATGTGCTAGGGTTGACAGAGAAATAAGAAACCTTACAGCCACTGATATTTCGAACAATTCCCAAGGCCAAGTTGAGATGGAAGCTCATGTGGAAAAGACGGAACCGATTTTATGCATGGACTCGGATGAGGAAAACATGGTTGAAGCAATCGTCAGTGATACTGAAATTAGGTTGAACAATTCTGCAATCGTCAGTGAAATTGAGATTAGGTTGAACAATTCTCCGTCGTTAAGTGATCTCGAAAACATAGTTGGGATGGAAGCTCACATGGAAAAGATAGAACCAATGTTATGCATGGACTCAGATGAAGTGAGGATCATAGGAATTGTGGGTCCTTCTGGGATTGGTAAGACCACCATTGCCCATTTTCTATACCAACAACTCTCTCATCAATTCCAATGGAGTACAATCATGGCTAATATTCAAGGATTCAATGGAAATACTTACCACAATGAGCACAATGCGAAATTGCACTTACAGAAGCAATTGTTGTCTCAACTAAGCAACCAAAATTATACTGATGAGATTTTTCCTTTGGGAGTTGCACAAGAAATGTTGAAAGACAAGAAAGTGTTTATCGTCCTCGATGACGTGGATAGTTCAGGACAGTTAGATGCCTTGGCCAAGGAAACACATGGGTTTGGTATTGGAAGTCGGATTATCATCACAACACGAAATGAAAGACTTTTAAAGGAATACGGGATCGACCATATTTACAAGGTGGATTTTCCATCGCCTGATGATGCTCTTCAAATCTTCTGCATGTATACTTTTGGTCAAAAGTCTCCATGTGATGGTTTTGTGGAGCTTGCTCAGGAAGTTACAACACTTTCAGGAGAACACCCTTTGGGGTTACAGCTAATGGGCACCTATCTTCAGGGAATGTCCAAGAAGGAGTGGATAAATGAATTACCAACGTTTAGGTCTAACCTTGACGGTGGTATAATGAGCATTGTAAAGCTTACTTATGATTCCTTATGTGGTGAAGATAAAGAATCATTCCATAATCAGATCGCCTGTATTTCTAACGGTGATTGTAACGTGACGGTGGAAGAGTATCTTGCAAAGAGTTTCTCAGAAGTGGGGCAAGAGGTTATCATCATAAACCAAGATATTAAGGTGTGTGGGATCCAAGACATTTTTCCTTTATATCCTTGCTCTCTGCATATTTAAATTCATTTGATAACGAACCCATATAAAGTGTACTTTTTTTTTTTTGGGTCTTTCTACAGGATTTATATACAAATGATAGTGCTCTCGAAGGATTTGATGGATTACTACGCCGGGAATGCTGTCCAGTGACACGTTGGCCTTCCAAGTGGTATCCAGAGTCTCTTTACGAACTATACATTCCCCACAGCAAGTTTGAGAAATTGTGGGAAGGAATTCGAGTAAGCACTTCTTATTTGTTGCTTTCCCATTCATAAACAATTAACTTCTAATAAGTGAGTGGTATGACATTTCGATTAAACATGTGTTTGTATGTTGTTCAATTTGTTTGTCAGCCCCTTGGAAAGCTTAGGTTGATGGATTTGTCATCCTCCAAAAACCTGAAAAAGCTTCCTGATCTCTCAACCGCTTTCAATCTCAAGAGATTGGATCTCAGCTGTTGCTCAAGCATAGTCGAATTACCTTACTCTATTGGTGACGCTACAGGTCTCCTAGTATTGACTCTCGAATATTGCACAAGCTTGGTTGGCCTCCCTTCCTCCATTGGAAATATCACTAATCTCAAAGAGTTATATCTTACTGGATGTTCAAGTCTGGTGGAGCTCCCCTCCTCTATTGGAAATGCCATTAATCTCCAAGAATTGTATCTTAGATGTTGCTCAAGTTTGGTGAAGCTCCCTTCCTCTGTTGGAAGTGCCATCAATCTCCAGAAACTGAATCTCGAGTATTGTTCAAGTTTGGTGAAGCTCCCATCCTCGATTGGCGATGCCATAAACCTCAAGGAATTATATCTCGCTGGATGCTCAAGTTTGGTGGAGCTCCCGGCATCTATTGGGAATGCCACTAATCTCCAGCAATTAAACCTTGAATACTGTTCAAGGTTGGTGAGGCTCCCTTCTTCGATTGGAAATGCCATAAATCTCAAAGAATTATATCTCACTGGATGCTCAAGTTTGGTGGAGCTCCCTCCATCTATTGGGAATGCCACTAGTCTTGAGATATTGGATGTCAGTAATTGCTCAGGTTTGGTAGATCTCCCGTACTCTATCGGAAATTTCAATAACCTCCATTATTTGGATATCAGTAATTGCTCATGTCTCGTGTCCCTCCCCAACTCGATCGGAAGTGCCACTAATCTTTGGGAATTAGATCTTAGTAATTGCTCAAGTCTTGTGGAACTTCCTTCTTCTATTGGGAATGTCAGTGGTCTAAGGAAAGTGGATCTCAGTAACTGCTCAAATCTGGTGGAGCTTCCCTCCTCCATTGGAAACGCCACTAACCTTGAGTATTTGTATCTTAGTAATTGCTCAAGTCTACGGAAGCTCCCTTCTTCCATCGGGTATGCCACTAGTCTACAGTGTCTGTATCTCAGTAATTGCTCAAATCTGATGGAGGTTCCCTATTCGATTGGGAATGCCATTAATCTTAGAATATTGGATCTTAGTTGGTGCACGAGTCTCGTGAAGCTCCCTGCCTCCATTTTGAATTCCACCAGTCTCTGGCAATTGGATCTAGATAATTGTTCAAATCTGTTGGAAGTTCCTAATGGCGTTCGTCTCAAGAAATTGGTTCTTAGTTGGTGAACAAGTCTTGGTCGAGGAATTAGATGTTGATTGATAATTGCCAACTCCAATGGAGGCACTGTTGCTAATACATTCTAGTATTTGTTTATCATATTGTATCTCTAGTATTTTTTGTATCTCAGTAATTGTAGTCTGGTGGAACTCTGCTCGTCTCTGTTGATAATGTCCATAGGCTGTGTTCTGAGTTTGCGTAGATGCTCATGTTGGAGTTTTGTTATTTGTAAATTGGAAACGTCGAGGTGTAATGGTTTTTCCTACTTGTTCCTGACACCATCGCAAGCTTATTTGTCCAGAGGGCTTAAATCCTGTTTGTGATAATTGAAACTGTGTTCAATATATGTGCTTGTGTTAATGTCACAATCTTTTATATCCCGTACAAGTGTTTCTCTCCAAAATTGATGAAGACTTGGTGTTGTGGAGTGGAGGAAGAAGAAGCCACCATGATTAGTGTACTCTATAATTGATGAAGATACTGTGCGTTGACGAAGACCATTGACGGAAACGACTGGGAGTAGAAAAGGATTTTGATAAAATTATACGCTTAAGCAATGCTTTGCTCACATCATCATCGTTCACTAATAACTTTCTCTGCAACTTCTTTGCTATTTCTTTTATGGGCTGACTTTTTTGTGGGTAAAGAAACTCTTCGCTCTTGGTGAACTGAAGAAAACGGATGTAATTTTCTCAATTGCCCAATCCGGAACCCATCGTCTTGATCTTCTATTGCAGTTCGAGGGTTTCGAATTGGAGCTTTCTCCATCGCTGCTGTAAGTAAATTTCGACTGGCGTCGTCGTCCCCAGGACTTTTTTTTTTTTTTTTTTTTTACTTCAGTTTGATTTCTCTGTCACCCATTGTTGTCTGTTTTCTTAGCTATTGATATCCTCTCACAGTGATAGCATATCAATCTTGCTCGGCGTGAAATCATTCTTTTTTGCATTATTGTTGCTTCAGAGACTTGCCTCGTTCGGCCTTTACATGACCTGATGTTTTTGTTTATCTTTTGTCTGTGCAGGTATCAACAATATAAAACAGTAGCTTCGTATAAAAAAGGGGTTTTAACTCATCTCCTGCCCTTTTTAGTGTGGGCGTCTTCGAGCAGAACAGTACAAAGTAGAAACAAACCTCCAGCGAAATATAAGAGTCAACACAGAGATCTCTAATCATATAAGCTAGGCCGAAGATGATGGACGATGTCAACAAGGCTACACACGTGGTCTACATCAACTGTGCATATACATTACATTATTCCTTCGCTAGCCACCTCTCCATGGAATTCCACCGGAAAGGCATTAATTCATTTGTAGATTGCAATGGGGTTCTGGATGTGATAGAGGGAGCTAGCTCTTCTGTGGTGGTTTTCTCTAAGAACTGCTTGTCCTCCACCTCATGCCTGGACAAGCTCGTCAGGGTACATCAGTGCTGGAGGAAAAATGGTCAGCTGGTGGTTCCAGTGTTCTATGACGTTAGTCCATCAGATGTTGTCGTGCCACCACAGCACAAGTCAGCTGATCGGAGAATGGAATGGAGTAGCGCCCTCCGAGAGCTGAGAGAATTACCTGGCCACCAGTCTAGGTACCTGTGTATATGAGATTAGTCTGCCGCTTGCATTTTTTTGAAGAATATAACTTTCTACTTCAAAATGCTTTCCACCTATTACAAAGACAAATTGTTTAAACTAAAATGGGTTTATGTGGAGGCAAATTTTTCTTATCGTTTTGTCAATAGTGTGAGGAAATTGATCCAAATCACTTCTCAGTAATTTTCGATGTTTTGTCCAACAATTCACTTTCTGCTTTTTATTTTGATGCAAACAGGGAGGAATGCACTGAGTGCGAACTTGTGGAAGAGATTGTCAAAGATGTGTATGAAAAACTATATCCCACGGAAAGTGTTGGTATTGACGCGAAGTTGTTGGAGATAGAACTCTTGCTTCGCAAGCAAACATGGGGTATCCGTAGCATAGGAATTTGGGGTATGCCTGGCATAGGCAAGACTACACTTGCTAAAGCACTTTTTGACCAAATCTCTGAGGGGTATGAAGCTTCTTGTTTCATTAAACATTTTGACAGGGAACTTCTTGAGAAGGGGATTCACCGACTGTTCAGGGAACGTTTTGGGAAAATTCCGAAGGAATTGCCTAGTGTAGGCAGTAGCATTACGACTCCTAGCCTCCCGAGGGACAAGTTAAGCAAAAAGAGAACTCTTCTTGTTCTTGATGATGTGCACAATCCTTTCGCTGCCGAGTCTTTTCTCCGAGGGTTTCATTGGTTTAGTCCAGGAAGCCTAATCATAATAACCTCCAGAGATAAATTAACTTTTCGCCTTTGTCAGATTAGTCATGTGTACGAGGTTCAGAGCTTAAATGACCACGAAGCTCTGCAGCTATTCTCTCAGAGTGCATTTGGAAAAGATATAAGAGGACAAAATCTCCTGGATCTATCAAAAGAAGTGATTGACTATGCTAATGGAAATCCATTAGCTCTCAGATTTTACGGCAGAGAGCTTAAGGGAAAGAAACTGTCGGAAATGCAGACGACATTCCTCAAGCTCAAGCTGCGTACTCCTTATAAGATTCATGATTTATTCAATAGCAGCTACGAAACGCTTAATAAGAACCAGAAGAACATATTTCTGGACATTGCTTGTTTTTTCAAGGGCGATAATGTTGACTATGTGATGCAACTGCTTGAGGGGTGTGGTTTTTTTCCACATGTTGGGATTGATGTTCTTGTGGAGAAGTGTCTGGTGACTATTGCACAAAAAAGAGTGAAAATGCATAGTCTAATCCAGGACTTTGGCCGAGAAATAATCAATGGAGAAACAGTACAGATAGAGAGGCGTCGCAGACTGTGGGAGCCTTGGACCATCAAATTTCTACTTGAAGATGACGAACTCAAAACAAATGAAGATCAAAAAGCAACCTATACACGTGCTCTGGTCTGGCATATTGTGATGTTTTATTATTTTTACAGAGAACATACCCTTGGAGATGAGCCAACGTCTTAATATTATCTGTTTTCGTTTTCTTTCAGGGCACTGAAAACATCGAGGGCATATTTATGGACACATCAAACTTAAACTTTGATGTGAAGCCTGGTGCTTTTGAGAATATGGTTAACCTTAGAATCCTGAAGATTTATTGTCCTAGGTATGCAAAGCGTTATGGACTCCGCCTTCCAAAAGGACTTGAGTCTCTGCCTTATGAACTAAGACTCCTCCACTGGGAGAACTATCCTCTAAAATCCTTGCCACAAGAGTTTGACCCATGCCACCTCATTGAGCTCAATATGCCTTATAGTCAGCTTCACAAACTTTGGGAAGGAACCAAGGTAAGGAAACTCCGATCCGCTGTCTTATTACCTTTTTAGAAATTTCTGTTCCAAATTAGTTTTCTGTTCAGAACCTCGAGAAGCTGAAGATGGTCAGGCTTTGTCATTCCCGGCAGCTAACTGAAATTGACGATATTTGTAAAGCTCAAAATGTCGAGTTAATTGATCTCCAAGGCTGCACAAAATTGCAGAGTTTTCCAGCCATGTGTCAATTACAACATCTCCGAGTTGTAAACCTCTCAGGTTGCAGAGAGATCAAAAGTTTCCCAGAGGTTTCACCAAATATTGAGGAACTACATCTCCAAGGAACTGGAATAAGAGAATTACCAATTTCCTTGGTAACCCTCTCCCAACAAGCTAAGTTGAACCGAGAGCTGTCCAATCTTCTAACAGAATACTCAGGTGTTTCAGATGCTTTGAACGTTGAGCGAGTAACAAGCCTGATCAAAAACAACTCATCTAATCAGCATCTTAATAAACTTGTTTGCCTGAATATGAAAGATTGTTCTCATTTGGGGAGTCTGCCTCACATGGTTGATTTAGAGTCTCTTAAAGTTCTTAATATGTCTGGATGCTCAGGGCTCGAGCATATTCAGGGTTTCCCACGAAACCTGAAAGAGTTATATCTTGCTGGCACTGCCATAAAAGAACTTCCACCGCTTCCACAAAGTCTAGAAGTCTTGAATGCACATGGCTGTGTCTTACTCAAATCAATTCCCTCTGGTTTCAAGCGGCTTCCTAATTATTGCGCATTCAGCAATTGCTTTTCTCTTTCTGCTGAAGTGGTCAGCGAATATTTAAAGAACGCTCTGGCTTATGTAGGATACACGGCAAGAGAGTATCAGCAGGTAACGCTCTTCCTCATGCTCTCCCTCTCTGTTTGTCACACCTTGTTATATCTGATTTAGTTTGGTTGCGGAAACAGGAACCCAACAAATCTCTGCCTTTCAGCCTCAGTGTTTCTTCACCTGCGAAAGACAATTCCACATTTCATCTGCAACCTGGATACTCTGTGTTGATACGAATGAGTCCTTCTTGGAGAAGCACGCTAGTTGCCTTTGCTATATTAGTCGAAGCTGCTTTTTTGGATGATTACCAAAAAGCTACTGCTTTTGGCTTTAAGTGTGTTTGCAGGTGGAAAGACAAAGAAGGCCTCTCTCGTAGGATAGAAAAAACTTTTCATTGTTGGACCTTAGGGGGAGGTGTTCAGAAGTTTCAAAAGGAACACATGTTTGTCTTCTGTGATCTCAATTTCCATCCGAGTACCAGTACAGGAAAGGACCCTGATATATTGGCTGATCTTATCGTACTTGAAATTTTTCCTGTCAACACGCTTATGGAGCTTATAGATGAGAGTTGTACAGTGACGAGATGTGGAGTATATGTAATAACTTCTGCATATGGAGATGCAAGTCTTACCACGAATTTACAACCGGTGTTGTCCTTGGATTGCCCAAAGATGCTTTCTGATGATGAAGTTGAAGAAGCATTGAAGGGCTTAGAAGAGAAAGATAGATTTTTGTTTCTTTACATCGCATGTTTGGTCAATGACGAGGAAGCTAATTTTGTTGCTCCCCGTATTGCTAGCATTGGTTTGGGAATTAGTTCTGGGTTCAAGGTCTTAGCCGATAACTCTCTCATATGTATATCTACTGATGGTGTTATAAAGCAAAGTTATTTGCGAGAAACAATGGGTAGGGAGATCGTCCGTAGACAATGCATGCAGCCTGATATCTTGAAATCAAAGCATACACCATCAATACATTCTGGAGAGTTGGGTGGCATAGAAGATCATGTGGCAGGCATGATTTCTTTGTCAAGTTCGAAATCTGTAGAAGTGAAGACGGTTGGGATCTGGGGACCATCAAGAGAAGGTATGATTACTATTGCAAGAGCTCTGCTTAGTCTAATCTCTTGGCGATTCCAAAGAACTCTCTTTCAGATTCTGTTGAATTAATATCAGATGTAGTGTAGTATTTGCATGATTTCGTAAATTTTTCATATTCTGATAAACTGTTGGTTCGTCTGTGTTGTGCCCGGTGATGATTAATAGGGGAAGCAATATATTCAAGTATGGTTGAACCAGTGGAGCCTCCACATGGGTTTAGAGAACAAGGGAAGGATAACTACATGATGTGGCAAAAATTGTTTGAGATTGGCACCAAGTATCTTCCAATTAAGCCCATTGGGAGAGGGTCTGCTGACAATGTGGTTTGCTCTGCCATCAACAGAGTGACAACTAAGAAAGTTGCCATTAAGAAGATCCCTAATGTGTTTAAGAAACGAATCCATGCTGTGAACACATTGAAGGAAATGAACTTTCTCAGGCACGTGAGGCACGATAACATTATCGCACTCAATGATGTTATGTTGTCTGGTCAGAGAACAAATTTTAAAGATGTCTACATGGTTTACGAGCTTATGGATACTGACCTGCATCAGATTATCAAGTCCTCTCAGTCACTCTCCGATGATTACTGCAAGTACTTCTTGTTTCAGGTACTATCGAAATTATCATTTTGTTAGTATGTTTTTATTTTCTGTTGTTTCAGGAACTTTCTGATATTGCCTTTTTTTTGGGTATGATTTAGTTGCTACGCGGGTTGGAATATCTTCACTCGGTAAAAATCCTTCACTGTGACTTAAAGCCAGGGAACATTCTTGTGAACGCCAACTGTAATCTAAAGATAAGTGATTTTGGGCTTGCAAGAAACATATGTAATGATCAGTTCAAGACAGAGTACCTAGCCCCCGAGCTTCTTCTCGGCTGTGGCAACTACGGAACCTCCATTGATATCTGGTCAGTAGGATGCATATTCGCAGAGCTTCTTGGCAGAAAACCTATCTTCCCTGGAACAGCTCAGAACCAACTAAATCTAATCATCAATATTCTTGGTAGCCAACACGAATCAGATCTCCAGTTCATAAATAACCCGAAAACCAGAGAAAGTATTAACTCTCTCAAGTTCTCGAGAGGTACCCACTTTTCCAATCTCTATCCGGAGGCCAATCCGCTAGCAATAGACTTGCTACAGAGGATGCTTGTGTTCGACCCAACCAAGAGAATAACGGTCATCGAAGCACTCTTACATCCCTACATGGCAGAGCTGTTCAACTCTAAACCCAACCCGCCTGCACGTGCCCCAAATACTCTGGACATAGATGAGAACATGGAAGAACACACACTACGAGAGATGCTGTGGAACGAGATGCTTTATTACCACCCTGAAGCAACTGCATCGCAAAAGCCTTCCAAGTTTCTTATGAGTTCTTGATATATGCTAAAGACGACCAAGCTTTGCCATTATAATTGAGATGGACAACTGCATCTTACTGAAGTTGACAAAATCATGCTAGGCGATCTGATATTACCCAGTCATTTCGTCATCTACAAGACATATATCCAATTTTAGTTTCATTTTGGGAACGGTTATGGTGTAACCGGCACAACCTTAGGTAGTATAAATTGTCCACCCACGATGTTCTTTAAGAACAAATGGAAAGTCTGTTCTAATTAACTTTAGAACTTAATGGACCAAGTTATACCAAGAGACAATCAAACAAAACTAAATCAGTGATTTTTAAAAAAATGCATGATAATGTTAAGGTTTAACAGTGAAGACAAAGATTTTACTTGATAGAGAAAGCCCTCAAAGAACATGATAGTAAATCTCAAGGTTTCAAAACAAGGTCTAAACAAAAATTTCCAAAAAAAGAGAACAATTCAATCTTGAATCCTCCTCTCTCCTTAGTCTGCCTTGGAAGCAAGAGCAGCAGCTTGACCTCTAAGACGACCAGTCCTCCTTGCAGCAATAAGACCAACCTTTTGTCCAGGTGGTGCATCACGACGAACCGTACTAGCGTGACCAATATGTTGATGGTTACCTCCTCCATGAGGATGCTCAACTGGATTCATAGCCACACCACGAACCTTAGGCCAGCAGTTTCTCTTCACACGGTACTTGTGGTAAGCATTACCAGCCTTAAGCATTGGCTTCTCTGTCCTTCCACCACCCGCAACTTGACCAATCATGGCCCTGCATCCACTTGGAACAATCTTCTTTGATCCCGATGGCAACTTAATCCTATCAAAACCATGTACAAAATCGAAAATGTAAGAACAAATCCCTTCTCAAAACAGAGAATGGTAGATAAAAAGTGTTGTTCACAACAATCTAATCCAATCCAACGCAATCAAAGAACTAAAACGTAACGTACACTAAACACAGTTCTCATATTACAATCCTGCAAAGCTAGCTTTGAATCCAATGACCATTAAAATGTTGGTGTGCAGACATGAAGCAATCATTTCTAAGAAGATAAGCATTTCTAATCAAATCTAACGCAATCAACCTAAACAATAGATTTACACATCTTAAATCATCAATCAAATCACCACCAGCAAAAGTATATAGAATACAATAATACCTGCTAGTGTCGTTATCAGGATTATGAGCGATAACAATGGCGTAATCACCAGAAGCTCTAGCCAAAACACCACGATCACCAACATGATGCTCAACGTTACAAATAACAGCTCCTTCAGGGATAGATCTGAGTGGAAGAACATTTCCAACGACTAGAGTAGCTTTCTTCCCACAGTAGAGAAACTGACCGGTATACATACCTTCAGCAGCGACGAAGAGCTCCTTCTGTTTCTTGAAACGGAAAGGATGACGGAAGGAAACGCGAGCTAAAGGAGCACCACGTCCAGGATCGTGGATGATCTCGGTGACAACACCTTTGAGGTAACCATTTCTCTCGCCGAAATCGAGGCTCCTGAATTTGGCGGGGCCTTTACGGTGGTGAGTGTGGGATTTGAAGACTGAACCAGCTCCCTTACGTTGAGCTCTGATGACACGACCCATGGCTGATGATTATCGTCTTCTTCCTTCTTCGGGTTACGGCGAGTAACAGCAATGAACAAAATCAGGTTTATATTTCCACCACAGTCTCTCTCTCTCTCTCAAAAAAAAACCCTAGCGGACTGTGATGGATTTATTTATCCGTAATAATGGGCTTTATGAAAAGCCTATTAAAAAGCCCAAAATAAAAAAAAAACCGGGAAGATTTTGAATCTTTTTATATTTGGATAAGTCAAAGTCCAGGAGCTAATCAGTGCACCCGTCCGCAGCGGATAACTGTCTCCTCGTATTCCGTTTTTGAAAAAAGACGTTTTATTCATAAAAATGGTTTTTTTTTTTTTTTTAATTTTTAAATGAATAATTTTTTTTTAAAAAAAAGGGTATTTGAAATAGAGAGAGAGGTGTTGTCTCTATGTGGAGCGTCAAAGTTGAAAAAAGCGACAGCCCAAATCATATATACACACCGCTCCCTTCTTCTCTGGCACGCTCCTCCCACTTTCTTTCTTTCTTTCTTTCTTTATCTCTGTAGCTCGATTTTGATCTTCGCACAACTCTAAGAAATCATCAATCGTCTCCTACCCGGTACGTATAATGCTTCTATTCTATTTCACGCATCTGCTATTTTTTTTTTCCCTAAAAGAAGCTTAGAAATTGTATAGTGTGTTGATTTATGTAAGATTAGTGTATTGTGTATAGCTAATGATTTAATGTGTAGTTTCCTCACGCTCATTGAGTTGTCATTTGAATCTCTTTTTTTGTTAGTAATTTTTTTCAATTTTTTTTTTTGTTATATGAAATAAAAAAATAAAATTTTTTGGTACAAATATGGAAAGAAAGCATTAAATGTCATTCAACTACAGAGAAGAAATAAAAGAAAGAAAGAACAAAACGGTCATTGTTTGAGAGCTGAATGAAAACACAGTATAATAAATATATAGCGGGATTTTGTCGGATGAAATTGAAAGTAACATTTACGGAAGATTTTTTGTGTTTCCTTTTTTTGTTGTATCTTTGTTCAAATTTCAAAACTTATTCAGTTTTTTTGTCTTTTGTTTTTATTAAGCTCCTCAATATATCTCTTCCTTTTTCTACGGATTGTTAACAGAGTCTCTTGAGAGAGGTAACCAAAAATAAAAAATGGACGGTAGTAGAGGTTGGCCATGGAAGAGAAAGTCTTCGGACAAAGCTACGACAGATAAACTAGTTGTTGCAAACGAGTCAACTCCTGTTTGTTCTTTGTCCTACTTGGCTTCTCTCGAGAATCAGGTTCTTCCTTTATCTATAATAGTACCATATAGTTTATATTTAGCTCTGTTAGATATACATTCCAATTTTGATGTTTTTTTTTTTTTGTGTGTGTGTGTGTTAGGAGAAGTGTAAAAACACAAACTATGTTCAGATTACTATGGATTCTTACACGCATATGAGTAGAATGGAGGATCAGGTCAAGTTGTTTGAAGTTGAAGTTAAGGATCTTAGAGATAAACTCACTCTTGCTCACTCTGAGATCAATACTAAAGAATCTTTGATTCTTCAACATGCCAAAGTCGCTGAAGAAGCTGTTTCAGGTTAGAGCACCAACAACCCCTTTATACTGTAGTTCTTGAAATGTTTACTTGAGCATTCTTGTGTGTTTTTTGTTGCTGAGTAGTCTTTTGTTCTTTTATAGGATGGGAGAAGGCTGATGCAGAAACTTTGACACTCAAACGTAAACTCGAATCTGTTACACTCTTGAAGCTCACTGCTGAGGATCGAGCTTCGCATTTGGATGATGCGCTGAGAGAGTGCACGAGGCAGATAAGGATTGTGAAAGATGAGAGTGACCAGAAGCTCAAAGATGTGATTCTTGCCAAGACCATTCACTGGGACAAGATCAAATCCGAGCTTGAAGGTAAGATTGATGAATTGAGCCAGGGACTTCACCGAGCAGCTTCTGACAATGGGGCGCTCACTAGATCTTTGCAAGAGCGATCAGAGATGATAGTAAGGATCAGTGAGGAAAAGTCTAAATCTGAAGTTGATGTGGAGAAGCTGAAGACTAATCTTCAGTTGGCTGAGAAGGAGATTAGTTCGCTGAAGTACGATGTTCACGTTGCTTCAAAAGAAGTGGAGATCCGCAACGAAGAGAAGAACATGAGTTTGAGGTCAGCGGAAATCGCAAACAAACAGCATCTGGAAGGAGTGAAAAAGATTACAAAACTTGAAGCAGAGTGCCAAAGGCTAAGAGGGCTTCTTCGGAAGAAGCTTCCTGGTCCTGCTGCTATGGCTCAAATGAAGATAGAAGTTGAAAGCTTAGGGCATGAATTCACAGACCCTCGAGCACAGAGAGGCATAGCTCAAAATCCTAGTCACAATGCACACATCGCAAAGGCAGAGACTGCTAATGATCTTAAGTTGGAAGAGTGCAAAAGAGAGAATGTATATCTCACGAGACGTACATTGGAGATGGAGGATGAGATTCAGACGCTTAAAGAACATCTCGCTGCACGTAACAATGAACTGCAGGTTTCGAGAAATGTATGTGCTAAGACTCTTGGAAAGCTTAAGATTCTTGAAGGGCAGGTGCATATGTTTCACAATGACAAGAATGCTCTGAAATCAAATAGCAGATGTCTTTCTGAAAGTCCATCCAGTGTCACCTCAGTATCCGAAGATGGGTTTGATGAAGAAGGAAGTTCATCTGAGTGTGGTCCAGCAACCTCAACAGATTCTCATAAAGTGAGAAAAGTATGTGCTAATGGTTCCTCAAAGGCTAGGAGTTCTAATAGACTGGAGTTAATGGATGACTTCTTGGAGATTGAAAAGTTGGCAGCTAATGATCCAGATGGAGCTAACTCAGTTTCAAAATCTTCCAACAGTGCCTGCAGTAGTATATCTGTTTACAAACAGTCCGCTAGTAAGTCCAGTGATCAAGATGAGGATACAACAACACTTGATCAGCTGTTAACGGTTCTCCGTTCAAGAATCAACAGGATATGTGAATCTCAAGAGGGCATTAGTATTGAGAAAATCGTTGAAGCCGCAAGACTTTCGATCCAAGAGATGCAAGGATCATCACCCAAAAAACTCTCAAATCCTCTGTTTGAAGTTGCTGATGAAACTCTAGAGAAACATGTTCTGTCATCTCAGGATACCAAAAGCAACGGAAATGTGGAGAAGAACTCAAAGAAACAAGATTTGGAAAGCAACATGCTAGTTAAAGAGGTTGACGAGTCAGATTCTGATCCACTGGGAGAGACATTACCTAAGACAAAGGATCACCGTGTAGATAAATTTTTCAATGGTCATGAGCTGGATGATTCATCATGCAAGAGCTTGTTGAAAGAGGTGGAACAGCTGAAGTTGGAGAAAGAGAACATTGCATTAGAATTATCAAGATGCTTGCAGAATCTTGAAAGTACAAAGGCAGGGCTAGAAGAAAAAGAGCAGCTCATATCGAAGCTGAAATCACAGCTCACTTCTTCAGAAGATCTCCAAAGCTTGGCAGAAACACAGCTTAAATGCGTGACTGAGTCATACAAATCACTTGAACTCCATGCCAAAGATCTAGAAGCTAAAGTGAAAAGCTTGGAAGAAGAGACAGAAAGACTTGAATTGGCTTTCTCCACAGAAAAGCGTGGCCATGAAGAGACTCTAGCTAAATGCACAGACCTTCAAGAACAATTGCAAAGGTATTAAGAACTAAAACATAGTTAAATCGTCCACTATGCATAGTTTGTTTTGCTAATTTTGACTTGTGCTGAAGGAATGAGACTTGCGAAAAGTGTTCATCATCCAAACTCCAACCTAATCAGGTACACTTCTTACTTATCTCTTCCTGATAAGATAATCTTTCTTCATCTGTTTTGGTACATCTACTATTCAAATACAATTATAACTAAATTGACAATGTTCTTGTTTCCAGGAAAAAGACATAGCATCTGCAACAGAGAAGCTTGCAGCTTGCCAAGAAACAATTCACTTACTCAGCCAACAGTTACAATCATTACAACCTCAGAGCAACCACAATATCCCCAAATCTAAATCCCCTGAGAAGAAGCTTCAACAGCACAAAACCTCAGAACCAACACTGAACTCTTCACTAGATGATTTACTCCATGATCATATCATCCAACCATCTCGTTCTGTTAGACACTCGGTGAATCCCACGGTCCATGCGATCATCAAGTCTAGCTCTGTTTCTTCATCATCCAAAGACGATAATGAGAAGCATACGCGCGGCCTAGGCAGATTTTTCTCCTCTAAACAGAAGAACAACGGACGTTAAAACGCTAAAAGATATCACACTCACTATCTTTTGGATCGTTTGATTTTTCATTATCCTTCTTGATATGTGTATATGTTTATATGCGTTTTGAGTATTTGAGAAGAGAACAGTACTAGTCAAGATCAATCTTCCCCTCTTGTGTACTCTACACACTTAGGGCATACGTCTCTGAATTGACTAAACCGGACTATAACCAAGACCGAATTAAAGTTTTGCTACAAAACCGATTACAAGAAAGCAAAAACATAAATTCTATATCCAGTTCGAATATTTCTGACTTCTAAAGACCAAAACCGAGAACCATTTTTGTCCTTCCTACGTAAAATCTCAATGTATACAAAAATTCAAGAGCACATCATGAAAAAAGGAAAAGTAAAACACACAATATTCTTTTTTTTGGTAGGTGAGAGGGGACAACGTCCCCTCCAAATTTATTACGAAAGCTATAAAAAATTACACACGAGTTCTTCTAGAGAACGCATTTCCTCTAGCATCCTCATCCGAAATAGAAACAACAGAAACAGGACAAGAATCAAACACACAATATTCTTTGCTAAAGATGTATTGATATCATATTTCAATATGTCAAAAATAATAAATGTCTGTACAGGTGGAAAAATCATTAAATGGCAATTCTATTTGGTCAATTTATCACATACTGTTGAAATGATCATGTTCCCGTTAAGACTTTGAAATTTTTAGATATACTTGAGAGTTGAAATGATAACGAGTAACTTCGATATTTTGGGATATTATAAAACATTCCATCGATTAAATTAAAACTAGAGAGCATAAACAAAATTAAGTTATTAATGTCAACAATTTCACATATATACATCAAATAAACCAAGTGCATGTTGGTGGTCTAGTGGTTTTCTGAAGTTTTAGTTGGGATGTGAATATCCATGAAAATGACTACCAGAAAAATAAATCAAGTTTTTTCCAAAGGACCGTTGGGTTAAGCTTCAGAAGAATCTAAATTATTAGACAAAACAAAAATAGCTAGGAACGTGAGGTCCATGCAACACAAAATCAATAATGTAAAGTATTGAGATGGATTTCTAGAGAGAAAAATATAAGAAATTTTAAAAAGTTTGAAAAAGGACAGGACACAGATCAAACAGATAATGGTCATCAATGTCAAGCAGACAAGGTATAAACTCAAAGCAACTTGACAGTATGGGCAAGCCAGAGTTTGCACAGACAAATGCTATTTTTTTCTCTTCATTGTCTTAAGTCTTTTTTAAATTGAATAATATATACGTTTATTTGGTTTGTATTCTACTGAATATGATATTTGAAATTTATTTGTGTCTTCTTGTATTCTTTGATAACTGTGTGCGCTTATTGGAATAAATCGCAATAAAAGAAGATGAAAGAGTCGACATTGTGGCTTACATGTTCTTCTGCCTTTGAAACAACTCATCTCTCCAAAGCCATTTTCGAATACACTGTTTTTTTCAACAATGTAGGATAAAATAAAGAACTTAAAATATTAAAAAAATAAAGGACTTAAAAAAATAATGAGAAAATTAGATTTTTCTTCAAAAATTAGTTCATGCACTAAACTAGTAATAATGAATGTACGAGACAAATGGAACAAATGATATATATAGATCATGATAACGAAACGACGTAAAAGCAATAATTCTTAAAATTAATTTAGAACGTAACCCCACTCAAATAGAAATTACTGTATACACTAGGTATCATATATTTATGATATTATGGAAAAAATTGTTTAGCAGAATATTCATATCGATATCTAAACTAATTTATGTTACTCCTACTCTTATATGAATTTCACTACGCCATAAACAAGGTGCATTCAACGAAAGTAAACCCCTAATCTGAGCTAGGGTTTCCTATATGGAGGAAAATTAAAATAATGGTTTGGAGAAAAGATTTTGTTGATGACCGTTCGATTAATTATTATTTTGATTACTTCAGCTGGCTTCGCTTCGTAGATATTTGACTTGTGAAACAGGGCATTAACGCCATACCCAGAGACGGCCAGACGTAGTAGAAACAAGATTGGAACCACAAATGGTAAAGGTTAATGTTTGGCCATTATGGTTGATAGACCATGCAAAATTTGCGAATCTACCTTTTTGTGTATTTTATATAAGTTGATTATTTATGTTGTATATTAGTTTTCATGTTACTTGAATAAACATTTGGTCATACAGAAAACAAATAAAACAAGTTATATATATATATATATATATATTTATGCAAACAAGAACTTTCATTACTTAAACCCTCAAAAGAGGGAAGTTCATACAATCAAAGGTTAAAACATAACAAGAGCGATAGAGATAATGGTTACATGAGTTTTCCAAAGGAGTACAGTTTAAAAAATCTTTTGAGACCATTGTGGAGTCGACCATGAAGAATAACTTCGCGACTTCCTTGATCAGCTTGTGATCATAATCGCAATGCGCAAAATATGCGACCAAGCTTTTAGAAAGGTGCTCCATGAGGGAAACAAGGATTAGGGTGCCAGCCAATATGATAAGGATCATAACCAAGAAACCAAGGATCTTCAAACTTGTGGGCTCATAACTCTTGGCATTAGATGAAGCTAACTTCGGGAAACGAAAGTAAAAGGTGCAAAACCGTAACATAGCAGGTGAGTCCTCCCTCTCATGAAGCCAATAGCCATGGAGGTTAAGGAGTTTCACACAAAGCTTGTATTCAGTTTCACCTTGGTAGGGAGGAAACAACCCGAGCTTACATCCTTTTGGCGGTTTGGTACAAATGGTAATGGAGTTCTCAACAAGGGTGTAGTGATATAGATAGATGTAACATCGTAACATAGCAGGTGGGTCCTCCCTCACATGAAGCCAGTCGAAATTAGCAAGACATCGGAGAACAAACCCTAGGTTCAAAAGGGAATAAGTGGGATTGGGGGTTTTACAAGTAAGGTTCATGAACGTGATGGTATCATTAGGTGAAACTAGAGACCAGGTTCTAATATGCAGTATTGACCAACAAAGCAACAATGTTTGACTAGAAAACAGTCGATGTCTTCTATCAACTGATTCCAGAAAAAAACAAAATTACGCTAAGTTGAGGCAAGGAGAAATTTATAACGGACCTAGATTTTATGGACATATGAATTGTGTAGCACCTTAATGGGTTGGTCCAACATGAAGAGGTTAATGGGCCTAGGCCCACTTGGCAAAAAACAGGGTCTAAACGAAGGACACCCAAGGTAATTAGGTTAGCGCCACCAAGACTCCTCTTTTCTTTCACCGTCGCATCAGTTCGTCGGAATCTACAGGCCTTTGTCGGAGCAATCGTACGCGGGACTTTCCCCAGTTGGGTCCACCTCGAAAAACTGATGAAAGTTCTGGAGGGTTTCACTTGGGGGATAGTTGAGATGGTTCGCAGCGCCGACGTCGAGGTACGAAGGTAGAGCGCTTTAGATGTGGTCGAGAGCTTGCCAGATTCAAGAGATTTGGGTGTGCTACAAGAGTCACTCTCAGTTCCGTCAGAAGAAATCCTGCTGGTAAAAGAAAGCTCTTTTGGGTTCAGGTTGGACAGGGGGAACAGATCCGGAGATGGGATTAGTTGATGGCTAGATCCGATGAGCTTCTCAAAACTCATCTGAGGGATTCCACCGTTGAATAAGGGGGCCAAGAAATAGGGTTGAGATGATTGAGTAGACAGCCAATGCGAAAGTAAAAGAGAGCACAATAGAAGAAGAAAATAAACGGAGGATTTAAGTTCCCGACGCCGGCAATCAGGGGCCTTGCTGCCGCCGGAGGGAGGGTTCAAAGTAGACGTTTCGATACTTGGGTCTGGAAGAATAATATGCTGCCTTCACTGATGTATATACCTGATATAAAATCTTAAAGATTATATATATATATATATATATATATATATATATTCCCTATATTTTTTATGTTGTGGTAAAAAAAAGATTATATTCTTGTCAAAGTAACTTCTTAATTTAACAATTTGTACAGTATTTAATCAATCGCATGTTCCTAACATAGTTAAGTTCATTTGTCGTATGATAGAAAGAAATCTACATATTGTAATCAAGATAATAACTTCTACAGTATTTATAATCAATTTCTCGTTTCTAATATAATTAAAAGTTCAACTTTTGTATGCTGAATAGAAAATTTACATATTGTAAAAAAGAGAATAACAACTTAGTACTGCTGTACTAATTAATCAGAATGAAAATACTTGATTCAAAATTTAATACAAAAAAAAAAACTAGCTATTCCTCTCAAGAACCAAACGGTCAACAATACACGTTGACTTGAGGGAAAAGTCGCCCACCCAAACTAATATACATAATATTTAGAAAAAAAAATAGAAACAAGACAGCGAAAATATATAAAAAGGAAAGAAAAATCCCAAGAGAGTGGTTAATTAAAAAAAAAAACTGTTAGATATATTAATACAGCCACAAATCTCGAGTCGATGCGTAACGCGATCCCCGCCATTTGCTTCCGTCTTCTTAGCAAAGAAAAAAAAAAACCTAAATATGTAATATATATTTTTCTTATTTCTGGACTTTCTTGGTAATAGCTAGTTTCGATGCTTCGATCTTCCGAGTCTAGAGTGTGACAATGTGTGATCAAACCCTTATAACCTCTCATAGGGAATGATCTCGAGGGAATGGCCAATTGAGCTGTAATGAGATCAGACTCCTCTCGTCTCTCGATGTCGAGTTTTATCTGAACATGAAGATGAGAGATCGAAAGACGACTTCATCACAAGGAATAGTGATACCCATCTCGTGCTCAAACCCAAACTCTTCCTCAGCTAGTTGTAGGAGTGTCTGGAATTCATGATGATCTAGCCATGAGATTGGGACCACATAGCGACTTCGATGTTGACCGACATAGACCGGAAAATGACCTTTTGGCACGTCGTTGAAGTAGCAATTACCTTGGTTCTTCTTTCCAAGACTTGAGCACCTCTTCAAGATTTGCTTTAGAGATGCTGCTTGAGATACCGCTGCTTTGTTCGACTTCTTTATCGCCATTTTGAGCTTATTCTGTAGAGAGAACTAGATAGCTAGAGAGAAGAGAGAGAGAGAAAGTTTGGTATGTTTGAAGAAAGGTGTGGATGTGAAGGTGGTGGGGAGAAATATGAAGGAGTATTTAAAGGCACAATGAGAGAGAAAAATTGGAAAATTTTATTAAAAGTATTAAAGAAAAATCATATCTTTTTTAACATAGATTTTTTAGGTTTACTTATGACTATTTAGAAGATTTGTGACTAGGTTATATGTATTATATACACAATAACGACTAATTCATGCAGAACCACATGAAGTGTTTTCCTTGGTGATCACATTGAAAGCCGCGTAAGTACGTAACATATATATAGTACAATTGGCAAACACTCTATAACTATTAATTTCATCAAACTCAAAACACTTGTTTATGCGTACATTAAAATCTCATAAAAGTTTAAACAGTTTTTAAATTTATTTATACAGGATGTATGGTTCACTGTAACACCCAACCATTTTCACGGTTAAGTTTTTTTTACAAGCCCATATATATTATGGCCCAGACCCCAGAGTAGTCAAAAATGGTCTATCATTTTTGTTTTGCATCAATCTCCTATTGAACTCAGTAAAATTTAAAAAAAAAAAAAATGCACATACTTAAGTTTTTCGTATACCGCCGTATCAAACCATATATCAACGAAGAAAAATTCGAATGTGAAAGCAAAAATGATCATGTGGAATGTAGGAAAGAAGGCAGTTTTAGAGACAATGCCAGAAGGGAGAGAGAGGGCAAAAATATGCAAAAGAATGCATACAAAATAAATTAGGAAGGTCTTATAAATTACGTAGGGACTATGAACATTAATTACCCTACATTGTCTCCCTTTTGTGTTTTTATTTTAGACACAACTCTACGAATTAATACAAGTAGTGTCTGTTTTCTCTTCTAAAAAGTCACAGATTTTGTCTCTACTGAAACTTCCAATGCTATTACAACTAATATATGAATAAATTGATATATAATATTATGGCCGTTAATAGATTTAGATACCCGTTTTGTCATAAATTGAGTCCGTTGCAAAAGGATTACGGACGAAGTATAAAGATATGTGAAGCAAAGTACGTACTTGCAACTCCAAGATCACATGTCTTTTGCTACAACTAGAGTTTCCAACACTTTAATATGCCATTATTTTTTCTTTTTTTCTTTTTTAATGTACATATTAAGATGTACAAAATAAACGAAATGGTCATAGACTCGTAGTTCGGTCTTCGGTGGTTTTATATTTTATCGGTTGAAGTCGATAACCAAATTCACTGAGGATTGGTTATTGCGCGTTCATATAATCACCATCATGTGACAATATATATAGTGACCGACCTAAACTCAAATATTATGTTGGTCACCGTCAAATTACAATTTGTATTACATATAAAATAAGACTGTCGTTGTTGGTTTTGTTTCTTAAATCATTTTTTAATAATATAAAGGAAGGTATCAAGTAAAAAACGTTTTCAACATTTTTTATATTAGAAACGTCCCTTTGATTTGTTAAAGAATGTTGCTTATTTTATTATTATTTTGGTGTAAGGAAAATTCTAAAAAATCCATTACAAACACCAATGAGAATAATCTAAGTACCATTCGCAATAATCAGCTGAAAATTGATAGATAGTGAAAAGATTAGAAAGGGAATCTTTTTGGGCTCACTTGAAAATTTTATCAAAGAGTTAGAACTTACAAACCATACATTTGACTAAATCATGTACAGAAGATTAATTGCATGACAATAATTAAGATGGACAATTAACTAATTTGTTAACTAAAAATATAAATATCTAACAGTTTTCTCGATGTAATATAATATATATATATATATATATATATATTATGCGTATTGGTCAATGTTTGCACTTTAAAACTATGTACGTTTATTATAATTATATGGGGAAGTATGTAGCTAAGCAATATAATAGATCTTGTCCCCATTTGAAATTGAAAACAAATGCTTAGGTTGTAACCTAATCTTTTGTTTAATTGATGGTATCAAATCCATGCAAGTTCCCATCTCATTCCTCCGATGTCTTGTGATCCACGTACTTCTTTCCCTATTCAACCTTCTTCTTTTTCTTTTCTTTTCTTCTTTTTCTCTTTTTTTTTTCATTCATTTTAATGTGATGAATCAGTCAACATCATCAAAAGATTTCACATTTGGCTTTGTGATAATTCCAACCGAATTAATAGCAAATTTTCCGTGGTAGAAACCCCATATCGTGTATAACTTGATAGCCAAAAAAGAGAATTTATAGTTTCACTGAAAATGACTTTTTGGCTGTATCTACAATACTATCCAATTCGCCTAATCAGTTTTTTTTTGTTGTGTTGTTTAATCAGGTGAATTCACAATTACTGCAAAAATTATTGGTTCTATAGTTGTAAAACCTCTACATTCTACAGTATGCTAGACATAACAATGGTGAGATGGCGGGAATTCACTGGAATCAAGCTCTAACTTGTTTATTCCGTCGATTGAATTCCCATGTATAATGCTTCCTTTTGTTCGGCCATTTGGCTCTGGATTCCGACCCGTAAATAAATTTAACTATCTAACGAGACTGTTCCCTTGGTCGAGAAGTTTTATAATCAAGAAGTTTCAAGTACAACATCTTAGGGTTTCTATAATCAAGAAGCGCCATCTAATATTTTAAGATTTGCTTAATTAAAGTAACCTTTTTAAGATTTTTTTGTTTTTTTTGTTTTTGTAAAGTTATTAGCATCTTTCAAGATATAACGACAAATAGAAAGAAATAAGAAAGAAGATTGTTTGGTCGACAAAGAAGAAAAACGATTAAGAGTTTGGCTTCAACCGTTACATTTAATAGGGGCGGGGATATATAATTGAGTTGTTGTATATCTTCTTTTTTTTTGGTGTAAATAGTATCTCTTCTTAAAATCTCTAAAAACTATAAATCAAAAAAAAAAAAACGATAAAAATTGACACTGTTTGTGGAAAGGGAAAAGAGCAGAAAATTGAAAACTAAAACCCAAGACGTGGAAGATGGGATTTGTCGTATATATGGGGTAATATATAATTTGAAGAAAGCAAAACAAAAATAAGAGATGGTGTGTGTGGGGACAAACAAAGAAGAAGAGGACAGTGAGAGAATCAGGTGGAAGTGAAAGGAACCAACAACACTTGGCTGTCCTGAATTGGCGCTTGTGTTGTGGTTATAACTTGTAGACATGATCCCTCTCGCTCTTCATTACCCCCACAACCTCAATTCATCATCTTAACCAACTTTTCCACGATGATATCTCGCTGGATTTTAACCCAAATTACATCATGTCTTGTTCAGTACTGATTTTGGTATATTCGTTTTTTTATTTGCAAAAGTTTATTCTATTATGAAACTACGATTATATTAGACTAGTTTGATATTTTCTTCTTCTTTTCTCTTATATACATCTTCACATATTAATTTAAAATTTTCTTTTTCAAAACGAAATATCACATTTTTTTGTTGTAAACATATTTTTAAACTAGGCAGAAAGATTGGAGTGCATGGTGACAAATACCAATAAACAAATGACTATTTCATTCTTGTTGTGAGATAAAATTCTGTTTGCCTTCAGAATTTTCCTACGATTATATATATTATCATAATATAACTTGTTTGTCTCCTTGTCTTTATTCATTTTTAACTTTTGACATTCGAAATACTTAAGGCAAACGCAAATATATTCATATGAAACAGTCATGCCAAAAAGCTGAATTGTGTATCTTGAACCTGGATCCTTAGCTAAACAAAATTGAAGTATATGCTTTCGGAAACTATGTACTAATTAATATCATTAGTTTGTATACCTAAGACAATTACATGTCTACAACAAAAAATAATACACTCAACCATTACACTACAGTACAAAAGAGGTGGATTTTGCAAGGTAGGGATGATGTGATGTAGTTACAAGGCAAAGTCACCTATCAAGTTTCGGCTTTAGAATCAATATTATTTTTTTCCCTCATATTTTCTCCAAATTCAGAAACTACAAAAAGGACAGTTCCTAACGACAAATATACATAAAGATTAGAATTTTAGAGTTATTCTGAAAGAGCATTTTTCCCAATTTCCCTACGAATTAATTTTCCAATTCAAAAAGCTATAAAAGGGACAGCTCGTTACGACAAAATGCATAAAAAAATAAGTAATTTTAAACTGATCTTTTTCCTTTTTTTCTTTTTCCAACTTCCTTACAAATACAATTTCCAATTCATAAACTATAAAAAGGACAGCTCCTAACGACAAAATGCATAAAAGAATATTGATATGAAGATATTTTTTAAAGATTTTTTTCAAAAATTTCTTACACATCAATTTCCACTTCGATACAAAATGCATTGAAATTCAGATATTATTAAATAAATTTTTCCAATAAATCTCCTACAAATTAATTTCCACTCCAATACAAAATTTTAATAAAATTCAGATATTAGTTTCCAATCCAAGGGACCATTTTGTTAAAGAAAATAGATTTTTCAAGAATATACACATGTGAATAATGCCTCTACCACCATCAATACAAGAAATTAACTTAGAAAACATATTTAGATGTTAATAAACAAATATATAAATAAATGTCTGCTAAATCCACAGAAATAGAACCAAAGAGAGAGTTACAAAAGAGTTGCTCATATCCCTAAACGGTGTAGGATCCATGTCTGCAAAAATCTATGACTCTCCCATGTGGCACTTATTCTTCCAACAACAACTCAGCAAAGTCAGAGAGCACCACAAGCTGACAAATAATCCTCTAATGAAATTTGAGCCACAAATCTGATTCTGGATAACTTATGATGAGAGAAGTTTTTTTCTCCTACCACCATGTTCTAAGGCCACTTGAGTCTGTCTATTAACTGATTACAACTCTTTGCAGTTTTTATGTCACATTTTGATGTGAGTTTTTTTAGAAAAAGCGAGAAGGCATCTCTGATAACTGTCAGTGTCACAATCTGTATTCCAGTTTCTCCTTTTCTAGGAGAAGTGTTTGTGTTTTCTCTTCCTGATTTAGAGAGACTAAAGAAGTCATTTCAAGGTGTTTCTTGTTTGTAAACGCCTAAATTAGTGGATACTCATGTTCTGCGAATGAAAATGACCATATGAGAAATGATTTTATCACATATAGTACAGGAGGCAATGACTGTCCATGTCACGATGGTGGAAGAATTTAATCCTATCTACTTGTTTCTTCCACTGATTTCTCTTCTATACAAATGAAAATAACATAATTGACTCGACGACCATTAATTGAACAGTCAGTTATAATAATTTGCCACAAAAAGAAGATATGCACAACTTCTTTCAAAAGATACAAGTCAAAAACTTCTTGACCAATTGACATCCTTGACAGGTACGCACAGCTTCTTGCATTTGAAACAGTTCAGGCTGAAAAAGTTGGATTATGTGATCTTGAAACTGGATCCTTGTTTAAACTAATTGAAATATATATATATATATATATATATATATATATTTCACATATCATATTTTCAGAAATTCATTGTAGGATCTTTCGTTACAGCATGGAGATCCAGAGTGTGATGCTTGTAACATAATCTCACAATCCATGCAAGTTCGGAGACGATATCAACAAAGAAGCAAAAAGTTAGCAAGGACTTTTAGGAGTCATTTGAAAAGAGTCAGGGCAAAAACATATCAACTATGCTTGCTTTCTTCAAAGCCATGTTCTACGGATAGTTTACCGGAATGTCAAATCTGAAGGAGAAAAGAATCCGAAGGCAAATTAAGTACGCCTACTAACTATATCCAAGGATTAAATCTCAGAGATCTTCTCTTTTGCTAAGACATGAAAGATGCAGGATCAGATGTTTGAAGCATTCAAAGCCATCACTTTGCACTGTTCGTTTAAGGCCAGAAGCTGAGCTTCTTTCTTGTCAAGAAGAGCGCTCAGCTTCACATTCTCCTCCATTAGCTTTTGCACTTCAACCTCTTTCTGCGCTTTCTCACCTTCCAGTTGTGTCGACTTAGCAACCAACCTGATTTCACAAGAATAAACATATGAGAAAACGGATTTAGTAATATTGACATATAGCAATTATATACAAATTTTAGTCTGGTAAAATCAGGCGACCATCGCTTGCTACTATATATATAGGTTTTCCCACTCATCACGCTACCATAGACATTGCTTTACATACTTTGTACCTTTGCAATTGAACAGTCACATACTTGTCTCATCATTTACATAAAACAGGTAATAAGAAGTGATGAGAACTGACCCGGCTTCGATGGTATGGAATTGCTGCGCGGATGAACGAAGTGTTTCAACAACACTGGTAGAAGTATTGACGTAATTTCTAAGTGACTCACACTCTGCCTTGACACGACGGAGCTCCTCTTCATTTTCGAGAGCCTTTTCTCTATCTCTCCTACTATCTTCAACTAATCTCTTAATAATCTCGGCTGTTTCATCTAGAACAGTTTTATTCCCATGAGCAATCCGTTTCATCTCTTCAAACCTCAAGGAGAGATTCTCGATTTTGGCTGTCAACCTTGTAATCTCTTCCTCGCATATAATCACCCTCTCCTTTTGAAAAGAAGTTTCAGATACAGCCGCTGTGACCCTCCTCAAAAGAGAATCGAGCACATCAGTAACCATCTCTATGGACTGAAGCGTCTTCCAAGTAAATACACCATCCTCTGTAACCAAGGGATCCTGGGTTTCGTTAGCTCCAGTGACTTGAGAAGCTGAACTATCATGTTTTAATTTTTCTAGGTGTTCAGCATTGGTCAGACCAGGAACGGCCAAGTTTCTAACTTTTGATCTTAAATAGCGCAAGCTAGCTGCAGCTGATTTGACCCTACGTAACAGATCATCTAATTCCTCAGAATCCTCCAGGGGAGTCTCGACATCTACAAGTTCAGCATCTAAATTTTCTACAGGGAGTTGACCAGATTCCATGTCATGATTCCACGTCTCAAGAAGGGCTTCTTCTTCTCTTGATAATGAATTACTAGTACCCGCGGCGTTACCAGCCATTTCCAATCCAGAACTAAAAAAAGGAAGAAACTTTCTTTCTGCAGTATATATATATAAAAGAAGCTTAATAAGAATCCAATCCAAAACAGCATTCTCTAGTCTAGTTAAAGGGCCGAACCAACATGGTTTGACCTAAGAATACAAAGAGTATTTTTATATATGTGAAGTGAACAAGGTCAATAATTAAGATGAAGCTCTCAAGACAAGAATATAACAGAGAAAGAACAAAAAAAAAAAAAAAAAAAAAAACAGAACCTTTTCAGCTTCCTATCGGATTTTGAAGGACTAAAATCTAGTATACCCTTCTAATCAAATTTCTATTCTCATATCCCCTGCTATTTATTTATTTTTTTACTATTTATTTATTTTTTTTAATCAAAAATGTGGTTAAAGACAAAGAAACCTATATCATTTTTGTTATTTACAGATCCAACCACCTTATACCCACCCAAACCCACAAAATTCGGACAATCCAGTTGAAATCGGATCTCTCCTTTAACTACCCAACTTTCGAATTCCTTCATTCACGACTCCACTCTCCCTCGTTCAATTCCCGTTAATTATTCTTCTCCCTCAAGTGCAACTAAGGATAACTCGATTCTGGGTAAGTTGAAATAGGTTGGGGTTTTTCGAATTTGGGTTATTTATTTTTCAAAATCGGGTAATATGAGTTTCGATTTTCGATAATTTGGTTTTCAATTTTGGGGTTTTGTCGATTTTTTTTCATGAATTGGAGTAGAAGTTGAAGTTGAAATCAGTTGTTGTTTTTTGTGTGCATGTGTGGAAGAATCATACTGGTTCGTACAAAGAACCCAAGCTATGTGGAAAAATCGAATCCCCCAGCAGATCTCGAAGAAGAAGCAACTCGTGGAGATGAATCAGAACGTGATTCCGATAAAACGGACTCAATTGAGAAGTCAAATGATAAGGATTCATCGGTAAGTATCTCTCTCTATATTGGTATAACCGTATAAGAATTCGTTCTAAAAAGTATAACTGTATAACTTAGGAAAACTTAGAAAAACTTGGTATAACTAGATATGTGTCTTGCAGGGATCTGAGGATGAATGCGACGTAATGCAACCTCTGAATATGTACTTCGATTACTCCCAGTATACGAAGCCTTTCAAGATGTCTGGAAAGTGTTTTATTTCAGAGACGGTAAACTTATTAGGCGGTCATCTTAAAGAAGAGGAGTTAGATTGGTTCTTAGGGCACCCACAGTTCAAGCATTTCTTCCATATGCCTAAGGATTTGAATCATAAGTTGATGGGTATGTGGATGTTGTTGCTTCGCACGGCATAAGAAGGGGACGGGACCTTCCGTTGTCGTAAGGACTCCTATTATAACAAGGCAGAAAAACTCGAAAAAGTAAGGAGCATGTGAACCTTTATGAGTCAGTATGTGAACTCTTTGGTTGTTTTTATGGTTTTTGTTTAAGTACTCGGAATGTTTAACTAGGTACAACTCTCTTTTTTTAAGTACAATTCTCTTTTTTAAGTACAACTCTATGTTTTTAGGTACAACTTGGTTGGAATGTTAAAGTAAGTACAACTATGTTTTTAAGTACAACACTCAGTTTGCATCAAAATTTATGTTGTGTGTTTAAGCAGACAAAATAACACACAAGAACAAGACAAATTACCGGCAATCGGCAAATGGAACCACACAAACGATCCTTAGTTGTACCATTACAAAGAACAAGTTTTACTTAGTTGTACTATTACAAAGTACTACGTAGTTGTACCATCTTCCAAGAACAAGTTCTACTTAGTCGTACCATCTTCCGAGACATACCACAAGAAAACATCCAAAAAAAATGAGAAAACATATTTTCTTAATTTTCTTCATATCTCTGCTCCTATCCATCTTCAGCTGTCTATATTAGATTTCAAGATTTGAGATGACCCAGAAATCGCAAAAACCCAGAAATCAAAAACCCAGAGAGAGGAATCGAAAACCCAGAAATCGAAAACCCAGAAAACCTAGAAATCGAAAACTCCCGAAAACCCAGTAAACCCAGAAATCGAAAACCCAGAAAACCCAGAGAGAGGAAATTTTGTTTTTGTTTTTGGACCCAGAAATCGCAAGAGAGAGGGAGAGGGGAGAGGAATGAATTTTTTTTGGACCCCCCAAAATCGCAAATCGATTGGAAGCCCTAGATAATTCGCTCCAATTTAATTTTTCAAAAATTGAAATTTTGTTTGACACATAAAAAACACGTGTAGTCGCCAATTTAAACACGTGTAGCCGCCAATTTACACATGTGTAGCCGCCAAAATGCACTAGTTGTTCCAAGTTTTCAAATTGTACCGATCTTGACAAGTTGTACAATTCCGAATTTTTTATTGTAATTAGTTATACCATGTCAAAACCCAATAATTTTAGTTGCACACATGGTTTATGGTTAATTGAGATACATTTACACATGTTCATGCGATCATATGTTTGAAAACATAATTTTCTAAACTTTTGTAATTATATGTGGTTTACAACGACAAAGTAACCCTTAAAGTATAAGGTGTTTCATGATAAACCTTGAATATGATGAAAATTGTTATGACAATTCTTTCTTTCAATTAGTTATGTATATTTAATATTTTTGTTGTTAATTATTTATACAATTGTCATATTTATTTTTATTTGAAAATTTATAAATAATAATATAGATATTTTGTTTTTTTTAATTATCAATTTTTAATTATAAAATTTTAATTACAATTTTTAATTATAAATAATAATATAATTATTTTTGGCAACTAACCTAAAGAAGATAATCACAATTTAACTGAAATAAGTTTTCCCTTAAAGATAAGCAAACATGTCTATCAAGATAATCCACAAAAAACAAACACACACAAATGACAATAGTTGTACCGAGGGAAAAATAAGTTTTACTAAGTTCTCCAAATAAGAAACTAAGTCCGAGAACCCTCACTATCAAACCAGCTCCTACTCGAATTTTTCTTCTTCTTCCTGCGTCCATGTTCTCCGGCTGATGGAATCCTTTTTGTTGGTTTTCTTCCTCTTTTTGTGACATAAAAATTAGGAAGAACAATCTTAGCACATACATCGTCACGGACCATCCACATAGACATGATAGGAACTGGATATATCGTCCTCGAATACCCCAATGCCCACTGCTCCATCCAATGGTGTGCCTCTCCTTTTTCTCCTCATTGTACTTGTATCTGACCTCAAGCACGTATGCGTCTTGACATTAAGTGAACAACGTACAGTTCCTCGACTTTGCTCATCCCCCTGATTTATTTCAACATCATTCACGACTTCCACATGCAAAACTTGGAATTGATATAGATTCATTTCCAAATAACACATCAGATCATCATCATCACATATGTGTATCGGTCTCTTAGGATGCACTGATTCGGGAACGTAACTCAATTTTAGCTCAGTCATAGTTTCATCAACCTTTGCCTTTCTGCATATTTTCTGAACCAATGCAGAATAACTGACCTCTTCAATAGATGTCTCCATTCTAAGAGATTGATGAACTTTTTCTCTTGAAATCCATCTTAGTTCATTTTCCCTTGTTGCATAATATCCCCCGTAATCAAAAACGATGATTATCCGACGATTATTATTCATTGTGCCTGAAATAAAATAAAAAACTCACATTGGAACCTCTGTCGTGTAAATAGTATTACCAAGTTGTACCAAACTTGTGCTAGTTGTACCCGTCTAAGTTGTACCAAACTATTACCAGTTGTACCAAATACTAGCTAGCGATTGTACCCGTATCAGTTATACCTAGTTTACCAGTTGTACTACATCGACTCCACAAAATCACTATTTATTTCGGAATATTTTTACGATTCAGTTCGAATGAAGTGTTATAATCCACTTAGTATGCGACCCATTTCGACACTAATACAAATGAGAATAAATTGAATGAGCATTCAAGGTATATACCCTAATTGCTTTAGGATGAACCTCAACAACACAAGAACCCTAATTGCATGGGTAAATAAATTTAAGAATATCACCAGAATCTTTTGCTTTGCTTTGCTGTTTGCTTCAATCCCAATCTTTTGCTTTCGTTTGGAATCAAATCGATTTCTATGGACTCGATTTGTATTGATTGGAAGGAGGAGAGGAGCAACAGTGGGGGGAGCGAGGACGAAATCGGGAGAGAGAGAGAGGAGAGAGAGGGGAGAGAGAAGGAACCCGATTGGTGGAGAAAAATTGATGGGGTCCACATATTTTTTTTTTAAAATTTTTTTATTTATTAAATAAAAATGGGTTAGGGTTAAGGGTAAAAATGAGATATATTGGTCAACCCTTTGTCAAAGGGTATTTAGATCACAAAAGGGTATTGATGAATAAACTTTTGATTGCAAGGGTATTCTAGAGTTTGGTCCGATTTTGAAACCATTATGGGGTTAGTGAACTATATATATCTCAAACGACAACTGAACTCAAACGCAGGAGGAACAAATAAACATTAAACAAGGATGATTATCATCTAAATCAGAGTTGGATTTTCATTCAGATATCCAAAATTCGATCTGACAAGTCCTAATAACCACGAAATTTTAAAAACGGCGATTGAACAACACAAAAACAAGGAGGGTTCCTTACGATTTGCTCCGGGATGATTCGTCCGTCGTCTCTTGCCAAAGGATTTTTGAGAAAGAAGGATTCGCTCTTCCCAAGTTTGCTTTTCCTCTACTTAATTTTCCTTTGATTTTGTTTTTATTTTGTTTTCCTTTTATAACCTAACCGTTTAAAAAGGCAAAAACAAAAAAAAATATGACAGATGTTTCACTTTTGAGTTGAAATATTAGAGGGAAAATAAATTTTTTTTTTGAACAAAAGAAAAAGAAAAAAGAAAAAAAGAAGAAAAAAAGAGACTGTATACGTAAACTATTAATATGGTCATGATATTTATAAGATAAAACAATACAAATTTCTGCATCTTATAGCTAATACAGTATATATTGTTTATAACATATTTAGAATTTATGTATATTGTTTGTATAAGTGAATTTATTTATAACTTTTGTAATTTATCTTTTAAATTATTGTTGGATTCTTTTTTTTTTTTAATGTATTAAAAATTTAAGTTGTCTAAACTATATAATTGATCACATCTAAATCACTAGTTTTTAATAATAAAATTATCTTCATTCATATTTTCTAAAAGCTTAACAATTAAGACAAATCTTTCTATAAATTATTAATTTATTCTATTAAATACTAAATATTAATAAATAAGTAAAAATATAATGGTTTTAACATTATTATTAAGTTATAGAAGTTTTACTGCAAGTTAAAGAATATAGAAGGTTTATGATAAATCAAAATTACATGGGCTTTAGATTTAATGGGCTTTGTGGACCAGAACTCGTTGGTCGGCGTATTGTAGCAGTATTAAAATTACCAAAACTAGTAAAACAAATCCGACCTAGATTATTTTATTCATTGAAGAAGAAGAAAAGACTCAAAAAGAGCAAAAGTAAACGAACTCCATTCGATCCGTACAAACTGAAAGCTTTAAGAGTACGGGAAACAGAGGAGGAGGAGGAGATTCGGTTTTGTGATGCAAAGAAGATGGATCCAATCTACGAAGAAGATGTATTCCTCGCCAAGTATCAGTCGTCTGAACTTAAGGTTGCCTCTGAGTTCCTAACCACTTGGTTGCCTTTTCTTTCTCGAGATCTCTGCAAAGACTGCGTTCATCTTCTCTCCCATCGAATCCGTTCTCTTGACCCAGGTTCTGTTCTTTTTTTTTTTTTTTACTTAATTCGATTATTGAAGAAACGTTGCTAATTAATATTTTTGGGATTGTTAGAGATACTGCTTATATATGTAATTAAGCTATCTTATTGAGATTTCTGTAATTGTGTTTCGTGTATTACAGAGCACTCTAGTAACAAAGAGGATAGAGCGGGTTCAGGTTCGATGGTGGACGATGATTCTAATGGGAAGCTTTGTGATTCTCACTCTGGGGGTTTTGTATTTGGATCTTTGTCAGAAGACAGTGTAAGAGATGCAATGCAATCTCAATCAACTGTTTCTGAGACGGCGACGAGTCCACGAATGTCTTGGGCTGATATGGCACAAGAAGATGGGCTCGAGGAGGAGGAGGAGGAGGAAGAACACAAGGAGAGTGAGTCAAGTACTCATGACGACGTTGATCCGAGTATGAAGACTCCTGAGAAGCGTAAGATGTCTAGGGAGGAAAGAGAGCGTTACCGGTTTGTGAATGTTAAGAAATTGAAACGGTTTAGTTTCTATGAGAAAGTTAGAGGAGAGTCTGTTAATATCCTCGAGGGGCTTGAGTTGCATACCGGTGTTTTTAGAGCTGTGGAGCAGAAAAAGATTGTTGATTTTGTCTATGAACTACAAGACAAGGGTCTAAAAGGACAACTTCAAGGTTTGCTTTTAGTTTTTTTCTCTCGTTGGTTTTCAAAATCTTTTAACGTTTACTTAATCTAATTTTGAGTTTTGTATGTTCAATATCTAGAACGTACATTTGCCACTCCGAAGAAGTGGATGAGAGGCAAAGGACGAGTTACTATCCAATTTGGATGTTGTTATAACTATATAACAGTAAGTGACTCTCTTTTTATACGTCTTTTTTTTTTTTTTTTTTTTTATGTATTACATTTGAATCAAATCTCTAGTGAATGAATGATGATTAAAGAGTTTTCTTTGCGTTGTATGACAGGACAGACACGGAAACCCACCCGGAATTCTTAAACGTGGAGCGGTTGATCCGATGCCGTCTCTTTTCAAAGTAATGATCAAAAGGTTGATTGCGTGGCATGTACTTCCTCCAACTTGTGTGCCAGATAGTTGTATCGTCAATATATATTATGAAGACGATTGCATACCCCCTCATATCGATAATACTGACTTCCTCCGCCCTTTCTGCACAGTATCATTCCTCAGTGAGTGCAATATACTCTTTGGACAATATATCAAAACCGTAGGGCCTGGTGAATTCTCCGGTTCATACTCTATACCGCTTCCTGTCGGGTAAATTCCCTATATAGCTTTGCTTACTCTCTCTCTGAGTTGTTCCTATACTGAATATTCTGTTGCTTAACTTTTCGAGGATTTTTTTTTTTTTTTTTCACCTTTGTACTTCAGATCAGTTCTAGTGCTAAATGGTAATGGAGCCGATGTTGCTAAGCATTGTATACCTGCGGTTCCCAAGAAGAGGTAATTTTTTAGGACCTTGATTATTTTGTCAACGTTTTTTTTTTTTTTAAGTTTAGTAGTATGTATATTTTTTTTGTAACAAAACCATCACTCTCTCGTTTTGCAAAAGGGTTTGGTATGTGAGTTTACACTTTGCAAAAATATAGAACAATTAAGCCCAATTTATCGAGATTTTTTCACACTTAATTCATACTGTTTTGGCCTCCCTTGGTTGTGCTTTCAGGATATCGATAACGTTTAGGAAAATGGACGAGTCGAAAAGACCAGTAGGATTCACCCTGGAACCTGATTTGCAAGGGATTAAGCCGTTGCCATATGAACAGAACACGCTGCTGAGTACCCCTGATGCTGTAGCCAGTAGCTCTTCAAGGTCCATCAACGACCAAAACGGTAGGAGTCACAACCATCGAGCTGCACATGGAGAAGGAAGCAGACATCGTAGGTCGAGAGATTATCCTTCTGAGAGTCGAGAGTGGTCATCATCGAGCCAAAGAAGACAAAAGGCGCGACCCACTACTCCTAACTGGTCTTACAGACCCAAGGTTACTACTAGCTCCGACAACGTTTGAGAATTTGTATTCTGCTTCTTCTTTTGCCCCCTTTGTATACAAATTAAGATTTGATTTTACCACAGAATAAACTAAAATTGTTCCTAAGAAACACTGGATGCTTTCGTTATAATATTATATTTTTGTCGTTTTGACGTGTATTTTTGTTTAAAAATTTTCGATTTGTAACATGTGTTTTTATACCTTAAAAATATGACTTTATTTGTCCTGTTTTTAAGCAAAAACTATAATTAAATATTTTAGTAAGCACATATTTGAAGTTTACAAATAAATACAAAATTATCGCCCAAAATAATATTAGTGTTTTTATTAATAAGTTTTGAGGTTATTTATGTAGAAAAAGGTTATATTTCAACAAAACAAAAAGTTACGGGAACTTTACGGGATAGATTTTGGAAGAAGTATAAAAATAAATATATTCAACAAAAAAAAGGCAAAAAATCAACTTAAAATGAATAGAAAGACTAAATAAATATCTAAATTAAGTCTATAATATATAACACACACAATTATATGGTTGACTAAACGAAATTTCTTTGAACTTTTGTTCGATAATATAAATTGTTTTTTGTTTTCATCCAATTCTGAAATTAGAGGGAAGAATTGGACTTTAATATAAAAAAAAAAAAGAAATTAGATTTTACTATAAAACTTGGCTGTGCGATTTCGCTGGGAAAATGGCATATTCCCCCACAAACTTAGTTGTTTCATCGTATTCATACACAAAACTTTAAGTTGTCCTTATACCTACATGGGCTTAACAAAAATTTGAATTTTCTACACGAACAATCTAAAATTGATGAAAACTCATATATTTCTATGGAATAGAGATAAACCGTGTTACTTTTCCGTTAACAAATAATGATTAAGATGCCATATAATATCACGAAACGCTGTTGTTTCAATTATTTGAAATTAAGAAGAAGAAAAACGGAGACAAAAAAAATATCTCTATTCCGTGGATTCGAACCTGGGCACCCTTTTCCAGAAAACATTACACATAACCAATTGAGCCAATAAACATATTTATCAGTTCACCCGAGACGTTCATATATATATTCTGTACTACGTAAAAATAATCTTTTTGCATTCTCTTCTCCCATCTTCAACAGGAGCTATACGACGGACGGACGGAGCTTCTTCATATGATACCCAAAAATCAGATCAATCCATCAATTGAAAAATCTTTTTTTTTCCGTCCTCAATCCAACTTCTTAAGGTTCCGAATCTGCCTATACAACCAAGGTAAAAGAAATCGATCAAAAGAGAAACTGTTGAATCAAATCAAATTGTAAAAAAAAAGAGAAAACTGTTAAAAGGCGAGAAATTGAACAAAGTTTCATATATTCGAACTGAGATCACAGAAAAGACTGGAGAAGAGAAAGAACGAAGAGAAAAGGCTTTTGTTACTTTTAATATATCCCCTTATATGTACGCCTCAGTTGGTTCGGCGTATGGTCAAGTGTATGGAAGTCCCAGGTTCGAGCCTAAATGTAGACATTTTTCTCAGGTTTTTGTGTTTTTAAAAAATTGAAACGACATCGTTTAGATATAAATATATTACGTGGCATCTTAAACTGCAAAGGAAGCATCCTAGTCAACATTTGTTAACGGAACACTAACACCGTTTATCGATTTGTGGGTTTTCAGCAAATTTACATTGTTCGGATAGGAAATTCAAATTTTTGTTAAATTTATGTATGAATACGATAAAGCTATTAACTTTTTGTTAAGTTCACGTAGGTTCTCTCCTCTCTCTCTCTTTCTCTCTCTCTTTTCAGGGGAGTCTCGCCGGAGAGACCCAAAAAATTAAAAACAAAATTAAAAAACCGAGAGGGAAAATTCATCATCTTCTTCCATCGTTAACCTCGAGGTCGTTGGGTGTGTTATGTCTCCTGAGCTTTCTCTTTTAAATTAGCTTCATTAGATAAACCCTTGTTTAGTTTCTGACCTAGTGTAGAGAGAGAGAGCACCTTGGGCTTACCGTTAGGGATCAGTCTCGGCTTTTGGGTCTTAGAAAGAAGGACGAGGACCCGACGTCGTCTACGAACCAATTTCTACTCTGTGACGGAACCCTAAAAACACCGTTTTCGCTTGTCATGAGTCCAATTCAGAATTTTGAGCAACACTCTCGTCGTCTCGTCGAGCCTGACCTACGTAATAACACTCTCTCTCTCTCGTTGATTCTGTATATCGTGTTTTGTTTGTTCCAAGAAGCTTTGATTTTGGATTGATTTTGTCACTCATACCCTTTGCGGAGTTTTATTTTTTTCTTCTGATTCTTATGAGTTTTTTTGTTTGATTTAAGTGACATTGATTCGAAGATTGTTTATTTTTGTGTGTGTGTTCTGTAGCTATTCAGGCTAGGCTTGAGATGGTGGTGGAGGTCAGGGACAGCCTAGAGATAACACATACGGCTGAGTACTTGAATTTTCTTAAATGTTACTTCCGGGCCTCTTCAGTGATTCTTTTTCAGATTACTAAGCCACAGTTCACTGATAATCTTGAGCATAAACTACGCAACATCGTGGTTGAGATCCTCAACCGTCTACCACATAGCGAGGTTCTTCGTCCCTTTGTTCAAGACCTCTTGAAGGTTGCTATGCAGGTGCTCACCACTGATAATGAAGAGAATGGGTTAATCTGCATTCGCATCATCTTTGATCTTCTTAGGAACTTTAGGCCAACATTAGAAAATGAGGTTCAACCATTCTTGGACTTTGTCTGCAAGATTTACCAGAACTTCAGATCGACTGTTTGCCATTTTTTCGACTATGTCAAAATGGAAGAAGTGAAACCTATGGAGATCTCTACACCATCTGATCAGTCGCTCTCCATTACTGCACCTTCCAGAAATGGGCAGATTAACCCTAGTACTCGTTCATTCAAAATTGTCACAGAGAGCCCCCTTGTCGTTATGTTTCTTTTTCAGCTGTATAGCAGACTTGTTCAGATCAATATACCTAATTTGTTGCCCCTGATGGTTGCTGCTATATCGATTCCTGGCCCTGAGAAAGTTTCTTCACATATGAAGCCTCAGTTCATCGAACTGAAGGGTGCTCAGGTTAAGGTGAGACTCGGGAAGGAAACCTGCACCGCCTTGTTCTTTCACCTAATATATATTTTTTTTTTGAAGAGACCGTGGCATATATTGACTTGTAGTGTTTGTTTTTTTCTCTTTTGTTTATTTGCAGACGGTTTCTTTTTTGACTTATTTGTTAAAAAGTTGTGCGGAATATATCAGGCCGCATGAAAAAAGCATATGTAAGAGCATTGTAAATTTGCTTGTCACCTGTTCGGATTCTGTATCTATCAGAAAGGTGAGAACTGTCTGTTCCTTTTTCTTCGTTATTGTTTAGCGTGTATACAATCATGGGCTTGCAGTTAAAGATTTGTTTTGCTCATTGAAATGCAGGAACTATTAGTCTCACTAAAGCATGTTCTTGGGACGGATTTCAAGAGAGGTTTATTTCCTCTTATTGACACTCTTTTGGAAGAGAGGTATGTGTGCCTTTTTTGCCTTTCTGAAGTCTGAAAACTTTTACACCAGCCAGGAAGCTTTTTTTGTATTTAACAAGTAGAAATTTTACTGTTCTGTATATTTCACAGTGTGGCGCAGAATAATAGATTAACAAGTAATGAATTTTGTCATCTATTTGTTACTTTTTCTGTGTCAGGGTTCTAGTTGGAACGGGGCGAGCATGCTTTGAGTCTTTGAGACCTCTGGCATACAGCCTACTGGCAGAGATTGTTCACCATGTTCGAGCAGATTTATCCCTTTCTCAGGTGCCTCCCGAACTGTGCACTTTGTTTCTTACTTTAGCTTCTGTTTGTTTTTCTTGTTATCTGTTAGTCCTTTCTAGATTAACTCTTCCTAGTTGAGATAGCTCTTAGCGCTGGAAACTGTGTATGGCATATGATTCTATATTCTATAGTAAGTGATACTAATGTGTTCTAGTACACAGTTATTGCTATGTATTTGTGGTTGGGTATTTTTAGAGATTATCATCTTAACGGTCTTATCAATTATGATCAGAAAGTGCTCACGCTTGGGAAAGATTTTCCTTGCTTATAGACATGAAACCTGAGGCCTCCTAAAATTTTCTGACAGATGAAAAATGCCAATAAATAAATAATCTTAGGAATACAACAAATTGATCAATCTTTCTTGCCAACATCAAGCTTCCCTTTTTCAGATTTCTCCCGTTCCATTATCTACTTTACGGGTGAGTTCTTTTACAGTTCATTTTATTTGACTGTAAACAATGTGGCAGTTATCACGGATCATCTACTTATTTTCAAGGAACATGCATGACTCGACCCTCTCTCTTAACATCCATACAACTTGTGCACGACTGATGTTAAATCTGGTAAAGCTATATTTTCTTGTTTGCCTTATTTAAACTTGATTTATTACTTAACATTTATTTGACATAATCTGTCTACTATGTTTGAATCAAGATTTTGGTATAACTTAATAGTTAATACTTATATTGGGTTCAGGTGGAACCGATATTTGAGAAAGGTGTTGACCAGCATTCAATGGATGAAGCACGGATTTTGTTGGTATAGCTTAACCCTTGAGAGCTCATATTAGAATTGGTTGGCGGTTCTAATCATTAACTTATTTTTTAATCATCTATTTTACAGGGACGTATCCTGGATGCCTTTGTTGGAAAATTCAATACCTTCAAGCGTACTATACCTCAGGTATGGCTGCTTTCCAAGTTTCTGTGATATTTCAGCTTTTTGGCATTGTTGTTTATTGTCTTTGTATAGGTTTTGCTTAATATGCCAGTTTTTATATTTTACGTCATTAGCTGTAATAGGTTACTGGCTTTTTATTGCAATGTTTTGTTTGAGAATCTTGAAATTTTATCTATCCTGTTGGTCAACTCTTTTATTTCATTGATGTGGTACTTAGTCTTGCTTTCTTCTTATAGCTTTTAGAGGAGGGTGACGGAAAGGATCAAATCACTTTGAGGTCGAAACTTGAACTTCCTGTCCAGGTAATTATCTATGATGGTTGTTTGTCTTAGTAAGTACCCAACTTATCAGCCAATGTGAGATTGTGTTCTACACTTCCACTTTTATATTCAAACCTTGTAGTTCCACAGCGTTCGTTAAAGTTCTTTTATTCTTAATTAGAGTCTACTTTCTTTTCTAAATTGGATTATAACTTAGGCAGAAATATATATATATATATATATATATATATATATATATTTAAAGCCTATTATTACTTCTACTGAAGCATTATTGTCTTTATTGATATTTTTTTTATATTTACTTCTGATTCACATATAGAGTATCTGACCAAAAATAATAATTACTAGAGCATGCTGGTTGCAGGCAGTTTTGAATTTGCAGGTTCCTGCCGAACATTCCAAAGAAGTGAATGATTGTAAGAATCTGATCAAGACACTGGTGATGGGTATTGAATCTTGACCGTACTTATGTTTCACCTTAGCGGATCAGTTATACATATTGATTATGGTTGTATATGTTAAGCTCTTTTCCTACTTTATGTTCAGGAATGAAGACAATCATATGGAGTATAACCCATGCACATTTGCCCCGACCTCAGGGAATGCACCCACAAGCTCTTGCTTCGCAGTCATCTGCTTCTCAAAATTTTAAAGGAATGAGAGAAGATGAGGTATTGAATGGTAGATTGTTTAGTGTAGGCATTGATAGTATATGGCTTATAAGCCTCTAGTAATCTCTACTTTAAAGCAGGTGTTGAAAGCCTCTGGTGTTTTAAAAAGTGGTGTCCATTGCCTAGCTCTCTTCAAAGATAAGGATGAGGAAAAGGAAATGCTAAATCTATTCTCCCAAATTTTGGCTATTATGGAACCTCGAGATCTAATGGATATGTTCTCTGTATGTATGGCTGAACTTTTTGAGTGCATGATTGACAATACTCAACTGGTTCAAATATTTGCCACTCTTCTTCAAGCTCCCAAGGTATACAAGCCATTTGCAGATGTTCTGATTAATTTCCTAGTCAGCAGCAAACTTGATGTTCTGAAGAATCCAGATTCAGCTGCAACTAAATTGGTTCTGCATTTGTTCCGGTGCCTCTTTGGGGCTGTGTCCAAAACACCATCTGATTTTGAACGAATATTGCAACCTCAAGTGCCTATTATTATGGAAGTCTGCATGAAGAATGCTACTGAAATTGAAAACACTCTTGGTTATATGCAATTGCTCCGAACTGTTTTCAGAGGACTTGCTGGATGTAAATTCGAGCTGCTTCTTCGAGATTTAATCCCCATGCTACTACCTTGTCTTAATATACTTCTGACAATGCTCGAGGGTCCAGCCGGTGAAGACATGAGAGATCTTTTGTTGGAACTTTCGTTGACACTTCCTGCACGCTTAAGCTCCTTATTGCCATACCTTCCCCGTCTTATGAGGCCTCTTGTATCCTGTTTAAGAGGAAGTGATGAACTTGTGAGCTTGGGGTTACGCACCCTTGAATTCTGGGTGGATAGTCTGAATCCTGATTTTTTGGAGCCAAGTATGGCAAATGTGATGTCTGAAGTGATCTTAGCATTATGGTCTCACTTGAAGCCGGTGCCATATCCTTGGGGTGGTAAAGCGTTACAGATTGTAGGAAAGTTGGGTGGTCGCAATCGACGATTTCTGAAAGAGCCACTTACACTTGAATGCAAAGATAATCCAGAGCATGGGCTTCGCTTAGTTCTGACGTTTGAGCCGTCCACTCCATTTCTTGTGCCAATGGACAAATTCATTAATCTTGCTGTAGCAGCTGTTATTCAGAAAAACCTCACTACTGACATCTTCTACAAAAAGCAAGCTCTAAAATTCCTCCGCGTTTGCTTGTTGTCTCAACTTAATTTGCCTGGGTGCGTCACTGATGAGGGTCAGATGACCAAGCAATTATCAGCTTTGTTACTTTCCCCTGTTGATTCATCTTGGCGCAGGAGTGAACCAACAGAAGTAAAGGTTAGTTTTTGGTATTTCTCTTATGATCTTAATCCCTTATAGTTTTATTCAGTAGCTTTCTGGTCAAAATTTGAAGTTGCTACTCAGTTGGCTGTCGTTTCTTAAACCATTACCTTATCACCAGTATTCGTAATGCATCATAAATTAATTTATTGACATCAGTTATAGTTGAAGGCGGGGGTGCCTGTTAGGCGATGGTTTCTTGATTGAACCATGATTAGATTTGGTATTTGTTATCTTGTTGCCATGCATTTGTCGTTTCTAAATAAAACGATCTAGGACTGTTTCATGTCATTTCTTGTGATTGACCTATTTTTTCCTTACATTATCATTATCTGTGTTACTTGGTGTAAAAGGATAATATTCATTAAGATAATATTTTTCTTGCTGCAGGCTGACTTAGGGGTTAAAACAAAGACACAGTTAATCGCTGAGAAGTCGATCTTCAAGACACTATTGATAACTATAATTGCTTCCAGTTCTGATCCGGATCTCAGCGACTCAGATGATGACTTTGTTGTAAACATATGTCGGCATTTTGCAATTATTTTGCATTGGGGCTATACCTCGTCGTATGCTTCCACTAGTACTGCTCCATTTGGGGGTTCTGTGAGTTCAACAAGTTCCAAGCCCAATATCAATTGGTCTTCTAACTTAAAACATCTGGATCCTTTGGTATTTTTAGATGCTCTTGTTGATGTGCTTGCAGATGAAAACAGGCTCCATGCCAAAGCTGCTCTGACTGCGTTAAATGTGTTTGCTGAAACGCTGTTGTTCCTTGCTCGTGTTAAACATGCTGATGTGCTGATGGCTAAAAGTGGTCACAGTGCCTCTATGATTGTCTCCAGTCCTTCTACAAATCCGGTCTATTCACCCCATCCAAGTGTACGAATACCAGTGTTTGAACAACTTTTACCTCGGTTGTTGCATTGCTGTTATGGGAGCACATGGCAAGCGCAAATGGGAGGAGTAATGGGGTTAGGTACGCTGGTAGGGAAAGTGAATGTCGAAACATTATGTCTTTTCCAAGTAAAAATTGTTCGTGGTCTGGTTTATGTTCAAAAGAGGCTTCCTATTTATGCTAGCAAAGAGCAAGACGAGACAAGTCAGGTTCTTATGCAGATTCTAAGAGTGGTTAATAATGTTGATGAAGCAAACAGTGACGCCCGCAGACAAAGCTTTCAAGGTGTTGTAGAATATCTTGCTACTGAATTGTTCAATCCCAATGCATCTATCACAGTGAGGAAAAATGTTCAGAACTGTCTTGCACTTTTGGCTAGCCGGACTGGTAGTGAGGTATCTGAACTGCTTGAGCCTTTATACCAACCTTTGCTGCAGCCACTTATAATGCGTCCACTTCGATCAAAGACAATTGATCAACAGGTGCCTCATTCTGCTATTTTTTTGGTTGTTGTAATTTTTTTCTGGGCTTCTGTCTTACCTTCTTTAATATGCCTCATAGGTTGGAACTGTGACAGCTCTGAATTTTTGTTTAGCATTGAGGCCCCCCCTTCTAAAAGTGACTCCAGAGTTGGTTAACTTCTTGCAAGAAGCGTTACAAATAGCTGAGGCTGATGAAGCTGTATGGGCTGTCAAGTTGATGAGTCCTAAAGTTCTTACATCGTTAAACAGACTTCGAACAGCTTGTATTGAGATTCTGTGCACAACGATGGCATGGGCTGACTTTCGAACTCAAAGTCACAATGAACTACGTGCAAAGATAATTTCCATGTTTTTCAAGTCCTTAACGTGTCGAGCACCAGAAATTGTGACCGTGGCCAAGGATGGTTTAAGACAGGTTCGTAGTTTTGTTTCTAATTCTTGCACCCGCAATCAATTTAAGGATTTTGAAGAGTCTTGAAGGAATATATTTTCCTCTTCCTAAATTATACAATTTTTATGTTCCTTTTTGCTCTTCTGAAACTCTGTGTTTTTCTTTAGGTTATTAATCAACAACGGATGCCCAAAGAACTTCTTCAGAGTAGCCTCAGACCTATACTAGTTAATCTGGCACATACAAAGAATCTCAATATGCCTTTACTCCAAGGTCTGGCACGTCTTCTTGAACTTCTATCAAATTGGTTTAATGTGACGTTAGGAGGTAAGTTGTTGGAGCACCTAAAAAATTGGTTAGAGCCAGAGAAACTTGCACAGTCCCAGAAATCATGGAAAGCTGGTGAAGAGCCGAAAATTGCAGCAGGTAATCACGTTCTTTGAGATATATAAAGACAGATGCATGGTCATGCGATTATATATGAACACATCTTTTCTTTCTTTCCGTGGCAGCTATTATCGAGCTCTTCCACTTACTTCCACTTGCTGCATCAAAGTTTCTAGATGAACTTGTAACATTAACTATCGACTTAGAAGCAGCTCTTCCGCCAGGGCAAGTTTACAGTGAGATTAATAGCCCATACCGTCTCCCGCTGACCAAGTTCTTGAATCGATATGCAACTCTAGCTGTTGATTATTTTCTTTCCAGATTAAGTGAACCAAAATATTTCCGTAGGTAAGAATACCATTCCGCTAGAAGTTTCTATTTTTTACATCGCATGTTAGGTTGAATGTGAGGATGGGGTAACGACTGTTCTCTCTTTTCCTTACAACCGCAGGTTTATGTATGTAATCCGCTCAGATGCTGGCCAACCATTAAGGGAAGAACTTGCAAAATCTCCACAGAAGATACTTTCATATGCTTTTCCTGAAATTTTACCAAAATCTGATGCCATACTGAGTGTGGCAGCTTCAACTCCTCCAGCTGCATCATCTGGAGATGAATATCCCGCCCCAATGAAATTGGAAAGTTCTAACACGCCATTAACAAAATCCAATGTAGCATCAGATGCATATTTTCAGGGTCTCTATCTTATCAAAACAATGGTGAAACTGATACCGAGCTGGCTGCAGAGTAATCGTACTATTTTTGATGCCTTGGCTCTCCTTTGGAAATCACATGCAAGGACATCTCGTTTACAGAATGAGCAAGAGTTGACTTTAGTTCAGGTAGTTTCATCTATTTCTGAACTTTATATTTTTCTGCATTAGCTTGTGTTTCAAACTGAAATTATATGCATACTTTCAATGTTTAGTTGTCTAAAGCTGATGTGGGTATCATAAATCATCTGACAGTCGCAAATTCGCCTGCTCGTTGTAGCCCTTTGAGCATAAATTTTGTTTTAAATAATCCGTACTAGGTGTTTCGTTCATCTGCAGTCTTGAATGTTGGTGCCCTTCTGACTTGTTTACGATCTTGTTTTTAGGCTACTCGAGTTCCCCACTAAGTTATTGTAGAAATTAGGTTTTTCTTTCAAAAATATGTATTTTGACTTGAGTGCTCTATATATAATCCTCCTTGAAATTAAAATATTAAATGTAGTCAGAAAATTTGGCCATCTAAAATCTTTTATTTTCTCAACTCGCAGGTGAAAGAGAGCAAATGGCTTGTCAAGTGCTTCCTCAATTATCTGCGACATGAAAAATCTGAAATGAATGTTCTTTTCGATGTTCTCTCAATTTTCTTGTTCCATAGTCGTATTGACTACACCTTTTTGAGGGAGTTTTACATTATTGAGGTATCTTTCTCAACATTTCATGCTTAATTCTAAAAATTTTGCTGCTCTGGTAGAGTAACTGGGTGCTTTTCATCAGGTTGCAGAAGAATATCCACCCAAAACGAAAAAAGCAATTGTCTTGCATTTTCTAAACCTTTTCCAGTCAAAACAACTCAGCCATGATCATCTGGTTCAGGCAATGCAAATGCTCATTCTTCCAATGCTTACCCATGCCTTCCGAAACGGACAAACATGGGAAGTTATTGATCCTAGTATAGTCAAGACCATTGTTGAGACGCTCCTTGATCCACCTGAAGAGGTTGCTTTCTTTTCTCCTCTAAGCAACTTAAAGTTCTGGTTAAAACAGAAATTAATGTGGGGAACATTACTGTATAATTTTCTGGATGTAAATGGTAACCTGTCCAAGTTGTTGTGTCTGACATGGTCTTGTTGTTCTTGTTCTGATTTACGCTTCATCTTAAATGGTGTAGGTTTCTACTGAATACGACGAACCTTTGAGGATCGAACTTTTGCAGTTAGCTACTTTGCTTTTGAAATATCTTCAGAGTGATCTGGTTGATCATAGAAAAGAGCTCATCAAGTTTGGATGGAATCATCTCAAACGGGACGATAGTGCTAGTAAACAGTGGGCATTTGTTAATGTTTGTCACTTCTTGGATGCTTACCAGGCTCCAGAGAAAATCATTCTCCAGGTACCATATCAATTGTTTCTGTCAGGTACCATATCAATTGTTTCTGTCAGGTACCAGTGGGCATTTTAATTCCATTGGTGATTTTTACTGTTCCTTGTCGTTTTTATTGAAGAGTGAAAAATGGAAAATACTTGGAACTTCACCTCTTTTTCCATTGGCGACCTTGCAGATTGTCATTTAAGTCCTAATAACAAGCATTTGCCTAAAATACTCCTCCATCTAACCCGGTGATACAAATGTTTTTTGTCGACTGGATGTAGGTTTTTGTTGCGCTTCTTAGGACATGCCAGCCGGAGAATAAGATGCTAGTTAAGCAAGCCCTGGATATTTTAATGCCAGCTTTACCGAAAAGGCTTCCTCTTGGAGATTCAAGAATGCCGATTTGGATAAGATACACCAAAAAAATTTTGGTGGAGGAGGGCCACTCAATTCCAAATTTGATCCACATCTTCCAACTCATTGTCCGGCACTCAGATCTGTTTTACAGTTGTAGAGCACAATTTGTACCTCAGATGGTTAATTCCTTAAGTCGTCTTGGTTTGCCATACAATACTACAGCAGAAAATAGGCGGCTTGCAATTGAACTTGCTGGATTGGTTGTCAGCTGGGAAAGACAAAGACAAAATGAAACTAAAATGGTTATTGATGCTGATGCAACCAGTGAGGTCAGTAATGGGTTACATCCTTCATCCAGTGCGGATCCTAAGCGCTCAACTGATGGATCTTCCATATCTGAAGACCCAAGTAAACGACTTAAAGTTGAACCTGGTCTCCAATCATTGTGTCTTATGTCACCTGGTGGTGCATCGTCAATCCCCAATGTAGAAACTCCTGGATCTGCTACCCAGCCTGATGAGGAATTCAAGCCAAATGCTGCCATGGAAGAACTAATCATTAACTTTTTTATAAGAGTAAGGCTTTACACTCTTACTACCATTGGGCATGTTTATAACTTACTGGTTTTAATCTATTGGTGGGAAGTTCTGAAATTACGGAGGCCCTTCTTCTCTGAGCAGTATAGTATTATGTATTAAATTTTATAATGAGATTATGCGGATCGTAGGTTTCTTTTGGATCTGGTTAAGTTCTAGGCCATATTGACTACCTTTAGTCTCGAAGTATGTTGGTTGATCGTGGCATTATTCTATTTATGGCTGTAGTTTTAAGTTTCCTTTCTCTTCGTCGAACAGGTAGCAGTGGTAATTGAGCCTAAGGACAGGGAAGCCAACACTATGTACAAACAAGCTTTAGATTTTCTTTCAAAAGCTTTGGAAGTTTGGCCAAATGCGAACGTCAAATTTAACTATTTAGAAAAGCTGCTTAGTAGCATGCCACCGTCTCAGTCAGATCCGTCCACAGCACTTGCTCAGGGCTTGGATGTCATGAACAAGGTTCTGGAGAAGCAGCCGCATCTTTTCATTAAAAACAACATCAGCCAGATCTCACAGGTATACTTGCTGCAGTAAGCGTTATCCTAATATATGAAATCATTTCTGTTCTTTGCTGACTGTTCTGGTCTTCACCAGTTTCTTGAGCTGTCTTTCAAACACAAGATGTTCGACGCTGGGAAATCGCTATGCTCTTTGTTGAAGATGGTTTTCATCGCCTTCCCACATGATGGAGCTAGTACGCCTCCTGACATAAAGCTGTTGTATCAGAAATTCAGTGAGCTGATACAAAAACATGTGCATCCTGTTACTGCTCCACAAGTGTCAGGAGATGATAACTCTCTCGGTTCAATCAGCTTTGTACTTGTTGTCCTCAAAACCTTGGCAGAGGTTCAGAAAAACTTTGTTGATCCTTATGTACTGGTGCATATCCTTCAGCGTCTTTCGCGGGATCTGGGATCAGCAGCGGGTGCTCATCCTAGACAAGTAAGTTATTCTTTAGTAATAGCTACCTTTTTCGTAAGAGATAAAATCATATGCTTTATTTCTTCCTTATCTGAGGTTAAATGGATTTTACATGGCATTTACCACCTTATTGACTGAGTGTTAGAATATCTAGTGCATCTAAATAGCTATGTAGCTTTTTCTTCATGCCTTCGTAAGATTTTCACTTCTATAGTCCTCAGGTTCATTATCTTCGGGCTCTGACCCATCTCCTTATATCATTTGCTGACATGTTTTGGTTAGTTAATATTTGCTGACATGTTTTTGGTACGTACGTTTATACTATCAAATTCAGGATATCATTTCTCTCTTTTGCTAGCTCCTGTAAATTTTCCCTTCCTTTTTAGAATTAATAACTAGGTATTTGTTAAATGTTTCCCCAATTGTGGCTTACTCTTGTGCCTTTTTGCTGCCCCTTTTTAGAGCCAGCGGACAGATTCAGATTCTGCAGTAACTTCTTCTCGTCAAACTGCTGATGTTGGGGTAGTCATATCTAATATAAAGTCGGTCTTGAAACTTATTGATGAAAGGGTTATGCTTTTAGCGGATTGCAAAAGACCTGTGACTCAAATATTGAACACGTTGCTTTCAGAAAAGGGGACTGATTCTAGTGTGCTTATCTGCGTGCTAGACATATTAAAAAGGTGGGCTGAGGATGATTTCGGGAAAACAAGTTTATCGGGGTCCTCTGGTGCATTTCTTACCCAGAAAGATATAGTTTCTTTCCTCCAGAAGCTTGCACAGGTTGATAAGCAGCACTTCTCATCTGTTGCTTTGAATGAGTGGGATAAGGCGTATCTCCAGCTTTTATATGGACTTTGTGCCGATTCAACGAAGTAAGTTTTCTTGTTTAAATCTTATCCTGAGTCAAAGCTTTTTATGAGAGAGATAATATCATCTGTTTTTATCTATTAGGTATCCGTTGGCACTCCGACAAGAGATCTCTCTGAAAGTTGAGAGACATTCCATGCTTGGTTTACGGGCAAGGGATCCTGATATGCGAAGGAAGTTCTTCTTGTTATACCATGAGTCTCTCGGAAAAAATTTATTTGCACGGTTGCAGTATATTATTCAAAACCAAGATTGGGAAGCTATGGGTGATGTTTTTTGGCTCAAACAGGGTCTTGATCTCCTCCTAGCCATTTTAATTGAGGAGAAGCCCATTACGCTAGCACCGAATTCTGCCAGGGTAGTACCACTTTTGCCATCACAAAATCCTGGAACACATTACCAACCACCTGCTATGCCAGAGGGACCTGAAGAAGTTGGTTCAATGTTTGATAGCATTGTAATGAAGCATGCACAATTTCTTAGCGCGGCAAGCAAACTTCAGGTGATTGCAAATTATTAAAGTTTTTTGCTGAGGCGTTATGGTGCTTTCTTTTGTCCTGTTAAATCGAGAATATTTACTAATTATTTTAGGCTCTTTTGGGTTTTTTTACCTTTGGAAGCTGGATTAATCTGTATTATGTTCTCTTTTTCTGCTATAGGTCGCTGATGTTGTTATCCCTTTAAGGGAGCTTGCTCACACAGATGCCAATGTTGCTTACCATTTGTGGGTGCTAGTATTTCCAATTGTGTGGGCAACTCTACACAAGGAAGAGCAGAAAGCTTTAGCTAAGCCTATGATTTCTCTACTTTCGAAGGACTACCACAAGAAGCAGCAAGGGCACAGACCAAATGTTGTTCAAGCACTTCTGGAAGGGCTTCAGTTGAGCCATCCTCAACCTAGGATGCCTAGTGAGCTTATCAAATATATAGGAAAAACGTACAATGCATGGCATCTTGCATTGACTTTGTTAGAGACTCATGTCATGCTGTTCACGAATGAATCAAGATGTGCTGAGTCTCTTGCTGAGCTTTATCGTTTGTTAAACGAAGATGACAGGAGATTTGGATTGTGGAAGAATAGGTCCAACACCACCGAATCGAGAGCTGGGCTTTCAATGGTTCAACATGGATTTTGGCAACGTGCTCAGAGCCTATTTTATCAGGCAATGGTTAAGGCAACCCAAGGCACTTACAATAACACAGTACCTAAGGCCGAAATGTGCCTGTGGGAGGAGCAATGGCTCCACTGTGCCACTCAACTTGGTCAGTGGGATGCCCTGGTAGATTTTGGGAAAAGCACCGAGAATTATGAAATTTTGCTTGATAGTCTTTGGAAAGCTCCAGATTGGGCATACTTGAAAGATCATGTGATACCCAAAGCACAAGTGGAAGAGACGCCGAAGCTTCGTTTGGTTCAAGCTTGTTTTGCCCTTCATGAAAAAAATGCAAACGGTGTAGGAGATGCTGAAAACATAGTTGGGAAAGGCGTTGATCTTGCTTTGGAACAGTGGTGGCAGTTACCGGAAATGTCTCTTCATGCTAGGGTGCCTCTACTGCAGCAATTCCAACAACTAGTGGAGGTGCAAGAGTCTTCTAGAATTTATGTTGACATCACAAATGGGAGTAAAGTTCCTGGAAATGCTGCTGTTGGGGGACAGGGAAATCATTATGCAGATCTGAAAGACATTCTTGAGACTTGGAGGCTAAGAACTCCAAATGGGTGGGATAATATGACCATCTGGTATGATATGCTGCAGTGGAGGAATGAGATGTATAATGTTGTTATTGATGCATTTAAGGACTTTATAACTTCAAATACTCAACTTCATCACCTTGGTTATCGTGACAAAGCATGGAACGTCAATAAGCTTGCTAGGATAGCTCGGAAACAAGGGCTTTATGATGTTAGCGTTCAGATACTTGAAAAAATGTATGGGCACTCACAAATGGAAGTACAGGTACAATTCTCGTAGACCTTTAACTTTATTATTTGAGTTTCTTTGGGTTGAACATGTGATGACATAACAGATGATGGATTTGTTATAGTATTCGTTTAATTGTTAATCCATCAATTAGCATGTGTGTGATATTTGAAGTCATGTATTGCCACCTCTCATCCTTTGCCACGATCCTATATAATAAGTTTACGTTCCCTGTTTTGTTTGAGCTTGAAATATTGTTAATTATTAAAGTTCTGTTGGCCACGTCTGTGGATGTAGGAAGCCTTTGTTAAAATTAAAGAGCAGGCAAAAGCTCATCTGGAAACGAAAGGAGAGCTCGCTACTGGTCTTAATCTGGTTAATAGCACAAATTTGGAGTTCTTTCTAGCGAAGAACAAGGCAGAAATTTTTCGACTAAAGGGGGATTTTCATTTGAAGCTAAACGACACTGAAGGTGCTAATATTGCATATTCCAACGCAATCACCCTATTCAAAAATTTACCCAAAGGATGGATAAGCTGGGGAAATTACTGTGAGATGGTACTGATTGGATGCTGCTTCTATTCCTTTGCTATGAATAGTCCCTGTCCTCATATTAGACATTATATTCTACTTTTGTTTCGTAGGCATACCAAGAAACACAAGAGGAAATCTGGCTGGAATATGCCGTTAGCTGCTTTCTTCAGGGTATAAGATTTGGAGTTTCCAATTCCAGAAGTCACATGGCTCGTGTTCTTTATCTTCTTAGTTTCGATACAGCAAATGAGCATGTTGGTAGAACATTTGATAAACACTTGGACCAAGTACCTCACTGGGTGTGGCTTTCTTGGATCCCACAGCTGTTGCTTTCCTTGCAGCGTACAGAAGCACCCCATTGCAAATTAGTTCTAATGAAAATTGCTGCAGTATTCCCGCAGGTAAATCATATTAGTGTTGTATTTAGGTGAACTTTCTTTTTGGTCATTTCATCTGAGTGTGAAATTGTTTTCCATTTCAGGCTCTCTATTACTGGCTTCGCACCTACTTACTAGAACGCCGTGATGCAGTAAATAAATCTGAACTTAGCAGAATTGTTTTGGCTCAAAGAATGCAGCAGAATGTTCCTGGTGTTAGTGCGGTTCATGGTGGAGGCAATTTACCATCAGAAACTCAAATCCATCAAGGTGCTCAAACAAGTGGGGCTGTTGGAACCACCCGTGATAATGGTAACCCACATGCGCAAGAAAGTGAACGTGCCGCTATGGAAAACAATGTTAATTCAGGGAATGATCAGCCTATGAACCAAAGCAGTTCAACTATCAATGAAAATAATCAACACGCAGTAATACGGGATGGTGCTTCCTTGGCAATGTCTGCTGCTGGTGCTTTTGATGCTGCAAAGGATATTATGGAAGCTCTTAGGAGTAAACATAACAACTTGGCCAGTGAACTTGAGGTAGTATTCTGTTGGTGAATATACTGATTCTTTAAGTTCTCTCCATACAAATTTCATGTGGTAGAAAAATCCCAAAAAAGTAGGAAAAGAAAAAACTACTGCCTGGTTTATGTAGCTCAGATTCAGATTTTAACTCAATTGCACGTTTACTGCTTCTTTACTTGGATAATCTAATTATTAATTATTCCTCTCAGGTTCTTCTCACGGAAATAGGTTCGAGGTTTGTTACCCTACCGGAAGAAAGACTTCTTGCGGTTGTGAATGCTTTGTTGCATCGATGTTACAAATATCCAACTGCCACCACTGCCGAAGTTCCCCAACCGCTCAAGAAAGAACTCTCGGGTGTATGCAGAGCTTGTTTTTCTGCAGATGCTGTGACCAAGCATGTCGCATTTGTGAGAGAATACAAACAGGATTTCGAGCATGACCTGGATCCAGAAAGCAATTCTTTCCCTGTCACACTCGCAGATCTGACAAAGAAACTGAAAGACTGGAAAAACATTCTTCAGAGTAATGTTGAAGACAGGTTCCCCGTTGTGTTGAGATTGGAAGAACAGAGCAAGGTGCTGCGTGACTTCAATGTTGTTGATGTGGAGATACCAGGACAGTACTTTGCTGACCAGGTAATTTGGATTGTTATCCTCGTTTTTTGTTTATAGGCAATGTGAACATTCTCTAGAGGGGCTGTAAATTATAGATTCTGCCGCTCGTTCTTTTTCTTCAATCAAAATTTTATACGGATCGATATATGATGATGCTTATGCTGCGTGGTGAACAAATCATATGTTTAACTGCACAGGAAGTCGCACCTGATCATACAGTAAAGTTGGATAGGGTTGGAGCAGACATACAAATTGTACGAAGGCATGGGAGCAGCTGCAGACGTTTGACTCTTATTGGCTCCGATGGCTCACAAAAGCATTTTATTGTTCAAACATCATTAACTCCTAATGCGAGGAGTGATGAACGAATCTTGCAGGTTTTCCGTGTGATGAATCAAATGTTTGACAAGCATAAAGAATCGAGAAGACGCCATATAGGACTTCACACTCCGATCATAATCCCTGTCTGGTCTCAGGTATGCCTTGAAAAAAATCAGCTTAGTTCCTCTTTCCGTTCTCAATTGAGTTGATGTTTCTTTAGATGAGTAATTTATCTGTGATTCAGTTTACCTGATTTTCGTGAAACTTCACATATTCAACTTAGTTCTCCTTCTGGCTGCCCATAATAAAGAGTAGGTAAATCTCTCAAGGAGGTATGCATGCTAACATTTTTTCGTCTCAGGTCCGAATGGTTGAGGATGATCTCATGTACAACACTTTCCTTGAGGTATATGAGAATCACTGTGAAAGGAATGGTCGAGAGTCAGATCATCCTATTACCTACTTCAAGGAGAAACTCAATCAAGCTATCTCAGGGCAAATCTCGCCAGAAGCAATTGGAGATCTTCGGCTACAGGCTTATGGTGAAATCACAAAGAACATAGTCAATGACACTATCTTCTCTCAGTACATGTACAAGACATCAATGAGCGGAAGTCATCTTTGGGCTTTCAAGAAGCAATTCGCTGTCCAGCTAGCTGTATCCAATTTCATGTCCTTCATTCTACAAATTGGTGGAAGATCCCCAAACAAGATCTTGTTCGCCAAAAATACGGGGAAAATGTTCCAGACAGATTTTCATCCATCGTACGACTCCAATGGGATGGTCGAGCTCAACGAACCTGTCCCTTTCCGCCTCACAAGAAACATGCAAGCATTTCTATCGCATTTTGGTGTCGAAGGTCCTCTCATGTCAAACATGTGTTCTGCATCTCAAGCAGTTTTCTCCTCCAAGGTAATAAGAAATATTTACCAAAGCTTGAGTGATGCACTCAAATCATTTGGCCTCTAACCTCTTCTTCTCTTTTGCGAATTTTCAGCAAAACGAACATCTTCGGTATCAATTAGCCATGTTCTTTCGCGATGAGCTTCTATCATGGTTTGGAAGAAGACCTCTTGGGGTGCCTATTCCTCCTGTTACAGGAATTGCTACTTTGAGTTCGGCCGAGCTGAAGCACAAAGTTAACTTAAACGTTGACGATGTCATTGGACGAATCAGAGGAATAGCGCCACAGTATTTCTGTGAAGAGGTACAATCATCATTTACATCTCCACGAGTTTTTGATGCTACTAAAGCTCTTGTCCATTTCCTGAACTGTTGAATCTGATATTTTCGAGTTGTTCATTACAGGATGAGAACTCGGTGGAGCCGCCACAGTCTGTACAAAGAGGTGTGAATGAATTGGTGGAGGCAGCTTTGTCGCCTCGCAATCTATGTATGATGGATCCAACATGGCATCCGTGGTTCTAACTTGCTTTTAAGTTAAACTTTTAACCATTTTGAGGTAGAATCTGAGTTTTGAAGAGGTTAGGTTTGTAAATAGTTTACCTAACTGCGTTCCAACTCATTAGGGTTTTTTGGATGATTTGTATTGGAACAACTCATCTATTAAGTTAAAAAGTCGAAATTTCCTCTACACAGCAGTTCACAAGTTTTGATGGTAAACAATGCTAATTACTGCGAAACTAGTGGGTTCATTTTCGTGTGCCAGAAAACTAAATTAATATGTATTTATACTGCGTCTGTTTTTTTTTGTTTTTGCGAGTTTCCAAGGTAACACAATAATGAAACAGAATGATGTCAATCTTGTAAATACTGCACTTTTTTTTTTTTTTATGACCCAACCCTTAGCTTCTTCCTCTTCCTTCCATATCTCAATCTCTTGTCAACGTTTCGCTCATTTTTTATGAGCCATCATCGCTGTGAATATATCCTTCACTAGAGACAGACCCGAAGACCATCACATGGGTCTCTGTTTCTCTTCTCCTAAAGCCACCAGACATGGCACCACCAGTCGCCGGATTCCTAATCATCATTCTCTGACGCAGGGGAAGGCAAAACAGAAGGTTAATAATAAAAACAAGAAGACGAAGACGAACAAGATCCATTGGAGGCAAGGAGGAGGGACTCCGTACGGTAAGCGCATAGATTTTGGGTACGCTAAGGATTTCGATAAACGATACACCATTGGGAAATTGCTCGGACATGGCCAGTTTGGCTTTACATACGTAGCCACCGATAATAACAATGGAAATCACGTCGCGGTCAAGAGAATCGATAAGGCCAAGGTAAAAAAAAAAACATCATTGGATTCACACGTTTTCTTGATTTCTCTATGATTTAACCTAAAGTTCATCGTTAATGGGTTAATAATGTCGTTGCTTGACAGCAAAGTAAGTTCTTGGCTTGCTCTAAGATATTTTTTCGTACCAAGTTCGTCTTTTTTCATAAGTTTCTTCGTGGAAAAATGGTTTTGGGTAATTTGGTGTGCAGATGACTCTACCAATTGAAGTGGAAGATGTGAAGCGAGAGGTTAAGATACTACAAGCTTTAGGTGGGCATGAGAATGTGGTTGGGTTTCACAATGCTTTTGATGACAATAACTATGTTTATATAGTTATGGAGTAAGCCACAAGTTTTGACTCTGTTTTCACCTATCATTCTTTTGCTTGTGATACAAGAAAAAATGAATATACCCTGGCTTTAAAGAGTTTTTATTTTTCCAGGTTATGTGAAGGTGGTGAATTGCTAGATCGAATACTAGCTAAGTAAGAGTTTGCGTTATTACATAAAATTAATCTGTAGAAAATAAACATTTTGGGAAGTTACTTTATGTGTATATGTTTCTAGGAAAGATAGCCGTTACACCGAGAAAGATGCAGCGGTTGTGGTGAGACAAATGCTGAAAGTTGCAGCTGAGTGTCATTTACGCGGTCTAGTGCACCGTGATATGAAACCAGAGGTAGGTACGGTTCGGTTTGATTTGATGCCTGGAATATGTGAAAGAACCTTCATCACTTTAAACAGAGTTTTCCTTTAAACCCATCAGAATTTTCTGTTCAAATCAACTGAAGAAGATTCGTCTTTAAAGGCTACAGATTTTGGTTTGTCAGACTTCATAAAGCCAGGTAAGTCTTGCAAGTGTTTTCACGTGTCCTGTCCTGTCTCTGAGAGCAGGATAAATAGATGATATATGGAGACGATTTTGTGAAAATGGCTGCAGGAATGAAATTTCAGGATACAGTAGGAAGCGCTTACTACGTTGCACCTGAAGTGTTGAAACGTAGGTCGGGACCTGAATCAGACGTCTGGAGCATCGGTGTTATCACTTATATTCTACTCTGCGGGAGAAGACCCTTCTGGGATAAGACTCAAGATGGAATATTCAATGAGGTCTAGTAATTTTCTGACAGAACAAAATTTTAAGCAATGATGTGTTTTTTCGTGAATACTGACTTGAGGAACAGGTCATGAGGAAAAAACCTGATTTCAAAACAGTCCCGTGGCCAACCGTTAGCAACAGTGCCAAAGATTTCGTGAAAAAGTTGTTAGTTAAGGAGCCGCGTGCACGGTTAACAGCAGCTCAAGCACTATGTATGTTATGCATATGCCATGAGCTTTCCATTGTCTGAGGTTAGATTTACTCATCTTCTTGATGGTTTGGGTTTGCAGCACATCCATGGGTGAGAGAAGGAGGTGAGGCCTCAGAGATTCCAATAGACATATCTGTTCTGAACAACATGCGTCAGTTTGTGAAATTCAGCCGCCTTAAGCAGATTGCTCTTAGGGTAATTATATATTGTATTTCATATGAATAGTTAAAAAGAGTTTTCGTTTTTTTACCTGAGTTGTTATGTTTTTGTAGGCTCTGGCGACAACAATTGATGAGGATGAGCTGGATGATCTCAGAGACCAGTTTGATGCTATTGACATTGACAAGAACGGTTCTATAAGCCTTGAAGAGATGAGGCAGGTAAGAAGTAGACAACACAAGTAAGCGATTTCACCCCATGACTGCAATGGAGAATCTACTAACTTTCTAATCTTACACAGGCTCTTGCAAAAGATGTTCCTTGGAAACTGAAAGATGCAAGAGTAGCAGAGATTCTTCAAGCGGTAGGTAAAACTGAGTATATATTTAGGACTAAAGCCCCTTCCACATGTTAGTGTATAATCCAAAATGTGTCTGCGTCTTTCCAGATAGATAGCAACACTGATGGGTTGGTGGATTTCACTGAGTTTGTGGTGGCTACTTTGCACGTAAACCAATTGGAGGAGCATGACTCCGAGAAGTGGCAACAGAGGTCAAGAGCAGCATTTGACAAGTTTGACATAGACAGAGATGGGTATATAACTCCCGAGGAACTTCGAGTGGTCAGTGATCGCAAGCCTTTTACATTCCCCTCTTTTTTTTCTGCATTGTTTTCTTAGAATCAATGTTTGCAGCAAACGGGTTTGAAAGGCTCCATCGAACCACTTCTTGAAGAGGCAGACGTGGATGAAGATGGGAGACTCAGCATCCATGAGTTTCAAAGACTTTTGAGAAGTGCAAGCATCAAATCAAAAAATGTTAAAACCCCTCCTGGTTACCAGCTTTCTCGAAAGATGTAAATTAAAATTAGCAAGTCCACAAACCCTGATCTCCCATATACAGAAAATAATTTGTCACCATGTGTTTTTTACTCTCAGATCAAGAAAATTGTATATTGGATTAAAACCCGTCTGGTTGTAAAGAGATACAAACAAGTGATTTTTGTGTTTTATTTGCTTGTGATAATGTTACATAGTTAGGTGGTGCTATTGAGTTCCTTCTCAATTAAAGTACTAGAACACAGGGTTGAGGGGAATATGTTTGTCGGTTTATGCCTTCAAAATGTCATTCACACCACCGGGGGGACTATCCTGAACAGCTTGAGATGATGAGTAACTATTTGATGAGATTGCAGTAGGTGTCAAGCTTTCTTTCTTCTCTTTTCCAGAAACATCCTGCATAGAAGTAAATTTGATCAGTCAGTGAGAAACATAAATCGTAACAACAACAACATAGAACGAACTTGTTGGCAAAGCCATAGAAGACATCACTCACCTGTTGAGCTAAAGAAGATGCATGGATTTTAAGCTCAAGCTCTAAACCAACATCATATTTATGGTCATTATCTTGATCTAAAGACTTGCTTTTGGAATTTTGTTTGCTTGAAGCACCAGAAGATGATGAGGAATGTTTCTGAAGCGGTACTTGTTCGATTAGAGGATTGACGACTGAGGCTGAATAAGGTATAAAAGTGGACTGGTCCTGAGTGATGGCTACTACAGGGATAGGATAAGTGTAATGTGGTATCCATGGAACCATACTTCTGACTCTATGCTGATACTGAGCGTTAAGTATCTCAATATCTGACTTAAGAGTTGCTTTCTCTTCTCTCAGCTCGGTCTTCTCTTGAATAAGCTGCTTATAGCAATGGTAAAAGATGAGCACTGTCAAGTAGAATCCAGTAAGAGAATATAATAAGAGGCAAGTAAATCAATTCTTCACCTCATGAGACTCTTGAGATAGTGTTGCATACTCAGCCTTTAGTCTTTCAACTTGGCTCATCACATCCTTCAGCATTTGTATTGTATCAGTGAGAAGTGAAACTTTGTCACTCTTAGGCCTATTTGGATCTGCAGAAACAAAACCGTTAATCTCAATTCAAAAGTCTTGTGAGAGATAGATAGATAGATAAATATAATACCTAATGCGTTTCCAAGCTCAAGAAACTGTTCTTTGAGCTTATCTCTACGAAGCTTCTCTCGCTCTGCTTTACGAGAACAAACTGCTTCCTTGTTCACTTCCACCACCACCATCTCAGCTCTGAAAATTTAGACGAATTCAAAACTATGAATAAACATGACACAGCCATAAAAGTTTAGTTTTTTAAGCATTAAGACCTGAGATTATGTCCCGAAGTAGAAGAAGAAGAAGATGAAGAAACAGAGGAATCGGATTCAGAGCAAGCTTTTGGTTTCTTCGATTGATCCATATTACAATGTACAAAACCAAGGAAGATAAAAGAGAGAGAAGAATAAGAAAGAAGTAGAAGTTGGTTTCGTTTTCGTCTTCTTCAACGTAAGTAGTATATAAAAACATCCAATCCGGCGATAATGGTGGTGGACGCCGACGAGGCAAATCAACAACTTGTGCTCCCCACGCGCCACCATTCAAGAGATATTAATACTCTACTCTAACTTATCCACGTGTACAACCGCTGATTCAACTGACTTTAGTCTTCTCAGATCTCAACCGTCCAACGTTACAACCTAAATAAAGGAACGATCTTTACTGAACTTTTTGGGAGTGGAAGAAAAGGGGAGAGGATGAAGATTGTGACTTACAACGTTAATGGCCTTAGGCAACGAGTTTCCCAGTTTGATTCTCTTCTCAAACTTCTCGATTCCTTCGACGCTGATATCATCTGCTTCCAGGTTTTTTTTTTTTTTTTTTTACTTCAATTTTTGAAATTTCAATCCTTTTCTTCTCTGTTTCGCCTATGAATCCGTGTTTTGAAAATCTAGGAAACGAAACTTAGAAGACAGGAATTAACAGCGGATTTGGCTATAGCTGATGGGTATGAATCGTTTTTCTCGTGCACACGCACTTGTGAGAAAGGTCGTACTGGTTACTCTGGTAAGCATCAAGCTCTATAGTCTTCAGTGGGTTTTTGAGAAACAGAGGACATGGTTGTGGAGTTTTTTTAATCCTCTCCTCTTGAAATTTTGCAGGTGTAGCAACGTTTTGTAGGGTAAAGTCAGCATCTTTAAGCTGTGAAATTGCTTTGCCTGTTGCAGCGGAAGAAGGCATCACTGGTCTTGTAAGCAGTAATTCACGAGGTGGGAAGATTGAAACGTCTGCGATAGCTGAAGGGCTTGAGGAATATGAGAAATATGAGCTTCTTAGGATTGACCAAGAAGGACGTTGTGTTATAACTGATCATGCCCACTTTGGTATGACTCTTAATTCTTTTTTTCAAGTACATTCTTGTGTGCAAAATGTAATTTTCTTTACAGTTTGCATATGTCTATGTGTTTTTTCAGTTGTTTTCAATGTCTATGGACCGCGAGCTGTAGCTGATGATGCTGAGAGGATTGAGTTTAAGCATCGGTTCTATGATATTTTAGAGGTAAGCTTTCTGAATGGAATCAAGGAGGTACTTCGGCTTATCGTGATATTGGATTAACTGTTTCTTAGTTTTCTTGTAGAGAAGATGGGAGTGTCTTTTGCGTCAAGGAAGAAGGGTATTTGTTGTTGGGGATCTCAACATTGCTCCTTCTGCTATGGATCGATGTGAAGCTGGGCCTGATTTCGAGAAAAACGAGTACGTAAATACTCATATTCATTATCTGCTTTACTCGAGACTTTTTTGTCCTGTCAGATTTCTCATTTCATGCCAATAAAAAAATGCAGGTTCAGGAAGTGGTTTAGATCTTTGCTAGTTGAACGTGGAGGCTCATTCTCAGATGTTTTCAGATCAAAGCATCCAGAAAGGTGAACTTTTGTGATAACCTCTTCTGTGTCTATTGAGAGATCTTAGCTTTTTTATCATTTGATTACATTCTTTGAACCTTTTTCTATCATTGATTGCTTATTTCTGGAATTCTAATAGGAAAGATGCATTCACATGTTGGTCCTCAAGTACTGGAGCAGAACAATTTAACTACGGTTCGAGGATTGATCATATCTTAGTTGCTGGATCATGCTTGCATCAAGACAAAGATAAGCAAGGCCATAGTTTTCTTGCTTGCCATGTCAAGGAATGTGACATATTGACAGAGTATAAGCGGTTTAAGAATGAAAATATGTCAACAAGGTAAGTCTAGATGATCTAGAATGATCCCGTGTGTGTTTCAACTTAAAAGATTACCTAGTTTATTCTACTTGGATCTCAAAATGACCGTGAGTCACCTTCTGCACATTGCAGGTGGAAAGGTGGTTTGGGTACAAAATTAAAGGGATCAGACCATGTACCTGTATTCACTAGTTTTGATGATTTACCAGACATCCCCGCACACAGCACACCGCCATTAGCTTCGAGATACCTTCCCATGATTTATGGTTTCCAGCAAACTCTTGGTACAAAAACTTTCCTCTATTTTCCAGAGTGATAGATTGGTTCATATTCTCAGTTTCATTCCTGTCTCTATCTTTCTTGTATCTTTCTTCACTCTTTTTGTTTACTGTAACAGTTTCAGTGTTTATGAAAAGGCAAGCCAATGAGGAAGCCAAAGCCAATGAAGTGGCATGTTCAACATCGAGTCAAGGTAATGCTTCATCAAGCTGTGGAGATATTTCGACTGGACCACTGAAAAACTGTGGTTCAAAGGGGATTTTACTGGAGAAATCTTGTTCTTTTGAGAACGAATCCACTTGTAGCGTTACAGAATCAGACATTATGGCATTGAGAGGTTCCATTGATAACCCTAGTGATGGAATCTGTGTATCATCAGTGAGAGCTGAGAATATCTCTAGAGATGGAAACAGGAAAAAAGCGAGGAAAATCCAATCATCTCAGCTTTCTCTCAAGTCCTTTTTCACTGCAAACTCAAAGGCGAACAATGGCGGGGATAAGTCTTCATCCTCCAGTCAGGGCTCCCAAGTTGATAGCATCACAGAACCGGTAGTTTTCAGCAGAGAAGACGGTGACACGACTACTTCAACACAAGAACAAGATCAAAGCGGTTCTTCAGCTAAACAAAAGAACGATGCAGCTCTGACGGAGTGGCAAAGGATACAGAACCTGATGCAAAACAGCATACCTCTCTGCAAAGGACATAAAGAAGCTTGTGTTGCTCGGGTCGTAAAGAAACCAGGTCCCACATTTGGCCGTAGATTCTACGTCTGCTCTCGGGCTGAGGTAGAAGAACTAAGCAAAACCCCCCCAAGTTTTTTTAACCGTGGTAATTATATGCTCTAATAGTATATACATCTCTTGCAGGGACCTTCCTCTAATCCAGAAGCAAACTGTGGTTATTTCAAATGGGCTTCATCAAAATTCAGAGACAAAAATGAGTAATGTGAATGGTGAGGAACCAAGGATTTAATCTAGTGAGCTCAGGTACACCATAAAGAAACTCAACAATGTCGGTATATAGTTAATAATACCATAATATAATCTCTTAAGCCTTGACCAATGTATAAAGTTGCTGGATTTAGCTTATTTCCACGTACCTGTCTCTATCACTTTATCCCTCTTGGTCTCGTTTAATAATGTTGTTCCTTCTAATGTGATTAACTTTTAGCTTTGTAGCAGCTAATATACTAATGTTACAAGTTGCATAAAATTAAATTATAAGGTATGTTAATCGACTTGGATACGTAGACGTATACGTATGTGTGTGTGTATGGAATTTGTTTAATATTTATATGGAAGATGACATGAAAGCGCAAAATGCTGATGGAAGGGAATGTGTCACCCACGAAATTGGTGGTGTCAATCGTCGACGTCACATACGATTGTTTTTTTATACATGTAAAAATGTTATGTTACTTGCTTGGCTTTTGAAGATGTCAAAAGACTTGAATTAACGTAATTATCTCTTGGGATAAATATGATTTACGAAAGTAAACATTAGAGTCATCGTTCTCAAGATAAGTTTTATCTAAAAGAGAGATGAAGCGATCGGCACTAGTTATCACAACACTTGGATTTTTGGGGTTAGAAAAAGATGTCGACCAGACACGTGGTTGGAGAAGAAGTAGAGATTACAATAGTTTGCTTACAACAATCACAATCTTCTAGAACCCCGGGAGGTTTCAGCGTGATCATATTATTCTTGTTTAAGGACTAAGGAGAGTCGAATTTGATTGTAATGGAACATGAGCACTTTTCATAGGTTGGTCCTGTTTAAGACTTTTCAATGTAATCCTTAGATAAGATAACAACTTAAGCATGCTGATTATCTTTTAAAATTCGAAGATAGTGTTGCGTATAAAGTTTAGTAAAAAGAAAGTCAGTGACTAATACTAAAAACGAGTTTAGTTTACTCTTAATATTAATCTAAATCCGTGATTCCGGTTCATTTGAATTACCTCACGCAGAAGAATACAAAAAAAGAAAGAAGTAAAATAATAATTCAGTCGACTTTTCTTCTACGAATGTTTAGAAAAACAAAAAGCCGACTTTTTCCTTGATTAAGACAACCATAATATGAAGTTTTTATATTTTTTTGGTTTAGATTAGCACTAAATAATAATAAAAAAGTTTAATTTAAATTTTTTATGTATTACCTATTTGATACTACTAATTTTTATATTATTGTAGTATAAAAGGACCGTTTTCCTTTGTTGGGCCCTTTACCATTGGCCTTTCTTTTGTAGTATAGTAAGAAAACAATTTTCACATAAATCAAATTGCACATTACCATTTGACATTTCTTTTTTAGTATTTCCATTGCTAAAAATAAAAATAAAAAGCAACATAAAATACTTATCAATTATGGTTTGTATGGTTGTGGGAGGCAAGCTATATAATAAATGTATACAAGAGCGACTTTTCTAAATCTTCTAGAAATCTATTTCTGTCTTCTTAATATCCAACAAACAATACAAGGTCCATATTAAAGTCTCTATACAACAAAATCATAATAATAAAAAAAATAAATATCTAAACATAAGAAGATTCCATTTTTCCAATTTCCACCATAAAATACATTTCTACTAATAAAAATAATAAATTAGCATGCAAATATTTTTTAATATAACAATAACTAAAAACCAAAAAAAACCTGATTTTTTATTTTCTGTAGTATGTTAAAAAAAATGACAATTACAGCCACAGAACAATTTGGCCACTACGCATAAAAATCTTACGTACATTCTTATCTCCTTGTTGTGCAATAATTTCCCCAACTGGATAAGGGATCAGACTCATATCTCACACAGGACCCGACCCTTCTTTATTAACCCGACCCGTCTTTATTAATCCCCTCCTATGCATTTTAAAAACTAACTAGAATTGGATCTGTGCTAGTGCTAGAGCGCTGATTAACATTTATTTTATTTATTTTGTAATTTTTATTTAAAGTGTTATATATATGATTGTTTTATTCATTTTAAATGTTTTTTTTGCTCAAATATTATGTCATAAAATCATATATTGAATATAACTTATGAAAATAACATCTATTTTGTAAGATCAATTCTAGTAGATCTAGATTTTGACCCGCGGTACACTGTAGTTTAAGTTATTTGATAAAAATATTAATTTTTGTTTGTTAATTTTATTTGATTTGTTTAGTTTTTAAAATTATATATTGTATTTTGAATGTTAATTATATGACTTAACCTACACTATGCCGCATGTTAATTATTTTGCTAAAGTAATAATTAATAGATTTAATTAAATACGTCTATTAATCTAATATTCATATTGTTAACAAAATAATGAGATGATATTTTATCCATGTAGCACCGAATTAATGACATTTTAAGTTTCTATTAATATCTACTCAAACATGTCTAGCCATATAACCCGTCGTGTGATATTTTAATTTGTTGTACTGTAGAAAAAACTTCATAAAAATCTAAGTATATTTTTAAAATTTAAAATGTTTTAATAAAGTTTTTTTTTTAGAAATTGAACTACTTATAATATTTGAACTTCTTATAAAGTTTAAATATTATTAATATCTTAAACAGTTATAAAAATTAAATGTTTTAATAATTGAAATATTAATAATCTTTAAAGTTTTTAAAAAGTTCACAAAATAATGAGATGATATTTTACCTGTGTAGCACCGAATTAATGACATTTTAATTTTATATTAATATCAACTCAAATATGTCATGTCATATAACCCGTCATGTGATATTTTAATTCGTATATATTAATTAAAATTAAAATGTTTAAATAAATTTTATTATTTTAGAAATTGAAATACTTATAATATTTGAACTTATTGTAAAGTTTAAATATTATGCATATCTTAAACATTTTATAAAAAGATAAATGTTTTAATGATTGAAATATTAATAATCTTTAAATTTTTTAAAAAGTTATACATTTGAATTTTTAAAGTTACTAAAAGTTGAAATTCTTTAAAATAAAGAACCATAATAAAATGCATAAATTTTTTAATTTCAGTGCCTGATAAATCAAGGTTTCTGCTCATTTGTATTCAGAATCATTTTAGTTTCTTTTTTATTAATATGACTTTGAATCTTTGCCTAGTTTTCTTAGGTGATGTAGGGCATTTTGTATATTTTTTTATTCATCAGTTGAGCAAGATATGTCTGTTTTAAAAAATTTTAATTACATTATATGTAGAAAAAATCATAAATTTTACTAACTAAATATATTAGATAAAAAATTAAAATAATTAAAATATAAAATAAAATAAATGTGAAAGAAGAATCACATATTTTTGTTTTAATTAGGTTAAGAGATTTACTTATCTTTTAAATATTACCTATAATTGATTTATATGTCACTATAATTAACTAAATCCATACTATCCTTACTTACAAAAAAATCAGACTAACCTGTATATTATGCTAATAACAAAAAATCATAAATATATCTATTATATAATTTACAAAAAATGATGTTTATTTCCATTTTATTATATAGGGGATTAGAGTCTTAATCACGCAATTAAATGACTAAATCATATCTTTGCCTATAAATAAATCTCTCTCTGTTTCCCTTCTTCTTCAATATTTCCCTCTCTCTCTCTTTCTCGAACAATAACAACAAAGCAAAACTCGAAAACGATACCGTTTCTTGACGATGCTTTCTTCATCTCCGACCTCTTCCTTCAGTACTCATCCATTTCTCTCTTCTTCTTCTTCTTCTCCGCCTCTCTCCCCTACTATATCTCCGTCGTCTCGCACGGCTCGGATCTCTCCTCTTCTAGTCTCCGCCTCTTGCTCTTACACCTGCGCCGAAGACTCCCCGAGATTGCATCAGATCCCTCGGCGATTTACGGCGGCGACCGCCTCGCTCTATGATGTCCTCGAGGTTCCTCTAGGCGCGACGAGCCAGGATATCAAATCGGCTTACCGGAGACTGGCCAGGATCTGCCATCCCGACGTGGCCGGAACCGATCGGACCAATTCGTCGGCGGAGGAGTTCATGAAGATCCACGCCGCCTACTGTACGCTTTCTGATCCCGAGAAACGCTCTGTTTACGACCGGAGGATGTTGCGTCGGAGCAGTCCTCTGACGGTTAGTACCTCCGGGTTGGGAAGTTACGTCGGACGGAACTGGGAAACAGATCAGTGCTGGTAGCGAGTTGACTCGGTGGGAACGAGTTAAGACCGAGTTTTAATTAGTGGTGTAAATACGAAAGCGATCAGGGCTTTAACGTTTGTAATTAATATAGTACTAGTTACAGTAATTAAGCTAACACGGACGAGGATTAGGGTGCTAACCTAACATACGCCGTGTGTTTCGTGTTTACGTAGGATCTACGCGTTTTTTTTTACCTTGTGAATCCCTACTACATATCAATGAAAAAACAAAAAAATCATATATATTTTTTGCTTTCATTGTTTTGATTATATAGCTGTTAAAAGACTTCAAGTAGTCAAGAAAACAAATCTAATGGTATGGTTTTGTTTTAGTTTCAGCCAGTTACGTTTTGGTTTTAAGTAATACTCCAACGATTTAACCAAATTAATGCTATCCGTTTCATTATGAAAGATATGGATAGAGATCAGTAATACATTTAAATATCGTCTAATTTAGGACTACAGTTGATAAGAGTACTGCATCCAAGTGATGATGACCAAAAAAATTTTAAAATTAGGATATGCATCCATACGTGATTATGATCTTCTGGCCCACGGATACTCTACGACACGTGAACATGGATGACCAGTGAAATCAGATTTCTCCGTATGAATCAAACAACAAACTACAAAACCTATCACTGAGAGAATTTTGTTGTTTAATGGATTTGGAGGCCGCTGAAGTACTAATCCCTTTTTATTAATGAGAAAGAAAATATACGATTATGGATGTATTGATCTAACTTGGAGATTTGGACGACTTTGCTGATTAATTGATGTCACCCTGACCCATATAGTAACTTTGACGTCATCGTTTTAGGTTTTACATTATGAACCGTAGAGGCGACAAATACGGGTCCCGCGAGTTTGTGGAAAGTGGAAACTAGAAAGAAGAGGTCCGTTTAGATCTTCTGCTTCGCTTCAACTTTTTTCTGAATTTTTTTTTATCTTAATTTGTCGGGACTTTAATTTTTATACTGTATTATATACTTTTCTTTATTTTTTTTGGTCGAAAAATACTTTTTATTTATTTAAATTCAACTAGTAATATGTCCTTCTAGAAGGTAGAAGATAGTGTGTCACTATTTTTTTATATATCTCTATAAATAAAAAATCATAGGGGAGACAACAAATAAAATATCCCTCAATCTCGTGGCTCTTCTTCCTCTGCTTTTTTTTTTTCTTTCTTTTCTTCTTGTTTTGGTTTTTTTTTTTGATTATATATATTTTGTAAGAAATTTTTTGCTACTGGACAGAATGTGATTCAACGACTTTTACGCGCAAAACATTTTTCGACGTTTAACTGAAAGACGTGCTTCAGTGGATTATATATAGAGAAATTCATTGTAACCACGTTGTCTTCGATTGGAGAAGAAAAATCAAAAGTTGTTATTTGTTGAGAACCCATTTATTCACTCATAGTGATATTATACACCTACTTATTTACCTTGTTGGGTAAGCTTTTTTATTTTACCTCTTTTGGGTAAGCTTAACAGTGATAAAACGAACGACGCTTAAACTTAAGCAGGATAATAACGCTCTCAAACAAACGAACGACGCTTAAGCAGAATCATTTGGTTTTTTTTTTTTTTTCTCATTTGGTTTACGTACTTCGATTCATTTCTTATTTGGGACAAATATCTATACACTAGTATGTTGTTGTCCTATTATTTTGCTTGCATTTGTGTATATAAATGATGGAATTATAATATAATATCAATCCACTTGTGTTCGAGTATCTGTAATAATACCAAAAATAGTGTCGAGAAAGAATTGTCATAACATTGTCCAATCAAATTAATGTATATTTGTGAAGTGAGGAAGTCTCTTTGGTCAGCAGGCCTAGCACTATTGAGCTGAGCAGCAGTGGATAACAATTGCAACTAAACCAAACTAAACCAAAATTTTCGTTAAGTTAAACTGAAACTAACTGAATTACTTACTACATGGAAAACGCTGAATGTGCCTTTAGACAAGAAAAAAAGGAGAGACTGTTTCCACTATCAGTAGTACATATGTTTTTCTTGAGTATGAATACTTATGTATGTAGTTATCTACTTGTTTCTTTTCAGAATCTCAACATATAAATGTGAAACATGGCCCAGAAAATAAATATGGCTGGTTATAACATTCGATGTAGACACACACGACTTCAAGAAAAACCCAGCTAGCCCTTGGCCAAATAAATGGTTATGTCTCTTGGGGCCCCAATATTTTAAGTTATCCAATCACATTGTTTTCTAATTCGACGTCTTAATTTATACATAAAGCTACTAGTATTATTATCTTCTATGAATTCGGGATATAAACCTTGAGAATCCCAAAAACAGGTGTGTTAACCTTGGGAATTAATCAAAGTAATCTTGAAGATTGGAACAATTTTTGTTGACATTTTTCTGAACAACCCGTAATGAACAATCACCAAAGAGCATTCTCGTTATAAGAATTTGAAATCCTACTCTCCTATTATCATATTTTTAATATATGGAATAGGCTTAATATAAAATGAACGGAAGTAGCTAAGACGAAGACTTGGTAAATGTACTAATAAGTAATTTACTCCGACAACGAAAGCCGGCGACGACCGGCGTGTTCTGTAAGAAATACAAAGATATGACAGAAGAAACCGTGTTCCAAAGACCAAACCAAACCCTCCAACAAAACAACAAAAATGTTTCTTCATTATCTTTAAAATTAATAAGACCAACCCGTTTCTTAATTTTCTTGATCTAAACCTGTTTCGTTACCTATGGGTGATCTAGCTAAGCAGATATTGTCTCGACCGATTCAACTAGCAGACCAAGTGGTGAAAGCCGGAGATGAAGCCACGATCAACAAACAAGAATGCGCCGAGATCAAGTCCAAGACGGAAAAGCTCGCTGCTCTTCTCCGTCAAGCGGCGCGTGCTAGCTCCGACCTCTACGAACGTCCCACGCGCCGTATCATCGACGACACTGAAAACGTTCTCGAGAAAGCATTGACGATGGTCCAAAGATGCCGTGACGATGGCTACATAATGCGTCTTTTCAACATAATCCCCGCCGCAGCATTCCGTAAAATGATCTCCCAACTAGAAAACTCCGTCGGCGACGTCTCTTGGCTCCTCCGTGTCTCAACTCCCGCCGGTAACGATGACGACGAAGGGTTTGGTTACTTAGGCCTCCCTCCGATCGCAGCCAACGAACCAATCCTGTGTCTAATTTGGGAGCAAATCGCGGTTTTAATGACCGGTTCGCCGGATGATAAATCCGACGCCGCCGCGTCGTTAGCTTCGTTAGCGAGAGATAACGACAGATACGTGAAACTGATAGTTGAAGAAGGTGGAGTCAACCCTTTGTTGAAACTTCTGAAAGAAGGTAAAATCGACGGTCAAGAAAACGCGGCGAGAACAATCGGGTTATTGGGTCGTGACCCGGAAAGCGTGGAGCATATGATTCAGCTTGGTGTGTGTTCAGTGCTTTCGAGTATTCTCAAAGAAGGTTCGATGAAGGTTCAAGCCGTTGTGGCTTGGGCTGTTTCAGAGCTTGTTTCTGGTAACCACGCGAAATGTCAAGAGCTGTTCGCCCAAAACAACGTGATTCGTCTTCTCGTGAGTCATTTAGCGTTTGAAACGGTTCAAGAACATAGCAAATACGCGGTTGTCGCGGGTAGAGCTACGTCGATGCATCACGCCGTCGTGATGGCGAGTAAAATCAATTTGCCGGCGGTTAACGAGGAGGAGGAGGAGGGGGACGATACTAATACTAGCCAGATCGAGAACTCGAATCACATGCCGAATCAGATGCATAACATCGTTACGACTACAATGGCAATGAAGGCGGTTGGATCGGGATCAAAATCGAATCTGTCTAACCGATTCGTAACCGACGAGGATGAGAAACCGCCGGAAAAGCTGCCGGAGAAGAGCTATAGTTTGAATTCAAAGATCAAGGCTTACAGTAGTACGGCACATCAATCGCGAAACGCGTCTGTCACGAGAGGGAGAGAGCTTGAAGATCCGGTGACGAAGACTTACATGAAAGCGATGGCGGCGAGAGCGCTGTGGAAACTCGCTGTTGGAAACTCATCGATCTGCCGAGTCATCACCGAGTCACGAGCTTTGCTCTGTTTCGCGGTTTTACTAGACAAAGGAGACGCAGAGACTAAGTACAACACAGCTATGGCTATCATGGAGATAACCGCCGTGGCAGAGGAAAACGCAGATCTGAGAAGATCAGCGTTCAGACGCACTTCGCCGGCGTGCAAAGCGGTTGTTGACCAGCTATTCAGAATCGTAGAAAACGCCGACGCCGGATCCGATTTGCTCATCCCCTGTGTCAGATCAATCGGAAACCTAGCAAGAACGTTCAAATCAGCAGAAACGCATATGATCGTGCCTTTGGTAAAACTCCTAGACGACGAAGAACCAGACTTAGCGGCGGAAGTAGCGATCGCGTTAGCTAAATTCGCGACGGAGGACAACTTCTTAGCGAAAGAACACTCGAGGACGATCATCTCTGCCGGAGGATCGAAGCTTCTGGTACAGCTAGCGTATTTCGGAGAGAACGGAGCTCAGATCCCAGCGCTGGTTTTGCTGAGCTACGTGGCGATGAACGTACCTGACAGTGAAGAGTTAGCTAAAGACGAAGTGTTAACTGTATTGGAGCGGGCTTCGAAACAAGCTAATGTGATCGAAGACGAAGATATGGACGCTTTGTTGTATGAAGCTAAGAGCAGACTCGAGCTTTACCAATCCAGAGGTTCCAGAGGCTTTCACGTATGACTCGACGATTTCCACACATGTATTCAAATACTAGGCGGTGACTCTGTTTTTTTTTATTTCCCAGTATTTAATTTGTGGCCCATTAAACAATAGGCCCAATTTATAAATTCGGCCCAGTTTGTGGACGCGTGCACACATGATAAACCGACGCGGATAGACGGAAGTGGCAAATTTCCCAAAGCCGAAGAATCTTCCACCCAAAAAAATGTTAATTTGGGCGGCAGAGTGAAATTAGGGTTTAATTACATCCCACTAAAATTAGGGTTTGTGCACTAATTTCCTTTATAATTACAGATTTAATCCACTCAACCTCTCTCTATATATATAATAAACACACACACGCCTTTGGGATTTTATCAAACAAAACCCTAATTCACCCAATCTCTTCTTCTTCTTCGTCAAACTTTTTGTTAGAGGGTTACGATGGCGTCAGAGGATCAATCCGTGGGGAGATCTACCGGGAAGGTGAGTTGGTTCAGCGACATCAAAGGCTATGGATTCGTTACTCCCGATGACGGCAGCGTAGAGCTATTCGTTCATCAATCCTCAATTGTTTCCGACGGTTACCGGAGTTTAACTGTCGGCGATTTGGTTGAGTTCACTGTTGGTGAGGGAAGCGACGGTAAGACCAAAGCCGTGGATGTTACTGCTCCAGGTGGTGGTCCCCTTAAGAAGGAGAACAGCTCTCGCGGAAGCGGTGCTAGGCGCGGCGGATGCCACAAGTGTGGTGAGGGAGGTCATATCGCTAAGGATTGCCGTGGCGGCGGCGGCGGTGGTGAGCGTAAAGAGGGTTGTTACAAGTGTGGTGATGCTGGTCACTTTGCTAGGGATTGTGCTCAGAAATCAGGTGGGAACGGAGACCAACGTGGAGCTAGGAAGGAGGGTTGTTACAATTGTAATGAGGTTGGTCACTTTGCTAGGGATTGTACTAAACCGGCTGCTGTAAACGTGAGAAGCGGCGGGGGTGAGCGTAATGGATCTTGTTACACATGTGGTGGAGTTGGTCACATGGCGAGAGATTGTGCGACTAAGAGTAGTGGTTGTTACCAGTGTGGTGGTCCTCACTTGGCTCGTGATTGTGACAGGAGAGGAGGCGGCGGTGGTGGAGGTAATAATAAGTGTTACAAGTGTGGCGAAGTAGGTCACTTTGCTAGGGAATGTTCTGTAGTATCTGAATTGATTTCCTAATCAACGAAATAAAAAGAGAATGAAGATTGAATCGAGTTATATATATATATATATATATATATATATTTTATATATATTTCTCTTCGTTTTCATATGATCTTTTTTTGTTTTGTTGATGGGAATGAAACTGCCTGGTCCTTTTGGTGTTTTGGTGTTTTTTTTTTTTTTAACTTATTATTATTATTATTATACTACAAAAAGAGAGTGATCCTACTAAACTAAACTAGTTTGTTGTTAATTTCTCTGATATGGATGCGCTCCGCTTCTTCTATCTGTTTCTGGAAATTTTGACCTCATATTGCTTATGTCATCCACCTTTTGAGTTTCTTTTGTCCTTTTTGTTACTTGTTTTAGTTCGTTTCAGTTTATTGCTTTTGTACTTGTGATGTTTTGACAGCATTACAAGCATGACGTCCTCAAGTTCGTAACTTTTTAACTCATTCCCAATAATTTTAGTCGTGTAGAGCATGTTTTGGGCCGTTCGTATAGACATAGAATTCTCGATTATGACTTGCATTAGTAACCTGTGAATTGGTGGAAATAAGTGACCTTTGACAATTATAGGGGATGTCACAGTTCGTAGACAACGCTTTAAGTAATGACCTCACTATGATCTGGTTAAAAGTTTGTACCTAAATTCACTACTAGCAAAATCCAAGACTGATGACAATTCTTTCTAATAGAAGAAACTGGAAACCCAAGTTTGGTGTTCACCTTTTACTGCCCAAACAGAGCCATATGATCATTGATTAGATTATAGTACGACACACATATAATAAAACGTGATTAGGTTAAACATCATCCACGTCTCCTTGTGTTTTTATATCGTTTGATACAATCAACCAAAACCTTACTAATCATTCACCTCACATCGCATTAACTAATAATTTTCATGGTATTAAAGTTCCATTGTCATTTTTGATGTCTCTTGTCATTTTTGATGTCTCTTGAAATAGTAGCTTAATGAGAAATTTAAGGTTATGGATCAAGTTCTTATGATACTCGAACCTGAAACTTCTACTAGTTGACATCCAAAAATTAGAATCTTCAAAGCAAATACTAATCATAAACGCAAATAAATAGCCAAAATCTCTGTTCAGTCATACCAAATTTGCTTTGATGTTTGGAAAGAAAATCAAATTTCTAATGAATTCGATAAATTTGCGTAATATAAAACACGCATGAGTACTACCGAATTTGTCGTATTTGTTAAAACCTATTTAAACAAAAGAACCAGTTACATGTCCTAGTCAAACATAAATAAATAACTTGTAAGAATGGAAGAAGCATGAATCAACCAAGTTGATATCTCTACATCACACAACTAAAGCTTGGAATGTCGTTGACCCAACACCCTCTCTCTCTTTTCTTTTACTTGCGAAATTCCCATCCAAACTTTAGCCACTGTGTCTCTTTCCCATGGTACTCAATATTAAAATAAGATAAATTTTGTATTCCTCTCCTGAACCTTTTATCGTGTGTTCCTTGTTTGAATAAGGAATAGATGTTTGAGAGGCTCACGAAATAGCAAAGCATCATCATATTAATTTTTGTCATCTTGTAATAATTATAATAATTAATTAACACTGTGACATAGCACAACTTGGGTGGATAGTAGCTAGATACTCGTAAGACCGTGTCCCTTGGAAGAGAGAAGAGGGCAGAATCTAAGGATGGCATCACACACACACACACTACGTTTCTCTGTCAGCACCTCTCTTGTTTTTTTTTTGTTCACCGCCTCTTTCATTCAATTCAAGTACATTCCCATTTTTTTCTAAATATAAGCAATTTCTATTTTTTTAAAGAATTTAATTCTTTCGTTAACTTATTCATTTTCCGCATTTTTGACTATGGTCTTTGGATCAAATCACATTTTCAGCAAGGAAAATTACAAACGAAGTAATGGATCTTCTGAAAAATATTATATATAATATTTTTTAGCCAAAGGAGGAGACAAGTTCTATTTTAGATCACCGACATCAACACTGATCATATCCATATGCGACCCATATTGTCATATTGCACGAATCATACAAAAAAACAATTAAGAACATATGATATAATAACACTTTATATGATTCAAAAAAATTAGTTTCTACTTTCTACATAATTAAATCCTCACTAAAATACTAGTAATAACGTGAACATGTACGACACATTGGCCGACTAACATAGACAAAGGCGGCATGGGCTCACGTGAAAGCCGACCTTTCCAATAAAAAATCTTGAGCCCCTTTAAAAGATGGGGTCAATCCCCAAAAACCTTTTTCTCTCCAACTCCTAAAATTTCTCTTAACATATATATAAATACAAAGCCTACACATTTGCACTCTTCTTTATACATTTCTCTCCAGAGCAGAAACAGAGTCACCGGGAAAAAAACTAATCTCCAGGCGACACACAAACACAACAACAAAAAGTTCAATACTTATAGATTCTGGTGACTCTCTGCTCTAATGGGTCAATCTCAAGTTTCTCTCTTTCTTTCTCTGATTCTTGTTTTAATCTATGGCGTTTCCTCTACAACTTTCACCATCCTTAACCAGTGTAGCTACACCGTCTGGCCTGGCCTTCTCTCCGGCGCCGGAACCCCTCCTTTACCCACCACTGGATTCTCCTTAAACCCGACTGAAACACGTGTCATCGCAATCCCCGCGGCTTGGTCCGGCCGTATCTGGGGCCGTACTCTCTGCACACAAGACGCAACCACCGGAAAGTTCACTTGCGTCACCGGAGACTGTGGTTCTTCCGCCGTTGAATGCTCCGGATCCGGCGCTGCACCTCCGGCTACCCTCGCTGAATTCACCTTAAACGGAGCCGGCGGTCTAGATTTCTACGACGTCAGTCTCGTAGACGGTTACAACATCCCCATGACCATTGTTCCACAGGGCGGAGGAGATGCCGGAGGAGTCGCCGGGAACTGCACGACCACCGGGTGCGTTGCGGAGCTCAACGGTCCGTGTCCAGCTCAGTTGAAAGTGGCCGCGACGGGGGCAGAAGGAGTGGCTTGCAAAAGCGCGTGCGAGGCGTTTAATACGCCGGAGTATTGCTGTAGCGGCGCGTTTGGAACGCCGGACACGTGTAAGCCGAGTGAGTACTCGCTGTTTTTCAAAAACGCGTGCCCGAGAGCTTATAGTTACGCTTACGACGACGGAACTAGCACTTTCACTTGTGCCGGAGCTGATTACGTCATCACTTTCTGTCCTTCTCCTAACCCAAGGTAACATTAAATTATTTCCATTATTTACCAAACAAAAATATGATTTGCTTCAAGTGGAAACAAGAATTAGAATAATTAAAAAAAAAACAAATTGGGACGTTTTGGCTAATTAAAAAAGGTTGGTTCCGATGTTCAGATAATCAATTAAAAAAGTTTGGTTCTGATTCTCTTAGAAGAAAGTCCGGTTTCGATTTTTTTTAATCACATTCAAAAGTTCAATAATGTTGGAGATGAATAAATAAGTTCACCTTTTTGGTTGTGTAACGTTTTGAATGAGGTCAAATCACCGAATAAAAATCATAGCTCATACTTTTTCAGAATGGTCCGTATTTGTCAATTTGTGAAATCATTTGACAAGACGACATTTTACATTTTCACCCGTTGGCATAATTATTATGTCAAACATAATATACAAAAAATATCTAATGTTCTCTGTTGTATCATCATCACATGTATGGTACTATGCATAGATTTTTTTCTTTCTTTCAAACGTCGGTTAACTGTGGCCATGTGTGGTCCAAACACGGCTCTTTTGTTCATATTGCAAATCATTTTAAATATTTGGTTTTTTTTGTTTTCAATTTCAAAACGTCATAGTGATAATTAAATGTTTGTTTTCTTGTGTAATTTGTCTTTCAGTGTGAAGAGTGCAACGAAGGGACTCCAACCCGAAGCGGTTAGCTACTCTGCGGCATCATCTCAAAACGCGTCGCCAACTCTCTCTACCGTGTTTTTGATTGGAGTTTTGGGTTTCGCGTCTTGGGCGTTGCTACGCGTTTGGTGATATCTCTCTCTACGGCGACGTTTTTTTTTTCTAATAACACACCACACCATTCGAGTTTTTTTTTCCTTCTCACCAAGAGAAAGTAAATATTATCGAAGAAAAAAAAAATGAAATGGCCAGAAGAAAAGGTTAAGTTTAGTCGAAGAGTGATTTATTCGAAGTGATGATTTTTAGAACCAACTTATTTTAGATTGATTAGCTTACGGTATTAGTTTCTACGTAATTTTTTTTAGACAAATGTTCTGTCTTTTATGGTGTATGTAGGATATATATAACAGTTTTGCTTCCAGAATTAATTGATTGGTAATGCATATTAGAATTGAAATAATATATAAAGATAATAAAACAAATGAAACTGAAATGGAAGAACCTCAAAAAAATGCCAACATAAATTTGTCAAATATTGAAATCCGATTATCACTAATCTAGATAAGTATATTGATGCTTGTACAAACGAATTGATTTTTCTATCATTTAGTCATCAAACGGGCATATTTTAATATCAAATTGAAGAAATGTATAAGATTTATCCTCTATCTTTATATCCAATCAAAAATAAACTTAACTTAACTAAAGCTATAACTTTAAGGATAAACGTTGAAATTCTTTTAAAAGTGGCGTGTAATCACAATTGTTTAGCAGTATAGACACCATTAAGTACTTAACAGTAGATTAAGATAACACACCCATAAAAAAAAAATTGCTATATTCATAATATGGCGGCGAACATTTCTGTTCCAATTTTCTTTTTCAAAAAGTTGCTATATTTGTTTATCCATCGATCTTTCACAACCAAAATTCCCGTTGACATAAGTATCAAAAAATAGCACAAAGCAGAGTCAGTTGCAGAGGTAAAACAAGTTTGGGACCTTATGATCAAATATTCTCTCCCACTCACACGAAATCACTCCCTTTAGGATTCTCTCTAATTACTCCAGTTTAGGAACGAACTCATGGCTCTGTTTTGCTTTATTTTTTCACTTTACGCCTCTGTTCTTGGATTTATCATCTTCTTGATCCGTGGTGGTCACTGGTCAGCGATCTCTTCGTTTTCTTTATCTAAGTTTCTCTCATTTCATTTTAAATTTGACAATGACGCCAGAAGTACTTTCAGTTGTAGTGAAGCTGATCACACCATCACTTTCTGTCCCAACTTGCCCAGGTATGGCAAAATAAATTGGTCAAAACAGTTTAAATAGATGGAGTTTTAATTTAGTTTATAAGATGAAAGCTTTGAGCGTCTGATTAATGTATTTGTATTGTGTGAAATAGTTTAAAAGTCTTCGAGAGAACCACCTCCTGAAGAGACAGGAGATGCATCTGGTTCTGGAACTGAGTCGAGTACAGATATATGCAACAACAGATAGAAGAACCGTCTTCAGTGCATACTTATTTCGCGGGTATGGCCATTGGAGAATCGACTAGAAATACAGCTTCTTTCGCTCTCCTTTTGACTCTCTGTTGGATCAGCTTGTAGTTTTGATTACTGCTACAAAATGACAAAACATTATAAAAAAAAACTGAGAGAAGCTTTGCCTTTAATATCCTCAATCATGAAGGCAAAGCTTGTTAGATTGGTCATCTTGTGTCATTCTCATTAATTGCATATTTCAAGAAATTAACAGTTCTGAATTCAATGTGCACAAAGAGATATATATGCTTTTCAGAATAAGTTCCAATCATATTGAGGATCACATTTAGACCCGCACACACACAGAGAATCTCAATGATTCCTTTGTCATCTCTAAAATTTCCAAACGGCTATTAATAATTACAACAAGCTAAAGTTTATTTTCAGCACTATTAAAAACCAGAAAAGACAACTAGAAATTAGATTCAAAAAGCCAGATTTAGAATGAAGAAAAGTTTGATGTAGTTCATCAATGACAGTACACTTATCGAGAATCTTATAGCTTTTCTTATTTATATTGTTCTATACAGTATCTTCCTTTTAGACGAACGGCTTTGCCTAACTCGTGTGTATGTGTGGTGTGGACCTCTCTATACTAAAAAGGAAGATAAGAGCATCTTACATAGAGTCAAAAAGGTTTCAACTTTCAAGTGCACCCACTTAATATTATATCCATAAAACACAATATGTTAAGAACAAAGCTTGAGAGATTGGGTGTACCTGCGTTTATTCGCCATCCATAGCCGCAAGTATAACAGGCTTGACTAGATATGATTCGTAATTTGAAGAAGTAAAGGGTAGCAATGATTCTTGTCATAGTTAGGCCAAGCTTCGTCTCCTTTAACAAGCGTCTCATGGCGCTTCCAAACTTGTGCATCGTAGTTTTCAGTTAAGACGTAGTGTAAACCAATGTCTTTAATCTCCTTTAAGAACTTGTCTAAAGAGTCACCTCTCTTAGGACTGAAAAATAATGCTTCGGAGGGTTCTTTGGCTTTAAGCAGCATCTTGATAGTTCTTGCAAGGTGCTTATGAAATTCCTTGAAAAATGTACTGTTGAATCATAAAAATAAAAGTATGTGTCGCGTCAAAGGGATAAGAAGGACATATCGATAATGCTGAAGACTGAAATCAAGAGCAAGAAAAAGGTGAGGAAGGTACCAATCGCTAGCAACAATTATGTCGAAAGTGTTGGTTAACTCTGAAAGTTCATGCTGGTTCCAGTGCAACTCCATGGCTTTCACGCTTGTGCCACCAAATGCCATGGAGTTGGATTCTATGTTACGCTTAATATCTGGATGTTAAGTTAAGCAATGACTCCAAAACAAAATTGAGTTCTGGGTTTCCATACGAGAGAAGACAACTTTGATGAAACAGTATACGCACACCAACAAAACAAGTAGGATACAATTAACTACTTGGGGATTTCCATCTGAGATAACCACTTGTGATGCCTCAGTGGCAGCTGCAATAACTAAACCGGCTAATCCATACCCCGAGCCAAGCTCAATAACTCTTTTACCTCTGCAACATCACAATTATAATATAAGTACACAAAGTTATAAGAACACAGATGCAAAAAACAGTCTTAAAGCTGAACACAGAAACCTGAAACGATCCGGCTGAGACTTGCAAAAGAATGCTAGGACTTCTTCTGAGGGCCACTGACCTGGAAGAATAACAGTTGCCTTTCCTAAGTTATGAATTCATAGATTCACACTCCAAATAACTAGAGACCCCCCAAAAGTAACTAACTCAATGTGTTTGATATATAACACTCTACCGCATGGTTAATGCCAAATCGTATAAGAATATGACATACTACACAAAGCAGAGCAGCAACATTATACCCATAAGTTTCTACTTAAACCAGACAAGGATAAAAATGGAAACTTTATCACATCACAGAGATAGGTTGTCTTCAAAACCAACAATGAGAAAGAGAAACTTACAGACAAGTCCAGTATTATCAATGTTGTATCGATTAGATATCTCGAAGTCATTGAGATCACTGCAATTATCCACTCTTTGTCTGCAAAAATTTACAGAAACAAGCAAACAAACAAAAGCTCTCAGGAGTGGCATATCTACAGAACAAGCCGTCACATTGTTTCAGTTAACAGATTCAAAATCCTAACGTTAGATAGAGCTTCGGAGAACCAGTGATGGGAATAGTGTAGCAAACGCAAGCCTCCCGAGAATGATCTGAGTCTGACTGCAGAGAAGAATCCACCACTTGACACGGAATCAAGTTGAATCCTTGAGAAGCTTTCCTTGAAATCCGCTTGATCTCAGCTTGAGATTGAGAATCTGAAGACCAAAAATTGAGAGATGATGATGATGATCCATTAGCTTTTTTATCAAGACGTGAAATCAAGAGAAGAAGAAAGAAGAGGAAAATTCAAACCAGATCTACGGAGAAGTGCTTGACGAAGAATGTTCCATCTAAGAGAAGAAGAAGAAGAAGAAGTGGGGTCCATTGAACAATCGTTATAGCTTACTCCGCCGGAATCGGAATCGGAATTTGTGTAGCAGCCAAACAAAGAAGACGACGATTTTAACCTTTTCTTTTTTTGGCAACAAATAAATTATTAGCACAGTAACTTTTTTTTTTATTGGGGGTCAACGAAGTCAGTTAAAAAAAAATGTCAACAGCAAAGTTATTTTCATGATGTTAATTATAATTAAATTGAGGACTAAAGTGTAATGTAATATTTTAACGTGGCACAAATATGACTGACACACACAACTGATTACTTCAAAAGTCAAAACCACATTGTTGTCAAAGTGATTAGAGATTTAAACATCTCTTAGGAAGTTAGGAACAAATCTTATTTACTCAGTATAGATTTTTTTTGCCTCATAGTTATTATATAATATACAGTTTAATTACTTTGAACTATATTGATTTATTTTTCAAAAATGTACTTTATGGAGTGATATGGGATGTTGCAATAAGATTTTCTCTATAACATAGTATTTCTATTAATAATGATAAAAATTAACAAGTGGTGACTAAATATGAGGATTTCTAATGCACAATTTCACTTCATTCAATTAAATTACCAAACTAATCATTTTGTATCTTTTATGTTTCTATCTTATCATATATAAAAAGACCTTTTTTTCTTCATGGTTGAGATAAGGTCCTACTGTTAATTAAAGAGGGTTTATAAGGCAATGCATATATATATATATATATACATACAGATTGTTATTTATCATAGTCAAGTATACATCTTAAATACTTATTTTTGTCTGTTTTAATATGACATTATCCATAAACAAATTATACATCTTGATTACCTGATTCTCTTTTTTTTTTTTTTAATATGACACTAAAAATAGAGGAAACACAATAAACTAATTTACATTTATACAGTTATCAAAATAAATTTTGGATATAATTATAATCTATAAAATTTTGGATAATTGTTTAATTATTAGACCGGCCCGGTTTACACATAAAAGAAAAACACGCAACTCCCACGTCTTCCCCTTTCCGACAGCAAGCTTACTTAACAGTTAATCAAGTTAGATTGACTTTCCTCCATTGTTACTAATCTTTTTAACTTTTTTTTCTATTTTTGCCCCAAATCTTTTTGAAATTCTTATAAATAGCCCAACACTTCTTCTTCTTCTTCATTCCGCTTTGTCTTCCTCCTCCCAAATCTCCGGCGACAATGGAATGTTCTGCACCTGCTCCCAAGCTTTACCCATCCGTCGACGCTTCAACCACCGAAGCTCCTCTCCCAAACTCCTCCTCTTCTTCCTCTTGTCCTAACAACAATCTCTATCCTTCAATCAATGTGAACGATCTCGTCAACAACATCCTCCCGGATCCAACCGTATCCGACTCTGCTTCAGCTCCTCCTCTCGCGACGGAGGAAGTGCTTCTCAAAATCCACGGCGCGATTCTCCACCTCATCGACAAATCTTACAGCGTGGAGCTCGCCTGCGGCGATCTCGAGATCCTCCGTCTTGTTCAGGGAGATATCACCGTCGCGGTTTTTGCTCGCGTCGGTGATGAGATCCAATGGCCGTTGACTAAAGACGAGCCAGCCGTTAAAGTCGACGAGTCTCATTACTTCTTCTCGCTCCGACCCGTTAAAGAATCATCCAAGTCATCGGATCATTCGACTGACGAAGCAGAGAACAACGAGATGCTGAACTACGGATTAACAATCGCTTCCAAAGGTCAAGATCTTGAGCAGCTAGACAAGATCCTAGCCGACTACAGCAGTTTCACGGCTGAGGAGAAACAGAACGCGTTGGATTTGACGGCGGCGAAGGAGACGTCACCGGAGGAGCTGAAGGGAAAGAGGAAAAAGATGGTGCAGAAGCAATGTACGGCTTATTGGACGACTCTGACTACAGTGGAATTGCGTCGAAAATGATCGCTGCTGGTTCTGGCCAGTTGATAAAAGGGATTTTATGGTGTGGAGATGTCACTATGGATCGGCTCATGTGGGGAAATGAGTTCATGAAGAAGAAGTTGTCTAAAGCAGATAAGGAGAGAGAAGTTAGTCCTACAACTTTGAAACTTCTCAAAAGGTAACAACAATCTTTGAGACTTTGTTATCATCAACTCAACATTTTAGAGTATTGGGATGTTTGTTTTGAGGTTACTGACTTATTATGTATGTAAACAGAGTGAAGAAGATGACGAAAATGACAGAGAAAGTGGCCAATGGTGTGCTCTCTGGTGTTGTCAACGTTTCTGGATTCTTCTCGAGTTCTGTGATTAATAGCAAAGCTGGGAAGAAACTCTTTGGTCTTCTTCCTGGAGAAATGGTTCTTGCAACACTTGATGGATTCAGTAAGTTGATTTAAAATCTTCATGATTATTATGTGTGGGATGTATATTGGAATTCTCTTCTTCTTATATATATACATTTTTGATGTTGTTTTTTCATAGACAAGGTTTGTGATGCTGTTGAAGTAGCTGGAAGGAACGTTATGAAAACATCTTCCACTGTCACTACCGAAATCGTCGATCACAAGTAAGTAACTGCAAGAAGAAAAAATTACAAAAAACAAAAAAAAAAACTGATTTTGTTCGGATGGTTGATGTTATGAATTTTGTAGGTATGGAGCTAAGACAGCACAGGCGACAAATGAAGGGCTTAGCGCAGCAGGGCATGCTTTTGGAACTGCATGGACCGTTTTCAAGATCAGACAAGCTCTTACTCCCAAGAACGCCATGAAGCCATCATCACTGGCTAAAACCGCACTTAAAACGGCAGTTATAGGAAAAATTAAGGGGAAAAAGAGTTCTTAGTAGAGGCTGATGGATGTTGTGTTGTTTGTACATCATTCTTATTTTGCCTTGGTACATAATTAATTATAAGCTATATAGGTTTCTAAAAGATTAGCAGTTGATGCAATTGTGCTAACTGCTTAGTGTTTTGATTTTTTTCAAGAATCATAAGAATTATATACAGCCATAGATACAATATTAGATATTGTGTTTGATTGGTAATCGCAAAATAGCATAAAAAGCGAGTTTGGTGTTTTGTTGGTATATAGTTTTGAAGAATTCATTGATTTTGCCTATGGTGTTGTCTCAGTTGTTCCAAGTAGTGAAACTGAGTCCTATATTAGGTACACTGGCAAAAAAAAAAAAAGGATTAAAACTTTAAACAAAATTGAATTTATCGAATCTCTAACTATCAAAATCCTATTAGTAATCACACCATTTTATAAAATTTAACATAAATAAGGAAAAACAAAAACAAAACCTTAATAAAATAAACGACAAAAGTTTTTAAAATTTCAAAAATCAAAATTTTAAAACTATCCTAAAAAAAAAATTAAAACCTTGAATGCTAAATGTACAAAATGATTCAAAAACAAGTTAGATTTATGGAATCTCTAACAATCAAAGACTGGATCCAAAATCTGGTTAGTAATCACATCATTTTGTAAATTTAGCATAAAAAACAAAAACAAAACAAAACAAATCATAAAAACTTTTAATATTCCAAAAAAAAAGAAAGAAAAAAAAACTATCCTAAAAAACAAAATTAAAACTTTGAATGCTAAATGTATATAATAATGTGAAAAAATTGGATTTATGGAATCTCTAACAATCAAAGACTGGATCCAAAATCCTGTTAGTAATCACATTATTATATACATTGCATAAAAATCACATCATCTTGTCAATTTAGCATAAAAAACCAAAACAAAAACAAAACTTTGCATAAAAATAAAAAATAATAAGATGAGATAGAGAATAGACCGTAATTCTTAATGGGCTTGTGAGTATTTTGGCGTGCTGAAAACCCTATTGCTTAATGGGCTTGAAGTTGAGAGAATCCAGTCCAAAAAGCTTCTCTTGCTCCTCTCCTCCGATCACTTCCTCTGTCTGTCGTTGTCGAGTGTCACCGATCTCTCTTCGGTCAATACGTGATGATCTCTCGCTAGAATCGTTTTGGATTCTTCAAACAGTTACGAAAGATTCTATGACGTCACCGGAGAAATCTCATTCTCTTGAACCGGAACCTATGATGCCTTCTTCTTCCTCGTCTTGGATTACGTCTTTGTTGAAGATATTGATTGTGTGATCTTCTTATCACTCACCGTCTTATGATCCGACATAACGAAAGCCAAATACGAATCAAAGCATCATCATCTTCCCATCAAATTGCATCTTTCTCTCTTATTGTAACTCATTCGTGCCTTTTTTTTTTCTTTTTTTTTTTTTTTTGGTTCTTCTCTGTGTTTGGTGGAGATTAAGATTGAGAGATCAGAGGTCCCGAGTCTATTTATAAACGGATGATCATATGTATGTAATGTATGACCGACTCAACAAGTTTCCTTTTTTTAAAGGTTAGGAGAAAGTTCGGAGCGAAACCGAACCTAACAACACAGGCTCGGGTAACAACAAGTAGTTTAAGATAGATAAAGTGAGGCCTGAATGCTACCGTAAGGCCCAATAATATTTAAATAGACAAGATGTGGCTTTTGGTCCAATTTGATACAACACTGCATGCCGTTTTCCCATTCTAAACCGGGATTAATGTTAAACAAACTGATGATGTCACATGCTTTGCCGGTTTTATGCAACTGGAATATAAACTACACGTCGTTTTATGGTAAGCAAAACAGAGTTGGGTACATCATGGCTTCGTCCCCAGAGGCCAGAAGAAGTTAAGAAGAGAAATTAAAAACCTGAATCGCCTCTTAAAACTAGAGATTTGGAAATTGGTTCGGTCCGTCTGACCAAATCAGCAAAGAAGGTCGGAAGATCAGGAACGCCAAACAGAGGAACCCTCTTCTCCGCCATGAAAGAAGATTACGAGGTTGCGGCTGATGATTTCTCTATTTCTTTATTCAACTTTTTTTCTGCCAAAAGTTGAGCTCTGAGTTGATGAACACGTACCTTATTTCCCACCGAGAAACACTGCCTCAAATCCACCCACAACTGGTGAGCATTGGAAACAAAAGTAACAGTGGATTTGACTTTGGACTCAATCGAAGTATGAATCCAACCCACAATCATAGAGTTAACTGTTTGCCAATTTTCAAAATTGACATCAGTGCTCAATGGTTTTGGTATGGTACCATTGATAAACCCCGTTTTACGCTTAGCCTGAAGAGCATTAAACATCTCAGTGGACCATTCATTGTAATTATCACCAGTCAACATGACGGAGGTGATCATAGCTCCAGGATTATCCGAGTTGGACAAAGTGTAGGGAGACACCGTCTCCGGAGTAGGTCGCTGCACTGCAGGAGCCTGCTTCAAAGATGATGAACTATCATCTATTTCGGACATGATTTCTTGTCACGAAAAAAAATAAACTTGTTCTTAACATAAGAAAAACAAAATAAGAAGAGTTTAGCGGAAGAAAAAAAAATTTAGAGAGGCTCTGCTACCATGAAGAATTAGGTATTGAACTGAGTTGTCTTTTATTCACAAACATTACAAAGATATTTATACATGGTCAACGATAGGGTTTCTAAGTTAACATACATCGTCATTGACGTAAACATTACGACACAAGCCCATAACACAAAACCCAACCCATAACCTCAATACATAACTACTATAAAGTAAGATGCACGATTATTCCCAACTAAAATCACATGGAGACAATTCACCTAACAACTAAAACAACAGTTTGTCTATCTTTATTATTACATCCAATAACAAGACGTCGTTCCCTCTTTACTTTTACAACCATGACAATGACATGATGCATAAATTATTAAATTAGGTTGTGTTAGTTAGTTGAAATTTTTGCTTACGAAAAATTCGATTTCACTTAATTCGTCAGCTGCGTAATGTAAAACACAGTCGAGATAATAAAAACGTTTCATAGGCGTGCAAGTGAAATATTCCCACACGTTCATTGCATTTAAACAAGTATATCGTCGTAAGCCAAAGTTAATGTGTATATATAAATTTAAACTTTCTTAAGGTATTCTTTCACATGATTAGGTACATTAGTATAATTTGGATAGACCTCTTAACATTTTTAAAATATTAACTTAAATGCTCTTGTAAAACGCACTACTGACTACAGCACTAAACAATACCAATAGTGCAAATGGGTAGTTGACATAAACGTTAGTGCATGTATTACCGGTAAAGGAACGACTTTATTAAACAATACACTTTTTAAATATGTATATCCTCAATATTTTACTGGATTATCACAAGACAATAGAGATTAATACAAACTATACGATTACAACTTTTGTTTTTGTTATTGGTCAGTCTTGGTTAGCATTGGAATTTCATTTGAAATTTTTGAGTTTAATGTGTGAGTTATTAAAAAAGAAGAATCAAACGTACATTTACAAGCTGGTTATATAAATAAATCAATATTTTGGCAATTGTATTTGTCATGAAGCTAGCAACTGTAGTATTTAGGGAAACTACTATTATCATGCCAAAATCAGTAATATATCTTTGGAAAGAAAAAATGGTTAGATCTATAGAGTAAAACGCATGGTATATAGGCACTCTCAGAAAAAGATAGAGGGCGAAGCAGTCATACTCCACCAAGGACCACCACCACCCCCACCAATGTCCACCCTTCCCACATATGCATAATGTATACGTGCCAAAATCTCTCTAGATCCCACATATGCATTTATATACTTTAGATTTTGGTCTCAAAACCGAAAAATTATCCTTATGAGAAAATACTCGATTATTAGTTTACCGTCCGTTTCGCCAGCTGTGTAGAAAAAACAATCATGGTGATACACGTGCAGCAAGATCGGGGAAAACTAAATTAAACTAAAGTCTATGTCGAATACTAAAAAGACATAATTACCATAACTGCAATTCAAAGACAAATCAATTCCAACCGAAAAAGAGACTAAAGGTTGATTTATTTGTGATGGATTACCCTTCCTATCTTTAACAATTATCATTACAGTGAGTCTGCAATTCAAAGACAAATCAATTTTCAAGCCATCATATCTCACTTCTATTGCATTATAAACACGCATTATTTTCATACTATATATGCGTATTATTTTACAGAATGTCTTATATACTAACACGGTATCATAAGTAAGCGGTCCACTAGAGTCTCTCATTATGGACAAAGTGGACTCAATCCAAATGTTTATTTCTAAAACACACAATCTTAATCGTAACATTGATACGAACTATCAAGCTAAGCTAGCTATAAGATTACTAGCTAAAATGTTTGATATGCAACCTGCCAGATTTTTATTCCAGGAGTTTCGTATCTTTAAAATGTGAAAATGTGTTTGTCGTAGTGTCACGCCGTAGGTACCTGCGACAACCAAATGAACAACAATAGTTGCAGGTGCTGCAACCACAAGTACTTGCGAGGATGAAACGAACATGCCTTTAAAAAAAATATGTTTCTACATTTTAGATTTTAGTCGTTGGAATTGTTCATAGCTTCATATACATTCAATACGTAAAACAAACAATAAAAAAAGTTCGATCGACGTCGTTGTGTAGCCTAATAAGTATAACGAAGAATTTACATTATTCGTTTCATATGTAGTCATTTTTTATGCCGACAACAAAGAAGTCACATTTACATTGCTGTAAGACAAAACTTAACCGGAAAGTAAATTCAGTATATAGTTCCAACGGTGTTTCATAATCTTACATTCCGACATCTTTATCAATGTACTTACTTATAGTATTAGTCTAAATCGCAAACTCCGAGATCTTATTAAGGTATCATAGTCTACACACTCTACAGTACACAAAGTATTACTAGTTTACAACTGTGTCACGTACAATCAACGTGTAACAAAACACATTTAAGCTAGGATTAAATAGAGTATGGTTAATGATTTTTATTAGTTTTAAAGTAACTGAGGGCATAATGGTAAATAGAGAGAGTTGGGCAGGGCTTATGGGTAAAAAAATGAAGGAGGATGTGGGGGGGATCTTGAGCTCCGACGAGTGGCAAGTGAAGGTGTGGGGAAAGCAACATAAATCGACAAAAACAAACCGTCTTCTCAAAAATACGACTCTATCATCTCTGCCTCTGGCTTTAAATCTCTCTTCATCGCTTGCAGCAGAGAATCTTCTCTCTGCTCCTCATTCGAAGACGACGACCAAGAAACTTCCAAGTGATTTTGCATTTTCCTGGAAACTTTTTTTCTTTTTCTTTTTGGTAATTCCCAGACTTCAGTAGTGTTATTCATCTTCTTCTTTAATAAAATATTTAGTCTTTGTTTAGAAATCCGTGAAAGAGAAAAAGTATAACTGTTGCCTTCCTTCAATGCCATCATGTGAGCATTCCGATTTTGTTTCCTCTCTCTCTCTCTCTCTCTTAATTCTTTTTTTTTTTTTTTTTTTAATTTATATATATTTTTCCATTTGACTTGACTCTCGGCGGAGGAGTTTCTCGCCGGCGAATTTGTTTTACTCGGCGGAGGTTAATAAAAACTGTTCATTGTCTTCCCTCTTTTTGCGCTTCTTTTACTTTTTTTTTTTTTTTGGTCTTTGGATTTTTTTTTACTCTTTCGCTTTCGTCAGCTTCAAGTCTTCAAAGATAAAATCATCTTTAGGGATTTTTTTTGTTTTTTTGGTGTTTTGAAGTTCTTTGACGTAGAAAAAAGCCTAAGGAAGGACCTTGAGAATCTCTTTTGATTTGGTATCTATCTTCTCTTATGGACTTTTCTTTTTTGCTTTTGTTGTCGCAGTCGAAGACACTGCTCCCTTCTTATAGCCAAGTCTCTCGCTTCACTCCCCCCCCCCCCCTCCATTACCATATGATGCGGCGGTGACCTCTGATTTAGCGGTGGTGCTCGATCTCTATCACTAATGTCGGCGTTGTAGAGAAAACTCTGGATCCAACTCTCTGATTTCGGTAATTTCCATAAAACAAGTAGCTCAGTAAAGGTAAAATTTCGTAAAAATCTCAGATAATTCCGATCTTGGGATTGGTTGAGAGCTGCTTTTAACGCAAGTGATGATGATGAATCAGGAACGGGTTGGTTGATCGAAGAAGAAAATGTCACATTCATGGGATGGTCTTGGAGAGATTGCGTCAGTAGCGCAGCTGACTGGTTTAGATGCCGTCAAGCTGATTGGGCTCATTGTTAAAGCTGCCAATACCGCTTGGATGCACAAGAAGAACTGTCGTCAGTTCGCTCAGCATCTCAAACTCATTGGGAATTTGCTTGAACAGCTCAAGATCTCTGAGATGAAAAAGTATCCTGAGACTCGTGAGCCTCTCGAAGGGCTTGAGGATGCTTTGAGGAGGTCTTACCTTCTCGTCAATAGCTGTCGTGACAGGAGTTATCTTTACTTGTTGGCTATGGGTTGGAACATTGTTTACCAGTTCAGGAAACATCAGGATGAGATTGATCGTTTTCTCAAGATCATACCGCTTATCACCTTGGTTGATAACGCTCGCATTCGGGTAACTTTTTTTCTTGAGTTATGGTTTTAAAGTTCTTTTTTGATTTATGGTTTGCTGAAATTTGGATGATTTTGTACAGGAGAGGTTTGAATATATTGATCGTGATCAGCGCGAGTATACTCTGGATGAAGAGGACAGACATGTGCAAGATGTTATTTTGAAACAAGAATCCACGAGAGAAGCAGCATCAGTGCTGAAGAAGACTCTCTCTTGCTCATACCCTAACTTGCGTTTCTGTGAAGCTCTCAAAACAGAAAACGAGAAACTGCAGCTTGAACTTCAGCGTTCGCAGGAGCATTATGATGTGGCTCAGTGTGAAGTCATTCAGCGTTTAATTGGTGTTACACAAGCTGCTGCTTCTGTTGATCCTGACTCTGAGAAGGAGCTCACGAAGAAAGCTTCCAAAAAAGCTGAGCGTACCTCAAGCATGAACACAGAATATTCTTATGAAGAAGATACTCCTAAGAAAAGCAGTAGTCGTGCAGCCTCGAGGTTAGAATCTCCAATTTGTTCTGCTCAAAGATCCAAACTTCATGTGCTTTCTTTAAATGCAACTTGTGTTATTGTCCAATTACAAGAGATATATTATTATGTGATTAAGGAAGTAAAATCTCCAATACCTTGCAGTGACTGTAATGCTTTTCATGTTTAAAGGCTAATATTTGGTCCTATGTTTCTGTATAACGTCGGTTACATAATTGTTCTATGCAGATCCGCTTCTAATGTTTCATCGGGGCATGATCTACTTTCACGAAGAGCATCACTAGCAGAACACCATGAAGAATGGCATACTGACTTACTTGCTTGTTGCTCGGAACCTTCTCTTTGTATGTCCCCACTTCTTGTTTCCAGTGTGATTCCACTTTGTTTTCTCCGTTATATAGAGGATCGTTGTTTCACATTCCATACTTTCTTGTTATCTGAAAAGTTGTGAATGATTGACTGATGGTACCACAGGCTTGAAGACATTCTTTTTTCCATGTGGTACTTTGGCAAAGATTGCCACTGCAGCATCTAACAGGCACATCTGTAAGGGATATACGAACACTGTGACTTTATTATTATTTTCAAGTTGGTAGTTAAAACATGTGAAAACTAATAAGCAACTCTGTTTTGCTTTTGTTTCTCCCAGCTTCAGCTGAAGCATGCAATGAGCTAATGGCATATTCTTTGATACTTTCGTGCTGCTGCTACACTTGTTGTGTAAGGAGGAAACTCCGGAAGACACTAAACATCACGGTACATTTTCTTTCACTCCCTTGAATACTAATCGGTTTTAATAAGCTTTGTGATACCAAACATCCATATGCTTCAAAGAAAATGGTTATCATTTGCAAACCAAATACAACAATTATGTTCATGAAATTATGGTTAATGATTAAGTTAGTCATCTGCATCAAATCTCTAGTAAGTAACTATCATGGTATGATATGAAATGATTGAGAGTGTGAAATGTCTTTTGTTTTATGTCACACAATCAATAGATGGGATGAATGCATAATTAATGTTTTCTGATATGGCAGGGAGGGTTAATTGACGATTTTCTATCCCATGTGATGTGTTGTTGCTGTGCTCTTGTACAAGAACTGAGAGAAGTTGAGATTCGTGGGGCTTATGGTATACATTACATACAATCAATCATCTTAAGAATATATTTAATCTTAAATCTTTGAAGGATGAATAATGATGTCTCTTGATATCCTCGCAGGTATGGAAAAAACGAAAATAAGTCCGCCTTCGTCGCAGTTCATGGAACATTGAAATTCTTAAATTATACAAAAGGTGAACAGAACAACGGTATGTTCTTGTCTCTATGGATATGACAATAGATTCTTCTTCTTCTTCTTCTTCTTAATACTCACACTTGTGTTTGTTTTGTGTTGTTGAGTCGTTGTCGTATGTAAATTAGTTGTTTGGGATTCTTATGGAAATTTCAGAAATTTGTGTTGTGTGTATCATAATAGACTAACTAATTTTCTAATTCTACTTTTATCACATGCTTAAGTTAAGGGTATATCCAATTGGAACAGACTTGTTTTTAATATGAATTCAGGAATCGTATGCTATCTGTTAAGGGGTCTGAGTTATATCACCAGTCACTACCATGGCCAAAAGTCTAAAGCATCGACAAAGAGATTGATAGTCGCCACCATGGCCAAAAGCCTGAAACATCGACAAAAGAATTGATATGACTGATGATGATTCTCTTGTTCCCAAATTGGACATATCTTGTCGGTTTCTTTTTAATGGATGGTTGGTTTTACATGTTTTACTTTTACGTAAAAAAACGTTTATTATCAAACCGTAAAAAGTAATCGTTTCACCGGTAAGGGTAGACTCGTAATTCAACAGATATCATCTTCTTCCCCAATTTTTTGTTTCACACTAAACCCTAGTTTCAGACAAAGTAGAGACCTTTCCAAACGCCTAAACCAACATCAGCCGCGGCCAACCACCGCGCATAAGCGTTTCGACGCCGCAAAGGCTGAGTTAATTCAAACTCTGTCCCACCCTCTTCGACTCTTAAAGCATCTATCGCGACGACTATATATCTCTCTCAAACTGGTAATTAATCATTAGTTTCCTTGTTTGATTCTCGAATCAAAAATCTAGGTTCTGTTTATTAGATGTGTTTGTTTCGATTATGAATCTGCTCACATCTCTCTCTCTCTCTCTTGATAGCAAGACTTAGCAATTTACAGTGATTACATACTGATTTGAGTGTAACAGACTAATGATTACGTTTAGAGTAACAATCTCTTAATAAGCTTGTTAATGGCGGAAACTGGTTTTGTCTCATGAATTAGATGTTGATTGTATTGTCTACTCTTCTGTGTTCTATTTCCTAATCTTAATTTTGCCATCATCTCACTGTCTCAGCTGGCTTGCGAATTAGGACATGGCTTGTAATTCCACAGGCTGTGAGTCTGGTTGCTATGACCGTGAGAAGGATAATGGAAGCAAGATTGTGGAAGATGCAGTAGTTACTCAGGAGAGTGTCTGTGTCAAGTGTAAATGCAATGAGCCTATGACCTTTGGGGACGGTGGCTCAGAAGATGGAAGGTTCTGCGCCGAGTGTTTTAGGAACAATGTCTTTGGGAAGTTCCGTCTCGCTGTTACTTCTCATGCCATGATCACTCCTTCAGATAACGTTCTTGTTGCTTTCTCTGGCGGATCATCTTCCAGGTTTCACTCTCATCTTTTCTTTTTTGTTTGATACGTTAGTGATTGTTGTCTAAACGTAGCAAGTTTAATGTATGTTAAGGGTTGCTCTTCAATTTGTTCATGAGTTGCAAATCAAGGCTTTGAAGAATTACGAGGCGAGTCGAGATAGATCTTTACCTGTCTTTGGCGTTGGTGTTGCGTTTGTGGATGAAACTGCAGCTTTTCCTGCTCTCTCTACGGAAATGATTGATGCAATTGAGTGGATTCGATCTACTGTGTCAAGTTTGTCTCCACCTGCAAAGGGTCTCCATGTTGTTCCTATCGAAAGCGTCTTTGGTTCAGACTCGCTTGACCCACGAGATAGGCTTGTAAAGCTTTTAGACTCTGTTCCTGACGATACGGGAAAAGAAGACCTTCTGTTGCATCTGAAAATGTTGTCTTTGCAAAAGGTTTGAGATTATATTGTTCATGTTTCTTTTCGAAACAAATCAGGCTTGGAACTATCTTTTTAATTGATATTGCTTGATAATCCATTTTAGGTTGCCTCTGAAAATGGGTACAACAGATTAGTGGTTGGATCATGCACGTCGAGAATTGCTTCACATGTTCTTACGGCTACTGTCAAGGTGTGTTGCTTGTCTTTTCTCTGGTTTAGTTTTCTATAATTGCATTGTAGAGTTTATGCCATAGAGCGTTTGCAATGGCTACCTCAAAGAATGTACATATTTAGGACCTGACGAATTACATCAGTAAAAATTTAATTCAATACCAAGTTTATATGTACTTTGTTTGGACATTCTGTTTAGACTACGCTCCATTAGAGTTTTGAGTTGTATTGCTTTTTCTTTCTTGAGACAGGGACGAGGTTATTCACTATCAGCAGATATTCAGCATGTTGATGCGAGATGGAAGGTTCCCATTGTACTTCCACTTCGAGATTGTGTTAGACAGGAAATAACTAGACTCTGCCTTTTGGATGGGTTCGTATATTGGCTACCTAGTCTATTATTATAGTGAACCGTATTCTTGCATAATCCAACTGTTGAGTGACGTCTGACATATTCTGGGCAGGGCAGTCTAAAGACTGTGGAGTTGGCTTGTCGTTCTCAAAGCGGCATCAATGATTTGGTGTCTTCCTTTGTCGCTCTGTTGCAGGTTCAAATCAAACTCATCGTCTGCATATAATTTAATGCATGCATGGCTGCCTGTTACTTTGTTTTTGCTGATCTCTGAGTTTTATATATGTTGCGCAGGAAGAAAATCCTTCTCGCGAATGCACTATTGTACGGACAGCTGCAAAGCTGACTCCATTTTACTTCAACAAAATTCCGGAGACAGACGACTCGAATGTTCCTATGGCCACGCAGAGGCGCCTAAAGAGATTTAATCTTAAATATGATGGTTCTATGACTACAGAAGCTTTCTGTCCTATCTGCAATGGACCGCAAAACAGATCAGACTCATCGGAGTTAGATTATTTTGAAGAAGGCCAGGAATCCGACGCCCTTTATGCTGCTTGCTGTTCAAGTTGCCGGTTTCAAATACTTCCACAAGATGGATCATCTCGTGAGCAATTCGGTTCATTCCTGCCAGATCACATGATTTCCCAAGTGAAGCATCAAAAGGTTAACAGTCAAGCTTATCTGAGGTGGGTAGTATGCAATAACTCTGATCTCAAACTTGTACTCCTTTTCATTAAAACTATGTTCAGAATTATTGGTAGTTCATGTATCTAGAAAGCAGCAGATTTAAAACGAATAGCAAAACTGATTGAAACACTATTTGAAACTCCTAACATCGATTTCTAATTATTATCAGGGAGAAAATAAAAGACTGTCTACTCTTGGACGATGAAGAGGTTGTCTAAATATGCATTTCAGATGCTTGCACAAGGTATGTGAGAGGAAGTTAAAATCCTTTCATGCTTCTTAAGGATATTCTTAGAATGCTAGGATCATCTTGGTTTTAATTGCAGATCTTATATCAACTTACATGTTACAAATGTTTTACCCCTTCTCGTACAATGATTGTTTTGATGTGAAATCACCGAGCAATTGAATGACATTTTATATCCACCTATACAATACAAGAATAATGGGGAGCAAGCTAGGCATTATTGTAACACAAGTAGTAACCTGTCATGGGGAGTGCCGGGATGATACTTTGGATGAGAGTAAAGTTTTGTAATATTTCTATGGGCAGAATCAGATACCCACGAGTGTTAATCCAGAACACAAGTTTCTCTTGGCACCTAATTGGTTTATAAGCAATCTATGTAAATTGCAAAATTATAGACACTGATGGACGAATCATCACGATGTTAGAATTGAGGGCATCAATTGAGAACTCTAAAAGACAAGGGCATATATCTGAAAACTTTCTCCGCGAAGTATTAAAACATTAAAGGACCGTTTTGCAATTCATAAGAATATAGTGGGATCTTTAGAAACTTTCAAATTTATTGGGGAGGTTTTGCGTTTTACTTAAAAGTCCAAAACCATCGCTCTATTCGTAACGCCGGACGATTCTGCCGGAGATCGGAAAATAGGGAAATCGGGGTAAAAGATCAAAGCTTTGACAATGGTGAGATTAAGCAGAGTGCTGCTAAAAGACGCCGGAAACGTAATCGACAAGACCCTCTCGGAGATTCTAGTGTGCCCTCTCTCTAAGCAACCTTTAAGGTTCGATCTCTCTCTCTCTCTCTCTTTCGATTTCTATATAGCTTCTTCAATTTGGATTGGTCCCGAAGAAAATGTTGAAATGAATTGGTTTCTGATAGGTTTTGCGAGAAGACGAAATCACTTGTCAGCGATACTATTGGTGTCTCTTTTCCTGTAAGCTTTCTATGCCAATTTCAATTTCAATTTCAAAGCTTTTTGATTTTTCGATTTTGGATGAGTTGATGATTGTTGCTAAAGATGCTTTTTGTTATGTTGATAGACGTAACTCTCCAAGCAGTGAAATTGTACCAGATAACATATATATGCTTTCAGAATTATTATATCTCTTATTCAATGAACATGTTCTGAAACTAACTTTGATATTTTTAGGAATTGTCAGATGAGAGATTAAGATGTATATATATATATATAGCTTGATTCTTTACTATTTCTTTCATTTGCCTCATACTGAACAAAGTATAAAAATGAATTTATGCTTGGTGTTGATTTGGGATTCACTGATGGAATGATGATGGGATTATGCTAAAGTGATTGGTCGGCCGTTTTCTTATTCTTCTTCTTCTTCTTTTTAGATTTCACTTCATGTTCACGATTCAGTGTTTTAAGATTTGGTTTTGCTTCTTAATCATATTATTAGTTATTCCCCTGTTCTTTTAGCTTTCACTTCATGTTCACGATTTTACTGTTATTATCTCTTAACACGCTAGATGAAAGGTGGGATTCCATGCTTGGTTCCAAAGGATGGAAAAATACTTGAGGAGGAAAGTGAGGCATCCAAAAAAAATATAAAATGATCAGAGTGAAAAGGTAATATATAACTTGCATCTGCAGCGACTTATCAATGGTTCTTTCTGTCTTCACATTTTAGGCTTGTGAGCTCTTTTAAGTTTTGATGGGAAACATTGATGTACGCAATTGAAAGACAGTGTGGGAGTTGTAGTTTCAGGGGAATGTAACTACCTTTTCTTCTTTTGTTTCTTGAAATCTAGGATTCTTATTGACTGGAATGAAAGTAAAAGCATGATTTATAGTATTGGATACCCTATTCGAGGGGCTCTAAGTTAAGTTTTACCACATAATGTGAGGATAGATTCTAGTCACAGTCCCACTTTTGGTAACTATTCTTCTCTATCTTGATGCCACTATTTTTACACCATATTAGCTCTTGATGTCCACTTTTGGTTGGTAAAAGAATACACAATAAAATAACAACAACCAAAAGTGGATCAATAAGACTTATCACTTTCAGGTAATTGAGGTTGGACCAAAAGAAGATAAAACGATTTTCCTGATAAACCAAATGAACATCAACACACACGCCTAGTGTTTTTGATGGTGACCAGTTGTAGCAAAAGCTATTTTATAAATAAAACGTGGCGAGTGACTAGACTGAATAAAAAACTTATCGTGTTCTCTCTTGACCAACCAAAAAAGTTGGGTGACTTAATTCCCATTGGCTTGGAGGTTTCAGTTTCATAGTGCAAGTTGTTGGCTTGTATGGTAGCCAGCCAAAGGAATGGCAATTTATGTGATAATGTGACAGGGTGAAAATTAAATGTTAAGTGATAGGTCCCCTTCTCACTTTTCTCTGCCATTGTCATCATTTATGTGGAGCACTGTTTTGTCTATTGGTCATTGGAACATTGGCTTCTAGTGACAACCAAATTGGTTAAACAGTAACACATAATTTTTTTTTCTTACTAGTATTAGAATAGCAAGTAGAACATTACTACAAGAATACAAGTAGAAGTTAGTACAGAAGTGAAAAAAAAAACTCAAAAGGGGTTGCATAATAACGACAGAACATGAAGAGAAGCCCCAGGACAGATGTTCCTGTGCCTTAGGAAATTGAAAGATCCTTTTCTCTTTCAGGGTTGTTTTTTACATCATCTTTCTTTCCCCTACAATATCTTGGTTCTACAAATTTAGCTTAGTTATACTTATAGGTAGCCAAAAAAAGGTACAAACATTTCCATTTTTTCATTTCTTCATAAGACAAGCTCAATCCCCAAAAGAGAAATAAGGACTTGTAGATTTCTCAAAATGGAGCTGTGAAAGACCGTTGTAGTGTGTTCTTTTTGGGTTGCGGATTTGCTGCAGCCATTCTTAACTGCACACATACCCACACAGAACTGAAGTATCAGAATCTTATTACTCAAATTGTCATTGGAAAAAACAGCGTGCAAAAACAAACATACTGCAAGTAATGCAGAGGCTGTCTCTTCCCTTATAAGTTGGTTTAAGATATGAGTTAAGCTATAAGGATTCGAACTATTAATAGAGTGCTTCCAAAGGGCAAAACAATAAGAACATCTCTCGGCTTGTTTACCTGATCTTGTTGTCTCTTGAGCCTTGCATTTTCTGCCTGCAGGTGAGCAACTTCAAGTTCTAACTCGTTTGTATAAGCCTGCAAGTGAGAAACAAAAGGTTTCATCAGAAGCATTTTGATGGCATAAGTACATTTTTTTTCTTCCCTTTGATATCCTTGAGTAGAAAGGAGAAAAAGAGAGACACATTCCTGTTTCCTAGCTCGGGAACGAGCCGCAGATTCTCTGTTCTTGATCATGCGCTTATGTCTTCTATTCCCTGTACCTTCATTGGACTCTTGGCCTCTTTTCTTACCAAAACAAGTGGATGTAACCAGAGCCTCAAAAGGGGTGTTGAAGGAAGGAATGTTTGAGAGGTTATGGTGACTCTGAAGGTTGGAGTTTGGGGTAACAACAAGAGGATCTTGATTATCGAGAAACTCGAAGCCAGCGCCGGAATTCAAGCTCAGAACAGTTGCAGGAGGTGGAAAAGGAGAGCTGCAGAGAGCAGTGACAGTGGTGGAATCGCCATTAGAAGCAGAACCCATGGCCAGGCTTGTAGGTGCTGGTTCCTCGTTCAAAGGTCCGTTGAGGAAATCTTGGAAGATCGAGTTAGGGTTTTGGTTCTGGTGGTTGTGGCTCCTGAAGCGTGGCTCATGGTTGTGCTGTGGATGTTGGCTGTGGTGGTTGATGTGGTGGATAGAAGCAAGGTTGATGTCTTTCCAAACTTCTTCCATGGTGATTAGAGATCTCTTCTGGGTTTGAGAGTCTTGTGAGGGTAAAGGAGATGATGATGAGGTTGATGATGATGATGAAGACGACGGTGATGAGGGTGAAATGGAAGAAACCTTGTTTAGAGTCTTGTTCTTGTATGTAGCAGAGACTCTAAGGTTCCTCTGATGCTTTGCTGATGACAACATTGGAAAAGAGAACAGAACTGAACCAAACAACACAGCTTTAGTCTTGGTGTCAATTGTCTTGTAACCTACACGCAGATAGAGAGAGAAAGAAAGAAAGAGGTGAGAGAGAGTAGTGAGTAGAGAGCTCAGAGAGGTTCTTGACTTTCGCCGGTCATTTCTGGAATGATGGGTTGGGTCCAGACTCCAGAAGTAGAGACAGAGGCATTCAACTATTCCAAAGTTTTAAAATTATTTATTTATTACAAAAAAAAGAAGAAAATTTCCATTACTATGTAATTAAAAGTGTTGATGTCTTCAACGTCTAAAGTATTATAAAGATCAAATGTTTGATAATTTTTTGTTTTGTTTTGTTAGTTTTTAAAAAGTGAAGTTAGTGAACTATTTTCAATTTTCATGATCCTTAAATGTAAAGAGTGAGTGGGGGAGAGATGCTTGAAAAAAGGCAAGCAGTATAAATTAACTTTGGTTTTATCTTAAGGCTTTTCCAATATCACATCCCTTTAGGATCATTATCAACTTTCAAATTATGACTTTATTGTTCTTGTTTGGATTTATGCGAAATTTACCAAAATACATTTTGTGGGTATTGCAGAAACAAACATTTAAAAATAATATTAGCATACAAAAGCTAAAATAAATACTCGTTTCACTATTCACAAAAAAAAACACCTTACTACCTATTAAACCAAATGAAAAAAAAAAATCATATTGATAAGTGATAACAAGAATATTTTTTTATGTTTTTGTATATATAAATATTTGAAACCAAGATAAAATATAATCCAATATAAATAGTACTCCCTCCGTTTCAAAATATAAGATGTTTTAGAGAAGTTTTTTGTTTTTTAATATAAGATATTTTCAAGTTTCTGTACAACTTTTAAATTAGTTTAATATTTTATATTATGCAGTATTATTTATGATTGATTGAACTTGTTAAAACTAAAAACTTCTTAATCTGCGTGCTTTGGTTAAAACATTCTATATTTTGAAAAAGAGGAAGTAGTACTTGTTATGTCGTTCGTATATAATTTTATGTAAAAAGTTTTAAAAGTTTTAAACTCTGAAAAGTACTATTTGTTTAGTACTTTATGTCTGTTCAGAGTCTTTAGACTTATTTTATGGAACAATTAATGTGAAGGCACATAATTTTACCAATTTTACAACCGTTCGATGTCTTCCAACTTTTTCTTAATAGCACTACACAAATTTACACAATAATACTATTTGATTGTATGTATTATTCCAAGTGCATTTAAATTGAAAAATGGGTTTACTGTTGATTTGTTACCCACTTCAAATCATTGGTGTCCATGTCATCCAATGAGATTTTATCACTGTATCAGATAATCTGGTTTACATGGATAGGGAAATCAATTTTGTGGGTCTGAATATAAACAAACATAACAAAGTGGATAGTGTTAAACCAATTTTTATACCAAAATTATTTGGTTTGATGTGTACATTGTACACACACATTTTATACGACCATATATACTAGATATTTACATTGATTGTTATTTGAGACGAATGGTAAACAAATCAACAAGCCAAGTGGTAGTTGATAAGAATTAATAGATCTTTGTCATACGCAAGAATAAATAAACAAGATATGTTACATAATCCCTCCATCCAGATATATCTAGATATTCGAACATATATATGTGTCCGCCCGTATCTAAAATGGTCAGTCTCCAAGTGCATATCTAGTCACACTTTTCATTTTGTTTCTCCTTCACTGCAAGTTGATTTATACTATATATTATAATATAATACGATATGTGGTCTTAAGATTCTATTCAACATGTATTAACTATTCAGTTTTCCGTACACATATATGAAATCATATAATATATTTTTTTCTCTGGCGTGAAAGATTTTGAATAGAGAGAAATAAAATAGCCCTCAAGGAAACGTCCCATCTTTGAACATGCAAAGAGTACAACATTTTAGAGAAGCTGAAGCCTACTGAATTAACTCAAACAAAACGCAAACTCCTTAAATAATAATAATACTCACCTCAAGTACTCAAATTTGTTAGAAGATCTTTTCAATTTTTGGGTGAATAGTACAAAGGAGTTTATTATTCAACAAATAAAATATTTCGTTTCTTTTTCAAATCATTTTTTTGGAAAAAAAAAACTCAAAACGAGAGAAATTGGGGATAGTAGTAGGTGACGAGTGAATCGAAATGTCCATAAGTATCACAAACTGTGCAGAAGCTGTGAGCTGTTGTGCGTGAGAGAGAGAGAGTGACATGTCATGTCTCAGGGGATTGAACAGGTGTCAGCACTATATTGTTCTGTCCCAAATTCCATCAAATCTAGTTCTCTGTCTTTTAACATCCTCTTTAGTTTACCTTTAAACAATGCATAAAAATGGAATTTTTTTCTATTTTAGCAAGTTATGGCCTTTGCCCAATAATTTATTCGAACGAGGGACAATAGTCACAATACTATAATATCTTAACGTAATCTTTTCTTGTCATCAAAACTCGAATTGATGATCTTGTTGTATAGAGTATATCATAAATACAATGCTGTTGTTATCCCCTCTTTAATATTTTGGAAGTACATGACTTATTTTTGGTAGACCATATAATAGTTATATGGGTCATTAGTTGGTTATAGAATTAACATATTAATAATTTAAGTATAATATTTGATAATCTTTCGATATTTACGGGTCTACTTTGATTATTGTTAGATCCTATATCGCTTATTTATTCAATTATTCATAATTAATTATTAATTATTAATTATTAATAATAGCAATAGCAATGAATCCACTTTAAGCCTAATCGGGAATAATAATAACATGAAGGAATAAAAGATGATATACACAAATGAAACAAAATATTTTAACTCGAGAAATCTTCCGAGTTCGGTAACCCAAAACATAAAAACTGTGATTTTTGTTAAACTAAACAATATTTCGATTTTACCTAATAATATATACCCTACTTCTATATGCTGTTTAAGGAAATTTGACAAATTTAAATATCTCCCGATTTAAATAGGATTAACTCTGGAGACCCTTTCGACGGCCAAAAATATTTAAAATTAAAAATACCGCTTACACATAGTCTACACAATTTTTTATAATAGATATATGAGTCGAGTGAGTACATAATTGTTTTTAGACTATATAATAGATATATGAGTCATTAATTGGTTATAAAATTAAAACATTAATCATTTTAGTTGTATTTAAGTGTATCATTTGTATAATTTACCTTTACCGGTTTGCTTGATAATCGAGATTCGAGATCGAGATTGATAGGGTTCACTTGATAATCGAGATTTATAGGGTTCGTTTGGTAATCAAGATTTATAGGGTTTACATAATAAACCCTTGCCATTTTAATAAATATCATATATAAAAGTTATTATTTGTAAGATGTACAATTTAAATATCATATCACAATTTAAAGTTATATGTACTTCTTTCCTCATATGCATATCTTATTTACATATTCTATTATTATTTACCAATTAAAATGTAGTTAGTTTTATAATAAAATAAGTTATAAACTTATAATTTGGTTTAAATGTAAAATATCAAGATATACGATGATATTGTTTAATGCTAAAAAATATATCAAATAAAAATATTTAAATTTTTGTTGTATAAAATAAAATTTAACATGTGCTATAGCACGGGTACTAATCTAGTTACCAATTAATTTTAAAATACCTCTTATTAATTTTGACATCAGATGAATAAAAAAACTTTTCAAAAGTTTATATAAATAGAGACTCGTTGGCGAAACAGGGTTTATAGACTCGAAATCGATGGACAAGTGATTTGATTTGATTTGATTTGATTTGATGAAGACTCGTATTTTTTCTTTTTTCGCTTACATTCAAAGTATAAATCCAACGAACAATATGAATGACCCGCGGGTTCCTGACCGTTGGATTCTTCAATTCTACTACAATAATCATCTACCCGTAGGTTGTCTCTAGACCGTACGGACACAAAGTAGTCGTAATAATTTACTACTAAAATTAGCAATAAAGCAAAAAACTTGGAGTTGAAAGAGCCAAAAGAATGCTAACCGTTGGATGATGAAGATGGTGAAGATGCGTACTTGACATCTCCAAAATGGTAAGAATAATTGGGGGACAACCTTTCTATCTTTTGGGTGTGTTTTATGAATTAGGGTTTACTATTTTCTTAGTCTATGAAGAATAGTTCTGATTTTTTTTTAATTCACAGAGATCGTGACATTGAACCTATTCTTGGGTTGTTTCTGTTTATTTTCCACATTTAGTAGGTGAACATATAGATTATTTCGGAAATGTTTGTGTTTGTTTAATTACAAATAGTTATGACTAAATTAAGCAGAGCCTAGAATCATAACTAGATCGTCTTAGGCTTCAGCTATAACGCGAGGGGGTGAGAAAAGTCATTTTTCATTTATTACAAAAACAGAGGGGACTAATTTAGTAGAGCTAAAATATATTACTGATTCGTACGTAAAGTATCAATAATCTAAAAACCTTTATTAGAAAAAGTTCCCCACTAGCTAGTCTAAATGTGAAACACTGGTGTATGCGGAAAACGAATAATTTCGATATGAATTGGGCACACATGTAAAAAGTGAAGGGTAAATTTCACCGTCATACCCTATATAACTTTTGAATAATACACATGATGCATTAACCTTTTTTGTACCCATGAACTTTGTTTTAGTAGGGTTAGTGTAAATAATCTTGCAACCTTTTGAAATCAATGTATGACAAGCTTATAAAAATAAAATTGAGTGTTTTTTTTTTCATTTTTTCGATTGGCTGACTCGGTTCAAATCACTTGGTTACATCAGTTCACCACCATATATGTTTATTTACTAGGATATTAATTATATATAGGGGGCTTCTCTAACAATACGAAAAATCAAAATTAGTATAAAACGTATGGACGAATGGTATTGGTTTTGTAAATAAATACTTAAATAGTACATCTACTGTATATAGTTAAAACTTGTCATGTTATTTCCTCCACTAAAAACATAATCAAAATCCATGCTATTTAAAAACATACACCCGAAGAACCCAATAAAAGAACTACGATCATATTTACATGCCATATGCTCTCGCTTTTGCAAAAAAAAAAAAAAGAGGAAAAGTTATTACTTTTTAATTAAATAGCGACTCTCCGAAAAAATTATTTATTGTCCCATTCGAAATCATACCAAACACAAACGGTACAATGCCAGCAGAGCGTTAAGCACGTGTTTGGTCATGTTTACATCAAAGCGGTAGTAACACAACAAAGATGACCCCGTTTTGTTTTGGTACATGTTTTATGTGTGTCACTTGTTTCCTCTTAACAATGTTAGGTATAATAAAATTCAATAAATGGATTTGCTGCTATTGCTTCACTTTAGCAATCTCTACTTTTTTTTTTTCTCACACCGACGCAATTGCAAAAGAATAAAGGGATTTACTGAGTCTCCCTCTCAAGTAAAGTTTCTTGTTCACTAGTCTTTCTCCTTTCTTAGGTTGTTCTTAAAGAGGCCCATCTCAACAATCAAAATCCAAAAAAGGAATAAAAGATAGAAACCGGGGTGAAGAGAGTATTAGAAAGCAAAACCAGTTAGTCACAGACCATAACGATGGGCTACAAGGACCGATAGTATGTGTAGCAAAAGTAGCATAAGCATAAAAAAAGAAGTTATTAGCATCCAAAAACAACCAAAACCAAAAGATTAAAAAAAAAAACCACAAATATGCCAAACCACAAATATGCTAGCTAGAAGAATCACAAATGTTTGATCCTTTTTTTTCAAATGGGTCTTTCTTCTCTTTATGCTTTTATGCCTTACTTTTTTTCCATTCTTTTTTGGATTCCCCTTCATTATTGTTTTTTTTTTCCTGATTTTCGGCAGGACAAAATAATATATTCATGTCCATCACTCACCAACAGCTCCATACACATGATGGTTCAACGGTTTGCACCATCTGAGTCGTTGTGGTTGCTCACTGGTACAGCACCAGAAGACTGTTGCTGAACATCTGAAAGAGCTTCCCTAGGTTGCTGCAACTGACTGCTTGAACCACCAGTGGGATCCGCTGAGCTCTGACCAAGAGCCAAGTTTCCAAGTCTGCTTGCTACTGCATCTGCCCTATCAACAGCTTGGGGGCTCGACACTGCAGGGGTCCTCATTTTTCGAATCACCCATTGATGCCATTCATGGCGCTTCCTTATTACGTCACCCTAAGAGGAAGAAAAAAGTAGGTGCAATCAATTAAAAAGCAAAAGTCATCCAAGCACAGCGCAAAATATCGATCCCATGAAATTGATTGGAAGAGCTGATAACAGGCTGATTAATTTTTCAGACTCCACAGCTTTGATAATGTTTAAATAATATTATCCAATCCCTAATAGAAAGGTTCAAGATATCAATCACATACTACCATACTACTAGCAAGAAAAGCCAATGCAATTCAATAATTAAAACACACTTAAGGAAACATAAACAAGACACACCTGCACTTCAACAACAGGTGAATTTTGTAGAGCCTCCACTATTTGCTGGATGCTATCTGTAAGTTCTGCAACCTGAAGAAGGAGAAAAGAAAAACAACACCTAGATAAAATTCACAGAGAATAATAAAAGAACTCTAGAAATGGCACGAAAGCAACAAAATGTTATACTAACTAGGATAAAGAGAAGGAAAAAGAAATGCAAAGTAAATTGGTGTAGAGGCTAATGAGAGGAACAGAAGTATTCACAACTGAATAACACATGCCACCTGATGACATATATCAGCCATCTTAAAAACAGATTCAATTTGCTCTATTGTACATGCATTCGGCATCTTTATATAAATAGTCACAAAAAGAATCATAAATTCTATTGGATTGTGAGTCTTACTCATTGATCAATAAGGTATACTGTTTATATAACATATACAAACGGAGAGAAGTGAATGAGGCCAGCTTGAAAGAATAACACATCTAGAAAACATTTTACCTTTTTGAAACCAGCAATCACACGTAGCGGAACAAAACCCTCTTCATCCATGAACCCACGAAGGTATAAGTCAGTAATCAAATTCTCTTCACTGTAACAAAAGAAACGTTTGCATCTATATTAGTATTTCCCTTAAGAAAACAGATCAGCAGGATTTCATCATTGACAAGAATAAGGGAAATTCGATACAAAGAGACTACCTAAAATAATACTGTATTTGGTTCTGTAGTTTTATGTGTAATGGAGGATCTTGAACATGGTAGAAGACCGGACCATGTGGAAGAGGTGTCATAAAAGGCATACGGGGATAATACGACGATGCCATTTCTGAAATGAAGAAGACACATTAGCAAATCATAAGTGAAAACTAAAGACGTGATCTTCAATGTGTCTCACCAGGAGAGAAGGGCACAGGGCTGGCAAAAGGCTGAATAGGCTGAGCTGCCATAAACTGAGGAGGAATAGGCTGAACAGGTGGTGGTGCATGTCTTACAAATGCTGGCCTTTGTGATTGTGCATTTCCTTCTCTCCCATTAAAGCTTCTGTGATAAGCCCGATTCTGATTCCCGTGCTCCTGATTACGCCTGCCACCATGACTTTGGTGATGATTACCATTTTGGTTCCTGAAGGAGTCTCGTTGTGGTAGGTTGTCAGCACCACCATGGGTTTGTGATGCAAAGCCATTTCTCTGGTTTTGGCCTCTAGGAGAAGGGTTGTGCGAAGGCAATTCGGCAAATGAACCCTGTGCTGATGGTTGAGAAACAGTACCATTAGCGGAACCAGAAGCGCCATTCCGTTTAAATGATCTCTGGCGCGAATAATTTGGAGTTGGATTAGGGTTTGCACGGGCAGCTTGCTTTGGTGCGGCAGGAACAGAAGCATTAGCAAAACCCTAAATCAAAGAAAAAGAAGCATCTTTATCACTGAATCAATATAAAGAAGAAGAGTACTGAAAGTAGGATAACAAATGCATACATGAAAATAAGCATCAATGCTAAAGAGCTCAGTGGCACAATATGCATCACAATCCAACATGCAGATATCGAAGTTAGGAAACAAACATGCAGATATCGAAGTTTATGTTCATACATTGCAGTAGACACAATCCAAACAATAGCAAGCCGCATGACCTAAAGATTTCTTACAACAAATGGCAGCGAGAAACAATCAAAGCTACAAAGGCTTCTTAACAACCACACAACAAACAAACAGGTAGCATCAACAGTTGCAGTCAATGGAAAACAGATATATCATATAATATGCAAAAAACTCAAAGCTTTTCAGCAACCAGACAGAAGAACCACATATAAGGTGATGAAAAGGGTAACAAACCTGAGAAACGGGGAGAGATGATGAAGACGGTGAAGAAGAAGGAACATCACCGAGACTTTTTAACGAATCAGAAGAAGACTTGTTGGAAGGAGGAGCTTTGGTAGTAGTCTCAGAAAGAGCAGGCCAAGAAGAAGCTCCCATGACAGGTCCGACCTCAGAAGAAGACCCATTAGACGGCCTTTTCCAAACTGGCTTCTTTCCCGCATTACCCTGACCAACAGCAGCAGATTCCTCCGATTTCTCATCGACCGTCAAAACAGAATCAGGCGGAGCAGAAACGGAAGCAACCGGCTCGATCGGAGCCTTGGATTGATGAGAGGAAGGAGCAGCTACGACGGCGGCTGTAGCGATCGGGTCTGATTCGCCACGGACGACATGACTCCACGGAGAAGAAACTTGCCGAGAAGGACGGCGAGGCGATTGTGAAACAGCAGCAGCGATAGGGATGCCGTGATTTTCGGTCATACGACGAGGAGACATAGAAGAAGAAGAAGAAGAAGAAGAAGAAGAAGAAGAAGAGGAAGCAGAGTTATTGGAAGTGGCGGAAGCCATGAGAAGAGAGAAGGAGGACAAAAATTAAAATTAGGGTTTGTTAGAGAGAGTCGATTAGCTTCTTTTCTGATCGAGACAGTATCTTCTAAATTAAACGATAAATCCCCAAAAATTTAAATAAAAAAAAAAGTTAGCGGATTGGGAAAAATCTGAAGAAACCTCTCTGCGATTTGAGAAAAAAACTAGGGTTAGGGTTTGAGTAAATGCAAAGAACAAAAAGGTATCAGACTGATCTTTTTTTTCCAAAAAATAAAATTCCCCCAGAAGGAGAAGACGATGGAGCAGTGTAGTCTCCTCTTCTCTTCTCTTCTCTTCTCTTCTCTCTCTCTCTCTTCCCTTATTTTTTTTTTTTTTTTTATGTATGCTTATTTTTTTCATTAATTCTTTTTTTTTTTTTTTGCTACCACTACCGCGGGAATTGGAAGTTACGATATTACCCTTCAGTAAAACAGAAGAAAAAACACACTTTTGTTTTTGTTTGGGTTGAACTTGAATCTGATTGGCTAGAATCCCTTTCCCAGGATTGTTGACGTAAAGTCTTAATATCGATTATTTTAATACTTTTTCAGTTTAATTAGGATAAAATTTTATAATTAAAAAAAAAATACCTTTATAAGTAATTCATATAAAACATCTCTTCAAAAAATAGAATAATTATTAAGAGAATCTCACATTTATATGTATTAGTCAATATCAGTTAATTACTTATTTAATACATGAAGATTATTTCTTAAAGTTACCAACTTATTAGTATTACTTACCACGCTTACCATTTTGCTTTGATTATCAATTTTTAACCTCTTTCTTACTTTAATTGCAATATAAAGTAGGGATGTAATTTAATTGTGTTCGATAATGAGGTTTTATTTACACTGGAAAAAAGGGAACACACTTCGACCCGTGCAAGATATCAGGTCAGGTCTAAAGCAAAATCATATTAGTATATCGAACTGTTAGCATAATAATATGTTTTTAAGATACTAATTCGTTGCGGAAGACTCGCCATTCATTCAAATAATTTATATTAGTCTAGAATATATTATGTTGTCATCTTGATATAGAATGTATAATAGTTGTTGACAAAAAATAAAGAGGTCAATTGGTTACAGAAAATCAAGTATTCTAATTTCATAATACGAATCTTTATAACAAAATATAACATATCTGTAATGTAAAGTGGTCATGGACTCATCTTTGTGTAACTGTGTTTACATCTTGCGTATACAACCACCGGAATATTTATATAATTTGACAGATAATAATAAACTCGATCGTCAAAGTAGTCTTTTATATACCTACCAGAACACGAAATATTTTCATTGAGGATATAGACAGTAATTAATGTGTATATATGTAACCGATTCATTCTCTTTTTGTTCCATACATTCCAAGTATGGACAGAGCAAATTGACAAGACAATATCGAGTAAACTAGCACATGACATGAGTGAGAGAATAGTCATATAACAATAGGTATAGTGCTTTCTCTAATCATACGAGGTTCGTAAATGGGTATATATAAGCGAATAATACAAAATCATCTCAAACTAATCTATCAATAATATGATCAAAAGTGAAAGAAGATCATATTTTGCCGGTCGTGTCAAGCGTTGGCCACTTGCCAAATGTGGAACCCATTTTCCTTTTTATTTCCTTTTGAATATTCAGCGTTCTACTCTATAACCAAATCGCCTTTTTCGGTTTATCTCGATTTATCTCGGTTTACCTACCTCCATTTCGGTTTATCTACCTCCATTACAGAAGAGAAAAAAGAGGACAAGAAATTGGCCACGGAATATATGAGCCGAGTGTAAAGAGCATATATTTCCCTGAAGAAGCCGATTTCTATAAAGTCTCATTATGATACAGGAGTGGACTTACAAATCTACAAAAGTGGAAGTAATATGAACATAAATCTGAAAAAATACCATAGCTTTACTGTAATAAATCTTTGGTTTGATGAAGAGCTACTTTTGGAGATGGTTTGGTTTGTTTTGTGTAGCTCTGAGGAATTATTGTGAGTCCTTATGCCGGCTGCCATTGCCGGAGCTACCGCCTCTGTTTTGTTTGTTCCGGCAATAGTTGTGCTTGTCTCTTCCACGTCATAGCCTGCGTTAACAGAAATATTCATACTTCATACAAGTCAGAGAATACAAAGGAGTTAACGAATGTAAGAAGGAAACTTACAGTCAAACTTTTTCCAAGCTAAGACGAGTTTCTCTCTATCGAATACTACACGATACCCGGTCATGTAGTTCTCTGTTTCATTAAATGTAAACAATGTGAGGTCACAATTTAACGGATCTTCAATGATATACTAGGAGAAACTGATCTTACGTCCAATTATGTTGAGTTCAAAGCTTTTGACGATGGCCAGGCAATATACAAGTTCACCCTGAGAAAACACACACATGCTGAAAGTATCAGCACCAAAGACAAGGAACGATAGGGAAAGAAGTAGAGAGAGAGAGAGAGAGAGTACGACCTCAGTGGAGATGACGATTATAGGATCATTGATGGTGAAGTGACTGTTTCCTTTCATTGTTAAGCTTAAACTCGGTATCAAACTGGCATTCGCCTCATTGCTAATCACACCATTTACAAGAAAATCGTTTATATTTTAGGGGCAGTAAACACTCGAGTGTGGATGGATGGATGGATACAAGCTCATACCTCATGTCATAACAATACTCGAATGGAATCCTTGAATCTGGTGAATGGCGCTTATCGTGGGCTTGAGAATGGAACTGAAGAAGACAATTTGAATCATCGAGCTAGCAAAATTGAGCATCACGCGGAACTAACACAACATATGATGGTGTTTAAATGCTTACACTCTCAGAGACTGTCGTATACATCGGATCCACTAAATAAGTAAATGATGTACCGGTGTCAAAGAGCGCTGTAAACTCATCATCTATTAGAGTAGTCCCCACACGCACCCGAGTCACCGTGATGTTGTAGTTTGGGCTGCAATGAATTTCACCACGGTTAAAAGTTGCATTCACAAAGTAACAAAAATCTACAATTTAACGCATAAGTGAATTACCACTTACTGCGAAGGATTCAGATTGAACGGTGTCTCTTCCTGATCAGAACTACCCTTGTCCCCAAAGCTGATCCTTCCAACTCCATCATGTCCAAAACACATGGAGAAAGAATCAGCAACCAGACCTTCCCTCGCCAAAACACTTGGAACCGATATCTTTTCCATGCCAAGACCAAATAAACCATTTGGTGCCGCAATGTCAAGAAAAGAACCACTTTGAACCTGCCCACACCTGCACACGTATTTCACACATTCAGGAAGTTACTACATTGAACTGAAACACAAAAAGAACCAAGTGAAGCAGCTGTGAAGATGCTGACTGCTACTAACCCGAATGTGACATATGCCTCAACACGCTCAGGATTCTTATCCTCGGTTGTTAAGTGCATAACATCTTCCATAAGAATACCAGATGTCGAAGTCTGAGCAGAGACATAAGACACCATATAAGGGCAAGTGCTGAACGTTCCGAGGCATTGATTACGCTGTGCACATAGACTGTTGTTGCAGGTGACCTTCTTGTTTGTAGTCGAAACTTTAGGATTGTAAATGCTCAGTTCAAATTCCTAAACACAGGAAACAGAGAATCAAGGACTCGATCATGGAAACTTTTATAACTCAATAGCTAAGATCAATCAGTAAAACTCAACAACTGTAATAATTGCTAAAAGTGTTAAAACATACAGAAGCGTAAGTGGCTCCTTCGGTAGGTGCGCATTTGCCGCAATCACAAGGGACCCAAAAGAGATCGCTTCCTGTATCAAGCGCCACCATGAATCTCATTCCCGGAGTACCCAATTTCACCGTCGTGTAATGCAAACTGGTATATCAAAATTGAATCAATCAGACTTATATGCTTCAAGCAGAGAAGTTTTAATTCCCCGAGCAAAAACTGCAACTTACAATCCGAGAGAGCTGATACGAGAAGTGGAATTGCCGTCGGAGAAAGTAAGCGACGACTCAGAATCCGACTGGGAGAGTCGACGCCGCCCACGGATTAGCCAATCACGGAGGACGAGAGCGTTGAAGTATTCGAAGCTTCCTTTAGGGGGAAACTTAGCAGACCTTCCGGTTGAATCTGACCATTGTTTGACTTCGTCGGAGAATCTATGATGCATCTCGAAGGTGAAGATACGACCATCGCAGCTCCCGAAGCTCAGTAACATCAAAAGCGGGATCAAGAAGAGAGTAGTCTTGAAGAAACAGCACGACATTGGAGAAAACGATTTCCGAAAACTCGACAGATTTTTTATCCTACTTTCCCGGAGATTTTTCTCGGGAAAACAAAGAGAAAACGAGAAATCATGACCAGAGAAACCCCCAGTTTAGATCTTGGAATTTGTGAGAACCAAAATTAGGTTTTTCTTCCTTTTTTGGGGGAACGATGAAGTTTAGTGAGTTTCGAGTGAGGGAAGAGAGAGAGAGAGAGAGAGAGAGAGAGAGAGAGAGAGAGATCTATCTCTATTGTAAATTGTAATGTATGTTCGTTCGTTCGTTCTTCTTCTTCGTCGTTAGGTGAGTGTAACAGTCTCTTGTGTAACAAAAAGCGAACTGTTGCGATATACTCATTCCAATGAACACTGGGTCCCACCTTTCAATTTTATAATAATTCTCCACCGACCCGTAATTTCTGTTTCTTCTGACTTCTCACCCTCGACTTTAATAATTTTTTTTATTAAGGGAATTAAACTGATAAATCCCGCGAACAAAAAAAAATAATGATGCACAAAAGATGGGATATACACACAAGGAAAAGGATATACAAAAATAAAACTTTTTAAGTTTGGTCCTGAATTTAGTGTTGTAGAATCATCTGTTGTTGTTGTAAGTGTCCCAATCGAAGTTTGGGTGAGAATATGCTTCGTAATCTACAGGTCCGTCCACGATGTTATCCAAGGTTTGAATACTCCGGAGGAGAGCTGGGTGATAACGGTCTGTATCCGAAGGTAAAAGCTTGTACATCACGAGCACCCCAAGTGTGAATATGGCTTGAAGCTTTGTGGAATCTCCTTTTACTGAGAAGAAGAGCAGCATTGAGACGAGGTACAGATCTACACAGAACCGCATGATGCACAATACCGTGTCCATTAGCTTTCCTTCATTCCCTGCTGGGAACCCACGCACTCTGTACACGTAGAGGAAGTTGTATTTGTCGACTATGTATCTGTAACCAAAGTAAACCGCGCCTACAGGGACCACGAGTGGAGCGAATGAAGAGTATATCATTGTTAAGGCAAATATGGTGAGATTGAAGGCGTAGTATTGGGCAAAGTCGAATTTTTGCTTAGGGATTGGTGAGGTCCGGCTGATTGGGTAGTCAGATAGGTCTTGGCTCATCGGTTCGATGTCACCGAATCTTGGAGACTCAAACATGTTTTCAGGGAGAAGTGGTGTCTCAAGGTTGCTGCTTGGCTCTTGATTTTCCAAAGCATACTCTTCGTTTTGCTCGGGAACAAGCTGAAGCATGTCGTTCTTCCTGAACTTTTGGATTTTTTTCTTGATCCAGGGGATTGGAGCAAGTAGATCAAAGGAGATTCCTAAGAACGTGCTTGTGATGAGGAAAGCTAGAGCAGAAACACATGACCTTGATAAGAAGGAAGGGCTCATGTATTCTTCAATCCTCTTGCAATCCTCACCATCTAAATAGCAACGACTCATTTTCAAGAGTGCGCTTTCCAGCGAAGATTCGACAAGAGCCTTGAGAACGATGAGGTTCACAAGGAAGAAGCAAACCATCTTCAAGAGAGCTGCTCTTTGTTCCCCAGAAACTGTTAGGTGCCGCTCAAACTTAGAAAGATACGAGAGAGCAGATGGGATCACAATGTACATGCTAACAAATATGAAGACGTTGGGCATGAACTGAAAAATCAGAGACCCAATCCATCCAGAAGTTTGCACCCAAGTGAGCCAAGACTGAGCACTATCCAATGCTTCAGCATTGAAGATTCGGCCAGCACTTACCAAGGCACTGATCAAGGCCAACGGGGAGCTGAAAAACACAAGAATCAACAGTAGAATAGTGTTAACAATCACTCTCCGCACGATAAGAGCAACTTTTGTCAGTCCCAGATGATTCCAATAGATATCAGTAGCCAAGGGTGCTCTGTCCACTTTCCACTGGTTTCTCTGTAACCGAAGCTCAGTGACAGAGAAGAACTTTCCAGTACGCCTTGATCTCTCGTTTCGAAAATCCTGAACAGCCTTATTAGCTGTGTACACATCTTTAAACATCACGAAAGCAACCCCAGCACCTTGTGCTCGTCCTTCTTTATAAGCTGCTAACTGAGACTCCAGATCAGCTCTTAACTCTTGCAACTTCCTTAGTTTTTCATCATCTGTAAAACCAAACCTCTCTGTGATCTGAGACCACAAATCCTTCACCTTATTCCACAAAGCAAAAAAACAAGACAGTAGTCCGTTATCTCCAGCGTTCTCAAACTCATCCGGTAGAAGCCTAGAGTCCATCTTGGCAACTAACCAAGTAATCTCATCTCGAACACGAACCAACTCTGTAGCAAGATCATCCAATGCACACAAATCCATGGGAACAATAATCTTATAAACTTTGCCCGGGTACTTAAGCCTAAAACACTCTTCAAACTCAACTCTATCAGACCCTAAATTCTTAGGCAAACCCTGAACCATTACAGTAAACACAGCCGTGGAATTCGCATTGGGGTCGCTGACATTCCCATTCCCATCTCTAAACCTAGTAAACTTCAACCTAGCTTCAATGGCAGAGATTCCAAAATGCGAGATAACAACAACAACCACAACAAACACAAAATGCACCCAAAGCAGACCCGAACCTTTCTTAATATGAGTAATCATCGTTTTCGAAAGCTCATCACTAAGCAAAGCAGTCCCAGCGTAAAGATTCAAAGGAAGCATAACCGAAACAGCCAGAACAGCAATAGAGAAAAGAAGCACGAAGCTCCCACCTTCGATCAAAAGAAACTGAGCAGCATCAGCACCACAGTGCCGAGCGATCTCGCGACACGTGGCTTTCCAAACGGCGAGGAGTTTAGAAAAAAGAGCAGAAGGACCAGGCATACGACGGTGATCGCTACGGAGCTTGACGAAAAGGAAGATGGAGACGCAGCATAAGAGGCCAATGACGGAGATATTAAGCAGATACTGAATGTTACCGTACCAAGCATCTGGGATTTCAGGTAAGTCGCCGGAGGATGGAGGAGGAGAGAATGACTCATCCATTGATGAAATCGGCGGCATCGCGGCACTGCGATGCATCGCGAAAAAATCTCCACCAAATTAAGAAACCCAAAATCTTCAATTGGGGGCTAGGGTTGGCTAAGTAGATCGAGGAAGAAGATGATGATTGGGAATGGTAGAAAGGTAAATAAAAGAAAGGTAAAAATTAAAAAGAAGGAGGAGGAGGAACAAAGGGGAAGGTTTGCAATCACGGTTTGGAATCTAATAATCTCCCAGATTCTTCTTCGCCTTACGAAAAATTTCATAAATAACCGGGACATTTTTTTTGAACAAAATAAATGAATTTAAGATGACGACCAAAAAAAACTGAATTACGATAAATAACATTTTTTGCACAAAAAAATGAAGTTAAGATGACGTCTAAAAAAAATGAATTTAAGATAAATAATATTTGACCCAAAAACATGAAAACAAGATTTAAGATATGTAAAATACTGATTCAGTGATTTGTGAAAATATTAAGTTTACATATATAATTGCTAATGTAATATATCGATTAAGCATATGCTAACTAATTTAACGAGTTTTCATAATATTTATTATAAAAATAATAACATACTAGGTAACACAACCCGCAATATATGCGGAATAAATCGACTCAAATAAAATTATTACAAGTAAAATTATTGTTTGGAATTTAAGGTGTCATAATAATAATTTTACATATAATTTTATTTATTTATTCAAATTTATATTTAATTATTTTGTGTAAAATATATTTCATCTGTGAAATGTGGAAAATAATGTTAATTATTGTGATAATTGTGATAATGTTATTTATTTTTAAGATTATTGTAATAATTAATTTTTAATATATAACCCCTTTGTTTCATATAGAGTGTCATTTTAGAATTTTATTTTTGTTTCACAAAGAATGTCATTTTACATTTTCAATGCACTATTTTATATTTTTAATGCATATTTTTCATTAGATTTTCTAGTTTTACTTTTAATCTATAACTAAATTAACCCATTAAACATTTATTAAACGAGAGCATATATGTATATTTTAATATTTTCTTAATTTGTGTGAAATGTGTTAAAATGACACTTATTGTGAATTATTGTGAAACAGAGAGAGTACTTGAATAGTCATCAAATTTTTAAAATCAGAGAATAAGTTTTGTATTTCAAAAAATTAAATAGATGAATAAGTTTTTTAATAGTTTATGAAATGCAATTTACTTTAAATAATTAAATATGTTATGAAACTGATAATTAAATTATTAACTATATTTTCTTTTTTTAATAATTGATGAAGTCTTTCATTTAAAAAAAACAATAGAAAGAAACATTACCTTATATATTCTAATGACACATTTATATAAATAATAATGAAATAAAGATTTTCTTATATATTTTAATGGCACATTTAATAAATCAAAAGACTTATTTTTGTAAATATGTTTATCTTGAGATGCTTAATTGTAATTAAATTTCTAAATTGTTCTGGCGACGACACATCAGCATTATCAACAAAATGCTTCTCTATTAATATATAAGGGATTAATAGTTTGAGTGAGATTTTTGTATACATAACAAAATCGAATTCATAATTCTCTTATGCTATGTGATAATTCTTTGGTCTTCCACCATGAAAAATAACTTTGAACTTATATGTATTGTAAATCAAACTCCTTTGCTAGAGTTTATTGAAAATATACACTATGTTAGTGTAATTTGATAATCTCAAAGAGCCTTTGACATTTTTCAACTCTCTCAATTTGGAGCAGATCTTATAGTTTATTTCAAACTATTTGATTAATATAAAAAAAGATTGTATACTATGGTCCATTGAATTTTTTTTTTGTCAAATATATTCACGAATTTCCTCATAATCTACGCTACACATAATCCAATCGTTAAATACTTGTTGATTTTCATAACTATGACTATCACCAGCTGGTTCCTTGTGATTTCATGGATAATGATCCCATTTGTGTTTAACCCATCTGGATTCGATTGGCTTAAGACAGTCAAAGATTTATGAACTGGATCTAGTACCAAGGCATGATCTGAACAAAATCTGAACAAAGCTGGAAAAAATGGTGGTATGAAGAACTAGAGCATCTGAGAAACACCGAGTTGGCAGGAATAATTATGGAGATCATCTTGGACCTCCGGTTTTTCTTTTTCCAGTATGAGATTGTATATCAACTCAAAATTGCAAGCGGTTCCACCAGCCTTTTCGTCTACATGTTCTCATGGATATACATCTTTGTTATATTTGTGTTTATGCTAGTAATCCAATATGCATGTGAAAAGTACTCCGCAAAATATCACATACCAGGCTTGTCCAATTTCTCGAGATCATGTTTGCTATAATAGTGATTTTTGCTTTGATGGAGTTCACACATTTTAGCTTAATTGATATCTTTGTTCTTGTTATGGTATTATGGATATTCACCATAAGATCATCAATATTCTCTAAAACTACATATATTTTAAGATAAACTAATATTTGTAAGTTTTTTTTGTTGAAATTACTTTATTAATTTACAAGTTGAAATTACTTTATTAATTTACAAAATATTATAATTCCATGTGGTTTTAAAAACAAATGCATATTAAAAAACTTATGATACATGAAAACACACAAATCTCCCTATTATTAATGGGAAGTACATTTTTTAAAAGTAACAATTTATTTGTAAGACATAATTAAATTAGACTACTGTGTTTTTTGTTTGTTTGTTTTTAATCAATACAAAAAAGTGGGTTTCTCTTGGCTTGACACATCAGCATTTCAAGATGTTGTGCGATTTTAAAATAAGCTACCCAATCAAACTATAACAATTAATACTGCTCGTCGTTTTCATCCAATAATAATCTTCTCTCTTTCTCGGTCACACACTCTCTCTCTCTCCTCAAAGCCTTCGTTATGTCTAAAGCTAGAAATCGATTCAACTGCTTACTCAAATCAGTGGTTTCTCGAATCGGAGATTAAAGATGAAGTAGAAGAAAAATTCAATCAGTGGTTGACTGCAACGACAATACCAATTGATGGGTATGTACACCAAGTATTTTGTTGTAGCTACCATGTCTAGATTTGTTAGTCCCTGTTCACAAAGGAAATCATCAACAGAGGAGAAAAGGGTCGAAATATATAAGTTCTAACCATAGAGCCTCTACGTAGTAAAAAAAAACCCATAGAGCCTCTATGATAGAGTGTGTGTAGCCAAGTGAGATCTGCAACTGAAATTTCGCTTATCATATGTCGATGTTCTTTTTGTTGTTTGTAAATTTTTGGTGGAAATGTCACAAATGTTTTTGTCCAAAAAAAAAAAATTTCACAAATGTTATTGATTTATTTGGCTGTTATTAGTTATCTATTTTGTATCTAGAGTATATACATCAGCATTGCCAAAAGTTGAGAATTCTGTATTTGTGGTTTATGTTTTGAATGAAGGTGATCTCACGCCGGCTCAAACGCTTGATTTACTCTGTTCCAAGAACACTTCATGGTATATTCATATAAGTTTTGAGAAAAAAAAAAGGACAAAGTTGGGATTACAAGACTGAAGACTCCCTTCAAACGCTTGATTTAGGATTTAGGAAAGTCCATCAATGGTGAGGAAGAAGAAAAATTTGAGGGCTAGGGTTGGTTAAGTAAGTAGATCGACAAAGATGATTGGTAATAGTAATTAGGAATGGTAAATAAAAAAGGAGGAGGAGAGGAGGAACAAGGGGAAGGTTTGCGATCACGGTTCCCCCTATAAAAAAACCCATATGAAAAATTCCGTAAATAACCGGACTCTAAAATATATATATATATATATATATATATATAGAACTAGGAATGGTAAATAAGACTAAGAAGATATGTATTTATTGTGTAATGTTTTAAATACATGGATTTTTTTCGAAATCGTATATTTACTTTAATTTGTTATTAGGATTTAGGAAAATCCATCAAGGGGGGGGGGGGGGGGGGGGATAAGGGTTTTGTATTAACGGAGAGGAGAAGAAAAATGAATATCTTCTTCGTCTCTTACCAAAACGCAGCAGCCATGTCTCTCACTCTGTTTCTCAGCCGGCTCTCCCTCTCGAAGCTATCTCTCCCGGTAAGCTAATGCCTCCTCTTCTCTTTTGTCTTTACTCTTTTTTTTTTTTTAATGTCTAATTTGTAGTAACACAAACTAATGATTCCTTTCCCGCCCGCAGAGACACCTCACGGCTCGGTGCTTCTCGAATTGCGTCTTCGCATTACATCCTTGTGGATCAACTTTGAGAGATGGTGATGTTGGATATCTCAACATGTACAGCTACAACGTTGATATTAGAGGGGTCAACTTTACGTTAAAGAAGGTGCCTATGGAGTTAGTGCAGGAGATGGGAACCATAGGAGCGTCCCATGGCTGGGTTGCAACTTTGAAGAATGGGGTTGTGCGTCTTCAAGATGATTTACACCTAAGTGCTTCAACTTTGAAGAATGGGGTTGTGCGTCCCATAAGTGATTCGGATCTAAACTTTAGGTTTTTGGAAATAGACCCAAGTGCTTTGGATCTGGACCCAAAACGCATTTCGCTGCCTCCTCTTGTAACACTGCCTCACTGCCAAACCCAAATTGTAACCAATGTGGCCATGTCCACCTCGTCTCCCGAGGATGAAGACTGCATTGTGGCTATCAAGTTCCTCGGACCTCAACTCAGCTTGTGCAGGCCTGCTCAAAGTAACTGCAAGTGGACCAACATCAGAATCACAGACCCCAGCTTCTTCTCCTCCCGTGTTATGTACTCCAAGAAAGATGACATGTTCTCGGTGCCCGCTTCTGGAGGCAACTACACAGGATCATGGGATCTTGGGAGACACGTGCAGAAACCAAAGCTGCAGATGTTATCGTATCCCGAACATCGGCCCGTGAAGGACATATACTTGCCGAGTATAGATGATTTCGCCAGGAGCGAAATAGTGAGAAAGTTCGAGTGGAATATGTAAGTTAGATTCGTGCACCAGGTTGGAACACTACTTGGTGGAGTCATCACAGACAGGTGAGACTTTTATGGTGAAATGGTTCACATATAGGGACCACCGTGGGAAGGGGCAGGGGCTAGACAAGGAAAGCAACGCTGGGAATTGGGACCATTTCCATGTCTTGAGGCTTGACAAGGAAGGAAACGCTGTCTATACTAAAGACCTTGGATGTGAGTGCATTTTCCTCTCCAAGGCTGAACCTTTTTGTCTCCTGCCTGCTTGCTTAGATGACCAGCGCCCAAACTGCATCTATCACTTAAGCGACGTCAGCGTCGGGATAACTTGCATGGACGATGAGGAGTACATGACGGGTGGATCCATAACTTTACCGCTCCCTTACTGGTTCCCACCAGAACAAGAATAATGTTTAAATTTGAGTCTTTTCTTTCTTCAACTCCCAAAACATTTTAGTTTTATGTCAGATTGATTGATATCAACCGGGTGATCACTTTTCTGTGTTGTGTCCATTTTTTTTTCAGCTTAATTAATGATTTTTTTGAAGTCTCCTAATTAAATACTAATTAGCGTGACGAGAGAGAGAACTGACGCAGCTTCCTTATGTATGTTATCTTTTACGTATGAGGGTCTTCAGCCACACAGGCTTTTTAAACAATGAGATAAAGAAGACAAATCTTCTGTTAGACTCCAGTGGCCGCCAATCATATCAGTATGCTGTTCGTATAAAATACATAACAATGTTTTTTGGCTTATTGCCAACTAATCTTATAATTAATGTTCTCAGTTAAGTGGTGTTGTGGCAAGACGATCGAGTTGCTTTCTTTGTCTTTTTTTGCTCTTGATCTTATAATCGTACACACTTATGCTGCAGGTCTCAGAGGTTATCATTTTGAATTTAAGCTTTCAGTTGTAGGTTTAGTGTTCCTTAATGGAATGCAGAACTGAAGACAAAGCTTTCGGAACAGGCCAAGATATATTCTGTCTTAATCTTCTTCAGCAGCGATCGAGTCAATACTGACTTGGCATCATCAAATTAAGAGTTATTTGTTGACTGTGAAAGTTGTAAAACTCATTGGGGCAATAATTTTGCTAGCTGTTTCATCAGATCAGTCGAAATATTCATCCTCTAATATATATTTTGCTCAACCGATTGCGTGAACACAAACATTTATTTACCTGTGAATTGCAGATACCATTTATATATATAGCTCCTATCCTATTTATCTCTCTACCTTAAAAAAAGAGTTGTAGAAGAAGTAACTTCTGGTTTTTTTATGTAGCCAAGACTTTTTGTAACTTAATCTACGTGATACGTGTAATAAAATAATGGGTTAATGCATATTCAACATTCTATTTCTTCATATTCAAGTTTTCCTTTTTTTTTATTGGTAGAGATTTTTAGATTAAATTTCCCATTTGTTTAAACAAGTCTTTTTCCTCTTTGTTTCTTGAAACTTCTAGGGCGTTCGATGTCTTAGAGACTCCTCCTATAATGTGTAAAGTTAAGCAAGCATTCAGGTAATTTAGGTAAAAACTATAATAAAAAATAAAAGAAAAAGAAGTAGGAAAAACACCACCGTAGCTAATTTTAACCCAAAAGCAAAAAAAAACATTCAAAAATTGGAATTCCTGGAATAGTTAAAACTGTAAAAAGTAAATATAAATGCCCAGAAGCATCATCGATCTTCTTCAGTTACTCGTTTCTTATTTCTTCATGAAATCAGTAATGATCTCATCATACTCTTTGTGGGAGAATCTTTCCTTGTTGACCATGAAGGTAATTCCCGTTTGATTCAGCACAAATTCATATCCCTCACCAGCACTATCTCCCAGAAAATAAAAACTTATAGGGCCGTCCTCTTGGTCATCACGAACATCATAATCGTCTAGCGTATCCTCAGCAGCCTGAGAAGCAAGGTGAAACCACGAATCACCTTAGCACTTGTTGTTTTTGCAGGTATCTTCTCGACGATACCGTCTATGAACTGCTGGAAAACTCTCTTCTTCTTCTCCTCTTCTTCTTTGTTTTTCCTATCCTCCTCAGACTCTTTTGGTTTTTCTTTTGCTTTTCCTTTTGCTTTGTCCATCGCTCTTCCCACATCGAAAATTTTGTCTTCTCTTATCTTGGTCTCCTTACGTGCGATGCTTTCTGCCTCATCCAGCTCTTCAGTAAGTCCTCCAAAGTACAGTCTCCTTTCAGGTATATCCATATCCTTTACGCTATCAATTACTGATTGTTTAATCATCCCTATTTCTTCACCGTTCGTGTGATAACGTATACCACTTGCGTCAAAAGAAATTTGATGAAAAACGTGTTCCCATGTGAAAGATGAACTCTTATATGCAGCTTTAGTTGTTGCTTTGCACTTTGTAAAGTTCATTACAATCCCTTTGGCTCCATGCTTGCATAAATCTTCATTCAGAAGCTTTTGATTACGAAAGGCCATTTTGATTATTACATTGTTAAATAAAGCCACACAATAACGACGAGCAGCCATTGTTGAAACAGAAAACGTAAGAAAGAAGCAACAAGAAGTAGCAGAGAAAACGCGGAACAAACAAGGCACTCTGATCGGTGATGGGAGAGAACTCACGGAACCTAGTACTGTATTTAAAGACTTTTTGGGGTAAACCTTTCCATTTTTATTTTGAAAATTTAACCTTTTTTTTTTTTTTTCTTGTGCAATTTCTTTTCTTTTCTCTAAGCGGCTAATTTATTTATTTATTTATTTTTTAAACGGCAATTTTCCTTTTCTATTTTATTTTCCATTATTTTAACCAATTATATATTCTTTATAAAAAAATGTCATGACTTATATCTATATTTCCATTTTAATCAAATATTAATACTACGACTTAGGAATTTGATTTCAATATCCATCCTTTCACACTTTTTCGATCACATGCAGTTTTTTTTTTCTTACATATAAAATAAACATAACACGTCATTATAAAATTTCGATAAGGGTTCAATTTGTTTTTTAAAAAATCAGCACAGTAATGGTTATTAAATATAATGCTATATTTTGTTGTTTCAGTAAAACATCACTACATCAGATCAGGAAAAGAAAAAAACTTATCACACAAGTATTCCCAGCAAACATGGCTGGATCGTTACCAGAAGCATCTAATTAAACTTCATGATGACTGCATTTCGTTGGCTCCGACATTGATCTCCTACGTTTCACCGAGACAGAGAACTTTGGCCAATCATATCAGTAGTATACTATATGCTGTTCTTTTATAATATACTTACTACTTTATCTGCTTTAACTAAAGATTTTTTTTCGGACATATATGATTTGGTTTATTGCTAACTAATCTTATTATGTTCTCAGTTATTTGGTGTTGAGGCAAGACGATATGATCGAGTTGCTTGCTTTCTTGTGTATTTGCATTTGCCATTGTAAACTATATAAGTAATTGTAAGGCACTCATGTCAAATGTAAGATTTGATTTCTTCTTATCTTTCCACAAGCGCATTCATCTTATACAGTTATGTAATTGCAGTAAGCGATATGAAACAGAGCATATTGAAATTAGTAGCCTTGTATCAAGGTAAGTGTAATACTGTATATGGACGAGTTCTCAGATGATGCTTTTGCTAATGCACACTTCTCGTAATTTCACTTCCAGATTTGGCAGGGATGGCAAAATTTCGGGGGACTACACCAACCCTCGTAATTTTCATGTGTAAGTTATGTTGTAGCTATTTGGTTATGGACTGCTTTTAAAGACAGAAACTTATTCTTCCAACGAGTCAGAGAATTGATATGGTTAACACTGTGTTTACTTATGCCGGTCTCAGAGGTTTCCATTTGAAATCAAGCTTTCGATTGTATATAGGTGAAAAGTGAAAACCATAGTCTTGTGTTGAAATGTAACTACTGACATTCTGTTCCTTAATCGAATGCAGAAGTGAAGACAAAGCTTTCAGAACAGGCCAAGATTTTGTATTAATCCCTAGCAGAGAGACTCAACGACTTGGCAGCAAAGATTAGAAAATTGTTTAAGATAAACTTGTAAACAGATTTTCTATTAATCAAAGGAGAGTTTAAAGAAATCGTTGTTTCATTAATCAGATCATAAAGTTCTCACACTTTCACCATGTAATGTACTCCAAGAGAGATGACATGTTCTCGATGCCCGCTTGTAGAGGCCACTACACGGGATCATGGGATCTTGGGAGATACATTCACAAACCCAAGCTTCAGATGCTGCGGCTTTCCAAAGATAATCCACATCCCGAAATGACAAAGAGCGAGTTGCAGCGAATGGATTCATGTTGCAGGAAGCAACAGTACTTGGTGGAGTCATTACCCACAGGTGAAACTTTTATGTTGAAGTGGTACACGGAAAGCAGACCCATTAGAAAGACTAAGGGCTGGGACCATTTCCTTGTGTTGAGTCTAGACAGAGAAGGAAACGCTGTGTATACCAAAGACATTGGAGATCTCCGCATTTTCCTCTCCAAGGCTGAACCTTTCTGTCTCCCGGGTAGCTTGTGCCGCCTACGCCGAAACTGCATATACTTTTTGGGCGACCACGATTTTGGCATCTTCAATATTGGCAATAATAGGAATAGAGGTAGACCTTCCACTTGCCCAGCACCTTACTTTTTTCCACCTCTATCTGCACCTATAAAAACACAGATAGTGCCTTGGTCCTTAACATTTTAATGACGGTGTATTAGAATTTAGATTCGAACTCTACGCTCCGAGTGTATTGCCAATATATAGGGCGATGAGATGTAACTTGCAACTTAAGAAATAAGATTCAATACGAAGGCTTTTAATGAACAACCTTAATAGCTAGTAACACCACTGTCCAACTTGAGATTACCCTTTACAGTCATCTGTCTAATCATATCAGCCATGAACCCAACTTCCACCGCTGATGATTCCAACAGAACACGCCTACAACTCCACCTTGTTGTAAAGACCTTCTGACAAATTCCTTGTCACAATCACCAAGTGAACAACCTGAGAGTCTTCTGTTGAAGCAAAAGTTTCCCATTTGAAATCAAGCTTTTTAATCGTTGGTCATGAAAACCTGAGTCTTGTGTTGAAGCAGATGTAGTTAACATTGTGTTCCGTAGTTGAATGCAGAACTGAAACAAAACTTCAAGAACATGCCAAGATGATGTCTTAGTCTTGAGCAGAGAGAGAGTCGATGACTTGGCAGCACAGGTTTGTTTTGGTTGCTTTCTATCAAGAGTTTTTTTTTTTAACTTCATAACGTACCTAATACAGTAATACGTAAAATAAATACATTCTCAAGATTCTACTAGTACTTAATTTTATTTTATTTTAGCTAGATTTTAAAAAATTGTTGTTCATACATATATTTTTCCTCTTTGGTTTAGAATCGTTTCTTAACCAAAAACATTCAAAACATTTAGTTAAATTACGTCAGCAATGATTATAAAATTAATTTGGAAATACAATATCAACTATTGGTTCTGTTTTTTTTTAATTGATAAACCTGTATTTCTTGAGGATTTTTCGTAAATATACATGTTATATTTATTTTACGTAGTTAATAAAAGTTTTTTTTGTTTTTTTAAAACTCAAGTTAATAAAACTAGTCTGACAAAAGAGAACCCATTCATAACTGTCGTGTATATTCGATTTTTATTGTTATTAGGAAAGTCAATGGGCAAGAACTTGGTGGGCAAGGCTAATCCTCTGTTCTGTATTTCATAGGCAATAAAAAACGAAGGGCTCTTAAGAAAGAAAAAAACGCAGCAGCCTCCATGTCTCTGTTTCTTGGCCGGCTTTCTCTCTCCAAGCTATCTCTCCCGGTCAGCTGATGCCTCCTCTTCTCTTTTGCCTTTTCTCTGTTTTGATGTCTGATCAGTAGCTAACTAATAATGATTACGCAGAGACACCTCACGGCTCGGTGCTTCTCTAATTGCGTCTTTAATGTTAATCCTTGTGAATCGAGTTTGAGAGATGGTGATGTTGGATATCTCGACATGTACAGCTACAACAATATTGATGCAGGGATCAAACGCACGGGAAAGAAAGTGCCTATGGAGTTAGTGAAAGAGATGGGAACCATAGGAGCATCCCATGGTTGGGTAGCAACTTTGAAGAATGGTGTCGTGCGTCTTCAAGATGATCTAGACCCATGTCATCGGACACAGACCCAAAACGCATTTCGCTGCCTCCTCTTGTAACTCTGCCTCATTGCCAAACCCAAATTGTAACCAACGTGGCCATGTCCACCTCTTCTCCCGAGGATGAAGACTGCATTGTGGCTATCAAGTTCATGGGACCTCAACTCAGTTTGTGCAGGCCTGCTGATTGCGAGTGGACCAACATTAGAATCACAGACCCCGGCTTCTTCTCCTCCCATGTAATGTACTCCAAGAAACGTGAGATGTTTTCGATGCCCGCTTCTGGAGGCAACTACACAAGATCATGGGATCTTGGGAGACACATGCAAAAACCCAAGCTGCAGATGCTGTCGTATCCCGAACATCGGCCCGTGAGGGAATTGTACTTGTCGAGTAGAGATGAGTTTGTCAGCAGCGAAATAGTGAGAAAGTGCGAGTGGAACCTGTTCGATTTGAGTTGCAGGTTAGAACACTACTTAGTGGAGTCATCACAGACGACAGGTGATACGTTTCTGGTGAAATGGTTCACAAATAGGGACCCCCATGGGAATGAGGAGGGAAACTCTGTGACTTGGGATCATTTCCATGTCTTGAGGCTTGACAAGGAAGGAAACGCTGTCTATACTAAAGACCTTGGAGGTGAGTGCATTTTCCTCTCCAAGGCTGAACCTTTTTGTCTCCCGCCTGCTTGCTTAGATGACCAGCGCCCAAACTGCATCTATCACTTAAGCGACGACAGCGTCGGGATCACTTGCCTGGACGATGAGGACTACATGACGGGTGGATCCGTTACATTACCAGTCCCTTACTGGTTCCCACCAAAGCTCGACTAATATTTTTGAGTCTTTTTCTCTCTTATACTCCCCAAAACATTTTAATTTTATTATATCTATGTTTAGCAGGAGGACAAGAGACAAAGAAATTTGGCCAATCATATCAGTACGCTCTGTTCTGTTAGAGTAAACCGTACCCCAAAAAAAACCCTTAGCTTGAGAGACTCTGTTCGTTCAAAAAAAAAAAAAAAAAAAAAGGCTTGAGAGACTCTTGTTCATCAAGAAGCTTTCACTCCTTGTCTTTATTAGTTTGTTCCTCTAGTGTCTTTGACACACATAAATTCTGCTCAACTTCAAGCTTACGTTCAACTTCTTCTCCAAGCTGAAAATCTCCATTGTTACAAGTTGGATCATAATGTACCTATCCGCAACTTGATTCAAGCTTGAAACCATCATCATAGCTTACTGCCTTTTAGAACCGTTTGATTCAGCTCTAAAACCTGCAAATTAAATCTCCAAATAGCCTGCATACGTAAGACTTACATAGCACAACCACTTTTCAGTTTAATGACCATGCATAAACATGATTAATCCTCATTGCATTTGACGTTATGTCTAATTCATTTCAGCGGTGACTAATCATCCTGCTGGACCGAGCCATCAACACTTCAATATTCACCAAAGTTACACAACCAGCTTTGATTCAAGCATATATATCAAAGCTCAACTCTCCATTGATGCTCTCTTAAAAAACCTTCCTAGTTTGGAAATTAACCTGAGATACCCACTCAGCCAACAAACAAGCTTGACGATATCTCTCAAACCTTGGTTATAATTAATCAACCAGAGAATTCCATATATAATTAGCTTCATACTTTAACTAGTACAGATTAGCTCAGGATCTCACTTCAACCACATTTAGTCTCTCTTATGGCTTTGAACACCCCATAAGACTGTTGAATGACTGAATTTTGTTCTGCAAAACCTGATTCTTTTTGCTAGCTAGACTTGAATTTTAACTCATATGCACTGAGACAGAAATCAAACTTTCACTTGAATCAACTGCAGAAACTGAATCACCTTTGCCCTTAAACCAGAAGCTCTTTGATTCAGACCTTTACCATGAGCTATATATATGGGCCTACGTTTTTTTGACGGTGTATTAGATGATTAGGTAGAAGTACTCTATGCTCCGAGTGTATATGGCCAATATATAAGGCGATGAGATGTAACTTGCAGCTTAAGAAATAAGAAGATTAAATACTTTTAATTAACTAAAGAACCTCAGTAGCTAGTAACACCACTGTCCAACTTGATGTTACCCTTTACAGTCAGTCATCTGTCTTATAATCATATTAGCCATGAAACCAACTTGCACCGCTGAGGATTCCAACAGAACACGCCTACAACTCCACCTTGTTGTAAAGACCTTGTCACAATCAGCAAGTAAACAACCTGAGAGTCTTCTGTTGAAGCAGAAGTTTCCCATTTGAAGTCAAGCTTTTTTAATCGTTGGTCATGAAAAACATGAGTCTTGTGTTGAAGCAGAAGTAGTGACATTGTGTTCCTTTAGTTGAATGCAGAACTGAAGACAAAACTTCAAGAACAGGCGGCCAAGATGATGGCTTAGTCTCCAGCAGAGAGAGAGAGAGAGAGAGAGAGAGAGAGAGAGAGAGAGAGGCTTAATTTGTTTTGGTTGCTCCATATCAAAGACTTTTTGTTTTTAACTTCTTAACGAACCTAATACGTAATAAATAATGCATTCTCAAGATTTATACTAAAAAATTGTGTTGTAATTTAAACATGTGTTTTTTCCTCTTTGGTTTAGAATCGTTTCTTAGAAACTTTTAGGGCTTAAGTTGAGCATTTAGGTAATATTAATTACGTAAGAAAATTAATTCGGAACCAAATACATAAAAAAAAAAGAAAAAAAAAAACACCAGCGTTAGAACCAAAAACATTCAAAACAGGAATTGCATTCAAGACAGATATTAAAAAACTTGACTAGTTTAAAAATTTAAAAAAAAAAAAAAAAAAAATGCCCACAGCTTCATCGTCTTCACTCACTGGCGTGTTTCTTTTGTTCGAAATCAGTTATTATATCGGCATACCCTTTAGAAAAGGTTTCTCCACCATCGGTCGTGTAAACAATGCCCCCTGCCTTCACCTTGAAGTTGTGTAACTTTTCGTCATCATGTACATAGAAGGTCAGTATTGTCGAGCCGTCTTCGACCGAGTCGATAACGTCGAAACCACGGATATCACCACCTACTAGACCCAATGCAACTTCCTTGGCAAGGTGCCTCCAGGAGTAACCGGCCTGGAGGCCAGAAGCTGTTGTTGTTTCAGGGGGGATTTGGTCAAGAAGTAAATTTATGAAACGATTGAAAACGAAGAGAAGGTTTTTTTTTCTTCTTCTGAAACTAAAGAAGCTAGAAGAAGATGTGATTTTTGGGCTCTTCATCGGCACCTACTACATAGAGACATAATTTTTTTTTTTTTTTTTTGTTAAAGTGTGTTTTCCATTTTTTTTTCTTTCATTTTTGCTCTTTATAAAAGCGTTTATTTTCCTTTTCCTTTTTTTTTTACGTTAATGGCTAACAAATATTTTCCTTTTCTTTTTTGAAGCACGTTCGAGAGACTTTTACATTTTTAATCCCTTGTAATAGTTTTTCCTTTTTCGTCGGATGTGGTTTGATACTACACGAATAAAAGTTACTGTATAGTAAATGTAAAGACTTTTACATTTTTAATCCCTTGTAAATTGTTTTATTTAGCTTCTTCATTGAGAAAACCTCGAAAGTAAAAAAATCAAAAAGCGCGTCGGTGACTTGTTGTTACTCTCTCATCACCAATCTCTTCTTCTTCCTCTCTTTCAATCGGATTCCCACATCTCCTCCTCTTCTCAAATTATCTGCTCTCTGATTCATCAACCATGTCGTACGATTACCTCTTCAAGTACATAATCATCGGAGACACAGGTGTGAGACCCACAGATCATTATCTTTCTATAATTATTCCTAAATTTTGATCTTCTGGGTTTGATCGATTGATTTTCATGGGGGGGGGGGGGGGGGGGGGTTTCGTTTTTCAGGGGTTGGGAAATCGTGCCTGCTTCTTCAATTTACTGACAAGAGGTTCCAACCAGTCCACGATCTCACCATTGGTGTCGAGTTCGGTGCTCGCATGGTCACCGTCGATGGACGCCCCATCAAACTTCAAATTTGGGACACCGTACGCCTTCTGCTCTCTACCTCTCTCGCCCTTTATCCTTCTCTTCGTCTAATTAGGTCCTTTTAAGAGAACTTCTTAATCAACGTTTTTATCGATTAGGATTGGTTTTGAGCCCTTTTTGACCTAACCTAGATTTTGATTATTATGAAGATTATTTGTCATGATCAATAAGACAATTTTCTCAGTATTTTTAGAAACAATGCCTTACTATAATTGCTATCACTAACAAATATATTTTTTAAATCGTTGCCAGAGTCTCAAAGTTGGGTTCTTGATTAAGTTTCATCATAGGCTTTATTGATATAGAAGCTGACTTCACCAGTCCCTTGTTGTGATTTATTCTCTTCTATAGTCTTTGTTTCGTTTTTTTTTACACTCAGCTATATATATGACATGTAGATCTTTACCATTGGATGATGTTTGGGCTGGACTTGTTTTCTGTTTTGTTTTTTTGTGCCTTCTGGTTCTAGTTTGCTATGATACTGTTCTATGTGTTAACCTATCGTATGATGTTCTAGGCTGGACAAGAGTCTTTTAGATCCATCACCAGATCATATTACAGAGGAGCAGCCGGAGCTTTACTGGTTTATGACATCACCAGGTTTGTATTTCCTTTGCAACAGTTTATATGATCAGCTCCAATTTTCCAGCAAGGTTTTGGAAGTTATTGCTTCTTTATTTTGTGAACTGGTATACTTTGAACTGCTGTTAAGGTTTTGGATATTGGTACTTTCATTATAACTACAGGTTTTGGGAATTTACGTTTGAAAAAGCTTGCATATAGTTTTGGCTAATATGATTGATACTGGCAATGCTCTTTTGGGAGGTTGTTAAGTTAACCATACATCTTAGCATCCTACTTGAAATCATCTTTTTACTCTGTTTTTTTTTTCGGGATTTTTTACAAGTATGAACGATATATATAAGAAGGATTGCAAGAGTTTTACCATCTGTTGATCTTTCTGCCCCAAAGCTCAAAAGTCTGGTTCTTTTGGTTGCAGGAGAGAGACATTTAACCATCTGGCTAGTTGGTTGGAGGATGCTCGGCAACATGCAAATCCTAACATGAGTATTATGCTAATTGGGAACAAATGCGATCTTGCTCACAAGAGAGCTGTTAGCAAAGAGGAAGGCGAACAGTTTGCCAAGGAACACGGCCTGCTATTCTTGGAAGCATCTGCAAGAACAGCTCAAAACGTTGAGGAGGTGACACTGATTCTTTGCTACTCCTTTTCCCCATCCTGTTATTTGGCCGTAATTACATGGAGAGTTTTGTCTTCTTTTATTGCATTAAGAGTACTTAATATCGCACATATATATTCCTACAGGCATTCATAAAGACAGCTGCCAAAATCCTTCAGAACATTCAGGATGGTGTTTTTGATGTATCCAACGAGGTACTTTCCCTCATCTTCTGGTGTTCTAATCCCTTGATTGTGTTACAATGTGATCTAATTCCCTTGATCTCTTTGGATTTTGCAGTCATCGGGCATTAAGGTTGGCTACGGGCGTACTCAAGGTGCAGCAGGAGGCAGGGATGGTGCAATTTCTCAGGGAGGTGGCTGTTGTGGTTAAAAAGTCCTTAGGACACATATCTGCTGTAATCTGGGGTGATTCAGAAACTACTATTGCTTTTATTTTACCTCTGCAAATTGATGATACACCAGAATGTATAGTTGCGTTCTTTTTTTTATCTATATTTTTCAATTTGTCTTTGTTAAAAAACTAAACTGGTGCATTTGAGAGTGAACAGCCTGATCTTTTATAAACAAAACAGGCGTTAGCTTATTTGGAACATTGTCTGCTTTTGTATGAAAGTGTCAAAGCTCTCAAGGTTAAGCAATTGAAATGAGCATAATATTCAGTCCTCATCTAGTTGAAGTCTCCTTATTCATCTTAAGGAACTGGTTTGAAAAACATACCAAGATGGTTTACAGAGATCCTAATAAGCAAATAGCGTAATAAAAAAACGAAGAAGCCATGATACTGTCTTTTCTCCTCTTGATCCCTTTGTTTTAACGCCGATTGTTTAATGTCCCTTCCTTAAGTCGCAAGGTATTGTATGTACTCGTCACTAACATGAGTCTCGGATCATCTTCTGGAATTTCACGTTCCTGTGATTCCCACAACACAAAAACCGACAACCCATCAATAATTAATACCGTGAAGGAACTGAGTTTATGCTTTGTTTATAAGATTTGAGAAAAGGGACTATTATTTTACTTTCAATCCTTTGTAGTAAGCTTCAACAGCAGCTAGTGTAGGTGTAATCCTTCGAGCTTGCATGAGATCCCATATCATATTTGCAACTGTGTACCCGCCCGTCTGCCATAAAAGAAAAGTTTTTTTTTTTTACTTTCACTACGCCAACTCTTTATAACACAGCAAAGCTATTTTTCAGTGTTTTTTTTGGGGACTTCAAGTTCAATACCTTTTCGCCAGCAGCTTTAAGTAGCAGACTGCTTCCAGTTCTTGGGTCTAAGAAGAAATTGCGTTCGTTCATTTGGACCTGCATTAACAAACAAATTATCATCACGCAAAGACTCTACCATTGGCCCGGGTTTTGTTTATTTCATATATTATTTTTTCAGTACAGCTCGAGCCTAGAAACATTACCAGAGTGTCTTGAGCAATCTTCATTCCATTCTCGGTGTATCCTGTCATAGCCCCCTCAATAAGTGTCTGTAGAAGCAAAAAGAAATAAATTGACATCTTTAGCACATACAGGTCGCATAGATATGTTGAACCAAGTATCGAGAACAGGATATAGAATCATAATTCTCTTTGCCTACTGGATCAATTGAGAATTTAGATTCATCTCTATATTCATTTGCGGGGGTTTAGGATTGAGAACCAATATATGTCAAATAGAAGTGGAGATGACCACACTATATATGTTGATATACAGAAAAGAAGAAGTTTGCTCTTAAATGAATACTGAAAGACCAATAATGAGGTCAGATGATCGTTACCGTATAGAGTTCCATAGCAGGGATTCTCTCTGCCCTCATGTAATCTTCAAACAATTTGAGACCATTCTCAAAGTCTTGCGAGTGTAGATAGCACCTATGCAGATGCATATATGATAATCATGTTTAGATTTCCAATGTGTAATATACTAGTAACAAAATTTTGGTACCTAATACTGTCTTCTAACCAATGACAATGCCAAATGTTTAAATTCTAAATGCAAATTTCATAATCTCATTTATGTATATTAGGCCGATTCATTTTGTGGGCAAAGACACCGGCACAGAAAACTGCCAGTCTAATATTGAAAATAGAAGAATCAAAGTGCATGCACTGTTGTACCTCATAATTTGTAGCACACAGTAAGTATCAGTGTCTTTGCCGTCTTTCTTAAGCATCTCAAGTAGAGCTTCTGTTGCCTGCCATGGGGAACAACTGGTCAGATGCAAAAAATCAACTTCGAAACTAACTTTTGTTACTCTCTTTAAATTCAGGAAATTTTGGAATTTAGAAGACATATCCTCTTACTTTTACATCCTTTAGATCAGCGAGTGCACTAAATGCTACGTGGTACACGGTCAAATTTCTCTGCAGAAACCTGGTCCTGTGAGCATATTCAGCGGTTGGAATATTGTAAAGCTCCTCTTCACTGATGCTAAACATCACATCTTCTGCACTCTTCCTTGATGAATCAATTGCTGACCAGCCTTTTGACTGCTCTACGAACTCGAGAATCTTTTGAGAAAAAAAAAAAGGAGGATATGAGAAAACCTACATGAAGGAAAAACTGAAAGGAAATACAAACATGAAACCTTCACAGGATACCTTGGTAGAAAGATTATCTGGTCTACGCTGCTTGTTTAAGTGCGCAGTTATGAGTCCTGCATAGCAGAACTGGTTCAAACCAACACCAGCAGCAGTCATATCTCGAACTATCGCATACCTAACCATTATTTGATGTCACATATGAATTAGATTAGATCACTTCTTAGATTGCTGAGATAACCAAATGCTTACTTATAACAGAGAAAAGATGCATAAAAACTTATCAAAGAAATCATTTACGATTAGTGAGCACTCTCAAAAGACAATAGAAGCAGTAACCTACACAAGATCTAATTGGCCAGAAACAGCGCAGGCATTGAGCAGGCAGACAAAGGTCTGTCCATTTGGTTTTACGTCATATCTCTTCATCTCGTCGTAGACCTTACAATAAGAGACAAACAAAAAGGCTCGTATATGATTGAATATTAAAGAATGTAGAAGAAGAAGAAGAAAAAAAACGCTTGTACGAAAGCAGGGAAGATAACATACTCGGATCGCCTCCTTTCCATTCTTGCATTTCCCACATGTGGAAATCAAAAAGTTGTACAGATTTACCTATATAGTCAACAACACAAGCCACAGATGAACCGAATCATTGAAGTAAAGTGTAGAATTATTTGACAAAGAATCGCTTAATCTACTGATAGAGACTCAAAAAACTAAGACCATGCCAAAAAAAAAAAAAAAAAAAAAAAGAACAGAGGATATACATACATCTGGAGCAATTCCCATGGCCTTCATTTCTTCACGGAAAAAGAAAGCATCACTCAAACGAGCACCCTTCATCGTTCCCACAACAAAGGAATGGAATATATCAGCTGTAGGCTGCACACCATCTAGCTTCATATCATCATACACATCCCTCAGCAAATAGTGCCTACCAAAAATAATAAAAAGTTTTATCAAGAATTTATAGTGAAGCAACCAAACATTATGGAAACAAAAAGTTCCTCAATCTCATCACATTGTGAACACAGTGAGCCATACAAATCAAAAGGCGTACAAACCTGCGCTGAGCAGTGACGGAATTGACAGCTGTGTTGTATTCTGACAGATCATTGGCGTAATTTTTCTTTGCGATCTCGTCCGGCGATGAAGCGAAGTAACGCCGACTAACCAGAGCTCGAACCAGAGACCGATTCCTCCCTGCTTCCGTCGAAGAAAGATCGATTTAATGAAAGATGAAAATGGGATCTATCTATCTATTTAGCCATCGCAAGGATAAATTAAAACAAAATCAGTGATTTTCAAAGAAGCATATATATACCAGAAATGGATTGAATGAGGAACTTCATAGCTCCCGGTGAAATCCTTACTCCGGCAAACAAATTTATCCGGGAGACGACGAGACGAAACCAAATACAAGATTTTCCGGTGAGTCTCAGAGGAAAGCTGAATAGTCGACTTCAGCCGTCGGAAGAGGAGGGATATAGCATTAGTAGCAGCTCAGGCTTCAGGGTTTAGGGAGAGAGCGTTAACCGGAAAATATACAAATCTAACCGGGTGTTAACCGGTTTGATATCAATGGATCGCCCTTACTAATTTTAAAGCCTTTAGTATCGGAAATTACATGGGCCACTGATAGATTATTGGGCTTAATTTTCAAACTAATTGACGATGATGATCACGTGACTGTCGCGTGATCATATCTAATGCAATGATTCTGCGCCACGTGTACCGTGGAGCGAAACGATGAGGACTGAGGAGGAAGATAAAGATATTTACAGTTGGGATGTCCCAACTACTTACATAAAACAATACTTTGAATATGTCGGAAGGATCACGTGAAGACAACTAATATATGTTCTTGCGTTAAGTGAGAAATATTGACCAAAAGAGAAACAACACATTTATTTATTTTAACCCAAAGCTCGTTCACTTTATTCGTGATATTACACTTTTCAATCCACTATACTTCTAGAATTTTGTAGTAGTTACGCGTTTACTCCCAATTTTGTAGTCATATTGTCAAAAAAAAAAAGGTTCATAGTTTTATACTTTATAATTAACTACAGATATAAAGTTCCGGAAACAACGTTAAACGATTTAGATATACAGGTTACTGTGGGTCTTAAAATTAACGTTTGAAAGTTTCTATAATGTTAGACGCTGATTAATGCTTGGATTTTAAATTCAAGAAAAAAAAAATAACAGTAAAACTGACCCCCTAAATTTATACAATATCAAGAAGTCTAATGCATTTTTGTTTTGTTCATTTATTTTAGGCACCCAAAAGCATCACGGGAAAGATATAGAGACTCATCAGTCATCAACATTTACCATATTTATCCAAATTCAATCATTTTTTTCTTTTCTTTTTTCGGTTAAGGAGCGAGCGACTAGACAATAATAGTATATCCAACTTACAAAGTTACAACACGTAAAGCTCTCGTAATAATTGCAGTAGCCAAAATTGACATTGTAATTAATTACGTGTAGGTGAGTATTCGATTTTATTGTTTTGATGTTAAAAGAGCTAATTAAACAAACCAAATCAAGAAAATGTTTATTTGGCATGATTTTTTTAATCTCCTGGTGGGGAGGCCCACGAGGCCACAGATTCACACATAGAATTCAATTCCTTTCCTTCACGTCATAACTACAGAATATTACGAAAATTAAATCACTTCAAAGTTTGGTGAGACCAACACACAATCTAAAGTCGCAATTTAATGGATTTGGTTTGAAGATCATCAACTAGATACAAAACTTTTTTTTTTTTTTTTCATTTCTTTGTACATATTGAAGAAACTAACCACAAGATTACGACCATACAAGTAGTAGGAGCGAGAGTCTGTGCAAATGGTAATTAGAAGGGGTTATTACAGATCACGTCTACACATTGGACAAGATCCGTGCCTGAGTAGCCAATTGTCTATGCAAGGCAAATGAAACATGTGATGACAATGTGGCAGGCTTCTTACGGTTTCACCAAGTTGAAAATCCTGCCAAAAACAAAATCACACAAGATAATCAAAACCTTTTTTTTTGTTTCCGAATTTGAGGATCTACGTACGGTTTTATTTTGAGCTGAGGAAGGAGCTAAAAACCTGGAGACAAACAGAACACGAGTCTTTGTTGCCACAAGCATCTAAGTAGTTTGTGCCAGTAATTTTTATTTTAGGTATTTTATTAACCAAATCTCCTGCTAATCCTTTCGAGCCACCGGTATCAAAGATACTCGAGAGCTCTTCGAAAGTTGTATCCACAGCTCCCATCTGATCCAGCAATAAGAGAAATGATGAATAGGATCAAGAAACAGAGAGATCTCAATGTAACCAACAATAACACATTGCTGAATGAACTGTACCTGACTTTGAACCGCGCTTAGCATTGCTGGACCAATGCGTTCTCGCACAAGTCTACCACTTATAAGACTAGCAATGACATCAATCTACACAAAATATTCAAGAATTAGTTAGAAGTTCAAATCCAACCGGTATTTAAAAACAGAGCAGAAGAGCAGTTTCAATGATTAAAAAAAGCTAAAAGATCTAAGCTCACCAAGTAGAGGAGGCATCCAAAACGTGACTCATTAGATTTCCAGAGAACAAGAGATGATTCGAAGACTTCGATGGAGAAAACAGCTCCTGAAATGGCTCCAACCGCTGCTCCTCGGATGAAACCACTCTCTGTTTCTTGGCCTATCAAAGCTCCAGTAAGTGCTCCAAGCAATGTACCCACTGAAGAAATGAAAAGGATACAACTTTCTTAGCTCTACATAAAACCCCAAAGTTGTAGATTCTATTCTATTCATCAGAATTAAAGACATTCAAAAACAGAATCAAGAAACGTGTATAGGAAACCAAGAGGCGGACCTAGAGCGAAGAAGAAGGTCAAGATCGCCGAGAGAACTGTCCCCAGAACAGCGGAGGCGAGGAAACGACAAGCGTCTTTAATCTGATCGATGAGATTCCCAATAGAGGGACACGAAGAGATAGGACAAAACCCAGATTCGAATCTAGACGAAGATGCCATTTTTTTTGTTCCAAGAACCCTCCAAAAAGATTAAAGCCTGGTGAATATATATAGAGAAAGAAACGGAAACGATCTACGGTAAAAACAAAAACAGAACTCAGTGGAGCTTATAGATGAGAAGAGAGAGAGAGAGATAAGAGAGTTTAGAGAGTTTAGAGAGTTGAGACAGAAGATAGAAGAAAGAAAGAGATGGGTTTTGCTTAGCCCTTAAGAGAGAAGATCCGATGTCTGGCCTACTCGCAATTAATGCTCTTGGGTCGTCGTCTCGTTTGCTATGATAGTATTTTTTTACCTCAAAGTAGGTGAAGTAAAATCTAGGGTTTGCCTGTCATGATCGATGTTGAAAACAGCGACTAAAAAGAAGTTTCAAAGCACGAGACGAGAGGGATACTTTTAAAGAGAGATAGATAAGCGCGCAAGCTCAGCGGAATGACTTTAAATTCTATTTTCTTGTTCGTAAAAAAGGTTTAGTTACTTGTTTAAAGTTTAAATTATGTATCATGTTTACATATTATGTTAATTATTTTCAAAGTTTTAAATATTTTTATACGTCATATAACGCATAACACAAGAGATATCTATAAAACCCGATTATTCTAATATTCATATCGTTGTTTTTTTACCCACACAGCTCCTGATGGTATTGGGCAGTGGGCACCTGATGACGACATATTATCTTGTAGTATCCAGAGAACCATTATTTATTCGCAGATTAAGACAATAATTAGTCGTTGGTTATAATTCACTTTCATGGGTAAAAAAATGAATGGAAAAATAGTTGTTAGCATTAATTAACGTTGTTGCATATATTGACATACTCGTTATTAATCACAATAGAAGAGAAAAATAACCATACCGAAAAGGCGAAAACAATTTCACAAACAAAAAAGGCGAAAACAATATCACCATTTATCTTTTGCTGTTACTTTTTTTTTGCAAGACTAACTATTTCATTATTCTTTTGTTTCTAAACTCTTACTTTTTGTTATCAACTAGACCGATATCTTTTCAGGAGTTCATATATTTTCGTGCAATACAATACAATACGGTAGGGTCCTTCTCGATAAAACAAGCCAGCAATCAGAGGAAACAATTAGATACCAAACATGAATAATTTATAGGGAAAATTGGAAATAAAAGATTACTAAAATTTTTTTGTCCATTTATACCTTTTTTTTAATCGGTTATTTTCACCTAAAATATCCATAAAAATTGAAAAACCCAAATTTAACAAATTTTAAAATATATAATATAGAAAAATAAGTAGATATACAATAATAGAGGTAATATAATTTTTTACAAAAAAAAAGTATAAGTTTTTTTTTTATGGATAAAATTTGATATAAAAAATTTAGGAAACGTTTTCTGCTACTCTGAAAATTTAAGATGATGTGTTCTAATATTTTGTACATGTTATACTAAATTCATGAATAGTTTCTGTTCTAAATAGTTTAGTGACCTGAAATTCTGAATTCTACAAAATTCATAATTTGTATTCTACAGGTTACTCTATGTTCTAAACGTTGTAGTATAATCTTTCTATGGTTTACTCTATGCTCTAAAATTGTTAGAATATGTTTTATTCTTTTTACTCTATCTCTGAGAAAATTAGTAGGCATCTACTACACAAAAGTAGATTGTATACTCTGAAACTTTTAGAAATCGCTAAATATAGAAAGTGAATCTATAGAATAGGAAACTCAATATTTACCTAATAATTAGGTGAGATCATAATTGTTTGTTAAGATTATGTTCTACAAAATTTAGAAAAAGTTGTCTAACTTTTTTAGAAATTTTTAGAACAACCCTAATTGTTTAGTACAGTAGTTTATGTTCTGTAAAACCGTTTTCTCCCATTTCTTTTCACCATTTTCGACCGATGGCAATGCACATCTATGTTAAGAGTGGTGTGTGGAGATTGTTTGACAATCGTGAATGGAGATTTATTATTGATGAAGAAAATTGTGGAATATTACTAACTTTGGAATCGAGTACAACACATGAAGAATTGAAGATTATGGTTTCAGAAGCCTATGGAATAGAGCCTAGTATGGTTAATATGGAGCTAAGTTTTATACCCACAGATTTCTCTGCTGATTGTCCTCCTGTTGTTATGATGAACAATAGTCAGGTCACAAATTTTCTTTCATACTATAAAAAGAAGAAAACAATAAATTTGTGTGTGACATTCAAAGGTGGTGTTGAGGATGTTGGCAACAATAAACTGGATTTGAATAAAGAACCAGGGGTTTCAAGTGATGAAGATGGTGATGGTAGACCGAATGAAAACCTAGCTTTATTTGTGGGTACTGATGATGCCAAATGGAATGTTGTTTTAGGGAATAAAACATCCGTCGAAAACGTCGGTTATGGTGTTGGAACGTCGTTCAAAGGTGTGAGCGTAAGGAAAGGTCAATATTTCAAAAGCAAAGAAATGTTACAAGCAACAATGGAATTGTATGCGATGAAGTACAATTGTGACTACATGGTTACAAAATCTGATACATATAGGATATTTGCAAATGGAGTCTTCGTGCTAAGTGTTTAAATGGGTCTACGTATTTCAAGATCAACAAGTTTGTGGGGGACCATAATTGTGCTCCTTCAAAGAAGAAGAAATTTTGTAGGACACCTTCAGCTAAAACAATTGGACATCTCATTATGCAGAATTATGAGGGTGTATTGGAAGGGCCTAAACCGAATGATATCATTAATATTATTCGTACAAAGTATGGTTGTGATTTAACTTACTCTCAGGCATGGGAGTCGCGCGAGTATGCAGTGACGAAGTTAGAGAAATTCCTGAGAAGAGTTATGGTAAAATACCAAAGTACTTGTACATGATACAAGAAGCGAATTCGGGTACGTTTACAAATAATGAATTTGATTGTGACAGTAGATTCAAATATCTATTTATTTCTTTTGGTCAGTCCATAAGAGGATTTTACAAGGGAATGAGGAAAGTTATTGTGGTTGATGGAACATTTCTGATGAACAAATACAAAGGAGTTATGCTAGTTGCTACAGTTATAGATGGTAACTCTAATTTGTATCCAATAGCATTTGGAATTGTTGATTCTGAGAATGATTCTTCATGGGAGTGGTTTTTTGAGCAGCTTAAGGTTGTTATTGGAGATGATAAAGATTTATCTTTCATATCAGATAGGCATGTGTCAATTAGCAAATCACTTGAAAAAATCTATCCATTGTCTACTCATGGTATTTGCATCCATCACTTGATTGGTAATGTTATTACATATCACAAGGGAAGGGGTGTGGCTGATTTGGTTTCAAGAGCGTCTAAAGCTTATAGAGTTGCTGAGTTTGAAAAACTTTTTGGAGAAATTTGCAACATCAGTCCTGCGATTGGAGAGTACCTAGAGGATGCTCAGGTTAAAAAATGGGCTCGATGCCATTTCCCTGGATACAGATATGACTTGAACACAAATAATGCTGCAGAATCGATCAATTCAGCTTTGAGATCACCTAGAGAGTATACAGTAATCACTTTATTAGACAGCATTAGAGAGATGTTAACACGCTGGTTTTTTGAGCGAAGAGAATTAAGTGCCAAGAAGAAAGATCCTTTAACTGTTAAGGTGGAGAACAAGATTTCAAGAAGAATTGGAAAAGGTAAATACTTTAAAAGTTATCCGATTGGAAGAAACATTTTACAGGTTAAAGCGAATGGGGTAGACTTCGTGGTTGACTTGGAGAGACGGACATGTTCATGTGAGAAGTTCCAAATGGGCAAAATCCCTTGCAGACACGCCATCAAAGGAGCTTTTGATATAAATACTGATCTGTATCAATATGCTGATGATATGTATAGCACCACCAGTTGGAGAGAGTATTATGAGGAGACTGTTAATCCAATAGATATTCCAGAGAACGAATGGGGCGTCCCTGACCACGTTGAGGCTGCAAAAGTTTTACCACCTGAAACAAGAAGACACCCTGGTAGACGATGAAAACGAAGACATGAAACGGTTGAAGACAAGATAAGAGCGTCTCAACAATCGCAAACGTCAAAGAGACACAAGTGTAGCCATTGTGGTAAAGAAGGACACAACAGATCAACATGTGATGTCCCAATATAGTTATGGTTATGTTTTATTCTTTGTTAGGTTTTTAAAACATTCTCAATCTATGGTTTACTCTTGAGTTGTCAAGTCTGATTACAACATTTCAATATTTCACTTTTTCTGGTTTCTTACTTAAGAATATCAAACCAAATTAACAACAACATTGAAACTCATGTAAAACGGTGAAGGTCGTCCAAAGGGGAAAATATGCTAAAAAAATCAAAAAAAAAAAACCACAACAACATCATCAACCTAGTAATTTGCTCATCCAATCATGATCATGCACAATACCACTATGATCACCATCATCTTCTTATTGCTTGTTTTTGCTTCAGTCAAAGCATCCTCTATCTTCTCAAATATCTCCTTTTCCATCTTCTCGTAAACTAGTTTCTCAAACTCCAATCTCTCTGTTCTGAAACCTTTCAGATGCTTCTCAAATCCAACATTCTTCGCAGTTAGTGTATCTATCTCGTTGAACAAAGTCTCATCAACCCATTTGAAGGTGTGATCATTGTTCCTAAGCTACAAGAAGCCCAACTGTTATAATCAAAAAAAAAAAAAAAAAAAAATCAAACGTGTAACAATACCAATTTACCTTGTTTGATACAGCAAATCCACAACGATAATATCTCTGGTAAGGATTGGGATCAGACATCGATATAAGAGCTACAATTCCTTCCCCGCACCAACATCTCCTTGGGACACCAACCACTCTTCCACTTGCACGGGAACTAGTTGATCCAGTCGAATTTGTCGATACATTGCTCATCTTCTTCTCACAATCGAACGAGAACTAGGTCGGCTTTAGGTTTCTTAATTTTGGGGATTTATGTGTGTCATTGTAAAGGATCAGGTTTGGTGCAAGATACAGAATCGGTATGGTCTTAAACCAAATTAAAAAATCGGTTTGGTATTAGACCAAATTAATAATCGGTTTCTTGGTTTGATAGACTTGGTGAACAAGTCATCGAAGACAAAGACAGAAGTCGTACCATATATTAAGTTAAAAATTTAACCAAAGTCATACAATGTGTCAAACTAAAGACATACTAAAAAGATGAAAAATCAGTCAATTTCGATTCTATGAGACTCCAACTTTGGAGGGACATAGCTCTTCATTTGCTCAAGTAATAGTGGATCATGTGCAGCTTCCCATAGATCGACAACAATCTTCAAACGCGCTTCTTTGATGTTCTCATCGTTTATCAAATCCAAACTTAGAGATTGCATATGACACTCGATGTATTTCAATGCATAGACCCCGCAATCGTTCTGCGACTTATTCAAGTCGGGCATCACCTTCACGTCTATGATTTCATATTGTGTCAAAAGAGTTGCTTTTCCATTTACCTTTTCATTAATTTCTTTCAAAATCCTTGGGATGCAAGTTGCGAATGACTCCACATACCTTCTATTCTTGTGTCCAACACAGTCGAAGACTTCAATAGTTATTAAGACGAAGTTAATGCAAACAGAAATCCAGTGGTTGCCATTGACGAAAATCGGAGCGTAGATCCTGTCAAAATTTGTATCCTATTGTTTACCTGTCTTTCCATGAGTAGGGAACTCACCAGTAGCGTAAGCGAGAAGTTTGCTATCCCATTTGTGGGCACGCTTTGTTTTCAAGTACTTGGTGTACTCCACTTTGATTCTCTGGCTAAACATGCAAATCACAAAACCCACACGGTCTAACTTCATTCGCCCTAAAGATGTGTTCTCTCGGAATAAATACATCATCGCATCCATTTCCTTGAAAACAAATAATAGATAAATTTAATTTTAACCATGGTAAAATAATGAACAATTTAAGTGCTGAGAAAAATCAAGGTTATATTTACTTGATTGTGCAGCCACTTGGTAGGAGTAATGACTCAATCAAGTAATTCAACACTAATTACCGATGGACCCAACTTAAGTTGCTCGCGACTGTGAAACAAATAGTAATTTGTAAGCTAAAAAATTTAAAATCTGGACAATTATAAAATCAATCCTTGAAAAACAATTACAAGACGTACCCAAGATTCCTCTGCCATGCTTCCAAAGCACTCCATCTAACGTCGGATACAAAAACCAAAGCAGCATCCTCGCCATTCTTTCCCGCATTTAGTGTAGGATCAACGTCGAGCACACATGGTTTTTGCGAAAGATGTCCCACTGTTTTCGTTAAGAACTCTTGAGTGTTCAAGAAATCTTGAGTGTCAACATTAAGGTCTATGGACCCCGAATTGGTGAACAAATCATCGAAAATAAAGTTGTCTTCCTGTCAATGAAAAGATCAAAGTTTAAAATTAACAAACAGATACATCCAAACAAAGTTTAATGATAACAATACAATACATAAGTTCACCAACACAATTACAATACATAAGTTTACAATTAGCCGAATATTTTCAAAAACTTACATAGCCGAATGTTTAAAAAAGAAAAATACATAGCCGATTTGATGAACATTAAATCGAAAACAAGTTTTACCAAGTTACTTTTTACTTACCAAACTCTTTGGTTGAATGGATGGTGATTTTCCCTGTGTCAAAAAATAAGAATCAATAAGTTTTACACAATCATTACATATACAATACTAAAACATATAAATTATTTATTGACTTACCACATCTTTTGGTTTAAAGGATGGTGGTGTGGCTTGTGTCGAAGTTGATGCTAGAGTGGATAGTATTTCCTTCACTTCTGATACATCCTCCTCCATCTTCTTCAATCGTTGGCATATTTCTACTTTAAAAGGCTTGAAAGAAGCTTCAAACATACTTTTAATGAATGACTTCATTTCATCATCAAAACCATGAGTGGTTGCGGCTCGCTGACATAAGAGTTGTGTTTTTCGACTCTCTACACCATGATCAATCTGCTTCGTCTTTCTCTTCTTCGTGCTTGATGCTCCCACATTTACATCTTGCTTCTTCTCGCTACTCTCCAACCCAAACAATTGATTATCTCCATCACTTTCCTTGTCAACATGATCATCTTCGTTTACAACCTCCTCTATCTTCTCTTCTTCAACATCATTAGTTTCAACATGACCCCACTCATGGTCTCTAAAATCGTAACCAGATCGTACCAAATCGTTTACGTTTTTGACTCCCACATCATTGATCTCATCAGGCCTAAAAAAAATCTATATCATCGAATATGTCAAAATTTCCTGATCTCGAGATGTATGGTTAAACGATATCCTACCAAAAACATATTAACAAAAATATTGGTTAAGCAATAGTAAAAAAAACAGAACCATATTCAGACAATGACAAATAAAGAACAATAGAGAAAAGAAATTACTAACTTTTGGTCCAAATGATTGTTCTATGAAGATAATGTCTTGATAAGACACTTTTGCAGCTCCCTTCCAGTTAGAACATCTAGCACCGTTTGTGAATTCCTTGTTGATCTTTTCTCCCAACAATTCTCCAATCACTGGAATTGCTTTCATAACCCATATTTGAAGTGAGAAGGAGAAGCCATTAAGGATATAACTGTTGGTCTTCTTCAACTCCTTTTTTGTGTCCATGATGGAGGTCACAAGATAGTCAAAAGAATGTAAACCCTAAGGATAAGCTCTCAACTTATCAAGATTCATCACCAACTTGATGTATGAGAGAGGGATCTTTTTCTTCTCGTCCTTAGCTATTACCAAACCAGCTATGACGCACACATATACAAATCGTAGCTTGTCTTCAGGTAAACTTCTACTAGGTGCACATCCATCAGCCTCTTAATGGTAATCTCCCCATCTCTCTTCAATAATCTAGTCCAAAAACATTTGTCCTTCTTCCAACTGTCTTCTTTCCAAGATTTCAAATCTAAGCTGAAATCATCATTGCATTTGAGTCCAATGACTGCATAATATTCTTGCATCGAAAATCTCATTGGCTTCATTTCCAAACACAAACCAAAGCTCATGTTTCTTATCTGTGAGCAACTGTCGAGACATAATGCTGTGTATCAAACGCGCAGAGTATCCTAACCCATTCTTGTAGATGGCAAACACATTAGCAAACACATGATTACTCTTCACTTTCTCATACTCGGTTGGCAAAGTATCCTTGATTCTTCTCATGATAGACATTCTGCAGCTATTGTTTATCTGCTTCACTTGTGGTTCATCACCGTATTTGAAAAGGCGTTTAGGGTACTCTTTTCCAATGCCTGAACAAAACAATTAACCAAAATTAAATCAAACACAACGAAATGAGTTGTTAGAAATAAGAGAAAAAGCTCTCATCACGGAAAAAACAAATATTCAAAAATAATAAACGAACATGATATCAATCCGATTGATCCATCTTTGTCCTCCATGTTCAAGAAGCTAATATTGGTCATATACACCTAACATGTGAAACATAAAACATAATACAATCAAGTAACTATCAAATAACTATCAATCAAATAATCCAGTTCATAAGCGATCAAACCAACTTTTAAAACTACCAAAATTGAGAATTTAATACAAAACTTAGCAATCACCAACTCAAGCTATCAGGATATCAAAACTCTTGAGACAAACTATGAAACAATTAGATGAAGATGAACCAAGACAAGCCTTGCTCGTTACTCTCATCGTTGATAGCTCAATTTAGTAATGGGAATTCAAAAGCGATTAACAAAATCCACATGCAACTTCCAAATCAATACAAAATGAGAAATCTTGAATGATTTACACTGCAATATGAAGCCGAATTTCAAATGATTTAAAGAGAAGCAAACCACATTGAGCGATGGGAGCAAAAAAAAATCATGGGAACAAATAAGATGAGAAATCAAGGACGAAACCAAATCAGGAGGGGGACAAATCAACGACGAAACTTCACCCAGATGAGAAAAGGATGAAAAAAAAATACTCATTGTTGTCGATTAATCGGAAGAACAAACGGCATTAATTCACCGTCTGTCAAAGCCGCCGTCGATGTCAATTTTCCTAGTTTACGATTTGTTAAAAGTGAAAGATAAGTGTAAAAAAGTTTTCGGGTTTTAATTCTTTGGGGTGTAGAAACCTCTAAATCGATTAGAGGTTTCAATTATTTTTGTTTTTCTTTTTAAATATTTGTTAATTATTATTGACTGTATTTTCGGTTTTTGTTTGTTTTAAAAATCAAAGATAAAAGTGAGTTTTTATTATTATAAAACATATTTCACCAAACATAAAAATTTAAAGTATATATGGACATTTTTTGAAAAATACGTTTTTTTTTCCGATTTCCCCTAATTTCTATACATGTTATCTATTTGAGGAAATCTAAAAATCTTATTTGATTCTGCCTTTCCTTTCGTAGTAAGTTCCCTAATATGAGCAATAGTTTATTGTCATACCAAACTAAAATAGGTCCGGTAAGACTTTGTTATTGTGCTATTACGTGTTGAGAAGCTGTAACACCATTAACGTTTATGTATTTCCAAAACTCTGCTCTCTTTCTATACATTTGTACGTCGATTCACTAATGGTCCACCGATCCATTCTGAAAAAAAAATAAAAATAATTGTCGGTTCTTCATGAAAATCGCCGCATTTTTAATATGTTTCCCCATAATTCCTAGAAATATCTACCCCAGCATGGTGACAAAATATGAATACCTACCCCAGTATACTTTTTTCCCGATACTTATTGTTATCAGTTTAGATTTTTAATAGTTGGTCCAGAAGCTGGTCCCATGAGTAATTAAACTGAATTTTAACATATGCATGATTCATGGTTGCGTGTCACTTACATGATCGTGTATGTTTAGTTTTCACTGCTGTTGATATGTATACATATGTAGTGAGTGATTAGTGAACTTGGCCGATTATGTTTGATTAGCTTTCCTCCCCCCAAAAAATGTCGCATTAATTACTGATACCTTTAACTAACTTTGGTATCTTATAATCATTTAACAAAAATCTGAGTCCTGACATTATTAAAAATGATTGAATTATAAGTTCCGAATGTTAATCATCTCGCCTTTATATATATTTTATTACTATTTGAACTATATTGCATAATTTTTTTGGATGGGTTGTTTTCGTACTTACTATTCAGAACATAATTTAGGACCAACACGTATTTATGAGAGGATATTATTGACCATAATACACATAATATTTTTAGAGTATTTGCATATCCATTGACAAAGAATTAAGTGTTTTTATAAAAGAGAAAATAACAATGGGTAAGTAGAAGATAGTAGTGAAAGTAACATAATTTGACCTAGAAGATATTATAATGTAAAGTGTGGAAAATACAAGTCATATACATAAATAAATTAAGAATATCCAAGTATGATTGGTAGGTTATCTACATCACTACATGATGACCCACGTTACAACATTTTTACCGGTGCGTCTTTTGTATTGGCGTGGCTGATAATTTAACCCAGCCACCACCTGCATCTGCTCCTTTATTTATGTGAATGAAATCATCTTCAAATCAAATCAACTCCATAAATATCACATACTTTTAAATAAGGTTTCTTTAAACATAGTTCTCGATATATGTCAACAACAAAAAACACGATGTAATCACTACATCTTCTTATAACATTTATTAAAAATATACAAAGGTGCTTCAGATTCTATGGACTGAAACTAGTTAGGTCTCTTAATAGCAGGTATACATACTACGATCAAGCAACTACTATTAGTTAGTTTACTAGATTGGCTGAATAGGTATAATAATATTGGACAACATTATTATAATATTTAAGAGAACTGAAGTGTTGCTAAGAATAAAATTGAATATACATCTAATCATAACCTAAACATTAAACAAGGAAGGCTATATCAAGTAATCAACTCCAGGCCTTCGTCAGGGTGGGATTGGGTAGTGATTCATTTTATTGACCCAAATTTTCTTCAAATTTGTACTATCCAGTTCTTTTCCTTCGTCTTCCTTTAATGAAAACGACGCCGTGCTATTGAATAAGTTGGGCTATACCGAACAGGCTAACTACAAAGATGGGCTGGGCCTAAATTTATTAGAACATAAAATTTGAATGGAGCGAACCATATCCAAAATGAATACTTGTATTTTACATAAAAATTCAATTGGTTACATAAAACTAGTATCGGACCCGCACTACATCGCGGGGGAATATTTACGAATATATACGACTTATAATAGATTGAAGTATGTTACATTTTTATTTTTCTATAGCACGATTGATTATTGTAAACTATATATTTATGTAAAGAGTTTGGATAAAATAGTATTAAATAACAAAACTATAATAAATAGTAATATAATGAGTTTTGATATAACAAAAAGAAATAAAACTGAAAAAAATATTAGCACCAGGAAGAATATTTGCGGATACTACGATCCATAACAGATTGTATATACTACTCATTTTCATTTCATTATAATTTGATCGATCACGAAGAATCTCATATTCTTGTAAGAAGTTTGAATAAAATAAAAACTGAAAAGAACAATCTGAGTAAATGGTATTCTGATGGGTATTGATAGGATTAAAAGAAGAAGTTAAACATATTTAAAATTTTAAGAGTACAATCGAGAGTAAAATAATTACGTAAGTAATATATGACATAGTTTAATTTGTGAATAAAAATTTGTGTGTAACATAGTTATAGTGTGTTTTATTCGATTAACTTCATATAGTTTAAAATTTGGATAAAATGTGGGTTTTCTAGTTAGGAATAATTTTATATTGAGTAAAATAAAAAAGGTGTCCAACATTTATAATGTAATTTTTATTGTTGCAATTAGGAAATAAATCTTTTATGCCCACGAAAAATTAAAAGATATATTTTAGAAAAATATATAGCAAGTTTTCCATTACTAATAAAAGATAACCCATTATTATTGTACAAAAACTAATTGTTCCATTTCGAGAAATATTTTGATCCTAATTTTATTTTTATTTTTGTACTTGAATAATGGACATCATACAATATAAATGAGTATGAAAATTACCAAAATTTCATTTAGAAATTTGGCTCAATAAAATATATAAATAGTATAGTTAAGTATAGTTTTCTTCAAGATAATATTTTCACATTTAAAAATTCTAATTACTTAGTTCTTTTTTTGTGTGTGTGGCCATTCCCCTTAGTTCTCATCATCCAGAATTCCTTTGCTCCATTGCTTCTTGCTTGGAAGAAAATGTAGTTGCATCAACAATAAATTTTTCTTGAACCTGCTGTAAATAAATAATAGCATAGATTGTATAAGATACTTAACAATTTAACCATTATAAGAATAAAATTTTGTATAGTTTCAGTTGCTCAAATGAGTCCAATCCTGTAAAATAAGAACAATTTACCTTTTAAACATGGTTAGGATAATTTCATCTTTACACATCTGAATATAATATATATATTACATATGAATATGATATATAACTTAAAACTTGTTTAAAATAAACTAATTACTAACATGGATAAACTATGATTTCGATAAAAAGAGTAAATCATTCATCCTTTTGTTAACCCATTTTTATGTGTTTTTATCCTGAAACAATTGAAAAGATTATATTTGATAAGAACTTAAAATTCTTTTGTTCAAATACTTTATAAGCATATAAAATTTAATAAAAGGAAACAGTTAGTAGTTTAACATAGAGGATATATATTTTGGAAAAACATTTAGTTAGGCCAAATGTAATAGTCTTATGATAATTTTAACAAACGAAAGAACATAAGCAAGTGCAAAATTTTACAATGATAGAACATAACATAGAGACTTCTATGACTGACTCGAGAATTCTTCGTCTGATTTCAGAAAGTATAGTGAGAAGCAAAGAGATGTTAGAGAGAGTAGAATGACAAAGATTTTGTAAAATATTAATTTTCGGAGTTAAGTAAAAAGTGATAGCCATTTTTTTGTCTAAAGAATTGTATCGTATTTAGAAGTGAGAAGATGCTTTACTCTTGGCAATGAATAGAGATATACAGTATCATATATCCCTATATATATAGTATAAGAACAACTTTGTGAGCAAGCAAAGCTTCATAATTTAATTATAATTGGATATAGGATTAATAAAATATTGAATGCTAATGAAGGAATTAGTTTAGAAAATCTGTTAAAATAAGATAATTTGGAAATTAAGATCAGATATATAAAGAATATGATTCCAATTGTGCTTTTGGGATTGACGCAAACTAAATAATGGAATATATTTATGATATAATGAGATTTGTATCATTTCTATTAATTATTAATTATGCTAATTAAAGAATACTGTATATTTAAAAAGTTTGCAAGAATTATAGTTAGTATAAATTCGAATATACTATTATATTCACTCAGAAGATTACTGTTTCCAAAATCTAGGACCTATCAATATTTGCTAAATCAATATTCGATATTTATGAAATATTTTTGTTAAGTTTGTTCTAGCAGTTAATGACGATTTGATTTAATTTTTATTGTTAACATTTTAGTATTTTTTATTGAAATATTTTTCACATCTTCACTTGTTCACATTTATGATTCTGTTTAGGATTCTATTGTCGTAATTGGCTAATGACTACAAACTATCCGATTGGTAACTTTCAGGTAATTTAAAAAATTAAACCCGACCCAAGACATGTTTAAGTACTAATCTACCCTTAATGACAATGTTTTCTAGTCTAAATCAAATGGTATTTTTGGTAGTGGTAAAAGTTGTACTTCTCTTTTACTAATATATGAATTAATCATGAACATTAATATCTGATCCATTTATAATTTTGCCAGAAAATACGAGTGCTTGTTGAAATTGAGAAACCTTGAAGAAATTGGATAATCATGATAAAAATTACGAAGTTTGTGAAATAAATTCGTTTAATTCACTTTGATACAAAAAAAAAAAAAAACAAAAAAAGTAGTAAAATTAGGAAATTAGACCCAAAAAAAACAAACAATTCAAAGAGCCATCACTTCTGACTCTGAAAGAGCCCACCACGGATCTGTCAGATAAATTTAACTAACATATTCATCGGCTTTCCGACTCACCAACTCCGCTAAACAACACACTCTCTCTCTCTCTCTCTCTCTCTCTCTCTCTCTCTCTCTCTCTCTCTCTCTATTTTCTGAAACAGATCTCTGCAAGCTTTTGCTTCATCACTCGAGTTGTATCTCATCCATGGGTACCGATTTATTATATCTTCTTTCTCCATTTTGTTTACGATCGATTAATGTTTTACCATATCTTACTTCTTGTTCTTCTCTTCGATGCTGTTTTTTTCCTAATTTTTTGTTTGTGAAATCTGGTTTTGTATTTGACTTACTGAGTCGATCTATGCGTATTCAGCTTCCGAGAATCCTTTCCGGAGTATACTGAAGGCGTTAGAGAAGCCTGATGGTGGCGAATTCGGAAACTACTACAGCTTGCCTGCTTTGAACGATCCCAGGATCGGTGAGTTTTTTTTTTATAGCTTTCATCTGATCCCGATGTTAAAATGCTTCTTGTTAGTTAGGCGAACATGATTTTGAGATTCATGTCGTCATGATCTCGAAAAAAATGTTGTTGTGGTGGATATGCAGATAAACTACCTTATTCCATTAGGATACTTCTTGAATCGGCTATACGTAACTGTGATGAGTTTCAAGTTAAGAGTAACGATGTTGAGAAGATTCTTGATTGGGAGAATACTTCTCCCAAACAGGTTGAGATTCCCTTCAAACCTGCTCGCGTCCTTCTTCAGGACTTTACTGGTGTCCCTGCTGTTGTTGATCTTGCTTGCATGAGAGATGCCATGAATAGTCTCGGTGGGGATTCTAATAAGATTAATCCGCTGGTTAGTTTTCTCTCTTTATACCGAGATTTAATTAATACTTTTGTGTTTTTTTTTTTTTTTTTTTTGTGATTAGCTATAAGGTTTTTGATACAAGGCCTTGATATTCGCAGGTCCCTGTAGATCTTGTCATTGATCACTCGGTTCAGGTGGATGTGGCGAGATCAGAGAACGCAGTGCAAGCAAATATGGAGCTTGAGTTCCAGCGTAACAAAGAAAGATTTGCTTTTCTTAAGTGGGGTTCCAATGCCTTTGACAACATGCTCGTCGTGCCTCCTGGATCTGGTATTGTTCATCAAGTAAGTTAAGGATTCAGGAAAAAACGATACTGTTTCGATGCTGTAAGTTTTTTTATTTTATTTATGCTTATTGAAGATACTAAGTTCTATAATTTTCTGATTGACAGGTCAACCTAGAATACCTTGCCAGAGTTGTTTTCAACACAAATGGACTTCTTTACCCTGACAGTGTTGTTGGAACAGACTCTCACACCACCATGATTGATGGACTGGGTGTTGCTGGATGGGGAGTTGGCGGTATAGAAGCGGAAGCTACCATGCTTGGTCAGGTAAACATCGAGAACTCAGAGCTAACTGTCCGAACTCTTTCTGAAACTTAGATCTCTATCTAGAGATGATTCTTATAAACACTCCGTTGAAGTTTCTTCCATTATAAACTGTAGCATGAATTTATCTGTTTCTATGCAGCCAATGAGCATGGTCCTGCCTGGTGTTGTGGGTTTCAAGCTAACGGGAAAACTAAGAGATGGAATGACAGCTACTGATTTGGTCTTAACAGTGACTCAGATGCTAAGGAAACATGGAGTAGTTGGAAAGTTTGTTGAATTCCACGGTACATCCATAAAAATAAAAATTATATCTTGTTTCATATTTTTCACTTCTTTACCTATCCAGTACCTGACAGAGTTAGACTAATTCACATATGCATCCACTGCGTTTCTATACACAGGGGAAGGGATGAGAGAGTTGTCTTTAGCTGATCGTGCTACAATTGCCAATATGTCTCCTGAGTACGGTGCAACCATGGGATTCTTCCCCGTCGATCATGTCACTTTGCAGTATCTCAAGTTGACAGGCAGGAGCGATGACACTGTAAGGGGTTACAGGGGAAATCTACATAATTTTTAGTGTGCTATCGCATTTCATTAGGGTAGTGATTGGTGAATTGAATTGCAGGTTTCTATGATTGAGGCGTATTTACGAGCAAACAAGATGTTCGTGGACTACAGTGAGGTAAAAGCTTGGCATCTGTATGTTTCATTTCTTTTGTCTATTGTCATCTATCATACTGCATAACATATTCTCCACTTGGAACTTGGAACTCATCTCAGCCGGAGAGTAAGACAGTGTACTCCTCAAGTCTGGAATTGAATCTCGCGGATGTGGAACCTTGTGTTTCTGGTCCCAAGAGGTACTATTAGCGAATGTCTCAACATAAATATATTATCTCTTCAATTTCAAACATTTATTCTCTATGCACAATACAGGCCGCACGATCGTGTTCCTTTGAGGGAAATGAAAGCAGATTGGCATTCTTGCCTAGATAATAGAGTAGGATTCAAGGTTAGAACTCTCCTTTCTCTTCAGAAGAAATACTTAATGTGAATGTTTGTAGTCCCGAAAGCTTTATCTTTAGGAAAATGAAATGATGACACATCTAGAAATGTTACTATGGTTTTGAAACAAGAATAGGTATTATGTTGAGGTATTTGAGCTATTAAGCGGGTCCTGGAAGCAACTATCTCCTGCAACACTTCTGTTTTTATAAGTTAACTCCAGTTTACAAAAATTGTGCTTAGTGAATCTACTTATCCATGATATTTCCAGGGTTTTGCTGTACCAAAAGAAGCACAGAGTAAGGTTGTAGAGTTCGATTTTAACGGGACCCCAGCACATCTTAGACATGGAGATGTTGTTATAGCAGCAATCACCAGTTGCACAAATACCTCAAACCCTAGTGTAATGCTTGGCGCTGCCTTGGTTGCGAAAAAGGCCTGCGAACTAGGACTGGAGGTTTGACAACGTCCCCTGCTCTATTGTGTCATCGTGTTATAGTATCTTTCTGCGTAAAGGAAATGATAGAAGTGTTTGAACATTATTAGGTTAAGCCATGGATTAAAACTAGTCTTGCTCCTGGCTCTGGAGTTGTGACAAAGTACTTCGCAAAGAGGTACAGCAGATACACCGTTTGAATGTTTTTTGTTAATTATTTCCTTATTCTCTGTATCATGGTGGTCCTGAGTTTTCAAGTCTTGCAGTGGCTTGCAGAAGTACTTGAATCAGCTCGGCTTCAGTATAGTTGGTTATGGGTGCACCACATGCATTGGAAATTCGGGAGATATCCATGAAGCCGTGGCTTCAGCAATAGTTGATAATGGTAAGTCCTGAAGTAGTTAATGATGTAATACTTATTTACTTGAATTTTCGAAGGTGAAACTAAAATATTTCTCATATATGTACAAGACTTAGTGGCATCCGCTGTGTTGTCCGGGAACAGAAACTTTGAGGGACGTGTTCACCCGTTAACAAGAGCGAATTATCTAGCTTCCCCACCACTTGTTGTAGCCTATGCACTGGCTGGCACTGTATGCTAATGCTAACTCGAAAACCATTACTTAACAATCAAGTATTCATGTATGAAGCACTGTATCAATCGCATGGATACTACTCTTGTAGGTTAACATTGATTTTGAGACAGAGCCCATTGGAACTGGGAAAGATGGCAAACAGATATTTTTCAGGGACATCTGGCCCTCTAACAAAGAAGTGGCTGAGGTAAACAAATACATGATGCTCATGCATACACAAAACAAGAGATTTTATATTATATGTTTGTTTCAGTAATATATAATTTGTTTATTTTAATCTTTGTTTCAATTTTTCAGGTTGTTCAATCTAGCGTCCTTCCTGATATGTTCAAAGCTACATATGAAGCAATCACCAAAGGGAATTCCATGTGGAATCAGTTATCTGTCGCGTCAGGCACTCTCTACGAGTGGGACCCGAAATCAACTTACATTCACGAGCCACCTTATTTCAAGGGCATGACCATGTCTCCACCTGGTCCACATGGTGTGAAAGATGCTCACTGTTTACTCAATTTCGGAGACAGTATCACCACTGATCACATCTCACCAGCTGGTAGCATCCACAAGGACAGTCCCGCGGCTAAGTACTTGATGGAACGAGGTGTGGATAGAAGAGACTTCAACTCTTACGGGAGTCGGCGTGGTAACGATGAGATTATGGCGAGGGGCACTTTCGCCAATATCCGTATTGTGAACAAGCACTTGAAAGGAGAAGTTGGCCCCAAAACAGTTCACATTCCCACTGGAGAGAAGCTTTCTGTCTTCGATGCTGCCATGGTATAATCCCACACACTTTTTTATCCTTTCTAAAACATCAAATTCTAGCTCTTTGATCATAAGAATGACTTGATGACTTAGGATTACGGTAAGCTTTGTGTAAGTACTACGTCTCAACTCTTAGCTATAGGTCTACTGTACCTAGCCTAAGATTGAATGTAGCAGAGTAGAGCTGTTGTGAGTTGGTTTAGTGAACAGTTAGTGAAGGCTTCGTTAGTAACAATGTGTCAGCAGATTGTTTTGGGGGTGGAAGTTTCAGTGTTTAGTTCTCTGATTTGGTCAACTAGAATTAGACAGCAGTTTTCGTGACTATCTTCTTATCCGACTTTTATCTATCTGTGCTGCACCAGAAATACAGGAATGAGGGACGCGACACAGTCATTTTGGCTGGTGCTGAATATGGAAGTGGAAGTTCTCGTGATTGGGCTGCTAAGGGTCCAATGCTTCTGGTACATTTCTGGCTTACATGATTCAGCTTTTTCCGTGTTTAACAACACACATTTTTACACTAGTTATGCGGTTTTTTAATTGCTACTCTACGACAGGGCGTGAAAGCCGTGATCTCAAAGAGCTTTGAGCGAATTCACCGAAGCAATCTTGTGGGAATGGGAATCATACCTTTGTGCTTCAAGACAGGAGAAGATGCCGAGACTCTAGGCCTTACGGGTCAGGAGCTTTACACCATTGAACTCCCAAACAAAGTTAGTGAGATCAAACCAGGACAAGATGTAACGGTCATTACAAACAATGGAAAATCTTTCACATGTACACTCCGATTCGACACAGAGGTAAATTTAGAAAATAGGATTCATCTCTCGATGGTATATTTTCGCTTCTTTTTTTCGTCTTCATTATTTAAGAGGACTTTGGAACTGCAGGTGGAGCTGGCTTATTTTGATCACGGAGGGATATTGCAATACGTAATCAGGAATCTGATCAAACAATAAAATCTCATAAACCAGGAGAGACTTGAGTAAGGTTTGTTGTAATAAAAATGTTGTCAGGGAGGAGGACGAGAATGGCTTTAAATTCAAAACTTTGCTTCTTGCTAGTAGTCAATTGGAACCATTTTCAGTGTCCAAGTCATTTTTTATTTGGAATAAATATGAGAACTCTTTCTTCTTTTTGTTTCTTTTGCGCGTTAATAGAACATGTTCTGCCAATGGAAATAAACACAAACTTTGTAGTTTTTGGTCAACACATATAAATGATGTTTTCATAGTAGAACTTGAATATAAAAAAATGAAACTTTGTGAGGTTGTTTGAGAGCTCATGGGAACCCTGCAAATGACGACAGAAACATTAAAACAGTCTTGAGACGATCCAAATCCATGACTAAAGTGAGGGTAAGAGCTTACCTTCAAAAAGCTAAAAGATATTATTTCTTAAACTCATGAAAGCGAAACCATTTAGTTGATGCCCACTTGTTTCCTTTGATGACTGGAGAACCACCTGAACCAATCAAACAAGTTTTTGAGAGTTTTGGTTAACATCTCATGACCTCAACTAATTAAGCCAAAAGGGGTATACTACGGTTTATAAGAAGTTTAGAGAAAGGCAATGTATCTTCTCTTTCTCTCTTACCATGTTGGCTCGAAGGGTCTTGAGAACCGTCAGGCCTCATGCTCCAGAAGAGTAAACAGAGAGTCCTTTTTTACTAATGTTTCCTTTGGCTGCAGGGAAAACTGTCTCGCCACCTTCATCAACGTCCGAGCTAATTTAGTGGTAGGATGAGAAAAAGAAGATTAACTTGCGCATTGTATATAAATTCCTTTTTTTTTATGTGGCTGATTTGAGAAAGATTAATAAGGGTTATATGGTTTGCATACAGGTACATAAGAACAGTAGCAATTCTTTGGAATCCGTCAAAGTGAGGCTCAAATTTTTGCCCAACTCCATAATGGATAACTTGAAGTGGTTCTCCATTTTCTGCAGTTTCATTACATCAACTCCAAATAAAAAAAACGATTTCCAATAAAAAATGAAGAGTAACAACGTCGTTAGTCAAAAAAGTTACCTAGTGTAATGATCTAAGACGATCAAGTTAAAACAGAAGCCACATACCTACTGGAATGAAGGTGAATTCTGAAATCCTTTTCTCAATATTTTTCACGATTTTGTCTTGTTCTCTTCTAAGAAAAGTTCCTGAACTCGTCCGTGAACTGCACATTAACAGATTTCCAAGTCTCAAAATCTTTCCAAATTAAACTGAAAAGACGGGGAAAAACAAAACAAAACAAAACTGACTACATAACCTGCTTTCTTTACCGAGTCCAGTTATCGCGTCGTGCACTTTTGACTTCGCCATCCTAGGTTTCGCAAGGCTAATCAAGTGCTCACATTCTTCATTTTTCTTATAAAATTAAAGAAGAGAGCCTCAAATCAACTCCTAAACTTTTTTCATATAAAGCATGAGAGAAACATGTACAGTTCCCTTTGTGTTTGTACTGGTGGAGGAGCAAGTAAGATCTAAGCACAAACTACATGGGACATTCTAGTTAACAACAACAAGTTTTGTAATTTGTTTAGCTTGTCTAACAAGAAATATCCAAACTTGAAGATATTGTTAAGTTCTCATCATTCATCATTCATCATTCATCATTCATCAAGCATATATAACAATCTATATAAATAAATAAAGATCCCAAATTAAGAAGCAACAAATTTACCAAAAAATTGTGGTAAACGAAAGCTCTAGGCTCCTTCGAGATGATTTCGATCCAACGCTCATGAGGAAAGCGCAACGACGTAGTAACGTTGTTTTGGTTACACGTAAGTGCAGTCAACAAGGGGGGCAAAGAACACATCAAGATCATGTCCTTATTTTTGTTCTCAATCTTCAGATCCACAGACACTAGATTATCACCGACTAATTCTTCGAACGTGTTGACGTGCTGCAGTAGATCTGAAGTTTCATGTATCTTCAGCCCTTTCAACCTCTGCCTCAGATACAGTTCGGTAGACTGGGACGTCGACTTAGACATTGAGTTCACAAGTTGAGCGAATTTAATTAGGGTTTTTCCTCCCATTAGTTGAGCGAATTTACAAAGATAAACTCTGTTAGATCCTTTTATACAAGTCGCAAAAGAAAAAACCCAACAAGGAAACATACTCGAATATAGAGATCATTATCATAAAGGAAAAAGAAAAAAAAAAACTAAATTGAATATGAACTCTCAGCAACTGAGATACTGACACTTGTCCTACCAAAGAAAATAAAAAAAGAGAAAAACCAAAAAATCTCGAGATATTTAAACAGGAATTTAATCTAATTCCCATCGATTATTATAATTAGGGTTTTGGTAAAGTTTTTCTATTGTTAGTTGTTAATTACTATTATAATTCGTACGGATCTCTCACACACCAAAAGAAAATTTGTTCGTGTACAATTATTTAAATTTATATTGTGTATCAAAGCAAGTTTTAATTTAAAGGCCAGAAGGCTATTTTGCTGGTGCAGCAGCGTTTGAGTGAGATTTGAGAGACACGTATGTATCAGGATGAAACTGACAATGATACACACATATACTATAGTACATGTTTGTGTGGGATCGTAGCTAGGAACCTGCAAAAGACGACAAAATAATTAAAACAATCTGAGATATAATGTGAAGGATTCATTCCACTAGCTAACATGATCAGGTTTAAGAGCTTACCTCTTCAAAAGCTTATTTTTTATTCAAGCCTTGTACTCGTGAACGTGAAACCACTTAGTTGATGACCACTTGTTTCCTTTGATCACTGGACAACCACCTGAATCATTCAAAACATTGATCTTAGATCTCTACTAAACTCATTGGCAATGTATGTGGTATCTATGACTCCCTCTCTCTCTCACCATGCAAACTAGAAGGGTCTAGAGACGCGTCAGGCTTCATACTCCAGAAAAGTAAAGCATCTCTCTTCTTTGGTGAAACAGAGAGTCCTGTTTTACCACATTGTGAGAGCTCGTCCCACCATGGGACATCACTAACGTTTCCTTTGGCAGATGGGAAAACTGTTTCGCCGCCTTCTTCAACGTCCGAGCTAAGTAGTACAAGGATCAAAGAAAGTGGATTAACTTGTGTGGCTAATAACAAATATTGTAAGGGGTTTTATGGTTACGCACAGGTACATAAGAACTGTAGCAATTCTTTGCCCTCCTTTCCTGGTGTTGAACTCATCAAAGAAGTAGTCGTGGTGAGGTTCATATTTCTGCCCAACTTCATAATGGAGAACTTGTAGCCCTTCTCCATTTTCTGCAATTACATTACATCAACTATCCATTACGACAAAGAAACTGATATGCACAGAAGCCACACATACCTATAGGAATGAAGGTGAAATCTGAAATCCTATTCTCAATATCTTCCACGATTTCGTCATGTCCTCTCTTAAGAAAAGTTCCTGAACTGGTTCGTGCTCTGCACAATGAAGGATACATGTATATGCAAATTTAGAATTCTCAAATATTTCAAAATTGAGCATGATGAGGGAAAAAGGACAACACTAGAATACAGAACCTGCTGTCTTTGCTCTTTCCGGTTTTCACTTCTACCACTTTTGACTTCACCATACTAGGTTTCGCGAGGCTAATCAAGTGCTCACAGTCTTCATTTGTCTTACAAAATTTAAAGAAACAGAGCCTAATTAAAGATCAAATTCCAAACCTTTGAAATATGTATAAAATCATCTCAAGCATGAAAGCCTAAACATCACATATACATTCTTTCTCATGAGTAAGAACTAGATACAAACTACTACATGTTAATATCTTAGCTAGCTTATCTGACAAGAAACACTTAACTATATGAACTATCATGTAACATATTAGATTGTGATCAAGCATCTTAATCAGAATTTTGTCCGAAAAGATTACCAAGAAATTGTGGTAAACGAAAGCTCTAGGCTCCCACGAGATAACTTCGAGCCAGCGGTCACCATTACCCTCTTCTTCGTCTCCATAACTCTCGCTACTTAAATGCAATGAATGCCAAAGCTATTATTTAAAGTACTTGAACGTAACAACAACAAAAAAACATCATATCACTAACCTCTCTTCGATCGTTTGGACAACAGTGGTCAAATCCATCGGCCTAGAAGAGTTATTGGTGATGCTCGGTAGTGAAAGAATTCCGAGACAGACAAGTATCAGAATGACGAAAAGTCCAAGTATGAGAACTGTGAAAGCTTGCATCGATAATAATTTACGCGGCTGATGATGCTTCGGTTTCTTCGCCATTTTTGTTTGATTCTACAAATCTTGAAGAATCCTATAGAGATCTAAATCGAAAGACAAAAGAACAATAGACCGTTACATGAAAACATGCAATTGAAAATTGAAGAGAAAGTAATATAGCTTATTATAATTCTTTTATCGTTTTAGTTACGTCTTAGCGTGTCTGTTATATACAGAAACAGAGTGGCTTCACACAACTTGACGTTAGAGTTTGGACTATGCATCCCTGTAAGTTTTCTCCCCTATAATTTTCCGTATTTATGAGTTCACCCTACTTTGATAGAGTAAGAAAAATGAATTTACTTTTGTTACCCTTTGGAATAGTTAAGGTGTTAGGTATTTCCTATTCCGATGATGAAATGAAGATAAATTACATATTAGATTCTTTAGCTGAGGGACTCCTCTTCCTTTATAGTTTTGGCCACAAGCAATTAATTAATTAAATAGAACCTTTAATGGTTACGATTTACCCCAAACATGGTGAAATAAATAGTGAGAGTACTATTATTTTGCAAACCGAAATTGTTTTCTTATCAAACCGGAAGATACACTACAAAACCGATATAAACCGAATCTTGATATGATTACGCGTTTCTTTTAGGTCAGCGCCGACGTAGTCTCGTTACAATCCGTTTAAGTGGGCCTGAGCAGTTTACGGCCCATATAGCCTAAACCGACCTCTGAGCAGCCTCTTCTTCTATAAATAGAGGCTTAGGGCACCGATCATGTTCCCTTTTGCTCATATCTCTCTTCGTGAAGAGACGAGAGAATTCCAGATCTGGTCGTGTCAAACCAGAGAGGGAAAACTCGAAAACGGAAAAATTAGCTTTAAGTATAACTGTAAACTGACTTCACAGATTCAAAAACAAATTGGCAAAAAGAGGGAAACACAAACTAGGGTTTCTTTTTTTCGGATTTGATTCCCCTATTTCAATTCGCGTTCTAGGGTTTTCGATTTTTTTGATTTCGTCTTTGATCGGAGTTTAGCTGCCATGGATACACGTTTCCCGTTCTCTCCGGCCGAGGTCTCCAAAGTCCGGGTGGTCCAGTTTGGCATCCTCAGCCCCGATGAGATCGTAATGTTCCTTTCTCTCTTTCGCTTTCTCTAGCTCTTTTGAGTTCATTGCTCCCCGGCGGTTTAATTGGAGTGAAAAATTATAAAATTCGATTGAATTAGCTAGGAGTATGTTCGTTTCACTCTATTGATCTTAATTGCAAGTTACGAGTAGTAGGATGAATCGTTGGTATCTGATGGCTTTTTTGTCTTTGTTTTTTGTTTTCTTTCAGAGGCAAATGTCTGTTATACATGTTGAGCATAGTGAGACGACAGAGAAGGGTAAACCTAAGGTGGGAGGGTTGAGTGATATCCGGCTTGGTACGATTGATCGGAAGGTGAAATGTGATACATGTATGGCTAATATGGCTGAGTGCCCTGGGCACTTTGGCCATCTCGAGCTCGCCAAGCCAATGTATCATGTCGGTTTTATGAAGACTGTGTTAAGTATCATGAGATGTGTCTGCTTCAATTGCTCCAAGATTTTAGCTGATGAGGTATGTACAAACTTATCTCGTTACTGTATCCTTGTTTTGTATGGGCTGTATTAGTTGTTGGGAATAATCCAATTGCTTATTTTCTTGAAGGAGGAGCACAAGTTTAAGCAGGCTATGAAGATAAAGAATCCCAAAAACAGGCTTAAGAAGATTCTGGATGCTTGCAAAAACAAGACCAAATGTGATGGTGGTGATGAAATGGATGATGTCCATAACAAAGACACGGACGAACCTGTAAAAAAGAGCCGTGGTGGATGTGGTGCACAGCAACCAAAGCTGACTATTGAAGGTATGAAGATGATTGCAGAGTACAAAAATACAAGGAAGAAAACCGACGAGCCGGATCAGCTTCCAGAGCCTGCAGAAAGGAAACAGACACTTGGTGCTGATAGGGTTCGTCCTTTCTTTCTAATGAAATTTAGTCACTCCCTCTTCATGTTAGGGGTTATCTTATAACATGTGAAATTTATTTTTGCAGGTTTTGAGTGTTTTAAAGAGGATTAGTGATGCGGATTGCCAACTATTAGGGTTCAACCCTAAGTTTGCTCGCCCTGACTGGATGATCCTTGAAGTCCTCCCTATTCCTCCACCTCCTGTCAGACCATCTGTAATGATGGATGCCACTTCCAGAAGTGAGGTAAGTTGACTTTGATTTACTGAATAAGGACTTTGGATAGATTATAGTACAGAGTTAGCAACTTAATGTGTGTCACTGAGTTTGTGTTTGTTGTTGATGCAGGATGACTTGACCCATCAGCTAGCCATGATTATTCGACACAATGAGAACTTGAAAAGACAGGAAAAAAATGGGGCGCCAGCTCATATTATATCAGAGTTTACACAGCTCTTGCAGTTTCATATAGCTACGTATTTTGATAATGAGTTACCTGGACAGCCAAGGGTAATGCTTTTGTATCCTTCCAGATATCTGGTATGATACATTCGGATGGTACTTTATCTGGGCTGGCTTTATTTTCTTCAGGCTACTCAAAAATCAGGGAGGCCTATTAAGTCAATATGTAGTAGGCTGAAGGCAAAGGAAGGCAGAATCAGGGGAAATTTGATGGGAAAACGTGTTGATTTTTCGGCACGTACGGTTATTACACCAGATCCAACAATAAATATTGATGAACTTGGTGTACCGTGGAGTATTGCTCTGAATCTCACATACCCAGAAACAGTGACTCCATATAACATTGAAAGGTTTGTATGTCTGGTGTTTATTTTCTTTTCAGAGTGTTATTTTTTTTCCATGTTTGTTGACAATTTATTTTGCAGATTAAAGGAGCTCGTTGATTATGGGCCACATCCTCCACCTGGCAAGACTGGAGCGAAATATATCATTAGGGATGATGGCCAAAGGCTAGATCTTCGGTACCTTAAAAAGAGCAGTGATCATCATTTGGAACTTGGATACAAAGTATATACTGCTTTTCTTTATTCCATCTACTCAACGCACAAAGGTTGCTATTCTGGAATTCATCATTTTTTATGTTTCTTGGTCACAGGTTGAGCGGCATTTACAGGATGGTGATTTTGTTCTGTTTAATCGTCAACCAAGTCTGCACAAAATGTCAATCATGGGTCACAGGATTCGGATTATGCCATATTCCACTTTCCGTCTGAATTTATCTGTCACTTCGCCTTACAATGCTGATTTCGATGGAGATGAGATGAACATGCATGTACCACAATCATTCGAGACCAGAGCCGAGGTGTTAGAGCTGATGATGGTTCCTAAATGTATTGTCTCTCCCCAGGCGAATCGGCCTGTGATGGGAATTGTGCAGGATACTCTCCTAGGGTGCCGTAAAATTACAAAAAGAGATACCTTCATAGAGAAGGTAACGGTTTCATTAGCGGTTGCATGTAAATTATTTTTGAGTTTGATGAGAGGTGAAACTAACTCGTAAGCTGATATCTATTTCATTTTACAGGATGTATTCATGAATACGCTAATGTGGTGGGAAGATTTCGACGGGAAAGTTCCAGCTCCTGCAATTCTGAAGCCACGTCCTCTGTGGACTGGCAAACAAGTTTTTAATCTTATCATACCAAAACAGATAAATCTGTTGAGGTACTCTGCCTGGCACTCAGATTCAGAGACTGGATTCATAACTCCGGGGGATACTCAAGTGCGAATCGAAAGGGGGGAACTTCTTGCCGGAACTCTTTGCAAAAAGGCCCTTGGTACATCAAATGGAAGTCTCGTGCATGTCATTTGGTAAGTTACAGCATGGGGAATTGTTGATGTAATTAGCTTACTTGGCACAAAATTACCTTACACATCATCGGGAATTGTTGATTAATTTGTTTCATGATTTCCTTTGTTTTAATTTATGTTCATAACTTGGTTTTCAGGGAAGAGGTTGGTCCTGATGCAGCCAGGAAATTCCTTGGTCATACTCAGTGGCTTGTAAATTACTGGCTTCTGCAGAATGGTTTTACCATTGGAATTGGTGACACAATTGCTGATTCATCTACGATGGAGAAAATCAATGAAACTATTTCTAACGCAAAAATTGCTGTCAAAGATCTAATCCGGCAGTTCCAGGAAAAGAAATTGGACCCTGAACCGGGCCGAACTATGACAGAGACATTTGAGAACAGGGTTAATCAGGTACATTAAGGAATTGATTTTTAGTTAGTTCTAGTATTGTGCTCTGTCAGTACATTATTTTGTCTGTGCTAACTCATAAAATTTTCTTGTAGGTCTTGAATAAAGCTCGTGATGATGCTGGAAGTAGTGCTCAAAAGAGTTTAGCAGAAACCAATAACCTTAAGGCTATGGTGACAGCAGGATCGAAAGGAAGTTTCATTAATATTTCTCAAATGACAGCGTGTGTCGGCCAGCAAAATGTTGAAGGGAAGCGGATTCCATTTGGATTTGATGGTCGAACATTGCCACATTTCACCAAAGATGATTATGGTCCTGAGAGTCGTGGATTTGTAGAGAATTCGTACCTTCGTGGTCTGACACCTCAAGAGTTCTTTTTCCATGCCATGGGAGGAAGGGAAGGTCTTATTGATACTGCTGTGAAGACATCAGAAACTGGATACATCCAGAGGCGTTTGGTAAAGGCTATGGAGGATATTATGGTTAAATATGATGGGACAGTCCGGAATTCGTTGGGTGATGTTATTCAATTTCTCTATGGTGAAGATGGTATGGATGCTGTATGGATTGAATCACAGAAGCTGGATTCCTTGAAAATGAAGAAATCGGAGTTCGATAGGACTTTCAAGTATGAGATCGACGATGAAAACTGGAATCCTACATACCTAAGTGATGAACATCTCGAGGACTTGAAAGGGATTCGGGAGTTGCGTGATGTATTTGATGCGGAATATCAGAAACTTGAGACTGACAGATTCCAACTCGGGACAGAAATTGCAACAAATGGTGATAGCACTTGGCCATTGCCTGTTAACATCAAGAGGCATATCTGGAATGCGCAGAAGACTTTCAAGATCGACTTGCGCAAGATTTCGGATATGCACCCTGTTGAAATTGTAGATGCGGTTGATAAACTACAAGAGAGGCTGTTGGTTGTTCCTGGTGATGATGCATTGAGTGTGGAAGCACAGAAAAATGCAACACTGTTCTTTAACATTTTGCTTCGCAGCACTCTTGCTAGTAAAAGAGTATTGGAGGAATACAAGCTCAGCCGCGAGGCTTTTGAGTGGGTCATTGGTGAAATAGAATCGAGGTTCTTACAGTCGCTAGTGGCCCCAGGAGAAATGATTGGTTGTGTTGCTGCTCAGTCAATTGGAGAACCTGCTACGCAGATGACTCTTAACACCTTCCATTATGCTGGTGTCAGTGCAAAGAACGTTACACTCGGTGTTCCCAGGTTGCGTGAAATTATTAATGTGGCTAAAAGGATCAAAACACCGTCCCTATCAGTCTATCTCACACCGGAGGCTAGCAAATCAAAAGAGGGGGCTAAGACTGTTCAGTGCGCTTTGGAGTATACTACTCTCAGGAGTGTCACTCAAGCTACGGAAGTCTGGTATGACCCAGATCCAATGAGTACTATCATTGAGGAGGACTTCGAATTTGTGAGGTCCTACTATGAAATGCCGGATGAAGATGTTTCTCCGGATAAAATATCTCCTTGGCTGCTTCGTATAGAGTTGAATCGCGAGATGATGGTTGATAAGAAATTGAGTATGGCGGATATTGCGGAAAAGATCAACCTTGAGTTTGATGATGATCTGACTTGCATATTCAATGATGATAATGCCCAAAAACTGATCCTTCGAATTCGCATTATGAACGATGAGGGGCCTAAGGGAGAATTGCAAGATGAATCAGCTGAAGATGATGTTTTCCTTAAAAAGATTGAGAGCAACATGCTGACAGAAATGGCGCTCAGAGGAATTCCAGACATTAACAAAGTTTTCATTAAACAGGTTAGAAAAAGCAGGTTTGATGTGGAGGGTGGATTTAAGACATCTGAAGAGTGGATGTTAGATACAGAAGGTGTTAATCTCTTAGCTGTTATGTGCCACGAAGATGTGGATCCAAAGAGGACAACAAGCAATCACTTGATTGAAATTATTGAAGTTCTCGGAATCGAGGCAGTTCGCCGTGCTTTGTTGGATGAACTCCGGGTTGTGATTTCCTTTGATGGCTCTTATGTGAATTACCGCCATCTTGCCATCTTGTGTGATACCATGACATATCGCGGTCATCTAATGGCTATCACTCGACATGGTATCAATAGAAATGACACTGGGCCTCTGATGAGATGCTCTTTTGAAGAAACAGTTGATATTCTGTTAGATGCTGCAGCTTATGCTGAGACAGACTGCTTGCGGGGTGTTACTGAGAATATAATGCTGGGTCAACTTGCACCAATTGGAACAGGAGATTGTGAACTGTATCTAAATGATGAGATGCTGAAGAATGCAATTGAACTCCAGCTCCCTAGCTATATGGATGGTCTGGAATTTGGAATGACTCCTGCTCGTTCACCAATATCAGGCACTCCTTACCATGAAGGCATGATGTCCCCGAACTACCTGTTGAGTCCAAATATGCGTTTGTCGCCAATGTCAGATGCACAGTTTTCTCCATATGTTGGCGGAATGGCCTTTTCGCCTTCTTCATCTCCAGGCTATAGCCCGTCATCTCCTGGATACAGTCCTACTTCCCCTGGTTACAGTCCCACTTCACCTGGATATAGCCCGACTTCTCCCGGTTATAGTCCCACTTCGCCTACCTACAGTCCCAGTTCTCCTGGCTATAGTCCAACAAGCCCTGCTTATTCTCCTACAAGTCCTTCCTATTCTCCCACCTCTCCGAGCTACAGCCCCACGTCTCCAAGCTACAGTCCAACGTCTCCAAGCTACAGTCCAACGTCTCCTAGCTACAGCCCGACATCGCCAAGTTACAGCCCGACTTCGCCTGCTTACAGCCCAACATCACCTGCTTACAGCCCGACCTCACCTGCATACAGTCCAACCTCTCCTTCTTACAGTCCAACATCGCCATCTTACAGTCCAACATCGCCTTCTTACAGCCCTACCTCACCATCCTATAGTCCCACATCACCATCTTATAGTCCTACTTCACCTGCATACAGCCCCACTTCTCCTGGCTACAGCCCAACTTCACCAAGTTACAGTCCAACATCACCAAGCTATGGTCCTACGTCTCCAAGCTACAACCCTCAGTCAGCTAAATACAGCCCATCTCTTGCTTACTCTCCTAGCAATGCAAGACTATCACCATCTAGTCCCTACAGTCCTACATCTCCAAGCTACAGGTTAGTGGTAAACCGCGATTTGGTGTATTTTTAATTTCTAGATCTCTCTATGAAGCTTCTCGTATATTGTGTCATCTTCTCTATTCGTTAACTCTTAATATTTACTCTGCAGCCCGACATCTCCATCATACTCACCCACATCTCCATCTTATTCACCTTCGAGTCCAACATACAGTCCCAGCAGGTTTGACTATTAAACACATGAATATTGAATTGTTGATGCATTAATCTCATTCAAAGATTTTCACAATCTAATTACCCTTCAACATTTGAATTCTGCGAATATTGTAACCGGGTTGTTGTTCTGAAATTTGTCTCAGCCCTTACAGCTCAGGAGCAAGCCCTGACTACAGCCCAAGCGCAGGCTACTCGCCAACACTTCCGGGTTATTCACCATCATCCACGGGTCAGTATACACCACATGAGGGCGATAAAAATGACAAAACTGGGAAAGATGTCAGTAAGAATGATAAAAGCAACCCTTGAAAGAGAAAGAAGAGACATCCTAAGTTTTAGGTAACGTCTAAATCTCTTGGAAGCATTGGCTTCAAAATTCCTTGTAGCTCACAAACTCACCCACGTGATGTTTCGTGTAACCCTCAGGGGATAAATCAAGAGACGATGAAGGCTGCCCCAAAAGGAAGAAGAAACCGTTTCAAAAGGGATCTTCGTTGGAAAACTTTGTGACAATGGTTTTCTTAGTAAATCCTTTTTTCGTGAGTTGTATATTATTCTAAACCTATCCATAAAGACATACCCATCCTCTACCCCAAAAGAAAATAATATAACAAAAAAAAAACAAAATATATCATAAACTTTAGGCTTTTCGTCTGGTTCAGTTGTTGCTTTGTTTGATGATTTCAGTATGTAAAACGGTTCAACTTGAAAGGATTCTTTATGCTACTGTTGCTTCATTGAGTAGATATATGAATTGAGAAATGAGAGTACTTTTGTTCCTGGGTTCCGACAAGTATTGATTGACATGTGACCACTTTGAACAGCTAGACTTCCCAACATATGTATAGTTCTTGTTTTATTCGCACCATGAAAGAATGGTTTTTGGGATTTTATGTGATTCATCATCTGCCCCATTCATTTAATTTCCATAGGTAATAAATGATTCAAATTTCGAAAGTAGTATCAGATGGATATGGTGGGTGGTGGATCTCAGACTGGCATTGCTGGATTTTGACTTTTGTCTTTTTAATTATATATTCAGAGACAGAGAAGACCTCTTCACATCATCATGATAAATTCTATCAATTTATTATATACTACCTTTCTTCTTTGCGTCTAGATAAATATTGGTGCAACATTCTTAAATCAGAGATTCACAATCAATAGATAGATTTTGGGAACTAATTAAGTAAAGTTAAAAGGCCAGTCTTACCAGTTAAAGAAGCTAAAAAAGCGAAGAACGTGTGCAACTAACTACTACTCTCTTCAGAATTCAGATCTACACGGAATCATGTCGTCAGTGAGTCCAACAACTTCATCACGTCGTGTCGCCACGTGTCCCGTCTTCTTCTTCCTTCTTTTGTCTTTCTCTCTCAAATCATTTCACCTAAATATAATAAATAATCTTATTTTCTAAAAATAACTTTTCTCAATCAATCCATTTAACCCAAAAAAAAAAAAAAAACTATTCAAATTCATCTTTGGTTTCTGCAGCAGCAACAACAACCGAGCCCTGTTCGTTAGGGTTTTCGGTTTTTGTTAGCTTCTTCTTCTTCGTTTCAATCCACTTGTAGCCATGGCGGCGAAATCACCGGAACCTACGATGCTTCTACACGGTGACCTCGATTTGAAAATTGTTCAAGCGAGGAGGTTACCAAACATGGATATGTTCTCAGAACATATGCGTCGTTGCTTCACTTCTTGCAACGCCTGTACTACACCAGCCACCGATGAAGATCCTAGAGATAGAGGCGAACCCGGCGATAAAAACATCCGTAGCCACCGTAAGGTTATCACCAGCGATCCGTACGTCACCGTCGTCGTCCCGCAGTCGACTCTAGCTCGGACACGCGTTTTGAAAAACTCGCAAGATCCTACTTGGAACGAGAATTTCAAAATCTCCATTGCGCATCCCTTGTCTCATCTCGAGTTCCAGGTCAAGGACGACGACGTTTTCGGTGCGCAAATCATTGGCACGGCTAAGATCCCGGTTCGAGACATCGCATCGGGTGAACGCATATCCGGTTGGTTCCCTGTGCTCGGCGCCTCGGGAAAACCGCCTAAGAAAGAAACCGCTCTGTACATCGATATGAAATTCACTCCGTTCGACCAGATCCATAATTACCGAATTGGAATCGCCGGAGATCCGGAGCGCAAAGGTGTCAAACGGACTTATTTCCCTGTGAGGAAAGGAAGTCAGGTCAGGCTTTACCAGGATGCTCATGTTATGGACGGAATGTTGCCGGAGATTGGGCTGGATAACGGCAAAGTTTATCAGCATGGGAAATGCTGGGAAGATATTTGTTATGCTGTTTCTGAGGCTCACCATATGATTTACATTGTTGGTTGGTCTGTCTTCCATAAGATTAAGCTTGTTAGGGAACCTACTAGGAAATTACCAAGAGGTGGCGATTTGACGCTTGGGGAATTGCTTAAATACAAATCCGAGGAAGGTGTTCGAGTTTTGCTGCTTGTTTGGGACGATAAGACTTCTCATGATAAATTCGGGATAAGCACGGTTAGTGTTACTTGTGATTAGTTTTGCTGATTTTGAGCTTTAGAATTGGGGTTTCTGATGAGGCTAATTTATGGTTTGACAGAGTATTTGGTATTTTTCGATATTAAGATGTTGTTGTTTGGCTTTTCATTTTGCAGCCTGGAGTTATGGGGACACATGATGAGGAAACTAGGAAGTTCTTCAAGCATTCTTCTGTTATATGTGTATTGTCACCTCGATATGCTAGCAGTAAGCTTGGGTTGTTCAAACAACAGGTAAGTCCCTAGCTCTTTAAAGTATATGTTCTTTTCCATGGAAGATTCTTTGTTTCACTCTCTCTTAAGGTTTTAGTTCTTTGTTTATTTCCCAGGTTGTTGGTACTCTCTTCACGCACCATCAAAAGTGCGTTCTTGTAGACACTCAGGCTGTTGGTAATAATCGTAAGGTCACAGCTTTTATTGGAGGTATAGATCTTTGTGATGGCCGCTATGACACACCTGAACATAGGATACTAAACGATCTTGACACTGTGTTCAAGGATGATTTTCACAATCCTACATTTCCGGTGAGTGTATGGTTATTTACTGGTTATTTTCAAGCTAGAATCCTAGTTTCTTTATATTCCCGATTCTTATTGTGTTTTTACTTCCTCAGGCTGGTACTAAGGCTCCAAGACAACCTTGGCACGATTTGCACTGTAGGATAGATGGGCCTGCGGCATATGATGTTCTCATGAACTTTGAGCAGCGATGGAGAAAGGCAACACGTTGGAAGGAGTTTAGCTTACGTTTGAAGGGGAAAACTCACTGGCAGGATGATGCTTTGATCCGGATAGGACGTATATCATGGATTTTAAGTCCAGTGTTTAAGTTTCTCAAGGATGGTACTTCAATTGTTCCAGAGGACGAGCCATGTGTTTGGGTTTCTAAAGAAGATGATCCTGAGAACTGGCATTGTCAGGTCCTTCCAGATTCCTTCCAAACAATATTTTTTCAAGTAATATTTTTTTGTTGATTTTATGTAACCATGTGGTTTCTTTGGCTTTCAGGTGTTCCGTTCTATTGATTCAGGATCTGTGAAAGGATTTCCAAAATATGAAGATGAGGCTGAGGTTCAGGTTGGTAGATTAACTTATTTGCTATTCCTAGTAATTGTCCTTGACAAGCAACAGCTACTCAATGGAATTTCTGTTTACAATCCCCACATTTTATAAATTGCACTACTAAGTCTTCAAAATTATTTATTTATTGCAGCATCTGGAATGTGCCAAGCGTCTTGTTGTAGATAAAAGCATCCAGACGGCATATATCCAGACAATCAGATCTGCACAGCATTTCATATATATCGAGAATCAGTATTTCCTGGGCTCTTCTTATGCTTGGCCTTCCTATAAAGATGCAGGTACGTTTTGATCTTTGAGTACAGTTCTTAGACCAGGAAATAAAATGCTCACATTGCATAGACTGTGTAAAGTCTAGTATTGTTCTCAGTTACTAGTTTTGTATGCTTATAATTCACCTGACTGTTATCTGGAAGGTATTCTCCACCTGTTCATTTGTGGATTTTCTGATTCTGGGTTTGTCTTGAATGAGCAGGAGCTGATAATCTTATTCCTATGGAGTTGGCACTAAAGATTGTTAGTAAAATCAGAGCTAAAGAAAGATTTGCTGTGTATGTCGTCATACCATTGTGGCCTGAAGGCGACCCAAAGTCTGGCCCTGTGCAAGAAATTCTATACTGGCAGGTAACATTTTTAGCTGAGTTTAAGATCAGTCCCGATACCAAAATAGATTATTCCCTTATTTTTATAGTGAAACAAACATTTCTGCTAAACATCCTTTGTTCTTTTCATTTTGCAGAGCCAAACTATGCAGATGATGTATGATGTTATAGCAAAAGAACTGAAAGCGGTGCAATCAGATGCTCATCCTCTCGATTACCTTAACTTTTATTGCCTTGGTAAACGAGAGAAACTTCCAGATAATATGCCAGCCACCAATGGCAATACGGTATAAGCTTCAAAAACTAAGAACTGCTGCATTCACAAAAACTCTAGCTTAGTGATAGAGAAATCATACATATACTTTTCAGTTGTAATCAAATTCCTTATGATCTTTTTAACTGCATATTTCAGGTGTCTGATTCTTATAAGTTCCAGCGTTTTATGATTTACGTGCACGCAAAGGGGATGATAGTAGATGATGAGTATGTACTCATGGGATCTGCTAATATCAACCAAAGATCTATGGCTGGCACGAAAGATACCGAAATAGCCATGGGCGCATATCAACCTCATTATACATGGAATCACAAGGGAAAGCACCCACGTGGCCAGGTTTGTCTTCCTCCTAACATTATCACCTGTACCATGACCGAATTCTCAAAAGTGGTGTCTATTAGAATCTTTATTCTTATGAAAAAAGTTTAAAATTTGTGAATCATTGATTTGGAAACGATGGAGAATTGAAAAGTTAGGTTGAGAAATTGTGTGTTCTGCTCTAGATTCTTGAATCAGTATGAAATTTGGTGAAAGTATAACAAATAAAGAGGTTTACTGATATCTCTTATCATATACACAGGTGTATGGATACAGAATGTCACTATGGGCAGAGCATTTAGGAAAGACTGGAGATGAGTTTGTAAAGCCATCGGATCTGGAATGTGTGAAGAACGTGAACGAAATCTCTGAAGGAAACTGGAAAAAATTCATAGATACGGAATTCGCAGAGCTACAAGGTCACTTAATAAAGTATCCTCTACAAGTAGACGTTGATGGTAAAGTGAGCCCTCTTCCTGATTACGAGAGTTTCCCAGATGTTGGTGGTAAGATCATCGGAGCTCATTCCATGGCTCTTCCTGACACTTTAACCACGTAATGTTAATGTTAATGTTAAATATGAGTTTCAGCATTTTTTGGGGTTTCTTTTGATCCTGAATATATAGCTGAGAATGTGTTGTTTGAGTTGTACATTTAACTGTGTTGTTTCTTTTGATACATTCTTTTGTGATTGTCGTCAAGTATTTTATTTGCTTGGGTGCAAAATGTATAGTGAGTGATGATGAGGCGAAATTATATGAGGATATTCTATTTTTTTCTGGGTTTTTTAATTTGATTAATGATTGTGAGCGTAAATGTTCGAACCGGACCAAACCGAAGATGCATAGACAGGTCCATACTTTGATTCTGTGTAATTGAAGTTAATACCCGGAAAAAAAAATGAAAATCGAACCGAACCGGGTTGGAAAGAACGAGGCAGACCGGAAATTAAAATCCGGATTGATAACGACGAGTTGAAGAATGTGCACACCATAAGAAAAGGTGAGTCTTGCTACATGGAATTACTACTCGTTTTAATATAAGATTTAAAGAATAAAAAAAATTCTTCTGTAGACAAGGGAGAAACGAAGAAGTGATTTCACGCTCTCTCAACATAAAACTAAACCCTAACTCTCTCCGTCTCGATCGCGACCTCTGTTTCTTTCGCAATGGTGAGCTTCTACGACTAAATCTCTACCTTCTTCTTTGATTTGCGTTTTATATTTCAGAGGAAATTGCTGAGATATTTTACTTGGGTTTTCTTGCAGGCGGATTCTCCTCGAAGAAGGTTAGATTTCAAGTTTCTTTCTATTGCTTCGCATTTTTTCAAAGCTTTTATCTCTTTTAGTTTTTATTGAATTGCATTACAGTTGCGTAAGCTCTGTGAATCTGACGGATGAATTTGGGAACTTGTTTAAGATCTAGTATTGGAGTACTTTTCTATCTAGTTATAATTTTTGTTGATTTTGGGTTGTTGCAAACGCTAATTTAATTGGATATTTTAGCTTATTGAGCTCAAGTTAGATGGTGTTTTTGAAGTATGCCTCGGATAAACCACTTTTTTCTTTTGTAATACAGTTTGTAATCGTGGCCTTGATTTTTTTGTATCAGGGATAGTAGGGATTCACGATCTCCTTCACCCCGGAAAGGACGAGCCAGATCCAGGTCAAGATCTAGATCCAGGTCCAGGCTTAGGTCCAGGTCTAGGTCAAGATCTTTGCCTAGACCCATATCTCCGTTAAGAAGCCGTGGAAGGTTAGTTATTTTGCATCAAGTTGTTGAGGGCTTTTTTTTGTTTTGGGTATGTCAGTCACTGAACATATTTTGAAGAATATTGCGTGCTAATCTTTGTTCATCAACTACACTTTATAGGTCAAGGTCAAGAAGCCGTGGAAGGTTAGCTCTAGCTTTCTCCTTCTGAGTTGTTGGAATGTCTTGTTTTCTGTTATTGGAGTAGTAGTTTCTAATGTTTAGTTTTCCGTTATTTGAATGAATCTTGGTTGACAGAAGTGAAGTTGAAAACCCTGGTACAACTCTCTATGTGACTGGTTACACGAGTCACTGACAAGGATCTTGAATCACATTTCTCCAAGGAAGGGAAGGTGATAACATCTTAAGCTGATTCTCCTTAGTCATGTTGCTAGTTTAAATATTAGTTCTTGTCTCTGCATTTTTGAGCAGACAATCCTTAATATGTAGTTGACTAGTTTCATTTCCATAGGTTGCGTCTTGTTTTCTTGTGATGGAGCCGCGTACCCGTGTGTCTCGTGGTTTTGCCTTTGTTACAATGGATAGCCTTAAAGATGCTGAGCGCTGCATCAAATATCTCAACCAGTCTGTACTAGAAGGCCGATACATTACTGTCGAAAGGGTAACATTTTCATGCTTATTTTGGTGGCGATATGATTAGTTTGATATCGTTTTTTGTTGACTTGGAGGTTTTCTGACCATTCAGAAAATATTGCGTCAAGCAACAATCAGAGATGATAAGAGTACTCATGCTTGCTCAACATCATTAAGTGAAACACAGCTTGATCAATCGAATCGCCAGCTTAAACAGCTTTTCCAAATGTTCTGACCCAACTAATCATATGCAACTATATTGCCTCTACTCTCAACTCTCAACTCTCAACTAATCAAAGGACATTATCAAGTATCAACAACTATTAGTCAAGTGTTCTCCAGACTAGGATGCATCTTGTTTCCTTGAATCTACTGTGTGGCTTTTGTTTAACTTGTTACATGAAGTTTATGTACTTTGTATTGTCTTCAGTCCCGGAGAAAGCGCCCGAGAACTCCCACCCCAGGCCACTATCTTGGCTTGAAAAGCTCCAGAGACAGCGGTAAGTGAACACATTTGTGAAGCCTCTGTCAATAATTGTCGAGTGTGTCAAGTGTCAACAAATAAAAAGATTGCTAACTGTTCTGTCATCTTCGAATGTTGTGCAAAACAAGACCGAGAAGGCCATATCAGTCGAGGGAGGCACTATGACCGTGATGATTATAGAGACCGTAGGACACCAAGACGCGACTATTCACCCCGTGATGAAAGATCTAGAAGAGACCGGTCTTACTCTCCTTATGGAAGAAGCCCAGAGAGAAGCCCAGAAAGAAGGTCAGAGAGAAGGTATGAATCCCGTGGCTCGAGATAACCTGTTTCATCCTCTTGACAGAGGAACTCAACAACTTATCTGTTGATTTAGGTTGTGTAATTGATCATCCTTAAAATAGCATAAAGATTCTGTCAGGCAACTCTTTGGGTTTCATTTCTTGTCTGTTGTTGCGTTTTATTCTGCTAGAACGCAGTGAAGTGGAAACTACAAAACTGTAATAGCTTCTCTGTTATGTCGCGACACTACTTTTTTTTGTGTGAATCAGGATATCTTTTGTGATGAGAATCTTTGAGATGGTTGGCAAGTATTTATTTAAAACAAAAAGGTGGAGCGATACCAAATTAATAAGCTTGAAACTGTGAAACTAAAAAAGAAGCCCCTAAAACAAAGCTTTGAAAAAATAATCGTATATACGTGCTTAACTTATCGAAATACTAGTAATACAAACCTCATCAAGAATTGGCGTATTTGTGCCAACAAAGCAACATATGAATACATCTTCGGGCGATATAAAACCTAGAACGCCTCTCCTTCACCATAGCTAAACATCCTCTAGCCCTCTCCATTGATTCTCTGCAAGCTTCTTCTTCTCCTCTTTTCCTCTTTCTTCTCATCCTGGTCGTCGATGAGCATTGTCCCATAGCTGTTCTCTTCTCTTCACTTGGTTTCTTCACACTTTTTTCGTTATAGATTGCTCTGTTTCTGTTCTTTGGATAGACGATTATTCGCTATAGAAGAAAAATGGAAGAAGAAGACGAAGCAATATCATATAAGGGACCAAATGTGAAAAGACAAGAGTGTAGATGAAAAGAAAATAAAACGAAGAAAAAAAAGACTATAAATAGAGGAGTGGTGGAGCAATGATGATGCGATGACGTTCAACATCATTAACCTCTTTTTTTTTCTTTTATAATTTACGTATTCTTCAAGAAAATATAATAGTTCATTTTGCTTGTGTACTTTCGCGATTAAACAATACCACATTACGCTTTTATAGTTGTTACTTAAATCGTTTATTAGTGGAATAATTGTCTTTAATTATGTCTCTACCATAAAAGATGCAGGTACAAAAGTCTCGTATGATAATATTAATTTATCTCTTCTATATTTTGATGTTATCGTGTTTACGCGGCTAATTCAGATATAATATGCACGGAGACCACCAAATGGGTAATATCATGTAATGTCTATGACATATGTTTTCTACTTGTTAGTAACTTGGGGATTTGCTAAACCAACCTTGAAAACGCGTCTCAGGTGGTTTTAGCGTGTACACGACTGGCTTATCTCTTTTCCTACACATGGCCTCCTCTGATTGGTTTTATTATATCCTACGTGTAATAGACCTTACCTTAACCGCATCTTGTGGTCATTAACTTTATTTATTACGCTGATTTGATTAAAATTTATGATAATATAGATTGTTTGTTAAGACAAGGTGTATGTAATGAAATATTATGGGTTTGAAGTTTTTGGAATTTTTGAGGTTATGTTTCGGAGGAGATGTTAATTAATTAAGCTGGGTCAGCCTCTCTGAAGTATTAATTGAAATTCATGAAATAATTGTTTGATTGAGCTATTCTAATACTATAGGACTGTCATTAATAGATTATAAATTGTTTGTTAGTATATACTTATAAATTGATTTGTTAGTTTGTTTTATAAAGAAGAGACGCAAAAGCAAAACGTCAGCATGAAGAAGAAGTGGTGGAATGGAATATTAAAGGATCTGGAGCCCCGGAGGAAAGAAGGAAGGAGAAGCACTGACTGACCAATCATTGGACTTCTTTGATTGGTTTTTGCCACGTCAGCACGCACAGCTGTGTTAATATTCCCCTCTTTCTTGTTTCCTTCTTTTTTTCCAGACAAAAAAAAAAAAAAAGAGAAAGATTATCAAATTTTAAAATATTTTTGTTGGTAAATTTCTTAATGAATTTATTTATATATATGTAGTATAATCCACTTTCTACGATTTTAATTACCGAACCCCTTATATGGTATGATCCATTAGCGTTATAGGATTCCTCCTCGTATCATTTTTGTCTAAAGTTTGCGATTGTTGCCACTTAATTTTACTTTTGGTAAAGATGTTGCATATCTCTCGCTGATTAATTTAGAAGCTGGGCCACACGGGCTTACTAGATATGTTCTGTAGCGTTAAGATTGAAAATTGGAAGGCCTGTGCTTATAATTAGGCCCTCATATTAAGATCTTTTTTTTTGGCAACATAATACTTTTGGTTTTGGGGTAAAAAAACTTTGTTATATAGGAGAAAAATAAGAAGTCACAACTCCGGTGTTGCAACCAAGATGTATACACGACCACTTTTAGTTTACCACTTAATGCAAAAAAAAAGTCATATAACAAATCGTGAAAAAAAAAGACACATCATCAAATTTGTATCACACAAAATAGCAAAAAGGAAAAAAAATATATATATAATGGCATCCATCACCGATCCATGATCCACCATCTCGTTTTCTACATAAAAGATGAGCTCACTACCATACATTACAAATTATATATCTCATAGCAAATAAAAAAGCAAACAATGTCCATTATCCATTTAGAGATAAAAAGATGTATTTCCCCCGTGAGCTCATATATAGACCCACCCAACTCAACACGATGATGACGTGGACAAGCTCCTACGTGTTACACAACGAAACGTTCATGGTCCTCCCTGGCTTTTTCATCAAACCCATCTCTCTCTCTCTCTCTCTTCTCTCATCCTTTTTTTTTTTAAAACTCTTTTTACTCTTGAATCTTGGATCAATCTCCTTTTTTTGTTGTGTGGCTTTTGGATCGAAGACAGAGATCAATCCTACTGTTTCTGTTTTTTTTTGTTTGTTTACTGTAGCTGTTTTTTTTTTGTGTCTTTCAATTTCTTGATCCACCCGTTCGTTCATTCGTTCGTGGATTCTGTTAATCCCGATGGCGATCAAAGAGGAGACAGAGGAAAGTTGCGGAAGCAGAGCCGTCGTTGCTTCTGTTTCTAAAGAAAACCCTAGACAGCATCGTATGAAACTCGAGGTCTACGGTGAGGTTCTTCAGCGTATTCAAGAATTCAATTACGAAGAAGCTAATTTCCCTGGTTTTGATGATCAGCTCTGGCTTCACTTCAATCGTCTCCCTGCTCGGTATTCTTAAATAACATGGATTTTTTTTTTTGTCATTTTCTTGTCTGAAGGAAACTTGTTAAATCTCGCATGTTTTATTACCACGTGTTTTTGTAGGTTTGCTCTTAGTTTTCACATTTTCTCGTTTAGTTATTACTGATGATGATGATGCAAGTTTACTTTTTTTTTTGGTCTTAAAGATATGCTCTTGATGTAAATGTTGAGAGGGCAGAAGATGTTCTTACTCATCAGAGATTACTGAAGTTAGCTGAAGATCCTGCTACTAGACCTGTTTTTGAAGTTCGTTGTGTTCAGGTGTGATTAAAGTGCTTGATTCGTGTTTGATTCTGAAATCTTTGTTCGAATTAGCTGCATGAGATACTCTTACTGACTTGACTAGTCCTCCTTGTGTTTCCTTCCTTACAGGTTTCTCCCACGTTGAATGGAAATTCAGGTGACGCTGATTCTTCAGACCCTGCTGTTAAGGAAGATGCTCAAAGCTCCTATAACTCGAGCAGGTAGGGATATATGCAGTTCTATAGATATTTTGGCTGATCTTTAGACGTTTTCGCTGACATTTTGTATTATGTTTATTGATTCATGTTAAAAAAAAAAGGGTTCTTGCACCTCCAACTTTTGGTTCTTCTCCTAATTTTGAGGCTCTTACACAAGCATACAAAGATCATGCTGAAGATGATGATAGTGCTGTCAATGCACACTTGCCTAATTCTCGGTGAATATTCTTCTGTTATATTGTATTCCTCTAGTCTTGTCTGCATATATAATTACAGAGATATACTCTGTAGCTTGGAATCGTCCTATCATATGTGGTGACATTATGCTTTGTTTCCTATCTTATAGACCGATGCACGAAATCACCTTTTCAACAATAGACAAGCCGAAACTCCTTAGTCAGGTTGGTTGATACATTGTTTATTCCATTTGTTTTATGTCAGCTCTGATTATGGAAAACATGTGACTTGGTTGTTCCTTAACAATTTCTGTAAATTTCTCCTTTGTTGAGTAGAGTGATGTTTATGATTCCCAAAATACAAATCTGTGCATTTTGGTTCTACTGGTTAAATGCACTTCTAAGTATCAATTAGATACATTCATGTAGAGGAGAATGGGTGGTTGTTTATTCCATTAAGCTAATATCTGAGCGAGAAACGGTCTCTTGTTGCAGCTAACTTCTATGCTTGGTGAACTTGGTTTGAATATTCAAGAGGCTCATGCTTTCTCTACCGCTGATGGTTTCTCTCTGGATGTATTCGTTGTTGATGGTTGGCCCCAGGAGGTATAATATCATTTTTTCTGTATGGATCACATCTTTCAGAACCATCATGTTACTTGTCACTGATGTACTTGGTAATTGACTTTGAGAGATATTGAACCTTGAATGAATCACTTATGTATTAGGTACTTGACTTTTGACTGATGTATTAAGTAGTAGATGGCTTTATGTCCCTGTCATCACTAAGCTGGTTGCTTTATGCACTTTGGAAATACAGGAAACAGAAGGTTTAAAAGATGCACTGGGGAAGGAGATAAGGAAGCTTAAGGTATCTCTTATAGTTTTCTTGTCATAAGCTTCATGTCCATGCCTCATTCTCAATTTCATTTCTGAAAATGCAACTAATGCTATAAAACATTAGCTCGCTCCAAAACCGAATCTGACGCTGTACTGATGTATTGTTGCTATGGTTTGAATCAATTTTGATAGTTGTCATGTCTCCATATTCCACACTGGCTGCTCTGCAGGATCAACCATGTTCAAAACAGAAGTCTATTACTTTCTTTGAGCATGACAAATCAACCAACGAGCTGCTACCTGCTTGTGTTGAAATACCTACTGATGGAACTGATGAGTGGGAAATTGACATGAAACAACTCAGGATTGAAAAAAAAGTGGCATGTGGATCATATGGGGAACTGTGAGTTTTCATATTCCAAAGTTCTCTTCTTTTTTTTAAAACAATGTTAGGAAGTTAACAGATATATATTCTTGATGGCTGTGCAGATTTAAAGGAACCTATTGTAGTCAGGAGGTAGCTATCAAAATTCTCAAGCCTGAGCGTGTAAATGCAGAAATGCTACGAGAGTTTTCTCAGGAAGTGTATATAATGAGGTGTGCCCTCATTTTTGTACAACTAACGTCCATTAAACAAAGTTGAAATTCAGAGACATGCACTAATTTTCTCAGTAGAGGACGGCTCTTACTGAATTTCCTATTTGTAGGAAAGTCCGGCATAAAAATGTTGTCCAGTTTATCGGTGCATGTACACGATCACCAAACCTCTGCATTGTGACGGGTAAGATTTCTGTGTGTTGAATAGGAGACTGGTTCCATCTAGATTGTTTTTTTTCTCTTGGTTGTGTATCTTCATGCATGTTGAGAAAGTTGTTTCAGCAGGACATTGAGGTTTCTATAGGTTCTTGTTTAGTATATACTATATAATACCCTAACATTTCATTTGCTAGTTTTGGATTTTATATGCATTCATGGTCAGCTGATTTAATGCTTTCTGTACAAGAGTTCATGACTCGGGGGAGCCTCTATGATTTTCTTCACAAACACAAAGGCGTTTTTAAAATTCAATCTTTGCTTAAAGTGGCACTTGACGTGGCCAAAGGAATGAACTATCTTCATCAGAACAATATCATTCATAGAGACCTTAAGACTGCTAATCTTCTTATGGACGAACATGAAGTAAGCCACAATCTTTGGCCACTGATCTAGTCCTTCAACTTTAATTTGGTCACAGTTTATGTAGCTTTTCCACCTTCCCTCTCCACAAACTTATTTTCATTTCAACAGAACAGAGGTACATGTCTTTAGATTCTACATAATATTGAAACAGGTTGTCAAGGTTGCCGATTTCGGGGTTGCCAGAGTGCAGACTGAGTCAGGGGTCATGACAGCTGAAACAGGGACATACCGATGGATGGCACCAGAGGTATTATACTTCTTTGTGCTGTTTTTTTTTTTTTTGGCTTTCCATGCTTTTGACACTAGACTTTGTGAACTCAGGTCATTGAGCACAAACCTTATGATCACAGGGCAGATGTTTTTAGCTACGCGATTGTGCTGTGGGAACTTTTGACAGGCGAAGTAAGTTTCTTAAATTTTTCTCTTTATATTTTGGTAGAAAGTTGCTAAACTCGTTATGCTTAACACCATTTTTTTCTTTCTGATATATAATGAATGAAAACAGTTGCCATATTCTTACTTGACTCCACTGCAAGCTGCTGTTGGCGTTGTCCAAAAGGTATCATGTTTATAGGGCTTTACAGTTATATTTCTCGTGCTTTGTTGAGAGGCTTTAACACAATGGCTTTTATTATTTTACAGGGACTTCGACCAAAAATTCCAAAGCAAACACACCCAAAACTGACTGAACTTCTTGAGAAATGTTGGCAGCAAGACCCAGCTCAAAGACCAGATTTTGCAGAAATCATAGGATTGCTTAACATACTAGTCCACGAGGTAATTGCTATATCATTGTATCTCTCTGACCAGTTATACCTATACCAACGGTCCAACGCTATTCTGAGCAATACTAATATGTTGTGAAACCACCAGGTTGGAGAAGATGAGCGCCAAAAGGATAAACATGGTGGTTACTTTTCAGGCCTAAGAAAAGGCCATCGTTAACACTTTCTCGAGTGCCCTGAAACTGTGGTTTGATCGGTTTGATAGAGCTCTACTCACTTTCTCGTTTTCCTTTTGTACAGTCCTCTTAGAGCCTCACTCTTTTTGTCCATGTATTATTTTTTCTAAAGCAATTTCCTTTTGATACAATGATCACTGCAGAGTTTTCAGTTGCATTGCAAGTCAATAAAGTTTAAACCATTCTTTTGAAGCCATTCTTACGAAGCAAGTACTATTATTAATTTGGTCATAAACGATGTCATTACAGAACCACTTGGGTTGAGAACATCTACATAAATTATTGATAATTACATGAGGTGGTTTGGTCATGTCATGTGTGTTTTCACTCTTCTACTGGGAGTTCATTCTCTGTCCAAGCGACGTATCCCCCAGCAATGTCTGTGACCGCCGTGAATCCCTGTAAAAATCGTTTGTTCTAAATCAGGAAACTGTTGTAACTAGTTCTATCACTAAGCTACTTAAATAGAAGTGAATCACACTTACAGCAGTGAGAAGATCAGTTGAAGCCACGATAGACCTTTCTCCGCTCTCACAACCCTACAATTGTAGTTCAGTTATTATGCTCCGATCCTCAAAGATGATGTTCAAAAAAAAGAGATTGTTCTCATCATGGTTTGCTAAAACGGAAACTTACGATGATGATTTCGTCGTGTTTCCTGAAGTGGGACGAGACCTGTCTTAGAAAACTCGGGTTCTTGACCAATCCTGCGGCGGTTTTGGCTTTTGGTTAGTTTTAAGTTTTCCATTTCAACTGTTCCTCTGTTTCTTGAACAGATGAATGTAAAGGTCGGTGATGAGTAAAAAATAACCTGATCCAACTCTGTACATGTAAGGTACGTTGATCGCTCTAGTCGGATGTCCGATACTGAATTCGTCTGGTGTCCTCACGTCGAGATACTTGTAACCTGCTAGAGCTAACTCACGCGCCACTCTTACCGGTACTGATGTAGGAACTCTAGCTGCCTCTGCTGCAACATTTCCTCTGTTTGTTGTCGTTGCTTTCCTCCTTCAACAAAGAACTAAGTCAGTACTAATATAGATATTTAGTGATAACTCATAATCCAAACCTGAGAGAGAAAGAAAGAGAGAGATTCCGATCGTTGCTCACCATCGGAAGTTTGAGTTTTGAAGATTTGCTACAATAACACTTTTTCGTGTTGGTAACTGCCAGTTGAACGATCCACATGTTTGTAGAGGTGGAGAAATAGCCAATGACCAGTTTCCAATTCGTGCGGTTGTGTTTAAAGCCGTAGTTTCCATTTTTTTTTTTCTTCTTTTCTCTTAGATGCTTCGAGTCTACTTAAGATACTTCTTTTCTTGCGTTTATATATATACAGACACCAAGGTATTGGTGTCGTGTCGCGTCAGCAAGTTTTATGTCCGATCTTCGAGTTCGAGTCTCTATCATTTTACGGATAAATTCAATTATGTAGCAAAGTCGGTCGATTCCAAAAATGTAATGTAAGCCATGCGTAGATGATGATGATAAGTCCAACTCGGTGCCTCGTGAGTCGTGTTGGAGAGGATAACTTGCTGACTAGGATAAGATAAGACGACCAAAAGGCCCAATATTAAGGGGCTTATTATGGTAACAAATAGATTATATTTGGGCCTCTTAGGCCCACTAGTGAAACAAGTGGCTGAGATAGTGAAAAGCTGAGGGAAGAAGTTAACAATGGTGGAATAGTTGCGATTGTTTGACGACGACGATGATGGCGAGGTTTGTCTCTGTGTCGTCTTGCCAGTTCCGTTTTGCCTTCTGTGAGTTTCCTCCTCCGTCGTTAACTCCTTATCCGAGACGGCTTGAGGTAAGTTCTAGTCATCTGTTTCTTGTGTGATGGTTGAGTGGATAAAGTGATCGGTCAGTTGAAGTCAGATGTTCTTAAATAGGTCTCTAGCCGGAGATTTCCGGCGATTCCGATAAAATGTTCTTCATCTGAGCCGGAAAATGGTGAGGATTCGGCGCCGTCTCTGTCCACGAGTGAAGTATCTACGGCTAACAGTTCGACATACAATTGGTACACCGTACTTGGCGGTATTGGCATGTTAAATACAGCGTATTTGACTTACCTCAAGGTCACTGGCTCTGTTGCGTTTTGCCCTATTGGTGGTGGCACTTGCGGTGATGTCCTGAACAGCGATTACGCTGCTGTTTTCGGTATTTCCATAACGCTTTTATGACTGCAGCGTTTGATTTACGTAGTTATCGTTTGGATTTTGCAATAGACTTTCGAGATTGTATGAATTTATTCAGTCCTGAATCTATAGTTTCAGTAATTGACTAAAAACCTGGAAAATTGAATGCAGCTTGGTTTTAAATTTGTATTTATGAAGACCTCTCTTGATTAATTGGCTAATTGTTAGGTGCTGGTGAAGTTTTTTCCACTCATATTGTAGGCATGATTAAACACTCGCATGTGACTATCTCTGTGAATCTGTGCTTAAGGCCATATATATATATATATATATGGCTTCAGTACTTTAGCATACATAGAACTGTTGAAGTTGAATAGCATACTTCACTCCACTTGTGTAGTATGTAGTGATTAGTTTTTCTTCTTTGTCCTCTGCTCCGGCATTATTGACCCTCATTGTCTTGGAGGTATGATGTGTTTGGAAGCTGAACTCAGTGACAATCATTTTACATTTTGTCAGGTGTTCCTCTCCCAGTGATTGGATTTGTTATGTATGGCTTGGTAACCGCTCTAAGTGCAGAGCTTGGGGAAGAGAATCTACCTTTTGGAATTAGTAAGACCAATGGGCGTTTTGCGTTATTTGGGATAACGACCGCAATGGCATCTGCTAGTGCATATTTTCTGTATATCCTTAGTACAAAACTCTCAGGATCTTCATGCCTGTATTGTCTAGTGTCTGCTTTCATATCATTCAGTCTATTTTTCCTCTCTTTAAAGGTATCCTTTTATTTCTGTTTCTTTACAGATTTATTGTATTTTAACTCAAAATAACTTCTAAAGGTTGGATTATGTTTATGTTCTCCATGTATGTGGTAGGATGTGAAGTTGCAAGAGATAAAGCAAGTTGTAGGATTGCAAATATGCTTGGCAATCATAGTAGTTGCCTCCTTGACTGCTTCGTACAGTACTGCTCAACCAATCCCGTCACGGTAATCTAAGTTCATAGTTTTCTATCGGAAATCTGATGGCAATTTTAGTCCTTTGTAACAAGTTGTGAAGAAATTGTTTTGCAGAGATGAATGGTCTTATCAGGTGATATCTTTTGACGTGGATAGTTTTTTTTGTTTCACTGCTTCCAGTTCTGGTGACATTGAACTGCCATATTTTAGAACAGAGATCACTTCATCATCGAGCCCTTATGCTATTGCTTTAGCGAAACATCTAAACACCATTGGAGCCAGAATGTATGGGGCATTCTGGTGTTCTCACTGCTTAGAGCAAAAAGAGCTAGTTCATTTATAATTATGCGTTTGCAAGGAATCAGTATAATTCAGTTACATGCATTTATATAATTATGTTCATGTCACTTATATATCCATTTATAGATGTTTGGAAAAGAAGCGGCAAAACAACTGAATTACGTGGAATGTTTTCCGGATGGATACAAGAAAGGAACTAAGATACTCAAGGCATGTGCAGATGCAGGGATCGAAGGATTTCCAACATGGATAATAAATGATCAGGTAAGTAAATCCTCTGAATCCTTAGTACATTTCATCAGATGACATTTCTATATTACCACTTTTATTCTTTAGGTCTTAAGCGGAGAAATAGAACTCGCTCAACTAGCAGAGATGTCTGGATTCAGCCTTGATCCGGCAAATGAGGCCAGTCAACTACAGTAAATGTTGTATTGTAGAAGAAGAGAATTAGGTGAATCCGTGAATGTTGTGTGCTTGATAATGATAGCTTTAGGGTGGTTCTATGCAAAAGCAAGTGATTTAAGTCATTGTTATTGCCATAGGAGGTTAAGGCTTCATGATATATCTCTTACCCTTCTCCAGTGATCACTATGTGACCAGATATAGATGATAGGTCCCAAACATTCCTAGGTTCCAGAGCATCACTGCAGTCATCTGGTAGTGATATCTTATGTGTGTCTAATACCTAGAAGTTCGGTTTATGTAAGAGTCACACATGTATTCGTATATTACTTATGGAGTACGCGTAGATGTTTGTATATTATATGGGAATACTAGAAAAAAATTATGTTTTTGAGTTCCAAGATTTGGTGCCCATTCTGAATAGTTTCCTTGCATGTGCCTCCTTGTTCTTTTTTGTTTTTGTAATATTGTAATGATCCACAAATTTCGGCGTTATTATCCGTTTGATATCAAGTAGATTAAAGTTTTCTTTTTCTAAGGTTCCATAGGATAGATAAGATCATCGAGATATTTATTATTTATTAGTATAAGGTAAGGAGATAAGCAATGATTTGATTTAGGGTTGCTGAATATATCAGTAATCACAGATGAGCCAAAATAACGCTTATCTTATCCAATAACATGATGAATCATGTGAGGAGGACTGATGAGAGACGTAACGCTAAAGAGCGCGCGCGGGAAAAGAGTAAACAAAAAAGCAGTAGCCGTTAGATGATGCAGGGGCAAAAAAAACGAAGGGACCAGATTAGTTTTGCTCAACGAAGAAAGATCAAAAGAGAGGGCACAAATGGTAATAACCGTGAAGTGTAGGACCCACAAAGAGGTGCGATTGATGATGATAAAAAGGAAGATGCTATAGAATATTCGAAAAATCCCCGTCGTTTCTCACATTACCCTCCAATTTAATTCACTATTTTTTTTTTTTTTTTTTTTTTATTCTTCCCCCTTTTTAAAACTGATCATCACCTTCTTCTTCACTCGCCTCATTTCTTGTTCATCTGTGATTTTTACCGACGAAAGAAAGATACAGAGAGAGAGAAGCGATGAGTAGTTCTCAGATTTCAGAGATCGAACAAGATCAGCTGATCGAAAAGCTTGAGATCTTTAAGATCCATGGCAGAGACAAACGTGGCCGTAAGATCCTTCGTATCATCGGAAAGTTCTTTCCAGGTGCTCACTCAGAACTAATCGGATCTGTTTCTTTTTTTGTTTTCTCTATTTGAAATCTTCTAATTCGAGTTTTTCTTTTCTTCTCTCAAATCAGCTCGATTTCTATCACTTGATGTGTTAAAGAAGTATCTAGAGGAGAAGATCTTTCCTCGATTAGGAAGAAAACCATTCGCGGTGCTTTACGTTCACACCGGCGTACAGAGGAGCGAGAATTTCCCAGGAATCTCAGCTCTTAGAGCGATCTACGACGCGATTCCAGTTAACGTCAGAGACAATCTCCAGGAGGTTTACTTCCTTCATCCTGGTCTTCAATCACGTCTCTTCCTCGCTACTTGTGGCCGATTCCTGTTCTCCGGCGGGTGAGTTAATATTATTATTATAAACTAACCGCCGTGTTTTTTTTTTAACTATTGGAGTCGTTTGATTAACTGGTGTGGTGGTTGTTGTTGTCTACGGTAGGTTGTACGGGAAGCTGAGGTACATAAGCAGAGTTGATTATCTGTGGGAACATGTGAGGAGGAACGAGATTGAGATGCCGGAGTTTGTCTATGATCACGATGATGATTTAGAGTACCGTCCGATGATGGATTACGGTCAAGAGAGTGATCACGCTAGGGTTTTCGTTGGAGCCGCCGTTGATTCATCAGTCTCTAGTTTCTCCATGAGGTGTATCTCATAGCCTTAAAGGCTTTTGGAAAGAAAAAAATATCCACTAGATCTCGGATCGTATCTTATAAATATAATAATAATATACGATTAAATATATATAAAATAGTTGTGCTTTTTTTGAAATTAGTGAGCGTTTTTTACGGAAAAACAAAAGAAAGCAGTTGGCGTTTGGATAGGGAAAGAGTGGAGAATCTTTAGAGTTTTTTTCTTTTTGTCTGAATTAAGCTCTTTTTTAATCTTAAATTTGTAGATCTTTTTCTTTAGGTGGTGGTGGTTGTCACTTGAGAGTTATTTATTTATATATGCTAATGTATATTGGGATGTCATATGCGTGTGTAGTACGTCGTCCTTCTGTTAAATGTTAAAAGAGAGAGGAAAAGAAAAATAGCCAATTTATTTACACAGCAAATGTCAAGTTTAATAATGCGAATGAAATACTTGTCACAAATCGGGTAGAACACCAATTATTGTATATGTTACGACTTTAAGGGACATTGGGGCCAATGCTAAAAGCTAAACTACAAAATGAAAAATGAAAAACCGTTGTTGGCTAGTGAACAGATATCCTGAGGGGTTTAGCTACTATTTTTTTTTTACTGAAGCTTCATTATCTTTGCCGGTTTGTTGTCATCAAAACCTTCAGAAGATTTATCTGCCGATGTGTTTAGCTTAATTTTTCTCCTGTTGACGAACTCTGAGAATGACGGAACATGTGGAAGCTTTATAGGCGAACGGCTTGGACTCACCACTAGCTCTTGCGTCATTTCATCATGTGACTCGGTAGTGTTAATCTTGCCATCGTCTTCTTCCTCTACGTTTTCAGAATGTTCTACCAGTAACGGCTCTTTTATTGGTTCTCCTCCACCTGAACTGACCACTGAGCTAAGTCGGGTCATTAGGTCATCTCTGCTTGCGGTTCCTAACCATCTAACAGTACTAGCTATCTGCGAGTAGTAAAACGATTTCCCTGCTTTGCTATATTTTCTATAGCATTCGTTTTCAAGAAACTCGCATGCTTTCTGGGAATCAATCCTGCAAAATTAATATCGTGGTTCCAATTAATGAGATAAGAGACTGACCCATAAGCTTCTTAAACTAAAAACACTTGAGAAGATTCGAGAGATTTTTACTCCTTAACACTGGCGAGCTGCTGAAGTACTCGTGTCAACTCATCCAAGAGTCTCTGCTTGCTGGATTCCCTTAGTACTTCAGATATTGCGTTCTTCTCCGACTTTTTGACCTGCAAACGGTACCAATAGGCTTGGCTAAGTTAAACTGGAAGAATGATCTCAACTTCTGTTTCTAAAGAAGATTAAGTGAAATTGTTACCAAACCTGTTTGTTCCTTTCGTAGTACTTTTCCTCAGCTTGCTCTAGTAAAACCAGTTTCTCGTCTAGTCCCAATTTTTTCGATAGTTTAGGTCCTGCTAGGCTCTTGGCATCTGGATGTAGATGAATCAACATGTGAGTTAGACATTTAAAAGCTACAAGAAGTTTAATCGAAAAGATTTGGATATGCATGCGCTTATATATCAAGTAAGTGAGTTACCATCTGAATCTGAAATTTCCTCATCGGAATTGCTTCCATCTTCATTACGATTCCAAAACTCAGAGTAATGTCCCTCATTGGTCATTTTGTTCGAGCTTGCAAAAGAAAGGGCACAGAGTTCAGTTAGACTTTGTATACATTGCTGCGCATATAAGATGCAGTTAAAGGCAAAACCTGGTGATGAAAATTCGAGAAGAACTGTGTCTTCGAGAGGCAGTGTTCATGAGCTCCTCCAAGGAATGAGCAACTTGATTTGGATGCTTACATGCATCACACGTTTTTTTGCATTGCTGCGCAGGAAACTGCTTGCAACAAGAAAATTAGCAGCTTACCTTAATAGACCGTTAAAGGATTTGATTGAATCAGTAAAATACAAGTCATACCTCTTCACCAAAGCTCTCTAGAATCTTTTTTCTTCGGCATCCAGAACCTTCGCAGTATTTCACAATCTAAATACATGCAGCATGAATAAGAATAAGTTTCAACTAAAATACACAGAAGCTGAAAGAACCAAGAAATCATTAACCTGTTCAAAGTCAGATGTAGGCTTCTTAGAGGATTGGGATTTTTTGTTCTCCGAATTCCGCAGCAGAAATTCCTAGCAAAGATTGGTAAACTATGTTAAAAAAAACTTACAAAAAAAGAGTCATGGAATGAAAATTGTGAAGCCAAAAACAGTCATAAGCAGATTGATATTACCATTTTCTTTCTGTCATCTACACCATAATATAGTACACTTCTTGAGGGTAATTGATCCCGACCTGCTCTACCAGACTCTTGATAGAAAGATTCCATTGATTTTGGAATGTTAAAATGACAAACCATTCTGACGTCCTTCTTATCTATACCCTAGAAAGTCAGTAGTCTGATCATGCTACAGTACATAAGAAGTAAAAAATGAGAGAAGCAACATGAGAAAGAATCTTCGTTTACCATTCTGTAGAAAAACCAATAGAGCGTTTACCATGCGCCCCAAGAGCTCCCAAACATAATAAGACGCAAATAAGATGATCACAACAAACCCAGGACTCAAATGCAAGGTAGTTCACAGGAGTAATTCATACCCGAAAGCCACTGTGGCAACAAAAACTTGCTTCTTTGAGGACAGCCAATCATCTAAAACAGTACTCCTCAGTTTGCTATTGAGTCCTGCATGATAGGCTGCAAACATATAGATAAGAAAATGTCAGCGCTTGTGGCTCCATATTGAAGCATAAAGGTAGATGAGACGGTTTCTTTACCAGCAGAAGAGATCCCAATACTGGCGAGATGAACAGACAAGTCATCACAAGTCGTACGCTCAAGGCAATATATAATTGCACAAATACTTCCACAAGACTTGAGCAAGTTGCCCAGATCAGTATATGCATTATCTATAAGATCTTTATACCGAACTGCACTAACAAAAATTTGTTTAGATGATAGAAAAGCATTTCTTGAAAAGCCAGTGTATAGCAATTAAAGGTTCTCAAACAAAACAATATTGGGAATACCTCATAACAATTTACATAGAGAAAATAGCATACATAAATTAATAGCTCAAAGGGACACCTTCATAGAAGACATTTGGGCGATTGAAAGAAGACTTGAGGACCAAAGGATTCCGCAAACTCAAGGAGTCGATAACATCCTTTTGTACCCTACCAAAAAAAATTGCTGTTGAGAACAGATCTACAATCAACAAACATGTTCTTATTATATTACATTGGAAAAGAAAATCACTTAGGAGCAGCAGTAGCAGTTAGGGCCAACACTGGAACATCTGCCAAAGAATCTCTCAAGGTTGAAAGTTGACGATAACTAAGTCTGTAATATGACAAAACAAGTTAGACTATAGTTAGAGGCCACGGACAAGAATGCTTACACAATCACCAATAATAAACCTGAAGTCGTGGCCCCATGATGAGATGCAATGTGCCTGAGATATAAATAAACACTCGAGAAAATTAAAACCGACATTCAAGTTCAACACGTTAATCTTGCCTGTTACTCTTGTATAGGCATTCCAAGTTCCTTACCTCGTCTATAGCTATAAGATTTAGTAAACCCCTAGAATGGAGTTTTCTCAGCTTCAACATAAATCCTTTCGTCGCGATCAATTCTGGAGTAACATAGAGCAATCTTACTGAGGGTTTTCCAGAATCAAGGTCTTCATGTATCTAAAAACCAAAATCAAGAATCACATCCAAGAATAAACAAAAGCTTAGAATTAAGTTCCATCTATATACACAGTTATACACAGACGAAGAAACACACAATAGTCAAATCACCTTGTTCCTAACAAGTGTAGCTTGGGTGGAAGAGAGATACTCAGCAGCAATACCTTTCTCCTTGAGCGCCATTACTTGATTTTCCTTTTAGCAAAACATAAACAAAGAATGGTCCTTCAAAATCCATTAACATGAAAGATAGAACACAAATTAAAAAAAAAAAAGGAACAATGCCACATACCATCAAAGCTGAGAAGGTAAACACAAGAGAAACAAAACACATAGTTAGAGGCACCAATCAAAACACACACAGATTCTCAATTCATGAATCAGAAAAAAAATAAAATAAAAAATTACCAATCAAAGGAGAAACAACAAGGACGATTCCAGGTTTAGCTAATGCAGGTATCTGATAACAAATCGATTTCCCTCCTCCCGTCGGCATCAAACAAAAGCAATCTCTTCCTGATTGTTAACAATGACAATACAGTAGCGAAATAATTTCAAACGAATCATTCAAGAGTAAAAGCGAGAAAAAAAAAAGTCATGTGTGTGTTGTTATATAGCACTTACCAGATACAACAGCTTGAATAGCCTCCAATTGCTTCCCTCTGAAATCTGCGTGACCAAAATGCCATCTCAAAAGCTTAACCAATGCTTCTTTCCCGGCTACATTCTTATCGGAGCGCTGCACATTCTGCACCGGCAACGGCGATTTCTTCATATCAATAATCACTCTCTTCAACAAATATCTGGAGACGATAATTCGAGTGCTTGTGATGGTTTTGATTCGTCGATTCTGGGAAAAAAATTTCGACGCTTCCTCAAGACGCTGCGGAAAGTGAAGAAGGGCGATTGGTTAAATATAAAACACGACGTCGTTTTCAAACCGCGCACCTGAATTGGACGATAACCAAACCAAACCAAATAATCTCAACTTAAACCATAATTTAGTTGCCCGGTCAGCAATAAAATCAATCCTCCCCAAACCATTTGTTTGTTGTGCAATCGTGATTCCGGTTTTACTAAATGGCAATCGATAATGTGTTTGGTTAATAATGGCGTAACATATAGTCTAGTTTGTACCAGTATTAGTCACAATCCAAATTCAAATATGATTTAGTATAATGTGAAGATTTTATTCCAGTAGACTACAAGTGCGTCTACAACCTTTTCTACTGATTACGAAAACAATTTACCCAATACCACCACATGAACATGACACTGATGAAGAGACGGAGAAAGCAGATTTGGTGGCGTCGGAAAGGACAACAGGCGATTCCTTATAGTCCCATCGATAGCAAGACGGAGACTATGAGAGTTACGTTGCTAAAAGAAACAGAATTGTGCATGATGCACTTGTTACATGCATGACACTTGTTTGTTACATCGTTTTGAACTGTTAATTATAAACAAGTAGTCGAAACCCTCCTAAGAAACTTGAAGGATTCTCTAATCGGTGCACCCCAAAATATAAACACTAAAAATGGTCTCAAAGTCTGCAAATTCCGATTTGTCCTTCTGCAGATTTTCTGTTTACTCAGAAAAGTTAAGTAAGAAAAAAAAAGTGACAAACAAAACCAGAATCTGAAAAACAATTTTTACTCTAATGGACAAAGACAAAGGATTAAAAACTGATAAGTAAAAATATTATCAAACAAAAGAAGGAATAAGCATCTGAAAACAACTCTGAGAAGAATCATCAGCCATTTTAGTAATACTACCATCACCAAGCTTGAACACTTCAACGTCGTTTTTCCCTACCTTGTCTATAAAATAGATGGAATTCTCCAAACATCCATAATACTCTCTAGCCAAGAGAGAGAAACAGCTATCCGTGGCCATCACAATAGCTTTATCTCCCAAAGACTTAACCTCAACCCATTTAATATTTTCCACGTCCATCTTATAAACCTTAAAACCAGTGGTCCTTTCTACCTTAACTCCCTTTACGGTAAATATCTTACCGAAACGATGAACAATGCAAAGGTCTCCACAATACACCACCAGCCTCTTGTCTTTGCAATCATCAATCTCGTAGTATTCCAGTGGAGTCGATGGACCGTATTGAAATATGTTGAGCTCAGATAAACTAATCCACCAAATTGCGCCGTTTAAGTCCAAGGCATAAAGATGACCTTTGTGAAGTAGTATATCCGAGAAGTTTTTAACTTCTTCATCCATGATTCTTGCCCAAGGTTTATCAGTTTCGCTACTATTGCACCACCAGATTTGCTTGTTGCAATTAACTATAAAAACCAGATCCCCTACTAGAACAACTCTAGCGAACTTATATGATGAAACGCTAGACCAATCATACTCGTATTGATCAACGTCATAGGATTGATGAATCTCTGAAACCGTGAACTTCAAAAGGTCGAGGGTTTTGCCGGAAGAAGAGCCGACGATGGAGTTACGAGAGAGGGGAGAAAGGAGTTTCGATTTAGAGGAGACACCATAGATACCTTGGGTTAGGATAAGCCATCCTTTTTCCGGACGTGACGAGTGAATCACACGACAGAGAGCTGCGGGAGAGAGCAGACACCTTCTAGAATCATAGGACGAAAGACGGCGTCTACGGTTGCGATTTATGTGGTTGCGAAAACGCTTTTCGTTCGTCACCACAGATGAACGCCATGTTTTGCAGATGCTACGGAATCGTACAAGCTCGACTTTGGAGAAGAGACCGTTGGCTATATAGTCAAGGAGGTCTCCGGGTAAATCAGACCACTCGATGACTTTACTCATCTCTGTTTGGTTTGCTGAAACCGTAACATTGGAAATCATCTGAAGAATCTATGGACAAATCGAAGAGTAGATATGTTTATATATATATATATATATATATTCGAAATCTGACTTGTAACAATATATTTCACTCTTTTTTGGTCAACAGAAAATATATATTACCTTTTTTATATATGGAAGTTGTTAACTTTTATTTTCTATTTTCATTAAATGGGTTGATTATTTTATTTCTGAAATTAATTTTGATTCCCTATTACAATTAATTTTCACTTTTTGACTTGACCAATATTAAAATTTTAAATATTGTTGACAAAAATAGGCCAATATTTTTTTGCTTGCTTCTTAAAGAAAAGTTTTTTTCCTACTATACAGAATACACTGTTTGACCTATTTTTTATTAATAAATTATATATGACATTAGATAAAATAAAAGATCTTTCTATTCATCATTTCATGCAATGTATAATTAATGTATTAAACTATCATGATTTTTATTTTAAATTTATCATACATCCAAGTCCAACCATGAAAAAGAAGAGTGCTATTTCAAAAAAATTATTAACTTATTTTGATACATGAAATTTTTTGGGCTAATTTGTTATTGTACGTGTTTTTGACTTTTACTTACAGTTCATCAAATTATTCCAATTAAAATTTATATGTCGCCAGCTAATGATACGGTGGACGCATCATGTAGTAGGAGTAACGGTTTACAATCAGATTGATGCTTCAGGTAAATCAGACCACTGGCTTTTATCCATCTTTGAGTAATCGACGGGTTCTCTCTGTGATGTTATTACTTGTCAGAGAAACAACTTCAAACAGCGAGAGCTTCTAAGATTGAAACTTAAAAATACATGCACAATAAGTAGTTATGTATCCTAACGTAGAGAAAAAGATAACACCGAATCTGATGGCATGTTAACCTAAGGCCAATATCCTAACTTAGTGCTAATTTAATTTATAAAGATTAATGAATTAATGTCAATAACTGTTTAGCATATATTTTGGATTTCTGAAAAGCCAGTTTCCAGTTCAGATTATATGTAACGGTTTAACTATATTTTCTGTCTTTCTGACAAGATCACAACAAAACCGAACCGTTATTCAGTAAGTACTAAAGTAGTAAATAAAAAATGTGTCTTCGTTCTTTTTCATACACAAAAAATGAACACATAGCAGTAGTGGAAGTTTCTGGCTTCAGATCAACGGGCCTTTACTGTGTCTGATTGCTTCAAAACGTGCAGCCAACATATCATAGTCAGGTAGTTTTGGGTGAACATGGTGACCGCTTGAGTCCCGTCTGGACTCATCGGACTGAGGAGCCTGAGGCGGTGCTCGGTTTGGTGGGAGAGAAGAAACACGAGCCTGCGGTGGTTCTTCTGGCTCTGTCTCTTCCTCGTAGTAGTCTGACTCATCAAACTTGATCTCAGAAGTTGCAGGAGGAGGAGGAGTAGGAAGTGATGAAGAGCTGTAGCTGTGTCTCCTCCTCATTGTTTCCTTTGCTTCTGCTTCGGTCTTGGTGTAGTCTTCCTCGTATTCAGATTCATTAACACCCGGGTTGTTGTAGCTGTATCTTCTACCGATGCCTCTGTTTTCTGCACTAGGTTTTGCGTAATATGAACTTGTTTCGGAGTCTCGTGATTGTCTCCTTGAACCTGGATGATGATGATCCATGTACTGTGAATCCTTCTGATATGTTGAATGATCGGAAGATACAGAGAACTCCTTGGTGCTGTCTCTTCTGGTAGCTAATAAGGAGGCTACTTGTGCTGCTGCAACTGCCTGTTTGGCTAATTCTGTAGCTGCTTCCGCTGCTGACTCAGTGTCATGATAATGCGTGCTGATGCTCGTGCTACTACTCGATCTGACAAGCAAAACAATAAGAAAACTTCATATTTTTTCTGATCCCATACTAAGTCATCGACATTGTTGAACCAATATCTGAAATGCATACATACCTCGGCACTGCTTTGGTACGATCAATAGGCTCGTTGCTAGCTGCACGATTAACCGGTAAGCTTGAGGCGCTTACAAACTTACGTGGCCCGCCCTGTTAATACATGAAGTTCACAGCTTTTAAGATGCTGATTTTGAAAAAAAACAAAGAGGAAGTAAAGAGGGAGATTAAGAGAGACATACAATGCTTTCTTCTTCAGGTTTGAGAAGTTCTTGTTCTGTCTCTGTAGTGTCCCAATCAACCTGGAATTCCTTTGCAATTTCCTTCATGATTTTCAGTTTGTATTCTCCACCCGGATTTCTAACCGAAAGCTTATCAATCAACTACAAATGCACAAGAGAGAAAATAAAGTTCAAGATATACCATGTTGCATATGATATGAGAACCAGAAAGAAAGAAACATGGATGAATGATTTAGTTACCATCCGGTTAACGCCGCAGCTAGGACGCAAATCAGTAGCAGCAGATACAAAATCTTTCCCATATTTCTTCTCAAAAATGTCTCTGAGATCTCCAAGCTCAGGGATCTCAGAGCATCTAGGCGCAGCAAAAATCAAACTAGCAATACCTTCCTTAAGATCCACAGGACATTGCCTAAAAAAGAAAGGCAAACAACATATAAGAACCCAAAACTGAAGTCAAGTAAAGAGATAATTGAAAACTAATAATAGCTATGAACATACTTCTGCTTGGTGATGATAGTGAGTCGAGAAACAATAAGTTCACAGAAAAGCTCGATGAGTTCGTTAGCTGCCTGAATGTTCTGTTCCCTAATCACATGCTCAACCTGTGGAAAATTTGTCACAAAGCCAAAATCTTTCATCGAACTGAATGAAATTGCAAGAAAATTTCTTTAGAAAAAAACTGAGGCAGGAAAGTGAAATATACTCTGATTCGAGCAGTTGCATCTTGACCGGATTGAAGAAGAACAGCGATGTCACGCCTCATCTGCTTCACCACAACTTGTCTCTTGTTCCTCAGTAGCTTAATCCGAGCCACAGCCATCTTCGCCGCCGTTTTGCTTTTTCCCCAATCAAAATCCAACAAAAAAGAAAACACAGACTTTGAATCTTAGAATAGCCTAGATCTGTAATTTCTCAAACGCAGATCAAAATTCAAACTTTTTTCCTATAAAATTAAGAAACTAAAGCATGCCCAGATCGAATCTCGAGATAAAAAGTGTCACCACACTTAAAAGACCCTAACTTTTCAATTATTTCTTGAGCAGTGAACCAGATTGGAGGAAAATTACGAATCTAAGAAACATTAAATCGATAAAGATGATGAGTAGAGTACCATACCATTTAGAGGAGTTAAAGCCACGACGGAAGAGAGAAAGACTGAACTTCATGAGCTTCTTGGTCTGCGCAGAGGCTACTCCAGCCGCCGTCATTATCTTCTCACCACCGCGTCTCTGACACAGAAGAAAGAATAAGAAAATAGATGTTGAACAAGGACGCTAGTGTGAGTGTGTAAGTAACGGTCCGCTGAAATTAGTAAAGTAACGCTCTTTTTTGGTCCCACAAGAACACACCGACTTAAATTAGCTGGACTCGGGACAAATTGTGACCATGTCAAAATATAGCCGTTGTACCATAGACACGTTGCCAAACCCAACGAGCATCCTAAGCACCGTGGCTTGTTGTTGATTGACATGTGTGATTCACTGATTCTAAATGGGCTTGGGGCTGTAATAGGCTGGGTTTTAGTCATGGGCTTTTACTGAGTCAAACTTATTTTGTGTCTAGTTAATTTTTTTTTTAGTCAAACTTATTATCTACCATATATTTAAGAGATTCTATTCTTATCTTTTTTTTTCTTTTTTTTTGGTAACAAAACTATTCATCTTTTAAAAATTATTTTTCTATTTTTATCTTGTTCATAAATATCGTTGATGCAGAATCTTTCATATTTAATTTTACTAAATTAGCACACTTTCTCTATTCTATATAAACATTATACATTGTTTCATATATTGTCATCTTCTTCACCAACTCTTTTATAATTCTACAAGCTTATCCAAAAAAAAACAAAACAGATTTACATGACGATGGGAAAATATTTATCAAAGGCTGCTTTCATCATCCTTTTAGCTTTTATCGGTAAATTCAAATTTTTTTTATAATATGGTATTAAAGAATTATATTGTGTTTTTTTTTGTCAACAATTATATTGTGTTACTAATGTTTTATTATACACTTTGTTTTTGTGTTGTAGTGATGATATCCCTAAATGTTGAGATCGTTGAGGCGAAACGTCTCTTACTTGGTAGGTTTGAACGTTGTACGCCACCATGCAAAGAATTATGTTTTGGTACAGGCTGCAACTGCGTATGTGAATAATATGATCTAGGGCTCAAAGTAAACGATGTACATAGTAATCGCAACTGAATTAAAAATAAAATATTGTTTGGTATGGTTGTATACTTAAATTTTTATTTATTTGAGAATTGTGTCAATAAAATTAAGAAAAATACGCTTTTATTTGAGAATTGTGTGAATCAAACTAAGAAAAATACGTACCTTTAGCCTTTGGATTTCATTTTCTTCGGTTCGAAAACAAATGAAAGATTTGTCTACTATTTTAAAAAAAAAAAATATGAAACAATAATATACTAATTGAACATGCAAAAGTCCTCATAGTAAATAGTTAATATATCCACAAAAAATGGTGACATTTGTTTAATTAATTATTATTGCAACTATGCCATATGTAAATTGCTTTTTACGAAATAATACTAATAATCAGTAATTATCCTATATTAAACATTAAAACTAGTGATTCTGCATTCAAATATATTTCTTCACATTTCTCGTTTTAGGCAGTAAAATTATAGATATTTATAATCTAGTCCTTTTCTCATAATTATAATAAGTGCATAAACTTTATACAAGAGATGTTCGCACCTGAACGAGTTACAAAACTTATACAACAAACACACATCCTCTAAAACATGGACGAATGTCTAAACTCTCTCAAAAAAAAAAAAAACAGTCGACCTGGTCAAGACTCAAGAGCAAATAATTTATTTTCGAATCTGATCCGTTTTTGAATTATACGGAGAGGATGTTAAGAAGAGAGACTCTAGCAGGACAAGACAGAGTGTAACACAAAACAAGTCATCATTAAACTCTCGTCTCTTGAATTAACAATCCCCTGCAACCCTTGTGGTGATGATGATGATTCTGTCTTTAAACCTTCGGCGACGACTAGCGCAGGAGAAGACACATAGCGTAACACAAAACAAGTCATTACACACTCGTCTCTTGCATCACTCTAACCAAGCATTCGTCTCTTGATCATCACCATCACACCAAACACTCTCCAAAAGACGCGCCTGTCTCTCTTTCAACATTATCATATACTTCTGGATCTCCTTCTTGATATCTTTCCTCGCCATGTAAACATCTACGTCACTCTCAAGGCTGACTCACGACGCCATGTAAAAAAATTGACGATGTCAAAATATAGCCGTTGTATCATAGACACGTTGCCAAACCCAACGAGCATCCCAAGCAAAAGCATCCCTAAGCAGTGAAAAAAAAGTTTCAATAGCACCGTGGCTTGTTGATTCACATGTGTGATTCATTAATTCCCTAACAGGCTGGATTCTAGGGTGAGTCAAATATTTTTGAGTTAAACTTATTATCTAACCACATATTAGGAGATTTTATCTTATCTTATTCAAACATTTCATTACCAAAAATCATTGATAGTATTAATTTTACTAAAATAGCACACTTTCTCGATCCTATATAACGTTAATTAACATTGTTTCAGATATTGTCATCTTCTTCACCAACTCTTTCTAGTTCTACAAGCTTACCGGAAGAAAAAGAACATACAAAACATATTGACATGACGATGGGAAAATCTTCATCCAAGGCTGCTTTCATCATCCTATTAGCTTTTATTGGTAAATTCAATGTTTTTATATAATATTGTATTAAAGAATAATAATGTGTTACTAATATATGTTTTATTATACTTTTTTTTGTGTTGTAGTGATGATATCCGTAACAGTTGAGATCGCTGAGACGAAACGTCTCTTACTTGAAGAAACTCCTCTAGACTTATTGCATCATGAAGCTTCTTCACTGACGGTTAAGCCACTGGGTAGGTTTGAACGTTGTACGCCACCATGCAAAGAATTATGTTTTGGTACAGGCTGCTACTGCGTATGTGAATAATGTGATCCAGATCTCAAAAGTATACATTGTAATCGCAACTGAATTAAAAATAAAATACTGTTTCTGTTTGGTATTGTTGTCTACTTAAATTTTTATTTTAGAATTGTGTGAATCAAACTAAGAAAAATACGTTTTAATTTGAGAATTGTGTCAATCAAACTACGAAAAATACACGTTTAGCCTCTGGATTTCATTTTCTTCGGTTCGAAAAAATGAAAGATTTATCTACTATTTTTTAAAAATATATATATATGAAACAATAATATACTAATGAAACATGCAAAAGTCCTCATAGTAAATAGTTAATAGTTTAATTAATTATTAATGCAACTCTGCCATATGTAAATTGCTTTTTACGAAATAATAATATCCTATTTTAAACATTAAAATTAGTGATTCTGCATTCATATGTATATATCTTCACATTTCTCGTTTTAGGCAGTAACTATTTTAAACATTAAAATTTAGTGATTCTGCATTCATATATATATATCTTCACATTTCTCGTTTTAGGCAGTAAAATTATAGTCTAGTCCTTTTCTCATAATAATAATAAGTGCATAAACTTTATACAAGAGATGTTCGCACCTGAACGAGTTACAAACTGATGCAACAAACACACATCCTCTAAAACATGGACGCATGTCTAAACTCTCTCTTAAAAAAAAAAAAAAAAAAACCAAACCAAGATTTGAAAACCAATCGACCTGGTCAAGAGCAAATAATTTATTTTCGAATCTGATCCGTTTTTTGAATAATACGAAGAGGATGTTAAGAAGAGAGACTCTAGCAGGACAAGACAGAGCGTAACACAAAACAAGTCATTACACTCTCGTCCTTGAATCAACAATCCCCTGCACCCCTTGTGGTGATGATGATGATTCTGTCTTTAAACCTTCGGCGACGACTAGCGCAGGAGAAGACACATAGCGTAACACAAAACAAGTCGTTACACACTCGTCTCTTGCATCACTCTAACCAAAGCATTCGTCTCTTGATCATCACCATCACACCAAACACTCTCCAAAAGACGCGTCTGTCTCTCTTTCAACATTATCATATACTTCTGGATCTCCTTCTTGATATCTTTCCTCGACGCCATGTAAACATCTACGTCACTCTCAAGGCTAAACTCACGACGCCATGTAAAAAAATTGACGATCAAAATATAGCCGTTGTATCATAGACACGGTTCCAAACCCAACGAGCATCCCAAGCAAAAGCATCCCTAAGCAGTGAAAAAAGTTTCAATAGCACCGTGGTTTGTTGATTCACATGTGTGATTCATTGATTCCATAACAGGCTGGATACTAGTTTGAGTCAAATATTTTTGAGTCAAACTTATTATCTAACCACCATATTAGGAGATTTTATCTGATTTTATTCAACCATATCATTACCAAAAAATCTTTGACAGTATTAATATCTAATCTCTATCCTATATAAACGTTAGCATTGTATCAAATATTCTTATCTTCGTCACCAACTCTTTCTAGTTCTACAAGCTTATCAAAAGAAAAATAATAATAAAAAACAAAACAGATTGACATGACGATGGGAAAATCTTCATCGAAGGCTGCTTTCATCATCTTTTTAGCTTTTATTGGTAAATTCAATGTTTTCATATAATATGGTATTAAAGAATTATATTGTGTTCCTAATGTTTATTATACACTTTTTTGTGTTATAGTGATGATATCCGTAACAGTTGAGATCGTTGAGGCGAAACGTCTCTTACTTGAAGAAACTCTTCTAGACTTATTGCATCATGAAGCTTTTTCACTGACGGTTAAGCCACTTGGTAGGTTTGAACGTTGTACGCCACCATGCAAAGAATTATGTTTTGGTACAGGCTGCTACTGCGTATGTGAATAATGTGATCCATGTCTCAAAAGTATACATGGTAATCGCAACTGAATTAAAAACAAAATAGTGTTTCAGTTTGATATTGTTGTCTACTTAAAGTTTAAAGTGAGAATTGTGTGAATCAAACTAAGAAAAATACGTTCTTGGAAGTACCGCCACCGTAGGCTTTACTCCCATATTTAGCCGATGGATTTCATTTTCTTCTATTCGAAAAAATGAATTATTTATTTAATAATTTTTTATTACAATATGGAACAATAAATTACTAATTAAACAGCCAAAAGTCCTCATAGTGTAAATAGTTAATATATCCGCAAAAATTGGTGACAATTATTTAATTAATTATTATTGCAACTTTGCCATATGTAAATTGCTTTTTACGAAATAATAATACTAATTATCAGTAATTAACTAATTATCCTATTTTAAGTAAACTAGTGATTCTGGCATTCTGCATTCATATATATCTCTTCACATTTATCGTTTTAGGCAGTAAAATTATAGATATTTATAGTCTAGCTAGTACTATTCTCATATAATTATAATAAGTGCATAAACTTTATACAAGAGATGTTCGCACCTGAATGAGTTACAAACTTATACAACAAGTCAACAAACACACATCCTTTAAAACATGGACGCATGTTTAAACTCTCTGAAAAAAGAGAAACCAAACCAAGATTTGAAAACCAATCGACCTGGTCAAGAGCAAAAAAAATTATTTTCGAATCTGATCCGTTTTGAATTACACGGAGTCAGAGGATGTTAAGAAGATAGACTTTAGCAGGAGAAGACAGAGCGTAACACAAAACAAGTCATCACTCTCGTCTCTTGTGGTGATGATGATTCTTTCTTTAAACCTTTCGGCGACGACTAGCAGGAGAAGACACAGAGCGTAACACAAAAAAATGTCATTACACTCATCTCTTGCATCACTGTAACCAAAGCATTCGTCTCTTGATCATCACCCTTACACCAAACACTCTCCAAAGACGCGTCTGTCTCTCTTTCGACATTTTCATATATTTCTGGGTCTCCTTCTTGATATCTTTCCTCGACGCCATGTAAACATCTACGTCACTATCAAGGCCAAAATCACGACGCCATGTAAAACAATGACGATGTTAAAATATAGCCGTTGTATAATAGACACGTTGCCAAACCCAACGAGCATCCCAAGCAAAGCATCCTTAGCAGTGAAAAGTTTCATTTTCATAGCACCATGGCTTGTTGATCGACATATTTGTGATGCATTGATTATATAATGGGCTTGGGCTGTAATAAGCTGGATTTTGTTCATGGGCTTCTATTTATTGAAACCATTTGAATATATCTTGATGGTCTCATCATGTTAAGATAAATCTTAGGTAATAAGTAGAAAGAGTTGACAATTTGATTATCTACCATATTGGTAGATTCTATCTTATCTAATCCAAAACCTCACTGGCACAAAATCTTTGATATTATTTTACTAAAATATCACACTTTCTCGTATAAAAAGGTCATAATACATTGTCCAACTCCAAAATACAACAGAAACTGTTATCTTCACCAACTCTTTCTAGTTCTAAACGTTATCGAAAGAAAAATAGATTTTCGTAACTATGGGAAAATTTTCATCGAAGGCTGCTTTCATCATCTTTTTAGCTTTTACTGGTAAATTCAATATTTTATATAATATGGTATTAAAGAATTCAAATTGTGTTACTAATGTTTTATTATACACTTTTTTGTGTTGTAGTGATGATATCCGTAACAGTTGAGATCGTTGAGGCAAAACGTCTCTTACTTGAAAAAACTTCTCTACACTTATTGCAACACGAAGCTTCACTACCAGTTATTAAGCCACTTATCGCTAGTTTTTGTACGCCAGATTGCAAACCATTATGCTTTGCTACAGCCTGCCATTGCGTATGTCCTCCAGGTCAAAAATAAGTGTTTGGTATGGTTGATTCGTTAATTTTATGTGAGAATTGTGAAATCAAACTAATAAAAATATGTTCTTGGATGTATCGCCATCTTATGTTCAGCTTCACTCTCATATTTAGCCATTGGATTTTATTTTCATTGGTTCGAGAAATTCAAATATTTATCAATACAAATGAAAACAATAAAAACAATTGAAGAGACAAAAGTCCTCATAAATCATAATAATATGTCATCTACAAGAAGCGTGAGTGAAATTTAATTAGTTATTATTTCGACGCTCTGCCATTTAGAGAGAAAGACTATACTTCATGAGCTTCTTTAGTCTGCGCAGAGGCTACTCCAGCCGCCGTCATTTTTTTCTCACCCTTGACACAAAAGAAAGAATAAAATAAAAGAGATGTAGAAGAAGGAGGCTTAGCGAGCGTTACTGTACTAATTTCAGCGGACCGTTAAGCCTCATTCATTGACTCGGGTCAAACTGTGACGATGTCAAAATATAGCCGTTGTATCATAGACACGTTGCCAAATCCAACGAGCATCCAAAGCAGTGAAAAGTTTCAATAGCACCGTGGCTTGTTGATTTATTTTTATTACATATGTGTGATTCATTGATTCAATAATGGGCTTCGGCTGTAATATTTCATTTTTACGAAATAATAATAATCATAATAATAATAATAAATTATCCTATTTTAATAATTAAATTTAGTGATTCTGCATCCATATTTTTTGTTTGTAAGCGGTAGAACTATAGATATTTTAATTATAGTATAGTACAAAAATTTACAAGAGATGGTTCACACCTGAACGGAGTTACAAACTTAGAACAAACACACATCCTCTAAAATATGGACGCATGTTTAAACTCTCTCAACATACAAGTGAAAAAAAAAAAACCCCAAACCAAGATTTTAAAACCAATAAACCCGGTCTAGAGCAAGTAATTTATTTCGGAATCCATACCAAGAAATTCGAATCCGATCCATTTTGAATTAAGTGGAGAGTATGTTAAGAAGAGAGACTCTAGCTTGTATCATTACCTTGAACAATCCTTCAAGTCCCTCTTCAAGCTCTTCCATGGCTGCCTCTACACCTTCGGATCTAACCAATGCGCATTGAATCTTCTCACATACTTCTTCGCTAACTCTTTTCACTTCTTCCTGATCTTCCTTCGTTGTCATGACAACGAGCTTCCCCAGCTCAGATTCCATCGCTTCAAGCTCGAGACAAGAAAAGCCCTTCTCAAGATCTCTCTTCTCCTGGTGATGATGATCTATACCTTTCTTCACAAGCTTCATAACAATCCCCCAACCTTTGTGGTGATGATGATTCTTAGTCGTTAACCCTTTAGGCGACGACAAGAACGAGAAGACCGAGCGTAACACAAAACAAGTCATCACACTCGTCTCTTGCATCACTCTAACTAAAGCACTCGTCTCTTGGTCATCACCATCGCACCAAACACTCTCCAAAGACGCGTCTGTCTCTTTCGACATTACCATATACTTCTTGAGCTCCTTCTTGATCTCTTTCCTCGACGCCATGTAAGCATCCACGTCACTCTCAAGGCTAAACTCACCTCCTTTCTTGCTCCTTCTTAAAGCCGACTGAAGCTCAACAACACTCTTCTTGATTTTCGACGCCGCGTCCTTAGCTCCTCCGCAAACCTCTAAGTACTTCAGAGACGCTTCAAGAAGCTCATCCATCAAACCACCACCATTAAGAAGAGCTTGCTGAGTTTCAGAAGAAGATTTGAAGAGATCTTCACTTAAACATCTGTAAAGGTCGGTGAGACCAGAGAGACCGTCACGGACCATCGTCCTCGAGTCCAACGAAGACGACCCCAAAGCTCTAATCTTGGAGACCACTTCTTGAATCCTCCTAAGACTAGGATGAGACCTGACTGGTAAACTAACACATCTAGATTTGTATGCTTTGTGGAGCCTCGGAGACAATGAGGACATATACATCTCAGGTAATGATGATGAAAATGGGTTATTCGAGTCGAGTTGTGCTCTGTTCGGTTCTTTCACTCTAGGGTTTATATAAAAAAGATACACATAACGACATAAATGTACATAAATGTCAATGAGTAGGACCCTAGCTTAGCTAAGACGTGAAGACCATGTGAAGAGAGTGTGGGTAATTTCACTAAGGTAGAACAGAACACGTAAGGCTCAATAAATGCTATGTCGTTTGAATATTGAGTTAAATCGTTGTCGAAGTTCGATGTTTCGGTTTCGGTTACTAAAACCGAAACCTTTTTCACACCACTTTTCATGCACCAAAGCCACCGCCCATTTACAATTCTTTAACATTATAATTTTTTCTAGTCTCGTTGGATTTTGTTTCTTTTGGAGGTTACAAATGCAATGCACTATTTTTTTAATGTGTGGGTACCTCGTTGAATTCAATTCAAGATCTTTGGAAGATTTTGTTACATTGTTTTTTAAGTATAAAAGATACTCCATGAGATATATGATATAGTATGTGTAATGCACGGATGATGTGGTCCTAGATGCAAGAGACGATACCTCCCTTAAATAACACCGTCACACGTCAGCAATTATGTTACCATGAATTTAGGAAAGTATAAAATCAGGTTTGTGATCTTTTCGCTTTAAGGACTAAAATAATATATGAAAATTTTGATTATACCGTCAGGCATCAGTCAAAGCACTTTTGAATGAGTGATTCTGTTACCAGATTTTAAAATGCAAATTTTTGCGGAAGTGAGTAAATTAATTTGTTGATTGACATGTGTGATTCATTGATTCTAAATGGGCTTGGGCTGTAATAGGCTGGATTTTAGTCGTGGGTTTTTACTGAGTCAAACTTATTTTGTGTATAGTCATATTTTTTTGAGTCCCATATTTATCTACCATATTTAAGAGATTCTATTCTTATCTTTTTTTTTTTTTTTTTTTTTTTGTTGGTAACAAACTATTCATCTTTCAAAACATATTTTTCTATTCTTATCTTGTTCATAAATATCGTTGACGCAGAATCTTTCATATTTAGTTTTACTAAATTAGTACACTTTCTCTATTCTATATAAACGTTATACATTATTTCAGATATTGTCATCTTCTTCATCAACTCTTTCTAGTTTTACAAGCTTATCCAAAGAAAAAGAAAAAAAAAACAAAACAAACTTACATGACTATGGGAAAATCTTCATCAAAAGCTGCTTTCATCATCTTTTTAGCTTTTATTGGTAAATTCAACTTTTTTTTAATATAATATGGTATTAAAGAATTATATTGTGTTACTAATGTATTAAAGAATATGTTTTCTTTTGTGTTGTAGTAATAATATCCGTAACAGTTGAGATTGTTGAGACGAAACGTCTCTTACTTGAAGAAACTTCTCGACACTTGTTGCAACAGGAAGCTTCCCTACCAGTTATTAAGCGACTTATGACAAGTTTTTGTAGGCCAGGATGCAAACCATTATGCTTTGCTACAGCCTGCCATTGCGTATGTCCTCAAGATTAAAAATAAGTGTTTGGTATGGTTGCGTCGTTAATTTTATGTAAGAATTGTTGTAAATGATCTTATTTATGACTTGTTGTTAATTTTATGAATTTTAAAATGATCTTATTTATGAATTGTGTAATTTTACGTCGTTAATCCCTCTCACGTGTGAAGTCAACAATATCTTCGGTCATGTAAACATCTAAGTCACTCTCAAGGCTAACTCACGACGCCATGTAAAAAAATTGACAATGTCAAAATATAGCCGTTGTATGATTGTATCATAGACACGTTGCCAAACCCAACGAGCATCCCATACTTCTGTTTTCTACTGCTCCTCCCATACTTTTTTTTATCGCTCTTTTGATTCATTCCTTAAAACCAATTTAATATTTTATCAAACCTCAAATCAATATAACTCCAATAAATCACAGATGAAAGATGAAATTTCTTGCATTGAGAGATTACTACACAGTCTACGCAATTCTTAATTTTGAAAAAACAGGACTCTGTGATTACTTACAGAGCAAGAAGAAGATTTGGTCATAAACTTTTGCATTTGATTATGCAGTGCTACGTCATTAACACTCGTTTCCCTGCAGTGAAAAGAATCAACACATTAAAATATTGTAACAAGAGGAAAGTGAATGTCAACTACCTTTATATACTTTTCTGATTACTTTGTTTGGCTTGAGACGATTCTGGTGCCTTGTCTACTTAACGTCCAAACACACACATATACGTAAATGTGCAAGAAATCTTGGAAACAGGTCCCAAAATCAAACATAAATCCAATTTTTAAACCTAGACTCGATCATGAAAGAAAATATGATAAATCTAAACTTCGTAAATCTTACCTCTAAAAATCAGTATGATGTTGTTACTGTAAGAACGCCCGCCGGCAACCGTTTTTCGTCTGAATCTACTTCATCCTCCAAAAAAAAAGGTTTTGGAACACACGAACACGCACCTGTTTCACCCAAAGGAAACAAACAAACCCGTTTTTTAAGATCACCATATACAAACAAAAGCAAAACTCTTATCTCAAAAGTAAAAAACATTCACACGCCAAATAAAGATAGGAGAAGAGTTAAGGAATCAGAGAGTTTACCTGTGGAAGGGAATTTTTGGCATGAGGCAATGACAAGTACCTTTTTGTTCAAAGGCTATGCGTTGAATTATGGTGCCTTGTGGAGTTCCAACTTCAAAAAAAGAATAAGGGAGTATTGGTTAAAGGATAGAGATAAACTTCTAACAGAAGAAAATAAAGAAACGATACCTTCAAGTCTGTTTGCTCTCTCCATCTCTCTCTCTCTCTCTCTCTCTCTGTCTCTCTCGGACTCGGATCAAACTGTAGCATGTAACACTCTGTCCCTGCAGTGATAAGAATCAACACATTAGAAGAAAAATTATAACAAGAGACAAGACAAAGACCTAATTTACCTTTGAATCGAGCAATTTGATGTTGTTTTACATATATCCAATCTTAAACCTAGACTTGATCACGAACGAAAATGTGATAAATCTAAACTTTGTAAATCTTACCTCAAAAGTATAAAATACCAGGTAGTCTAAACTTTCATAATCCTCAAAGTAATCACAGAGTTCTACATTTTGATTCTCCACTTGAGAAACTTCCGTTGAAGCTGCTATTGAAAATGTCTCTGCATTATTATTAGTCAATGCAATTGTTTGAAGATGAAGCCCCTGCAACAATAAGAAAATGAGATCTTTGTACACTAATAAAACAGATCCATCAAGCTATGAGTCTGTTCTTAAGTGATGAAGGGTATTTACCTTGAATTATGGCAGATGTTGGAAACTTCTTTGTGGTGCAGGTAAAAGCTGGTGCTATGGGGTGAAGTCCTTGCTGATTTTGAAACAATAATTGGCTCACATGTCATAATTTTCCATTATTTAGCTTTTTCCTTGTGATGGCTTTGATTTTGATGAATCATATTGCTAGAGCTAGCTAAGTATTTAACACTCATTTCCCTGTAGTGAAAGAAATCAACACACTAAAAAATATTATAATAAGAAGAACGTGAGACCATAGTGGACTAGTGGTTATTAAGAATGTCAACTACCTTTATACATTTTTATGATTACTGCGGCCTTTGGCTTGAGACAATTCTGGTGCCTTGTCGAGTTTCACTTCAGTAGCACCTTGTTGTTCAACCAAAAAAAAAAAGAATCATTGGGTAGACAAGGATGAACTCGAAATAGGACAAAGAAAAGAAAAGAAAATCTGAGAGGAATTTGAGATTACTTACAGAGCAAGAAGAGGGGTATTCCATGGTCTTTGGTCATAATACCTAACACTTCACTAGCACCTTGTTGTTCAAAAAAGAAAAAGAAAAAAGAAAGGAGTATTGGTTAAAGGATAGAGATAAACTTGAAACAGAAGAAAATACAGAAAAGAATACAACTTTGAGATGACTTACAGAGCAATAATATTTTCCATCGTTTGGGTCCATAAGTCAGCATCGTCCTTAACATCAATGGAAAGAAAGTGAACCTCCATATATCTTCATCATCTAGAGAAGCTGCAACAACAAAACCAAAAAGTCTCAGTCTCACTTATGGATGGTGACTACTGAAGCAAACGTATTGAGTGCTTGCGCGTAATGAAACTACTTGCCAGAGTAAAGGCAAAACTTCAAATGAGAGTTGGACCATGCACACGCACACGCTTGATTCACCCAAAAGAAACAAACAAACCCATTACAAAGCAAATTCGAGTCAGTTTTATGGAAGCGGACAAGGGAAGAAAGACCTATATTACCTTAAAAAATCAGTTTGATGTTGTCACTGTAAGAACGACCACCTGCGACCATTTTTGGTCTGAATCTACGTCATCCTCCAAATAATCTGGCTGGAACACACGAACACACACCTGTTTCACCCAAAAGAACCAAACAAACCCATTATTTAAGAGCACCATATACAAAGAAAAGCTAAACTCTTATTTCAAAAACAAAAACATTAACAGGCCAAATAAAGATAACAGAAGAGTTAAGGAATCAGAGAGTTTAAACCTGTGGAAGGGAATTGTTGGGATGAGGCCATGACAAGTACCTCTTTGTTCAAATATTGGTGCTTTGAATTCTGGGGCCATGACAAGTACCTTTTTCTTTTTGTTCAACAAAGAAAAAAAAGATCAATGGGTAAGGATGAACTTGAAACAGGAAAAAGAAAAGAAAAACATATAGAGGAATTTGAGATCACTTACAGAGCAAGAAGAGGGGTGTAGCTTTGAATTCTGGGGCCATGACAAGTACCTTTTTCTTTTTGTTCAACAAAGAAAAAAAAGATCAATGGGTAAGGATGAACTTGAAACAGGAAAAAGAAAAGAAAAACATATAGAGGAATTTGAGATCACTTACAGAGCAAGAAGAGGGGTGTTCCATGGTCATAATCTTTAACACTTCAGTAGTACCTTGTTGTTCACAAACAAAATCATCATCCTGGTTGGAACACGAACACACACACACACACACACACACACACCTGTTTCAGCAAAAAGAAACAAACAAACGCACAGCTATTTAGTCCAAAAAAAAAACAAACAACCCCATTATTTAAGATCACGATATACAAACAAAAGCTAGATTCTTATTTCAAAAGTATAAAATATTCAAACGCCAAATAAAGATACGAGAAGAGTTAAGGAATCAGAGAGTTTATTACCTAAAAAGGGATTGTTGGCATGAGGCAATGACAAGTACCGTTTTGTTCAAAGGGTGCTGCTTTGAATTCTGGTGCCTTGTCGAGTTCCAACCTCAGATCAACAATAAAAGAAAAGGATCATTGTGTAGTCAAGGATGAACTTGAAACAAGACAAAGAAAAGAAAAGCAGATAAGAATTTGAGATTTCTTACAGAGGAATAAGAGGGTGTTCCATGGTCTGGGTCATAATCCCTAACACTTCAGTAGCACCTTGTCGTTGACAAAAAAATAAAAAGGAAAAAAAAAAGTTGACAAAAAAAAAAGGAAAAAAAAAAAGAGTATTGGTTAGAGGATAGAGATAAGGTTGTAACAGAAGAAGATAAAGAAGAGTAAATTTTTTGAGATGACTTACAGAGCAATAAGAAGAGGAATTCAATGCCATCGTTTGAGTCCATAATTCAGCATCAACGTTAACATTAATGGGAAGGAAGTGAACCACCATACATGTATCTCTATCATATGTTAAACCCAAAAGAAACAAACAAACCCATTAAAAAGAAAATCCGACTCACTTATATATACCTTTAAAAATCAGTTGGATGTTGTTACTTTAAGAACGCCCACCGGCAACTGTTTTTGGTCTGAAAATACTTCGTATTGTCCTTGAAAAAATCTGAGTCAACGTCCTCGTGGTTGGAACACACCTGTTTCGTTTCACCACCTCAAAAGGAACAACAAACCAATTGATTAACTAAGATCCCATTAACACAAAACAGAACTCTAATTCCAAAAGCAAAACATTCACACACACCACCTCTGTAACTGTAATAGTAGAAAGAAAGAAAAATCAAAATCGATACATATATACGGTTTAGAAAGATACCTCTGGCTTATTTTGGCTTTGAATTTGCTGAATCAGAATCGGACATACATCAAACTGTAACTACGTTATTAACAATCATCATTTCCCTGCAGTGATAAGAATCAACACAATTAGAAAGAAAGAAAGAACATTCACACGCCAAATAAAGAGAAGAGTTAAGAAATCAGAGAGTTTATTACATGTGCAAGGGAATTGTTGGGATAAGGCAATGACAAGTACCTTTTTGTTCAAAGTTTATGCGTTGGATTCTGGTGCCTTGTCGAGTTCCGCTTCTGTATCACCTTGATGTTCAATAAAAATAAAAAGGATCATTGGGTGGTAAAGGATGAAGTTGAAACAGGACAAAGAAAAGAAAAGCATATAGGAATCTGAGATTACTTACAGAGCAATAAGAGGGGTATTCCATGGTCCTAATCCCTAACACTTGAGTAGCACCTTGTTGTTCAAAAACAAAATCATCATCCTGGTTGGAACACGGGGACACACACACACACCTGTTTCAGCCAAAAGAAACAAACAACAACATTAATGAAGATCACCATATACAAACGAAAGCTAGACTCTTATTTCAAAAGCAAAAACATTCACACGCCAAATAAAGATAAGAGAGGAGTTAAGGAATCAGAGAGTTTCAACCTGTGGAAGGGAATTGTTGGGATGAGGCAATGACAAGTAACTTTTTTGTTCAAAGGGTGCTGCTTTGAATTCTGGTGCCTTGTCGAGTTCCAACTTCAGTAGCACCTTGCTTTTCAACAAAAAAGAAAAAAAAAAGGTGATTGGGTAGTCAAGGATGAACCTGAAACAGGAAAAAGAAACGAAAAACATAGAGGAATTTGAGATCATTTACAGAGAGTAAGAAGAGGAGTGTTCCATGGTTAAGGTCATAATCCCTCACACTTCATTAGCATCTTGTTGTTCAAAACAAAAAAAAAACAAAAGTATTGGTTAAGGGAGATACACAAAACTTGAAACAGAAGAAAATAAAGAAAAGGAAAAAACTTCAGGGATTATAAAACCAAAAATTATCAGTCTCACTTATGGATGGGGACTACTGAAACGTACTAAGTGCTTGTGAGTAATGGAACGACGTGCCTGAGTAAAGGCAAAACACTCAGATGAGAGTTGGAACACGAACAAGCACGCGCACACCTGTTAAACCAAAACGAAAGTAATAAACAAACACATTAATTAAAAAGAAAATTCGACTCACTTTTACGGAAGCGGACAAGGGAAGAAAGATTTATCTATATGTTACCTTCCTCCGGCAACCGGTTTAGGTCTGAATATACTTGGTACCGTCCTTGAAAAAAAATCTGAGTCAACGTAGTCAGGGTTGGAACACATTAACACACACCTACCTCAAAAGAAACAACAAAGCAATTGATTAATAGACAAAAACAGAGCGCTTGTTTCAAAAGCAAAACATTCTCACACACACACACACACACACACACACATTTGTAATAGTAGAGAGAGACAAATCAAAATCGATTCCTAGGGTTGAGAAAGAGATACCTCTGACTTGTTTTGGCTCTATCACTCTCTGATTTTTGCTGAATGAGACTCGGACATACATCAAAAACTGTAGAGCTATGTTTTTAACAATCATTGTTACCCTGCAATGACAAGAATCAACACAATTAGAAAGAAACAATAAAAAGAAACTATAACAACAAGAGGAACAGCGCCACCTATAAGACAAAAAGACCTAGATATTACCTTTTTTGAATTCGAACAGTTTTGATGTTGTTTTTACTGTAAGAGCACGCCGGACCGACACCGATTTTGGTGTTCTGAATCTTCATCCTCCAAACATAATAAATCTGAGTAAATCATCGTCCTCCTGGTTGGGAACACGAAATCGAACACACAACTCATTATTACTAAAAAACGAAACCCTAATTTTAAAAAGCAAAAGAAAAAAATCAAAATCGAAGAAGAACACGAAACGATTACCTCCTCTTCTTGACTTGTTCTTCATGATGTCGCTGCCGCCACTAGAAGATTCGAACTCTCTCTCTCGTCGCTCTCTTTCTTTCTCGTCGCTCACTCTCTCTCTCTCTCTCTGAATTGAAGAGTCTGTGATCCCTATAATTTTGTGTTCTCCAGATACTGAGTTTGAGTCGTCAGATATTTATAAACAAAAGAGGCGAAAACTTTGTTGTAAGGTAAAAAAAGGAAAAAAGGAATTAACCCTAATGCAAAATAACACTAATAGTAAATCACTTTTATAGGCTAATAAAAGCCCATCATAGATTATACAAGCCCAATATAGGCCCAAGTAGAAAGTTGTCAATGTTGATTTTATTTTTTACTCGGTTCCTTACAAAATTTGCCGGTTTGCCAAACCGGGATTGCTTGACTACAAGTGAAAGACTCTGATCCGGCCAGACTTGTAAAAAACAATAATAAAAAGACGTAGACTTGTAGACTTCAGTACATCACAGTTCGAACATACGGTTTTAAATATATATTCACTTCTACATATGATTACTAATTAATATCAGCATCTTGGCGACTGTATATTCTGCAACAATGCCGTAGAAACACGTGATCATTTATTTTTCACCTGTAGTTTCTGCTCGGGGATTTGGCAAGCCGTTGCAAAGGATATCTACAAGACCCGATTCTCAACCACCTGGAACTCGATAGTAATCTCAGCTTGCAGTCACTGGCGGGATAGGACTACATCTTATCTAGCTTGTTATGTACTGCAGACGACAATTTACACCATTTGCCATGAGAGAAACAGGCGGACACATGGTGAGCACCCGCAGCCTGCTTCATACCTCATTAAACTCATTGACACACAGATGAGAAATCAACTCCTCGCTGTTGGTCTCATGGGAAATCGACGTTACGATACGGGTCTGATCAAGTGGCTAGACACTAGATATTAATTTTAAATTTTATTCTGAACTCTGTTTTTAGAACTTTCAAAGAATGATTCACTAGTTGTAAAAACGTATTTTTGTTTTTGAATATAATTTAGTATTTTATTCAAAAATAAATAAATAAATAAAATAAAAATCAGCATCTCGGGTATATTCATGCTCGATCGATATTATAATACTAGCATGCATAAATTTCAGCAGCGATAATTGTATGCACGTTCTACGTCAGTGGTTAATTTTTAGAGTATTGATAAGTCAACTCTCCTATCCTTTGTACATAATAAATCAAGACATGAACGTATAAGTTTCAATCATGGATTCGAGTTTAGAAAATTTTCTAACTAATTAGGTCATATTTTAAATTATGAGTCTTAGATTTTTTCGTGACACTTATGGATATAAAACTGCAATGTTGATTCTACATTTCCACAATTTTCTTTACATGTATATCAGTCTACAACATCTTTTATATGCTTCTATAATGCATTCCTCCGGCAAATTCTCTAAAATCGAATGGCCACGAAGGTTACATTGCATACATTAACTTCTTGTAGTGAGAGATTATGTTGAGAAGCGAGGCTCGTGTTCTTATCAACCTTCGAAACAATCCTTCTAGATTTTTCTCGAACCCACAAACGCTCATCTCAACCTCATCAAGCTTCTTTTGTAGATCATCATGCCCGCAAGAATCTCCACGAATTACGGAATCCAATGTCTCCAACTCGTTCTTGGTGGCCTCGTGATGATCTTTTTTCTTCTTTAGCACCGAAGCCAACTTGCTCTTTATGTTACTTTGTCGTCCGGACAAGAGTTCCAAGAACGACTTCAACACTACTACACTTGCCGATACCACTCGTCTCATCGCATCTATAACCGCCACAAGATGTTCATCTTCGTACTCATTATCACATGAACCTGACACTCCATCGATTTTCTTCAAAGATCCGAGAAGCTTCTTAGCTTCTTTTCTCATGTTCTTCCTGAATCCGACATAGCCCGAGACAGCGACAACTAGTTGATCTCCTCCTCCGGCTACTTTCTTGCGTCTAACACATGAGTGAACACCACGAACATGACCGTGAGTCTCCGCCATAAGATCCCTCGAGACGCTGCATATATGTATCAGCCTCAACGAACCATCAAGCATTTCCTCCATGAACTCCGACCCACCAGAGGACATAACCCGTTGCGTTGAACCCATTTTCAGAAACTCTTCCGTGCAGTTGTAGAGTTCCTCCAAACCAGCCAAGCCCATCAAGATCGATTCGGACGAACCCGTAGTTGTGTTTCTTGTTTTAATTTTATTAAGAGCTTCTTCAATCTCACTCGTGCTTGGATGCGATCTTGAAGGTAAACTTGTGGATCTTAATTGTTTCTTAGTGATCATATTCGCCATCTTTTGTGTCTTGTTTTTTTTTTTTGTATGTGCTTTGAAGTTTTATTTCCTCTTTTGATCGTTGTGCTTTGAAGTTTTATTTCCTCTTTTGATCGTTGTGCTTTATTCAACTTGCCCTACACATGCATATATATAGCATAAGGTTTTGCAACGTCATCAACCAACAAAACGTCAACAATAATTGATCTTTTAAATTTGATTGGTCCAATTATTACTGGCAAATCTGTGGCTCGCTTGAGCTGTCGGAGTTATTATATTGGTCAAATTATTTGGCCACAGAGAAAAGCCTGATGAGTCATAGTCTGTGTTGCCTCCGGTTTCGCCACATTATCAATTGACCTTTCGGGTTCGTAAAAGCGTCTTGGTAGGCAATGAGATCCAGATCTTCCTCCTATCAACTTATGTAGTTTGCTACTTACGATTCCTTAGAAACAAAAAGAGATATTCTTCTAAAACACACAAAACCTATAACATTGCTATAAGTGTAATTTACATGAACCCTTAAATCTTTTAAGCAACATAATTAATTACATGATAGAATTATAAAGAAGGATTAGTAGAGTACCTCCTCCATTCATTGTTGTAGAAATTTTTTGATGGACAGTTTCCTGAAGTCCTGATCTTCTAGTTAGGTGATTAGGTTTCTCTCTCCTTGCCTATGAACTTACTCTCTATGTGTTGTCTTTCTGAGATTTATTTGGGATGCATTTATGATGGACTAAAGGCATATATTTATAGGCGGAGAGAGGACCTAATTCCTCTTTAGGGTTTCCTTAAGATTTAATCTCAACCGTCCATCAAAGTAGAGATTGATTAGGAAAAACTCCTTTATTACCAATTTAATTGATTACCAAATATATTAAGGAATAACATTATTCCATAGGAAACAGATGACTATAAGACCACATAATAGGAAAAGGAAATAATTCCTTACAGTCTCCCACTTGGTTATTAGTAAATCCATTAATTTTTTCTTTTAGGAATCATAAGGCCGACATAATATGTTATAACTTAATTTCTTTCATTTGGTCATCATAAGTGTCTTGGCTAATCAAGTAATCAATGGGAGTCATGGCGGCCGCATATCATTATGCAACATGATCCCTTCCAAGTACTACTACATTGACTACCGTATTAGCTAGACCATAACATAAGTAGGAATTATCATAATGGTCCCTTTAATGTCTCGAAATAAAGACTCATTCTGTTATCATAGATCCAACAACAATTAATGTGTGTGCACATTGGGAACAGAATATAAAAGATGTAAAAGTCATAAGAGAGCTCAATTAAATGTCAAAATATAGGCTAGTCATAATAAGCAGACAACGTAATTAGGAACTTTCCTCAAGACTTATACTTTTAGAATGCATGTTAAAAGTCATTGGAGGTATTCCTTTCATAATTAAGTCTGCAACCTTAACTTCAATGCCTATCTATTAATTGACATACATTTCTCTTTTGACATCTTGCTTTAATTTAATGACATATACAATCTTAATATCCATATACTTAGATCCTTCACATATCATGTCATACTTGTATAAAAGAAAATTACATCTTTGATTGTCACATAAAGAGTTAAACACTTGTTAACAATACTCAAGGTCTCAAACTCAAAGACATTTATGTAATTATACTTTCTTAATATAAACCTCATTATATGTCACATACTCACTCTCTAAAGTGGATTTATAAAGAAACTTAAACTGTAGGCTTTTCAATAATATGACATCTCTATTAATGAGATACACATAGCCGAAAATGTAGTATCTTAAAATCAAAATATCCACCAAAATCTGAGTTAGAAACGTCAACCATCTGTGGATGTGTTGATTTTCTGTTTGTGAACATGTATTCACTTGTTTACTTTAGGTATCTCAAAACATTCATTTACAAATAGCAATATTAGAAGAACACCTCATCTTGCTAACTCTCTCAAGAACTTTATCAATATAAGTTTTCTGAGAAAATCTTAATTCCAAGTGATCTATCATGGATAACTTTATTTTCATCACATAGGAAATCTCATTGACAAATTTCGTATAAAAGTTCTCGAGTGGCTAGCTCTTAGTCTCAATAATGGACTAAAATTACTTTAGACAATAAAATATCATACAATACCAGATATATGAACTTACTCCCACTGATCTTGAGGTACATATTTGGTAAAATATAATGTTTTCTTTGAAACCGAATTATGTAATGGTTTCATCAAATTTTAGATACCATTGACTCAAGATAAGTTCATAAGTTGAATTCTTTAGTTTGCAGACCATGGATTCACAAGTTCCGATTATGAAACTTTCAGTTTAACTTTTATAGACTTTCTCTAATAAGTCTCCATTAAAAACCAATTTTAACATTCATCTGTTGTAACTCATGTCATATTGAGCTACTAACGCCATGAAAACTCCAAGAGAATCTTTCCTTGACACAGGGAAAAAATCTCATTATAATTGATACCTTCTTTCTGATTAAAACCATTTGCTATAAGTCTAACTTTATATCGTTCAATTTTGTTATTACAGTCGGTTTTGGTCTTAAAGATCCACTTACTACCGACTGTTTGTGTCCTTCGGCCAATTGAACGACATCAAAGACTTCATTTTCAGCGAAAAAAGTTTATTTCATCCTTCATGGCATCAATCCATTTATTAGAATTAACATCTTTAAGTCTTTAATTAATATTCAATTCTCCAGATTCTACTTGATAAAGCACATAATCATCAGAAATAGCAAATATCCTCGTAAAGATAGATCTTCTTAATGCTTGTTCCTATTGTGCTTTATTATCATTATAAGCGATGTTTTCTTCATGGAGTGGATGATTTCGAGTAATATTCAGAAATAAGGGCAAAGAAATTTAACCCGGTCCTAATTTTCTGAATGAACACATCTTGAACTTTATCACTCCCACTAATCTCGCCATTTTTATAGAATCTAGCATTATCGGTTTCCACTGTTCTTATAATATGGGCTGGGAAATAAAATCTATATCCTTTGGACTTCTCAGGATAACCAATAAAGTGACCACTGATCGTTTTGAAATCCAATTTCTTTCCATGTGGATTATAAATTCTTGCTGAAGACTAGATTTCCAGCCTATCTACAGTTCAAATGAGTCTTTGGAACTACGTCGCTAGGAACTCTGTTCAAAACATAGACTGCAGTACATAATGCGTCCATCCACAAGGATATAGATAATTAACCCTGACTCATCATGGATATAACCATTCCCATATAAGTACAATTATGTCTTTCAGCTACACTATTCTGACATGGAGAACCAGGCGTTGTGTATAGAGTAACAATTCTTACGTTTTAGAGAATTTTGGCAAATTTCCAGAATGTTGTTTTGTTTCATTATATCTACCAAAAATTCACCTCTATCTAACGTTATGATTTTCACTATTCTATCTAATTGTCTCTCTACATCAGTAATGAATACTTGTATAGCATCCACGTATTGAGACTTTTCCATGCAATAGATAGAGATAACAATAACGTGAATAATCATCAATAAAGGTAATGAAATATTTTTCACCTCCAAAAGAAGGAACATCAAAAGGTCCACAAATATATGTATGTATGATTTGAATAAGCTGTGTACTTCTTGTGGCTTCTTTCTTAGTGTGTTTAGTTTGCTTACCCATAATGCAATCTATATACTCTTTATAGTTGGTAAAATTAAGATTCAGAATGACTCCATCTTTTACCAATCTTTTAATTCATTTTGCTGGAAATATGTTCCAACCTTTTATGCCACAAGAAATATGAGTCTTTAGAACATGTTTTGCTTTTAATTTCATTATTGTCATGCAGGATGAGATGTGTTTCATAATCATAACGTTGATCAGTCGAACCTAAAGACCATCAACTGATTTTCCAGAACTAACTCCATTAGAGTTCCGAATTACATGAAACAACTATCTCAATGAGTTAATAATAAGCCAATCAAGTTTACTTACTGAAACCGAATAATAGAAAATATATGTGGAGCATAAATACCTGAAATAAATTTCAGATAAAATCCAATATTCATAATGAGACAAAAAAATGTTAATATTTTCAACTAGCATATTGTCTCTGTTTCCATTATAAGTAGTTTCACTTAAGTTGATTGTCTTAGTCATAAGAAATTTCTGCATAGCACTTGAGACATGTATAATTGCACCGATTATCAATCCACTAACATTTAAGAAGAAGCATAAACATTAGGTTTGAAAATTATTACGAAATCTATATGATTAGCTTTCTTTTCAAACAATTAAGGCAATCTTTATGAAAGTCTATAGCTTTCTCCAAGGTTCTGCAGAAGTCATCTTTCTCTGCCAGCATCTTCTTATCAATTGGATTATGTTCAATAATTTTGGGTAGTGCTCTTTCATGACTTAATGTCTTTACCCAACTTTAAGTACAGCTCCATCCGTATAATGGTAACTTTAATACCTTCATAATCAAGCATGACCTCTTCTAGTTACAATTGTTAACCAATTCATTTAACATCTACGTTTCATGAATGATGTTGAAATAAATATGGAATGGTCTATAAAGAGGAGGTGGTATATTTAGGATAATTTGGACAAAATTTAATCATCCACACTTATTCCTAAATTATCCAACTTATCTAAAAGGTTAGTCATTGCAATGCAAATTTCATGCATATAGATTTATACCACTATATTTCATAATTATGAGATTTGCCATAAGTTTTCCCAACAAGGGATTGTTTGCAGTTTCAAATTGTTCTTCTATAACTTTTAGTTTATTCGTAGTTTAAACAACTATCAAAATAAACATTTGATATTGCTAAACGTTATCATAATTGTTAACATTATACTTAAGTTGTTTTTTGTGGAGAAACTTTTCATCCTCAATACTAGATTTCGTTATAAAATTTAGTTTCTCGTAATGAGTTACTAAATTCACATCTAATATTCTTAAAATGGACTCAATTTTTCCATTACATTATGGGAAATTGGTTCATAAAGGATTGAAACATCCAGAAAAATTATTCTTTAGAGATACAACAAGTTTTATTAGGTTTTTAAAACATAATCAACACAAAATTTTAAATATGGAATAAACATGAAAAGAAATCATGATGCTCCTGTGGGATAACAACATAATGTCAATAAAATCATGATATTCACAAAAACGTTATTGAGTAATATATTAAATTAATTAGATTAAGTTATCTGTGGATATCCTTAATCTTCACATATACAAAAAAACTCATTATTCATTGATTATATCTAAAGTTTATAATCTACCTGTGGGTAACTAATTAATCAAAGATATATCAACATAATAGTTTCTATGTGCAAACCATTATAAGGTAAGGTCACTGTAGTGATATCCAAACTCTAACTATGCATTTTTATAGAAACCAGATTTCTTCACAGTGTTATGTTTAAATCGTTTTTGCACATAATAATTTTGCTCAAATTATGCACAAAATAATTATGTACGAATTATTGTAGAATGATACTGCACGATTTATGCACAGAAGAATTCTATTTGAACTTTTCATATGCAAAAACAATTCACATAAATACGAATTTTGCCCTAATCATGTACATATATATATGTTTGTGATGATGTATCCTAATTCACAAACACCCGGGTTTTGCACAAACAAATTTCATTATGTACTATTTTCTCTGATAAATCTTAATTCAGAGATGTTCAGTTTGTGTATGAACATTTATCTGTAAGAAAATTAATTTACAGAGACTCGAATTATGCACAAAATTTTATTTGCAAAATTTTTATTCACGTATACTCGAATTATGCACAAACTTTTATCTGCGAAAATTTTCATTCGCATGTACCCGAATTATGCACAAACTCTCTAATCTGAGAAAACCTTAATTCACAGACCCGAGTTATGTAAGCCGAGATTTTGCAGGGACTTTCGAGAAACCCGAATTATGCACGAATTTTTCAAACATAAATTTATACATTCATATCTATAATTTTATCATACCAAAATCCAAATTATGCACGAAAATTTTCAGATCTATAATTTTATCATATTTAATGAATTAATCATATGCTAATAACCATGCTCTGATACGATATGTAAGTGTAATTTACATGAACCCTAAGATCTTTTAAGCAACATGATTAATTATATGATAAAATTATAAAGGAGGGTTAGCCGAGTACCTCCTCCATTCATTGTTGTAGAGATTTCTTGATGGACAGTTTCCTGAAGTCCTGATCTTCTAGTTAGGTGATTAGGTTTCTCTCTCATTGCCTATGAATTTACTCTCTATGTATTGTCTTTTTGAAATTTATTTGGGATGCCTTTATAATAGACTAAAGGCATATATTTATAGGCGGAAAGAGGACTTAATTCCTCTTTAAAAATTTCTTTAAGATTTCTTTAAGATTTAATTTCAACCGTCCATCAAAATAGAAATTGATTAAGAAAAACTCATTTGTTATCAATTTAATTGTTTATTAAATATATTAAGGAATAACATTATTCCATAGAAAATGGATGATTATAATACCACATAATAGGAAAAGGAAATAATTCCTTGCATTTGCCTCCTGCATGACCGTCTCACGTTGCGACACGTGTAAGAAACGCACGGATTTCGAGAAGATTTTTCTCGCCAGTGCTCACTGTTGTTTTTTGTTTTGATAAACGTGGAGTGGACTTTTTAACGGTATTGTTTCATTGGTTAAAAAACATTTTCATTTATTATCAATCATTCGTAAAGCCAAAACAGTAACAGTTACTTGTGTAGCAACTTCAATTCGTCTCAGAAAGAAATAAGAACTGGTATTTATTTTATCAGATAATATTTTATTTGATCAGTTTATTTTATACAATATTGAAAAATCTTTCATCAGTAGGAATCTTTAATATATTCAACCAGTTTCTCTTAGTTAATCAATTTTATTTCTTTTTTTTTAACTTTTGCGTTGGTGACATATTCATTTGTCCTTATTTGCAATTATCTATTTATAATCAAACAACAATTTATGGCACTATATATTTTAAAATTGATATTTGAAAATAATAAACACAAACGGCAAATGGTTTTTTTAAGAATTTGCAACGATTTATGCATTGTAACGGTAAAATCTTATTCCAGTTTTCCAGTCTCAATGAAAGTAACATAAATTATGAAGCAACAATAGCATAGATTGAGTACTTCAAAGAAACAAACAGATGAAAACAATGTTACGAAGGAAGATTATTTGCATGCGCACATGCACATTATTGAAAACAAACAAGAAAATTGAAATTGTAATGTTTTAGCAAGGTCTCAGAATGCTTTTCACTTAGATTTATCATCCTCTTTTCCGTCTTCCTGTGGAGGTGACTTGTTGAGATCAAACTTTGGAGTAACACCAGATGCACTCCCTCCTTCGTCCTGCTCCATAGGAACAACATTCAGATCAATCGCCAACCCTCCGGTGCCTGAACCAGACCCTCCACCACCGGAAGAAGCAGCAACCGTACCACCAAATCCTTCCTCAGCCGCATTAAATGTTGGTGGAGGAAGAAAACCTTGATAGCCACAATCTTTGTGCAGACTTAGGTGTCCAAAGACTGCTTTCCAAGAACCAAAACCTAGCCCACATATGTTACATGTGGGAGGACCTTGAGGAGGGTTGGTCAATTGCGTCGACCCTTTCTTTCTAGCCTTCTTAATTGGCTCTTTGTCCATAGTTGAAGCGACGACTTTAGATCCAGACGCTCCGGCAAGAGCTTCCACTAAGACACGTGGTCTTCCGACTTTGATCCTATCTTTGGGAGCCGCATCAAAGCCACCTTTACCACTCACAGTTTGATCCCTCTCCCCAGCGGCTTCTTTAGCGGCATCAACAATAAGTGTTGCCGCAACTGCGGCTTCTTTACGGATGGTTTCATCCACATTAAAACTTTCAGCGACACTCAATGCCAGCAAGGCCAGAACAAGTTCGTGAATTTCTCCTTTTTCATCGCTACTAAAATAGCCACTGTCGTCGGAACTTTCATGTTCCTCTTCCTCAGTATTCAGTTTTCTCTCGTCGGGATTACTCATGATTTTGCCTTGTTGAGAGTAATACATTTTTCAGACACATCAAGTTGGTCTTTATATAGTTATCAGTTTACACAGTTACACATTTTTAAGATCTCTCTCGCGCCTTTTATTTCAAAGGTTGCGTCCGTAGGTTCAAATTCAAATCTCGTTTTGACAAAAATACCCCCTGAAGATAAAGGACGAATATTACTTGCCATCTTCATCAGATGATCTGTACCAAAAAATTGAGAACCATAAAATCATCAATTAACTAAACCGGCACGCACGTGCTCTTGTGATAGTATCATGATTTTTAAATTTTTTTTGGTTTAGAGCCCTTTATTTTTCTCCGTTAAATTTTGGTTGTGAATTGTTCTAATATATTAATTAAAGTCTGGCTTGTATCGTACTTCTAGTTTTTTTTCTAAAGTACGGATTGAAATTCATTTTATTTACATTGTAATTTTTTTTAAATAAAATTTATATGATTATTTTTAAAAGTTTTTTTAGATAAAATATTATATAATAAAATCATATGTTGAATATGATGATTTAAAAAAGACACTTATTTTGTAAGTTTTATATTGTTAATGATTCTAGATAACTATTTGTGCTATAACACTGGTTAAATTTTATTTTATACAAAATTTTGTATATTTTCTATTTTAAAATAAAATTTTAATATATTGTATTAGTTTATGTACGTGAATTTATTTCAGCAATGTATATTCTACCTCATGACTTGAATGTCATTATAAGACATAATTTTGTGAATTTGGTTTTTAAATAGCGATTTATTATATTATGAGTAATTTAATATATTGTTATACTTTTTGTTTTAATATACTTGGTTTTTTAAAATTCTTTCATATTATAGTGACATATTATTGACATTGCTATAATAAACCAATTTAGAGTGTTTATAGTTTCTAACTTTAATATCAAGTTTCAATATTTTAAAAATATATCAAAATAAATTATTTAAAGTTTATTTTATTATATAAAATTATAAAATTTAACAAAAAAAAGTATGAAATTGAATTTAAATATTCAAATTTTGACCCATTACTCAGTAAAATTTTTAATTCAATAGATATTGTTTTTAAAGAATAATATTAATAAAATTGAATATTTTGTAGATTAAATCATTTATATTTGTTTTTAAAAATTCAACTTATGGTATATCCGAAAATAAAAATATTTTTTAATTATAATAAATAATATGAGAATTTATTTGTTTCACAAAATAGACTCATATATAAAAATGCTAGGTGAAGTATAATAATAATTAACAAATCCCTATATTAGTAAAAGAGAAGTATAACTTTTCTTTCGGACGAAACTACCCCCGACATCTTCTACCAGAAAACAATTTCATTAAGGTTAAATGGAATATTTACGGTTAATGGGTTGGGTTCTATTTCTAAAATTACCCGAAATTCTTAAATCGGATCCGGATAGATAAAGATTTGCGTCCTTTAAAGTGGGTTAATGGGTTATGTGCTTTTTTCCAGTATTTTTCAATGAACGTAATTTTAGAATCTCATATGTGATATGTGGGATGGAAAGATTCAAGTTCTCTCCCTCACGATCCCTTGCTGGAGAAAGACCGACGAACGTGAAAGCGTTTGATGGCGGTGAATGGTGATTCACGGATTATGACATGTTTGAGAAAAAAAATGAGATTTGTAGATAAAATTGTTTTTGTTTTTAATTAATAAACCAATTATTAATTGATGGATCTAACATAATTCTGTATAGTATTAGATAAAACAAGAAAAACTGATGAAAATCGTGGAAAAAAATTAAGTAATGGCGTGATTTTGCCTAAACCAGATCTCAAGGAAGAAGATGAAGGTAATTTTGTAATTTGTTCTTAACTATTAAAAAAAATATCAGGGGTTCGAACCAGGACATTGCGGTACAGAAGTCCTCAATTCATACCACTAGACTACGCCAAATTATACAAGCAAAATTAAACACAAATATTAATATCTCATTGTTACGATTGATTAAAATCTAAATATAACTATCATTAATTCTCCCAAATAAATGTCTTCTCCTAAAATTTTGAAAAGTTATAAATGTAAGTAGTTATTATAGATTAATAGTATAAAGTTCACATTTATTAAAAAGTTAATAATATAATCTAATCAAATAATCATTAAATGCAAGATCAAACTTAACAAAAAATATTCCATAAAGATCGGATATTAATTCATTTCTCAAATATAGATAGAGATACTAATAAGAAATATACCCAAGGAACATACGTTCAGTTTATCTAATCTAATAATTTTCAGAAATTTCAAAACCAAAAATAAAAGTCTTACCGTAATCATAAGGATCTTAAATATTTTATATTTAATGTGTAAATTAAATAAATCAATAGTAAACAAATTTATGGGAATATTGTTAATTTGTTATATATTCCCTATGAGAATGTTGTTAATTTGTTATATTTAAAGCATTTTAATTTGGGTATTATCTATGTAAATGATAAAGATAGTAATCAAATGTGATCTCAACAAAACGTGTGTAATCTTTAGAGGATATTTTTCAAAACCCTAATAAAACTTATATAGCCAACTCTAAACTATAAATACTACCTCCAGGTTGTGGCATTCTCATATCAATCTCATTTTCCCTCAAAACTTTATTTGCAAAATTGTATCAAAAATTATAGTTCTTATTCTTGCTTTCTAATATGTCACTAATATAGAGATTATGTTTTTTTATTTATTTTGTTTAAAATTTTTAATCTAATATGATCCTTTCATATATATATATTTATAGGCTTTAGAAAATATCATATTTCAAAGGTAAATAATCTACTTAACCCATAACCATAATGAATTGATGATTAAAAACCAGAACCACAATTAAAAAACAGAGCCACGATTAAAAAACAGAGCCACCATCATGAAAAAAATATTATGTTAATGTCCAAAATCAAGTAATGATGGAGATCAGAGACATAAAAAAATTTAAAATAAAAGAGAAATTGATAACCAACTGTTCGCTAAGCACTACGAGAGATGAGGACTGCGAGAGAAGATGAAGCGAAGCGACGAGAGGTTCTCAAAACCTAAACCCTATATTTGGTCTTAAAGATCAAAGATTCAAAATCGAAAATATTGTTTTTTGAACCATAACCCGGCTGGTCCGATCCGAATTATCTGGTCATGGATTTATAGCGGTTTTTTCTGGGTTTTACCGGTTTTAAGATTTCCGATTATTAGTAGTGAACCCAAATCGGAGAATTATCTGGGTCGCGGGTCAACCGGTCGGACCGGCCAGTCCGATCGGGTCGTGTAAACATTAGTTTTAATCTAATATGATCCTTTCATATATATATATATATTTATAGGCTTTGTAAAATATCATATTTCAAAGGTAAATAATCTACTTAACCCATAACGTCATTATATTTGCATTTTATTATTTTTTTGTATTTTATTGGACATTGTTTATACTCAAAATTTTGTTTTTACATTATTGCATATGTGAATTGGTTGCAAATGGATAATTAATTATCTACGAAGGGGAAGCTAAAAAAACTGTATTTGAATCGATCAGTTGGTCACAATTTTTAAATAGAGTAGTTTTCATTATATTTATTAAAGTATTCGATTGTACTCTCTCAGTTCGTTTATGTTGTGTTATACAATTTTTAAATCAGAATTTTTTATTATAGTAGTTTTACCACTTTTATATTATTTCATATTTAAAATTATTCAAATAAATTCTCTTTGTTTTTAAATTAATGAACTATGTACCATGTTAATATAAATATAATAACACTAAATTTATACAAAACAAAATTATGTGCTAATAACCTTTATGCATACTGAAAATATATGATTTATTAATTATTACATTTGATTCTTTGAATGAAATTTTTATACAAAAATAGTTAAAAATTAAAAAAAAATAGTTTATGTTACACACAATAATTACGCAGTGTACAAACAATTACAAATAATATTTCTGAGATTATATATGCTTTCATTTTGGCAACTAAATTGATCATTACCTTATACTGATAACTGATTACAAAATTCTAAAAATTAATTACTTACACCATATTTTAATGTATTTATTTTAAACATTAATGCTGTTTACTTATTATATTATTCAAATTCATGATAATTTGATATATTATCTCTTTTATAATATTTTATTATACTAATACTCATAACATTACCATTTACTCAACTTTTTTTCATCTACTATTTTATCCCAATTTATTACAAAAATATATTATTCACTGTAAAGAAACAAAAATGTAATATATTATAATCAGTTACGAATTGTATGTATTTGTAAATATTCCCTCGCGCTGTAGCGCGGGTCTGGTCCTAGTTAATATGTTAAGTTAGATGTCAAATGATTTTATTTGATGAATAATTTAATAAAGAAAATTAATATGGTAAGTTAGATGATATCAAATGATTCTTTAGAATATTCTCTTTAAGATTTTTGGAAACAATAAATCCAGAATATACAAATAGTATAAAACTTAATCTATAACCTATTTGTAACCAACTTATTAAAATTATATAGTCTACAAAACAATGTTGTGTACTTCCGTTTTATTATATAGGGGATGAGAGGTGAAGTATAGTAATAATTAACAAATTAATATGTTAAGTTAGATGTCAAAGGATTTTATTTGATGAATAATTTAATAAAGAAAATTAATATTGTAAGTTAGATGATATCAAATGATTCTTTAGAATATTCTCTTTAAAATTTTTGGAAACAATAAATCCAGAATATACAAATAATATAAAACTTAATCTATAACCTATTTGTAACCAACTTATTAAAATTATATAGTATACAAAACAATGTTGTGTACTTCCGTTTTATTATATAGGGTATATGCTACATATAATTGATTATTTTGTAGTCTTGAATAAATAAATGAAATATAGGATTTAAAAAAAACTCTAAATGGAACCAGCCATTTTAGTTTTTAGGTGAACTTTTATAAATACTCATGAATTAAAAGCTTTTACGAAATACTCATGAATTTAATAAACAACGCTGTTTGTAAAATTAATGTTTGTAAGAAAAAACAACTTAAACAAAAGTTAATAAATATCGATGTAGGGTCTACCGTTCTAGTACGCTACATATACGTTCTAACGAATTGACAAAGTATTTCAAATAATTGTATCTTCCATAGACGTTCACACTAAAAAGACACGAATATGTAAGTTTCGATGTGTTTGAGTCGAAATTTAAAAATTTAATAAGAAAAGATTGCCACTGATGATTCAGTCAATTTGAACTGTTGGTTTTAGACGGCTCCATAACATTCATTAGTCACAGAAAAGCTTGTATTTATCAATGCAATATTGTTTCTATTTTTACAAATTTATCTCTACATTTATCAATAAGTCTACAGTGTACGTAAAATCCTATCTGTGCGTATATAATGTATCCCTCCGGCAAATTCTATAAAGTCGAATGTCTGGAAATGTTACATTACATGCGTACGTACATTAAAATCTAGTGAGAGATTATGTTGAGAAGCGAGGCACGTGTTCTTATCAACCGTCGAAATAACCCTTCTAGATTTTTCTCGAACCCATCAATGCTCATCTCAACATCCTCTAGCTTCTTTTGAAGATCATCATGAGAGCAGCATAACGCTGAATCCAAACTCTCCAACTCGTTCGTGGTCCCCTCATCATGATGAACCTTCTTTTTCTTTAGTACCGAAGCCAACTTGCTCTTAATGTTACTTTGTCGTCCCGACAAGAACTCCAAGAACGACCTCAACACCAAGACGCTAACGGAAACTACTCCTCTCATCGCATCTATAACCGCCACAAGATGTTCATCTTGCTCATGATTAATTACGGATGATGATGAACTTAGGCCTCCATCAATGTTCTTCAAGGATCCAAGAAGCTTCCTAGCTTCTTTTCTCATGTTCTTTCTAAATCCAACATACCCCAATACGGCAACATCGAGTTGGTCTCCTCCTCCGGCTAATTTCTTTCTTCTGAGACATGATTGAACACCACGAACATGCTCGTGAGTCTCAACCATGAGATCCCTTGAGACGCTGCATATATCCATTAGCCTCAACGAACCATCAAGCATCTCCTCCATAAAATCGAATCCATCAGACGACATAACCCTTTGCGTTGAGCCCATTTTCAGAAACTCCTCCGTACAAATGTAGAGCTCCTCCAAACCCGCCAAGCTCATCAAGATTGATTCGGACGAATCCGTCGTGGTGTTAATCTTTTTAACCTTGTGAAGAGCTTCCTCGATTCCCGTCGTGCTTGGATGCGATCTTGAAGGTAAGCTTATAGATCTTAGTTGATTCTTGACGATCATATTCGACATTTTTCTTAATATGGTTTTGTGCTTTTGTTTTAATCTTTTTTAGAAAGGCGTTTGAGCTATTTTTCTTTCTTTTTTGATCGATCTGCTTTATTCAACTTGCTCTACCAATGTATAAATATATATAGCATAGGGTTTAGTGTATCAACCAACAAAACTCCAACAATAATTGAATTTTAAAATTTGATTGGTCCGATTATTACTGGCAAATCTGTGACTTTCTGAGCTGTCGGGCTATTATATTGGTCAAATTATTTGGCCACAGAACTGAGCCTGATGAGTCACCGTTTGTGTTGCCTCCGGTTTTGCCACATTATCAATTGACCTTTCGAGTTTTCTTAAATATTAAAAACATCGACAGTGTCAAAAATTTAAATGGTCTCGGACTCTCGGTAGGTATCGAGATCCAGATCTTCCTCAACCATATACCGTATTAAAAATTATATACGCCCTTCTTTTATCCAATCAGCTCTTATGTAGGTTTGCTTATTACGGAAAATATTTTGCCTTTACAAGAAAACAAAAAATATTTACAATGTCCTCTACATGGTTTGTCACATTACGACACGTATAAGAGTGGTGCACGAGTTTTGAGTTGATTTGCTTGCGAGATATATTACGAATTTACAGGGTTTGTATATCTGGTTGACTATTCTCATTAACGTGGAATGACTTTATTTTAACTTGTTTACTTATTAGTTATTAGTTTATTACCAATCATAGAAGTTCGTCGAAACCAAACTAGACCAAACATAAATATTGAAGACAACAAATCTTTTAAATTCTAATTTAAACTAATTATTGGTCATACTCAATCCAAACGCAACTAGATTTAATATTAAGAATTTCATATTTGTAATCTAAAACTGTGAGAAACTAAAATAATCACGCAAAAGTACGTAATTGCAAATTTGATGATCATATCATATGTTAATATGTAGACATAAGATAGAGTGAAAGTGTGAAACGACACTCTTCACTATGTAAGAAATACACTAATTGGTCGAGTCTAAGTGAGTGGTTATGTTTAAAACTTCCAATAATTGGTCGAGTCTAAGTACTAACTCGTTACTGTTTAATGCATTGATACTCATACACGTGTATAAAGGATATATGATTAATTTGTAGATTTTTGTCATTAAAGTATTCATATGATTTGCCTCATCGTATATTGTCAGTCCCCTAGACCAAAGTACACGTATATAAAACCTTAATTTGATAAATTTAATATAGATAATGGCACCAATTATATTACATGTTGTATCACGTTATGTTACTATTCTTGTTAATATATATATAAAAAAAAGATTTAAAACAAACATTCTTTTTAGCAATAGCCAAAGGATATCTGTCACGAAATTGTCAGTGATCCTTAATTATTGGAACTAGCTACCCCGTCAATGATCTTACTAAAAAGGAATCTTACACCAATTATCATCAATTGGATACGATCTTGCTAGAAGAAAGATGTGGCTAAAGTAAGTTGTGTTTTCAGACAATGTTATTCTATAAACAATTAAGTTGTACTCATTGATCATGAACAACGAATCCTTCCACTTTTAAATATAATCCTTATAATTATATTTTGTATATGTAGTAAAAGTTTTCAAGTTTATGCACACCAACACATGGATTTCAGTTTTGAAATCATTATTTGTAACTCTTTATTTTTTTTACATGTTCCATCACATTTTGTGAATAAGAAATAATGTGTTTGTGTTAACTTACTGGATTTGGCTACAAAAATTGTAAGACTTTTCCCAGTTACCTTTTTCACAAGGTAAGTAACAAGAGTAGCATCATTGAGATGTCCAGCAACATGGTGGGCAAATTTTGTGTGAAGACTCATTATTCCAGCTGTTGTTTTAAGACTATCAAACAAGTTCCGCCTATCATCTTGAAAATCATACTTGTAAGTACGTGGAGAAAGTCCATTAAATTTTAATTCAATGTTGAGACACCCTTTGACTCTATCAATTTTTTTTCTGACAATCTCCATTGGACGGGGGTAATTTTGTTACAAATCTTGACAGATGAATAGTTGTGCTGGAATTAGCATGTAACACGTCCAACACAAAATCTCCGTCAGTAACTCTGCGTCAATGCTAAATATTTTTCAAAAAATTTGTTTGATGAAAATATTTACATATTCATATATATATATATATATATATATATATATATATATATATTCAATTTATTATTTTATTATATAAAGCTTAATTTTCAAAGTTAGTATATAATGTGTCAAGTCTGTCGATAATATATGGACATGTGTGAAAAGAAATTTTATTTAATAATTCTAAGAAAATTAAAAACTCTTAAAAATAAAAGGATTACTTGAAAAGTATATAAAACCAAAAGTAATCTATTATATCACTAATTCTAATAGAAAAATTATCTATTAAATTACTAATTTCAATAGGAAAATTATGCAATTAATAAGGAAAATAATTGCCGTTAATAAGGAAAATATGTGCAATTTAATTGCAATTATTATTTATTATAACCATATAGTAAAAATAATTTTATACAGAAAAGTGATTAAAGTATGCAACGGTTTAATGTATTAAAATTAGTAATTAACATAATATAAGAAAATAAGATAATTAAAATAAGAAATTAATGTAAAATTCTTAAGTTTTTCAATTGGTGAATGATTTGATAGCGTATGCAATATCAACCTGAAGAGTTTGAAAATTTAACGAAATTTCAAGATGAAATCATTCGCTGTCTTCGCCAATATGATTCCCCTATAGCTGTTGTTGTTCCAATTTATGAGTTTTTTCAAAATATTGGTAGTGTAAATGATAATTTGAATTTATATTTAAATTATCAAGTTGCAGTTTCTATTAGTGCATAATATTTTTATGGTATTGTGCAGGAGGAGGTTTACCTTCCAATTACTGGAGAAAGATTTTATAATGTATATTATGTTATGCTTCTCACAGGTATTAGTCGTAAGAATGGTGTTCAGTATTATGAACTGCAAGATTCTTGTGGGATACATAAAAGGAGAACAAGGGGTTGAGATTACCCATTTCTTTCTCATGTGGTTGAGATTAAGGGTTTTATTGTGAACCTGCAAATCCTAAGTTGATGTTCAAATCTAATATCTCTCTTGATCGGCTTTTTTATAGTAATTACATCGAGGCGGCAAGCAATTGAAAATCTTATTGAGTTTTCTTTAAAATTGTGCTAATTTTGGTTTGTTTTTTTAACAAGCACTTATAACTGATAATAATAGAGATCAAATTTTGGTATGTCTTGGTGAACTTGCAGCACTGATTGCCAGCAATAGTTTAGATGTTCCTACAGATTCAGATGTTCTTAAAGTTAGTTTTCAGTTTTTTATTTGAGAATTATGTTTTATTGATTTTTAGTTTTTAAAAAAATATTAAGTAAGATATCAATTTGTTACAATGCACTTTTTTTATATGAAAATTATAAATGTTACTCATTAGGATTGACTGTATAGAACTAAAATCTAATTTTATTATCATGTAATATACAAAAAAAAAAATATTGCAAGATGTAGTGTATGAACTCTAAATTCGATTTGAAAAAAAAAATCAAATTAAAATAAAATTAATATTTTGAATACAACTTAAAATTTCACATATTTTTTTTATATTTGCGTTAATATGCATGCCTAATTTAGTATTGAATAAAACAGTTCTAGCAAATTATTTGTACCAAACATTGTTGTAATGAATCTGCGCATAATTTAGCTATGTTTAGTTGTGAAATTTTATTTTATTTTTTAATTTTATTTTGATGTTGTTAACTTGTTTTTAGTGGTTGATGATCAACAGATAACAATTGAAGGTGAATAAATTTAGTTACGGTTGATGTATTTTATTCCGAGGAAAAAAAGTTAAGAATATTTGATTTCTAGTAAAACCAACAAATATGTTATACCTACTATAAGTATCCCTCTTTTGATGTAAACTTGTATATAAAAAGCCTAATTATCTACTTTAGATTTTTCATCTGTCACCACCACTTGTATTTTTTTCAGGCATTTTTTTGTTTTTTTTGGTTCTGGTTAATGTTTGGTTCGAACGACAAACCAAAAAATCTAAAGGAAATCAGACTTTGAACAATAATAACAAAAACAAAGAAAAAAGTGTTAGACTTGTGGACCATGAGAATAAGACAATTTTAATCAATCCAGAAACAAAAAAAAAAAAAAAAAAGAGAGGAAAAGACAATTTTAACCCCTAAAGGAAAAGAAAAGAGGATTATAAATAGCTTCGACCTCGTCATTCGAAAGCCCTAAAACTGAAAATCCCTAAAACGAAGAAAGTATCTTTAACCCTAGAGTTATTGCAATTCTTCTCGACTTCTCCATGGAATCGTTCGGTCCGATCTTCGGTGACCTGGGATATCCCGGTCCCCTCTTCGGTAGCATGGAATCTCCCGTCTCCGGAGCCTCCCGGGTAATCTTCCTCTCCTTATACCTCTCTGTTTCTCGATTAATTGTTTCTTCACAATTTTTTTTCCTTCTATTTAAGAAATATATCTGATTAGATCTTTTCTACTTTAGCCCCGGACGGGGAGTGTTTTTGGGTGATCCTAAAATAAGAGCCATTTTTGAGAAACCAGAATACGGGTAAAATTTGATGCTTTGTTTTTCTTTTGGAGACTTGTAAATGTTAAAGATGTCTTCTTCATCATCATGTGTTGATAATATATATATATATATTGAATTATTGTAGTTGGTATGTTGAGGTTGAGGGATTCGATACTTCGCTTCCTGTGGATGAGATCAAGGAGGCGTTGAACAATCATTTCAAGTCATGTGGAGTAATCGCTAGAGTGTTTCTTAACACAAACCCTGTAACCAATGTTGTCGACAGGTTAGGTTTGTTTGTGGCTTCTTTCTTTCTTTGTGACAAACCAGCTACTTGGGAACTGCTGCTGACTTGGCTTCTTTGTTAATCCCGCCCAACCGGCTCCGAAAGTGATTATAAGGGATGTTCCTTTTGCCTAGGTACTTAAATTTGGAGGGGGTAGCTAAAGCTCTCTTGATCAAGCTCTTTGGTGTTTAATTTAGATCGTGATACAATATGAACGGATCATCGAGTTCTCTACACATCCAGTTTCACCATTCTTCCTCTGTTTCTCACCGGGAGAATTAGTAAGAAACTGCAAGAGTGAATTGAAAATAGAGATTGTGTGTACATAAATTTGGGTGTGAATTATTAAGTAAGCTCAATAATCCATTATCTGCTCTTTTATTAGGTAGCCAAAACAAAAAACTACTACCAATCTCTTCTCCCGTGGAACTCAATTCTCCGATTTAGTATCCCAACTTGAACCAGTTAGTTGTGTTACTCAAGACAGAGACTTTTAGCTTGAGAACCTCATTGTAGACAGACATAAATCGAATTTCTTGTCTACTCCCCTTGAGATTCTGGTTTCTTGGTTCTTAACTTTGATTTAACGACAATTTGAGGAAAAAGGTTGTACACCTCTGTTGACAAAAAAAGCTCAGTCTCAACAGTTACTGAGGATGTTAAGGAACAAAACCCTGTTCTTAACTAAACACTTGGAAACAGAGTCCAGTTCTGCCTCCAGATCACGAAAACCATCTTCAACAACATCTCTCCTCATCTTCTCGTTCTGCATTGTCTCGACTTCGACAAAGTTTCTTCTTGAATCCACAATAGAACCCAGAAAGAAACCATCAAGACTCTTCATTTCCTTTATCAAATCCATAGATTTATCTGATAATGATGAAGATACAAAAGGAATCGACAAAAACCCGATGGTGGTCTTGATTTTTTTTGCCGGCGATGGTGGTGGCGGTATTGCTGATAGGAACAACAAAAGATGTCTGAAAATCGAGACAGTGATTTCGATTGTCTCTCCCAGAACACTCGTGGGTGGTATCGCTATTTCTTGATCTATGTTGGTTGGAATACTTTTGGTTTCCATTTTCTTAAGTGCATTGATGTGTTTAGAGATTTGTTTCTTTGCCTTCTTACGGAAGTTAACGTATGCTTTAACTTCCTTCTCTACTACGCCACCTTTCCTACGAACAGCAGATTTGAGATTCGCCACGTGTTCTCTCATCACGACAATCACCTCCCTTGTGGCCTCACACACGTCGAGCAACACAACAGATCCATCTAAAGAATCTGCTAGAAGTTTTCCTTCCTGGTGATGAAGAAGAGTGTGTTTCACGTAAGAGGACTCAAGTAGCTCATGCACGCAACCGTAGAACTCGGTGAGGTTCACGAGTCCAACGAGAAGCGTCTCGTAACCAAAAGAAGCGGAAACCGAGATTGAGGAAGAAGATCTCCGCCAGATGCTGAGCCGGTTCAAGGCTGCTCTGAGTTTAACAGAGAGTGGATGGATTCTTGAAGGAAGACTCACGGATCGGACTGGTTGGTGTGTAGTTTGATCAGACATGAAGACCGGATCCAAACCTTCCATGAATTTTAGTTTTTTTTTTTCAGAACTCTAAATTGGATTGAGATGCTCTATTATAGGGTTCTTGAGGGTTTCTATATATATATTGCAGAGAAGCGCAAGAGCAGAGGAATTATCGGGTAAACGATGTGGGAACATGTGAGAAGAACATGGGTCACTAATCTGATCTGTTTGTTTCTAACATGAATAATATCATCAGTTATGGCCAGTGACTCTTGTAACTCATGTTCCTCTTTGTCTTCTTCTTAGACATCTCTTGCAAGCTTAATATTTAAAATCAGTTTCTTGTTCGTTTGTTTTCTATACCAACTGTTTTTGTTTGGGTGTGAGGATAAAATATAATTTTGGTTAAAGGGATCTAAACTAAATGTGTCCGGCTTCAGAGAACCAAGGCTTGTCTTCTTTGTCTTAAGTTACAAATACATTATCAACTTTATCGCTTGACTCTTTTACCTTCTAATAAAAAATTAGATTGTCTTGTTGGAATATTTTACTCGGCGCGGCTAATTAGTTGCCAATCACACATTTTTAATCATCAATTGTTTTGTGTAAAAGAATTTTCACAACTATTAATAAGTTAATTTCTATGTGATGAGTAAAAGAGAAGAGAATAAAAAGACATTCAAATGTCATTCATGGTATTCAAATATCATTTCAATTTTAATAATTAAAGATTTTGTCACATGTTATACAAAAACTTTGTTTTCACAAATTTTAAATAGTAAAAAATTAAAAATTTAAATAATCTAATAGACTTACGACACCAGAGCCTAATAACCGTACCACATAGGTCAATAACGTTGCTTGCTCTCTCAAATTTCTTAGAAGAATCACCAATTGATTTACAAATGGCAGCTTCAATGTTTATGAGAAAATCATCTGAATCTGAATCTGTAGGAACATCTAGAGTATTGCTGGCAACTAGTGCTGCAAGTTCACCAAGACCAAAATTTGATCTCTATTACAATCAGTTATAAGTGTCTGTTAAAAAAATAGACCAAAATTAGCACAATTTTAAAGAAAATTCAGTAAGGTTTCAAAGAGAAAGTTGAATCAATTGCTTGCGTGCTTAGCTAACATTTGGCAATGAACTCTTTGGCCTCGATGTAATTACTGTCTAAAAGTCGATCAAAAGAGATATTAGATCTGAACATCAACTTAGGATTTGCAGGTACATAGTAAACCCCCTTGAGAAAGAAAATCGCATGAGAAAGAAAATGGTAATCCATATATAGGGGATTCAAATATCATTTCACTCAAAATTTCGATAATTTTGTATGGACATCACTAATTAGTACTAGTGTTATTATTAAAGCAGTTGCGCATTAAATCATTATCACTAGACTCCCCATCAACATATTGGCAATTAACTTTAGGTTTTCCTCCATCCGCCATGGTAATATTAATTCCATCCATAACGACGTCTCTACAATGTGTGGTTTCACTACACTTAATCGTTATAGCATTTTTATTCGATGTTGTCCCGTGAAAATCGATATACTTTACATTGCTAATCGCCACTGCTGATTCCTATAACATAAATATATATAAGTTTATAACTATAATTATGCTTCCAAAAAGGATATAATTTTATTTATAAAATACTAAAAAAAGTTTTTACCTCGCCAACAAGACGTCCTTTATCTATATATTGTTGGTCAATTATAATTGGATTTTTTGTGTTAATGAGTGTGATATCGGTAAAACTTATGTTTCTTGCATATCCTTGTCCACCCTAAATATCAAGATGATATTGAATATAATGATTAATATTAATTTAGATATAAGAGGTAACAATGAGTATATACAAATTAATATATACCAGCCATGTTTTGATTCTAGCTCCATTCGTCGTCTGATTGAAAGTGCAATGAGTCACTTGTACATTACTAACTGTAGCCTCTGCTCCACCGGCTCCTAGACTTCCTACACTGTTGTCGAATAATAATACTCTCAACCTTTTTTCTTTGTGAGTAAGCTTTTTATTCATAATGTAAACTAATTTTTTTAATTAATATCATGAATTACCTTATTCCATGACCTGGTCCACAATTAATTCCTGTGATGTTGATATTAGAACTTCCACTGTTGATTGCTATACAATCATCCCCTGAGAATTTAATAATTGAAATTCAAATGAATGTTATTATGTTGTCTTTCATGTTCTAAAAAATAAATTAGTCTTTTCAGAAAGGAAATTGCAAATACATAAAAGCTGGAACTATAATAAACTAATAGTTAAAAAAAAAAATCTCATCTTACAAATTACTATGCTTCATTTGTTTTGTGCGCCATTCATATTTTTTTATAAAATACTAAAATAATTGATTAATAAGTACGCACCCGTTTGAATTGTAGAGTCAAATATGTTGATATTAGTTGATTCACTTATATCAATTCCATCTGTATTGGGACTTGTCTCAGGTGCAAAAAGATTTATGTTCGATATTGCAACAGTGTTGCATTTGTTGATTGATATATGGTTTTTTGCACTATCAATCGAGGTTAGCCCATTTATCCTAAAGTTATCACATTTACTAATATGTAATGCCTACAAAAAAAAAAACAGCAATATATGATGATTGTAATCAATACTTTTGTTCTTCCAAATAGTGGATAGCTAATTTAGTAGGTATACTCACGGTAGGTCGTTGAGAAGCTTTCAAATTTAACTGAAAAAAAAACCTATGATTTTGTTACAATGGATTATAAATCGAGTAAAAATTGTGATATGTCAAATTGTCACCTCCCAAAAAGTTAAACCACGACCATTAATCGTTCCTGAACCAACGATCATTAGACCAGACACATATGAAAATTTGATCCACATTTTAGGGGTGGGATTGGACCAGGCTCCTTTGTCGCTAGGTGCTACGATAACTCCATCCAACTTTAATATAGAAAAGCAAATTTACTGGTGATTTAATTTATTTATTTTCATCAAATTAAAATGTTCTCTTGATTAATCGTTTATGTACCTGAACTTTTATAGAAGTAGAATTACATGGACCTTGGAACACCGTAGGTTGAAGTAAAAATGTTTTGTCTGAAGGAATAAGAAGTGTTTTGATGTCTCCGTCTCCACCACATACATCATTCCATGCTTGCACAAAACCCTTTTTACATAATTGGTTTTATTTTTATTTTTACATAATTAGTTTTTAAACATTAACTAAAATTTTTTAAGAGTCTTAATCAATATTAATTCTAAAAATTTGTTCTAAGAAAAAATAATTTAAACCTACACGGAAAGAAAATAATATAAAAATATTTTACCTCTGAATCATCAGTTTGACCATCTCCTTTAGTACCGTAATTGAGTACGTTGTAATTTTGACCGTTTACGAGGACAAAACATAAGAAATTTATCAAGATCCAAATACGTAATGTGGTTTCCTAATACACTCAGAAGAAAAAAAAGCAAAACGTTAGATTAAACAAGTAATGAATAAATACAATTATAATTAAAAGTGGATTGATCTGATATGTACCATCGTGAAATGGCGATGATGAAAATCCATTGAATGTATAGGTAGTTATTTGTATGTGTTTCAGTTATGTGAATCTACGTAAATATGAAGTATACACATATATAGTTTCCCCCTTTATACATCCAAGTTGTAGCTAAATTTTGCGTCCTTCATATAATATTAACAATACACCTACGTACACATACAATATTTCTAAAGCATTACATGCATGATCATTTATTACGATGTAGCATATGTGGCATATGTGTTTCACAAGCTGACGAAGGTGAAGAGAAAAGAATTTGGATACTTCTCATTCTCTCTATGCCTTCAGAATGAATTAGTGAGAAAACGTTAAGGAGTTGTTACAAAGAAAGAGGACGCAGTAAAAAGAAAGAGGACGCAGTAAAAGAATGAATTAGTCAGAATGAATTACAGAGATCTCACTGAGGCCGCCGATTTTAAGGACGCAGTAACAAAAAATAGTGGTGGTGGAAAGCCAAAAAAGTGGTCGGAGTTCACGGAGGAGAAAAGCTCAAAATAGTCATTAGGTTGTGGTTAAGGCGATGTCAGAATTACTGAACATATTAGATCCATGATAAATGTGACGTGCTTAAATTAGGCGTTTTTGGTATAGTATTTTGAGCTTCATAGACTACTCTCTTTTTTCTGATGTCGACCATACAAATCCAACACTTTATGTTTTGATGAAAAAAAAATAAAAAATCAAAAGTCAAACACTATTATGTATTTGTAATAGATAAAACATTAATCACTAATCTATAACCACAAGATTTCTCTAAACTTTAAACCATATATAGAACATGGACTATATGCTCGTTGGCATAGCATGAACCAAAAAAACAAAGAATTTCTTTAATTTAAATTGTTTATTCTCGGAGAAGAAACAATTATTTGTTTCTGAGTTGTGTGCTCTCGTGGATCATCATCGTACACAAATAATAACATGTCATATAGAATAAAAATTGGTAAACAAAACTTTTGGTAAAGATAATTTCGCACGACAAGCACGTGACGTGAGCGACACGAGGCTAGAAGACAACAATAATCAAGTTTGGTAAGTTTGTTCAGCATGTGATGTCTTAAGTGACCGATGATGATGCACCACATAGGTTTAGGAATATATACACATGCTCTCTTTTCTTTTTTTCCTTTTTCTTTTTTCTTTTTGTTATTATTTTTTTTCTCCGGATCAATTCATGTAAAAAAATTCCAATACTACCACAAAACATTCAAACTTTTTTTTATGGAAGTAGACAGAAATGAAGATGGGATTAACTCTTTTTCTATAATAATTTTATCTCTATAAGACCTGGATTTACACAAAAAATTTACAAACTATTTTTGTTAAGGAGTCACAATGTTCAAGAGAGACGCTCTATATTGAATAAGTCGTCTTGATAAGTGACTTAACTCATCCTTAATTGCTTCAAGGCTAAAACTAAGCATAGCTAATCTCCCGAGCATCGTTTGCGCATCAATGACCTTCCCTATTTTCCTACGGATGATTCTTCCATAGAATGAACGGATCATCGAGTTCTCTACACATCCAGTTTCACCATTCTTCCTCTGTTTCTCACCGGGAGAAGTAAGAAACTGCAAGAGTGACTTGAAAATGGAGATTGTCGATGCGTTTGATTGACTTATGATGTTAGAGATCATAGAAGAATGTTGATCGAGGTCACCGGATTGTTTGATAACCGAGGGTTTCTTCTTTGTTTGTGTTCTTGCAAGGGATTTAAGTTGTCTCGCTGCTGCGGTATTAAATGTCTTCTGAAAGGTAATGTAAGCTCGGATCTCGGATTGAACGGAAGAGAGATCTCCTCCGCGTCTACGTAGAGCAGATTGAAGAACTTGTATCTGCTCCATGAATGTTTCTATCAAGTCTCTTGTGAAGTCAGAGACATCGAGTAACAAGATGGATTCATCAAGAGCGTCTTCCACAAGTTTCGCGTTGCGACCAAGGCGGAGAGCTTTTTGGCCTTGAGGAGAAGATATGACTTGTTCATTGACAAATTCATAGAGCTCCACGAGCTTAGCAAGTCCAAGTTGGATCCTTGAAGAAGCTGACGAAGAAGAGTTTAAAGCTTGAATCTTTTTCAGTTCTTCTTCGACTCTCTGTGCTTTAGGATGGATTAGTCTTGTAGGCAAACTAATAGACCTAGCAGGTACATGCGTAGTCGCTGCTGAAGAAGATGATTCAGCCATTTTTAGCTCTGAAGCAAAACAGAGAAATCAAAAGCCTTAAACGTGGAAATGGGTTATGGTGGGTCAATAAGGTTCAGAGACTCCAAAAGATATATAATAGAGGAACGCGTCACAGATAAATCCAAAAGGAACCTTTAAAAGGTTTTCATGTAATATAGCAAATTGGGCATGTGTTAAAAACCTTATAAAGTGAGGATATTTGCACAATTATCCGTTTTTACTTAATTTAATCATCTTTATGTGGTTATGAAACAAGCAACGTCGAGCTATCTTGATTATTATGATTATCTTGTCTCCTAACTTGTCCCTCTTTGCCTCCTCTATCATCGCTGGCAAACTCAAAGATCTGTTTCATCAGGAAATAAAAACACGACAACTCAGAGAAACGTTTTCCAAGGAGAGATTTAAACATATAAACAAATATCTACCCAAAGGAAAAAAAGCTTAGGCCATTTTATAGGGTCCAAGAATCTAGGGTTTTAAACAATAAGAGTAGTAGGAGAATCTTGTTCAATAAAGTCGTGGTACGATTCATTTCCTACTCATAGTGCGTATTTATTTCCGTAGTATTTCTGTTATTTTAATGGGAGACAGAGAGACATAAGTTGTAATACACTAATATAGAGAAAAAGAACATCACAGAAGAGAGAAGAAATAAGCCCAAAAAAATAAAGGAATACAATTAATTATACCAAATGATTTGAAGGGAGTCATCAGAAAAAGAATAGAGTATTAGCACAATGTTGACCGCTTGTCCTTTGTAAATCTTTCTCTAATTGATGCCATGAACATTGTCTTCACTGAAACGTCACAATACCCTGCACCTACTTATTAGTGTTAACAAATATTCTTCTTTTAGTCTTTTTCCTTTTGTCTTTAGAGAAAGTATATAATCACCGGAGATTACCGTATCGCTTCTCTAACTTCTGCACAAAGAGAAAAGAGCAGAACAATCTTTGATCAGATACTGTTGTCTGATTAACCAGAGAACATATCTAATTTCGGTTGAGATTTAGATATTTACCCAAGGAAATTTGTTTTTTTTTCCTTTAGGAATCATCAGGGAAAGCACAGTAAAAGCATCCATAAAATATCACATAATTTGCTCCAAATTTATTTCTTATAAGAAGAGTGTAAATGGACAAGGACAATAAACGTTAACGTAAGAATACTAAGAGACATATACAGGTCCCAGGGAATAGAACAGTATCAATGCTAACTAGCCTAACGTTTCTCAATAATGATGTATTAGCCATTTAGCAGTATATTTTGGTAATGTCTAAGCATTTCTATTAATTCAATATCTTGGCATGTTATAAAGAGAAATGCTAAACAAATGATTAATGAAAAAAGGTTCTACGACAAAAGTTTCTCAATGCTATTCTCATACGGTTACGTCATTTACAAGAAATCAAGAAAAAGTAAAACAGAGCCATTTCTTGGCCGTAGGTTTAGCGCCATCTCGTTTCCTCTGTGAAGCTGCCTTGCTGGAGCTCCGACCTGTTTTCTTGTCCTCACCAGCTTTAGTAAATATAACGGTGAATCCATCAGCCGTCGCTGGATCATTCACATCCCATTCTCCGAATTTTGGCAGAGGCCTTGCTTCACTATTCGATGCCATTTCAATCTTCAGAATCTAAGAAAACAGAGCAAAACTTCTCAAAAACAAAATGTTTCCTTCTTTCTTTTGTTTTTGTTCTTCAATGTCTTTTCTTCTGAGATCGTTGTTATTAATCAAGAGATGATGGACCAAGGATGTATTTTATAGGTGGGAGATCTCAATAGAGGAGAAACAGATGAACAAAAACAGAGAAGTAGAAGGTTGGGGTTTGAAATGTTCCTACGGATTGTACTCGTATGCGACACGGGAATGAGGATATTCCTTTTTTCACTTCTTCTTAAATCTTTCCTGAGGTACAAAATCGTTGGTCTTTGCGCGTCGCAGCCTGTTAAAACCCTAATTATAGCAAAATTCTTATACCTATGAGGCTGCTCTGTTTTATACCCTGTAAAAACCCTAATTAAAGTTTCTAAATGCTTCTTTCTATACATGTACGTGAATTAGATATCATTACTTTGTGAGCATCTGAAAATATAAGTCAAAACCAGATTTTGGAAATCGGAACAGCCAAGATTACTACAAGTAATCAACAAGTTTTTGCCAATTTTGATACAAAAAGAGAACAATTACTCTTTGCTTGATAAACAAAACTGCTTGATCTGTCTTTATTGATTTTATTATAATGTAACCATAGAGCTAATAATGCTCAAACACGAGGTCGGATATGAATCAAAAGAGAAAAGTGAACAAATAAAATCAACCAATAGCAATGGAAAACAGAGGAAACCAACACTTTTCTCTTAGTTTAATTAAAAAGGACAAAGACGAAGAAGCAGATAGGCTCACATGGGCATCACTCAAGAGCTGCTATGACAGCATCAACAACTTCTTGCGTGGTGCAGTCACCTCCAAGATCTTTCGTTCTACATTTCCCTTCTTGTATCACTTGTTTCACTGCGGTCTCAAGCCGATCAGCAAAAGTAGGAAACCGGAGATGTCTAAGCATCATAGCTGATGAGAGAAGTAAAGCCACCGGATTCGCTTTCTTCTGCTCCACTATCTTATCATTCCCCACATTCCCTGCTGATGCGCCTTGCTCAAATATCGCATGTTCTGCACCAACATTTCCTGTTCCCAACAAACCCCAAGAAATGTCATTTAAGAAAGACTAAAACTTCAACTGATATATTATTTTGGACAAACCTCCTGGCATCACTCCAGTGCCACCGGCTATTCCAGCCGCCGTGTTTGCTATAAGGTTACCATACAAATTAGGCGTCACCTGAAAAAAAAACAAGATTATAATATGTATAATTTACAAAAACCAACAGACAATATCGATTAGATAAAGGACATATATAAAGTAGAGTGTTACCATAACATCAAACTGCTCGGGCTTGGCGACAAGCTGCATACAACAATTGTCTACGATGATTTCATTGTAAGTAATCCCCGAATAATTTTTAGCAACCTCTCTGCAAGATTCGAGGAAGAGCCCATCCGCAAGCTTCATAATGTTAGCTTTATGAACAGCAGTCACTTTCTTCCTATTGTTCAGATATGCATACTCAAATGCATATCTCGCAATCCTCTCAGAACAAAACTTTGTTATAACCTACAAACAATTCAACAACAACATGAATCAAAATTTGGACTAAAAACAATCTCTACCAAATCTTTTGAAAAATGGTTACCTTAAGGCTCTCGACAACACCAGGAACAACCTCATGCTCGAGTCCTGAATACTCTCCTTCAGTGTTCTCTCTAATGACAACGATATCAACATTTTCGTGTCGTGTCACTAAGCCAGGGACATTGATGCAATTGACAAGAGAAGCGAATATATCTAGTTCTTTCCTCAACTGCATATTCAAAGAACTGACACCACCACCAACAGGAGTCGCTAACCCACCTTTGAGACAAACCTTGTTTCTCTTCACAGACTCGATCACTTCTTCAGGGACTTTCCTCATGTTGCCTCGAACCTCGTACCGTTCGAAATGCACCGGTGCGTGCATCGCTTCCATGACCTGTTCTACCGCACCGGTCACTAAAGGTCCGATTCCGTCGCCGGGAATTAGGGTTACGATTCGTGGGGCTCCATCTCCGGGTCTAGGCATGTAGGTGATGGATCGGGACGGTGCGGTGAATGGAGAGGACGGATTCGCCAGAAGGCGACTCAGGATCGAAGCGGATCTTCTCACCATTGGTGGATTTAGAAGTTTTTTTTAAGGTTTCTAAGCGACGTTGGTCGATTTCGGCGATTTGCATGCGGCGTTTTATGCCTTTTTATCAGATTTATTCTTATTCTCTTTTTGCCCATTATTATTTTTTGTCCAAAATATAAATACGGATCCTTACAATTGAAAATATAAATACGAAAACGAATTTAATTGATGATATTCCTTGGTATGCCTAATTTGCTGATAAATCAAGGAATTTGTAATCTTTAATTTTCACCAAAATCATCTCTAATTTTTTTCTTTTTTTTTGAATAACAAACAATTTATAAAGTTACACTTACACGATGTTTTTTAAATTAATGCACATAGTTCTTTTTCTAGAACTAGAATTGTCTAGAACATAAACTTATGTCTTCAAGATTTTTGAGTCACAAAACGAATATGAGAAACAATAGATTATATTTTCCCTTACAAAAGAAGCATGTGTAAAGTCAGCTGTGTAAAATTAAAACTGTGGTAGACTTTAATCTAATGTTCACGTCCACTTCGTGTGGTACGCTTAAAGTATATTATTACAATATATAAAGGATACTTCCAAATAATTTGGATTCTCTCTCGCAATGGTATTAAGAACTTGGACTGAATCACGGTCACACGCACGCATCACAACAAACAAGAGCAAAGAGAAAGAGAAAGATAGAGAGACCAGACCACATCTAAATTCTCATGAAACATTCCAAACACACAACAGTGTGGACACAAACACAAGACTTCAGTTTTACTTTCTTTCCGTTTTCTTTGTCTTTTTGATTGTCGCTATTTCGATTCCAACACAATAAAGAAAAAAGCATCAATCACTGTGTGTTAAAAAAAAAGGGTTTCCTACTTTCTTTTTTTTTATAATCCTCTCTACTCTTTTTGCTTCTCTTTTCAGCCATGGCTTGTTTAAACGGCGGGAATTGTGATTTTTCTGCCGTAGACGACGACGTGAAGACCGGCGATGAGTTTCCTTTCGAGAGGGTTTTCCCGGTTTACGCTAGAGGAACCCTTATTCCCGTGGACGACCCGGTTTTGCTGGATTTTATCAATTCTGGTTATGACCCAATTTGGGATTCTATAAGAGCAGAAGCTAAGCTCGAGGTTTTCTCTCCATTATCATATTCTTTATAAGAGAGTCGGTTCTTGTATAGTTTCTTTTTCATATACATAACTTCAATTCCACAAAGACAGAAACTTTGATATTGTTAATCAACTTCGATTCTACAAAGGTTATGATAATTTGATAAAGACATTAATATTATGTACCTTTTGTATAAATAGGACAAGACCGTGGGGTCAAGTGCTCTCACTAAATGTGATATCTGTCTCTTTAAGCACTTAATTATGATACCTTTTAGATGTTACTTGATGTTACGTATTGCTCTCAAGTCTCATTCCATCTACATTCTACAATATATTAATCATGTTTAGGCCTTAATGTTTGTAGAAATCTCCATCCTTAAGGGCAAGTTGTGGAACAGTGGTTGTGCATATTGTTCCTACAATGATGAATGTTGAAACGCTAGCTGTTGTGTTTTACAGGCAGAAAATGAGCCGGTTTTGAGTAGCTTCTTGTATGCTAGTATCTTGTCCCATGACTGTTTAGAGCAAGCATTGAGTTTTGTTCTGGCTAACCGTCTCCAAAACATTACCTTGTTAGCAACTCAACTCATGGATATATTTTGCAATGTTATGGTACATGACAGAGGTATCCAGAACTCGATTCGTCTTGATGTTCAGGTATAAACACTTAATCTTGTATCCGTGAATCATCCTTTTGTTTCAGACAGTATTTTCAGATAATCTGACCGCACTGGTGTTTGTTTTTTGTTTTGTTGAAGGCATTCAAAGACAGAGATCCTGCTTGTCTATCGTATAGTTCGGCTGTTTTACATCTAAAGGTAGTTTCTTTACCAATTACAATAATATATTTTAATCTTATGCTGGTACAAAACGACTGCTAAGTGAGTTTTCATGTGCATTTTACTAGAATAATTTGTTCTACAGGGCTATCTTGCGCTCGAGGCATATAGAGTTGCGCATAAGTTGTGGAAGCAAGGACGAAAACTATTAGCATCGGCATTGCAAAGCCGAGTAAGCGAGGTAGTGTAACTTCCACAGCTTCTTAGGTTATTGTTATATATATAGTCTTGGTGTAGTACAAGTACAATCTCTGATCCATATCAGTGGTTTCTCTCAGGTTTTTGGAATTGATATCCATCCGGGTAAAGTTTCAGATTCATATCTTGCTTATGCTTTTACATCTAGCATAAGACTAACTTGTTTTTTTTTTTGGTTCAGCTGCAAGAATTGGGAAGGGAATATTGTTGGATCATGGAACTGGTGTGGTCATATGTGAGACTGCTGTGATAGGCGACCGTGTCTCAATTTTGCATGTACAGATCTCTTCTCTGAATTCATTTCTCCAAAAACATTGAGAAGTATCAACGTTAGTGAAGCTAGTTGGTATTTTTCATGTCCAGGGTGTGACATTAGGAGGAACTGGGAAGGAAACTGGTGACCGCCATCCAAATATTGGCGATGGTGCTCTTCTAGGAGCATGTGTAACTATACTTGGTAACATTCAGATAGGCGCTGGAGCAATGATAGCTGCTGGTTCACTTGTCTTAAAGGATGTTCCTTCTCATAGGTATAAAGCTGAAATAGTGAAATGCATCTAAAAAACCAATCTCCTTGGGATTTTCTGTTTACACATCTCTCAAATGGATCTTTTATTTGGGGGTTTCTGAAGCATGGTGGCTGGAAATCCGGCAAAACTGATCGGCTTAATCGATGAGCAAGATCCGTCATTGACAATGGAACATGGTGAGTCTTGATTAAGACTGCAGTACTCTGGTTTTGTTCTCCATTGCTCAGGTTTTAGTAATGAACTGAATGATAGTTAATTAAAATATGCAGATGCTACCAGAGAGTTCTTTCAAAATGTAGCTGTTGCTTATAGACACACAATACCAAACGGTAACTTACATTCTTATTCTGAACTCTATTTTGTTATATAGTGTATCAGAGTTTAGTTTGGGACCTGAATTGAGTTTTGCTTCTTTGTAAAAAAATAGGATCTTCAGTTTCAGGAGTTGCAGAGAGAGGAAACGTTAAAAAGAGAATATGAGAACACCTGCAGACTTATCTAATGGCGATTTTATCATCACTTCAAACAAATAACAAAAGCTCTTTGTTTGTTGTTTGTTACAACAAACCTGCTTTTCCAATTGATGGAGAAAGATTTTGATACATTGCTAAACATTATTAATTCGGAAAGGGAAGAAAACCAAATCATAAGCTTTCAAGCTTATCACCAAACAAACATAAACCAAAATGCAACAACACAAACAAAAACAAAAACCCTTAAAACTTAAGCATGCTTCGCCTGGAAATCTTTCATGAAAGCAACAAGCTTTTCAACACCAGCCAAAGGCATTGCATTGTAAATAGAAGCTCTCATACCTCCCACTGATCTATGCCCTTTAAGCTGCACCATCTTCTCTTTGGCAGCTTCCTTGATAAACTCAGCTTCCAATTCAGATTTCTCCAAAGTGAAAGGCACATTCATCAACGACCTCACTGATTTCTCAACAGGACACCTGTAAAAGCCTTCGCTTTCTTCAATGGCATTGTAAAGCAGATCAGCTTTCCTCTGGTTCTTCTTCTTCACTTCTTTCAATCCACCTTGCTCCAACAGATCTTCAAACACAAGACCGCACATGTAAATCCCAAAGCAAGGAGGCGTGTTGTACAACGAACTGTTCTCATCATGAATCTTGTAATCAAGCATCACCGGAGTAATACCCTGAGCGTTCCCAATCAAATCTTTACGAATCACTACAATAGTGACACCAGATGGACCAACGTTCTTCTGTGCACCACCGTAGATCACACCAAACTTAGACACATCAACAGGCTTAGAACAAAAGTTAGAAGACATATCAGCAACCAAGATCCCATTAGGGTTCTTAGGAACAGGGTAATCTTTAAACTCAACACCATGAATAGTTTCATTGGCGCATATATGCAAATACTTGGCGTCCGGAGATTGCTCCAACTCATCAAAAGATGGAACCTTTGTGTATTTCTCAGATTTCCCAGACCAAATCACATTGGTTTTGCAATACTTCTTGGCTTCCTTTGCAGCTTTATCTCCCCACGAACCAGTAACAACGAAATCGACAGTATCATCAGGTTTGCAGAGATTGAGAGGCAAAGCAGCGAATTGAGTAGTGGCACCACCTTGTAAGAACAAAACGGAATATTCCTGAGGAATCTCCCAGAGCTGACGAAGATCAGATTCAGCTTTTTGTATAATAGAGAGAAACTCTTTGCCTCTATGACTCATCTCCATCACACTCATCCCAGATCCACGCCAGTTGTATAGATCCGCCTGAGCTTTTAGGAGAACGTTCTCAGGCAAAGTTGCTGGACCCGCCGCGAAGTTAAAGACACGTTCTTGGGATCCGACGGACCCGGATCTAACTCCGTCTTGAACTTGAGTCGTACTCGAAGCGACGCATCTAACAGCGACGGGCTTGGTTTTGCCGGCGAGGCTCATAGTGTTTGGTTTGCTGAGGTGAAGTAGGGATTGAGATGTTGATCTGGGTTTCAAAGCAGGGATCTGAGTGTTGTTCCCGACGAGGAAAGAGTTCGCCGACGCCGCCATGATGATGAGATTCTCGGAGCTCTCTGTTTTTGACCTTTACACTTTTAATTTAGTTACAAATAATATCTAAAAAAGTGTTAGGTGGGAGAGAGACATATAAATATTAGATTGCAAACGACAACGTCTTATGTTATTAGGTGATACTAGTTTTGTCTGCGGTTGGTTTAATTAAGGACTCATTTACAATGTGTGTGTGTTTTTAATCTTGTAGATGAAAAAGAGTTCAAATCAAAATTCTCAATCTTAATATCAATAATTTAAGAATCTGTATCTACTGACAAAAAAAAGGGGTGAGAATGATTTGTAATCAGAAATATTAGAGAATTTTATTGCTGAGATATCAATAAAAGAAAAATTACAGATCAAATTCAGAGGATGTTTTCTTTTTGTAACTAAAAAATGAGAGGGAAAATGTTATTAGCAGCTATACAAAAACTACTATTTTCCACTCTTTTTAGTGAGAATCTGACACAAGAAAGTGTGCAGCTTCATACTTTGTTGCTATGTATCCGAATTTGGAGGAGCTGTATTTCCTATGTACTCCTGTTAGTTTATCCGTTGAAGCTTTCTGATGCAACCTTACCATTCTTCTACAACATTCTCTGCAACAACAAACACAATTCGATTCAAAGATCAGTTTATGTATGTGATTCGTTATAATTACCCTTTTGTGAAAATGGATAATAATGACTTACAGGAGCTGATGTTCAGCGTAGTGACTGTGGAATTCACAAGTGCTGCTCCATTCACTGAAGCCATGGATTGTACATTGAGCTGTGTACACTGCAGTGGCGGCTAGTAAGGATGGTGGATACCGGAGCATTTCGTAGTCCACAAGGGCAAGCTCCATCAAGAACGACGCCAAGATATCAAGCTGTTTTCAGTAAACAAGATAGTTGTAATTAATAATGTTTGATGAGTATATATGCCAGTATATACAAGTCACTGGTAGATTTAACTAATTTACCTTCTTGTCTGATTGAGCTGCCTTAAGGAACCTCTTCAAGAAAGGGTATTGCGTCGGTAACGACATATTGAACTGCAAAGTACTAAGCATAATCTTCTCCTGCACACAAGTTTTGATGTCAGATAAAAAAATTTTAAAGTTTTGGAAAACAAAACAAGAAAGACTCTTCAAGTTATGGTTGTACCATTTCTAAAACATCGTTCTTCGTATAAGCTTTGTCCGAAATGACAACTAAATCGTCAACGATAGGTACCGAAACCTCTTCGTACTTGCAAGCTAAGAGCAATGCAACTAGTCCAACAAGCTGAAGCTTCTTTCTTGCAACAGCTTGCTTGGACAAGAATCTATCTATCAGATTCACTGTTAGAAACAATGTCTCGTTCATTAGCTCAAATTTGTCATGTACCTGAAAACATTCAATAAGCTTCGTTCATTAGCTCTCTCTATAAGCAATAAATAAATCCATTACCATTGCGTATCAAAAGATCTTTGAATATGCATACCTCAATGAGCCAATCAATAAGTATTGCTCTCATTCTGTCAGTTATATCGAACTGTTGCGCCATGTAATCTTGAGGAACACAACTAAATCTCTGCAGATCACCAAAATCCATATAAAAATGGTCTTAGACAAAACTCAAAATATCTTATGGTTTTGCTTCAAAGACTTTTTACAAAACCGTACCTCGGTTTTACGGTAGAATTCGTAGAGATCTTGAACATATTCAACAGCTGCAAGAGAGCTGTTTGCATCGTATCCGTCAATATCCAAAACCGGTTCTCCTTTTTCTTCTTCTTCCACTATTATATCCTCCATCTCAACTTCTTCCTCCTATCCAAAAACAATAAGCTTCTTTAGAAAAAATACATTATACAAGCAAAAGATCTATTGTAATTGATTGATAAGATAAAATTACCATAGGATCAGATTCAATGTAGAGTTCCTCCAACGACATTGGCATAGGTTGGTCCAATGTAGCTTCACTCTTCTCCTCTTCTTCTTCTTCATCAATGAATATACAATCACCGAACTCGTTACCACTACTACTTGGAACCGATGGTTTCAGCTTCTTCGTCTCTTCTTGAGATCTGCAGATGATATTCAAAAACAATCTCAGATCTTGTCTCTTTTCTCAGCAAAAACAAAATCAGAGAAACGTTTTCCAAAGCTTTAAACACTTTTATAGACCTTGAGATTGACGGATGTAATGAATCAAGCTTCTTCTTCTCACAGCTCCCTTGTTTTTTCCTGAAATCAACAAAATCCAAAAAAAATAAGAAATCTTTAAACAGATATGATACAAAAGAGACAAGCTTTAGAATTTGAGAGAGAGAGAGAGAGAGGGTTAAGTTAATGTACTGAGATAAGGCTCGTCTCTTGTTAACAACGCAAGGATAAGCTTTTGCACCAACGAGATTCTGGTTAATCACACCCAATGCTCTCCTGTTCTGTCTCTTCATCTCTATTCCGACTTTTCTGCTTCTCGTATCCTCATCTGACCAAAAAAAAATCAGATTTTTATCATGTTTTTGAAACCCTAGAATTCTCAGATTCTCTATCAAACTCGGTTTTTACAAACTACCTTGAAGATAAATCTCTGTAATGGGTTTGGCAACGAGATTACGATTAGTCTCTGGATTAACCATTCTTTTTTTTTTCTCGATTTGGATAGTGTTCCCTGGAGAAGAATCTAGCGGAAGAAGAAGAGCACCAAACGAAGAAGGATCTCTCTCTGTGCTCTCTGTTCTCTCTGTCTGATGCAATTGATATTGAATCAGGAAGGAGTCAGAGAAGGGGGGATTGAAATAAGCGAGAGAGACAGAAGAATTAAGAGGCAAGAAATTAAAAATTAAAATAAAGTTTTTGCCCTTTTTATATATATATAGATATAGATATTGTATTTTTATTATGATTGAAGAGAGAAGAAGAGCAACGGCTAGGTGATTAAAATGACCGTTGGGTCATGAAGGAAACGATTTGCTTCTAAGTCAGTCTAATGCCAACGGTAACTTTTTTTTATTTCTTTTGTTGGGGTTTTGAAGAAGTAAGGCATGTGGTGTCTCTCTCTCACTTTCTCAATTTCAAAATTTATTATTCCTTTTTCTATTTTTATTTTTATATATTTTTCTTGCCTTTTTCAGACAAATAAGGCTCGTTGCCACTACTAGCCAGATCCTTCCCGTAGGCGCGGTTCTGAGATCATTTAAAGTCAACATATTAATTATCTAATCATAATCTTAGCTTATTAATCTGTGTAATTTACCAGAAGTTAAAGCATTGCTCTCTTTCCAAAGAATTATTGTTACCGAGAATTATGCTGACCCTTGTAAGACTGTAGTAAGTGTTCTTGCCATTTGTGTATATACAGTAGTATTAGTTATTATTTTTATGTTTGGTGAAGTTTTCGTTAATATTTAATTTAGAGATATCTAAAAATTAGGCTAGATGAATTCTGGTCATCATTATTGTAATTCAATTTTCTTCTCCATTAGAATGGTCAATCAGAAGGTGATTATGTTTCTAATTTGTTTGTTATTTCAATATCTATGATGTATCTTACATATTTGAATTTTTAGATAATTTTAATTTATGTATTTCTAAAAAAGTGTTAAAAGTTGAATTAGAGTCCAGATTCAAAATAATATCATCCCTTATATAATAAAACGGAAGTACACAACATTATTTTGTAGACTATATAATTTTAATAAGTTGGTTACAAATAGGTTATACATTAATGATAGATTAATTGGTTACAAATAGGTTATACCAAAAAATTTAAAGAGTATATTCTAAAGAATCATATCATCTAACTTACCATATTAATTTTCTTTATTAAATTATTCATCAAATAAAATCTTTTGATATCTAAATAACATATTAATTTGTTAATTATCATTATACTTCACCTTCCATTTTTATATATGAGTCTATTTTGTGAAACAAATAAATTATCACATTATTTATTATAATTAAAAAATAGTTTTATTTCTGGATATATCATAAGTTGAATTTTTAAAAACAAATATAAATTATTCAATCTATAAAATATTCAAGCTTTCGTAATATTATTCTTTAGAAATAATATATATTGAATTAAAAAATTTACTGAGTAACGAGTCAAAAGTTGAATATTTAAATTCAAATTTACAAAATTATGTCTTATAATGACATTCAAGTCATGATATAGAATATACATTGTTGAAATAACTTCACATATATAACCTAATACAACATATTAAAATTTTATTTTAAAATTTAAAATATACAAAATTTTGTATAAAATAAAATTGTCCAGTGTTATAGCACGGGTACTTATCTAAAATCATTAACAATATAAAACTTACAAAATATGTGTCTTTTTTCAAGTCATCATATTTAGCAAATGATTTATTGCATAATGTTTTATCCAAAAAAACTTTTAAAAACAATCACATAAATTGTATTTTATATAAATATTACAATATAAATAAAATAAATTTCAACACGATCTTAATCTAGTACTATATTAATTGAGAAATACATTTATAAAAGTAGGTTAAAAATTACATTACAATACCATTAGAAATAGTCATATATATACACTCATTTTTTTGCTTATAGTATTTACTTCTGGGATTTGTCGTTTCGAAATATATATAGCTTTCCCATATATAATATGCTACTTAGAATAGTGAGGGATACAGTTTAGCAAGATTTTAAGAGACATATCATGCTTGCTTCTTGCTCAACAAAAAAAAAAAAAAAAACGTCTGTTAGTACCTAGTTTAAAACATTCACCTCACATATAGTATCGGTCTCATATTTTACACGTAGGTAAAACTACTAAAGATTTTTTCATATATGTAAATGCAACATAATCTTTTATAAAATAAAAATGCAACATAATCTTGTATACAAGTCTAAACATTAAACAAATACAATTAGTTGTGCTAAGAAGATCTAGTCATATTGTTTTCAAGAAAGTTAAATTAGTAACATCGCCATATTTCCAAATAGTTTACATCTATCAGGATTGTAAAAGTTAGTTAATGCATATACCTATTGAAATAATAATTTTACACTTACACTCAAAATTTCGTTGCCAATCATCATTATCGAAGAAGTTTCTTATAGGAACTTTATAACTCATTTTTTCTTGTTTAGGACTGTTAAAAAGTTTTAATGTTGAGAATTATCTGTAAATAAAACTAATATACATCACTTCTTCTTCTTTTTTTTTCCGTTCCACTACCTGCATTTAGGAAACAAAGAGCTTTAAATCATTGCTATCCATGTTACTTTTCTCTCTCTTTTTTTTAATTAGTGTTTACACAGCTTCAAGAGCTTCCTTTTGGCTTCTGACATTGAAAACTATTCTAATATCTAATGTTACCGGTATACGTGTTAATGTTATAAATTTTAAATAGTAAAAACATAGAATTTAATAAATATATGTCAATACAAAAGTTTACAAGTCACGTCATTGTCGGGATCGGATGTCACATGCATAATAGTATTAGTGCAGTGCAACGAGTCTTTTTACTTTTGTAGTCTAAAACTCTCGATGACCAAAAACCCCACCGGCAAATATAACTTGAAAGCAACCTACGAATAAAGGTTATGGGCTTCGATGGGCTTTAGACCATAGTAAGCCCATAGAATCAGATGAATCTCAGCGTTGGATATTTTATATTAAATCCGACGGACGCAAATCTTCTCCAAACGAAAAGGCGGGAGAGAGATCTAAACGAACGAACGCAACCATTTAACTACCACAATCGCCATTGCTTAGAGCAAACATTATAAAAGACTACTTCAGCGTCGTTTGTTCATAAGCACATAAGAAACATGTCTGATAACGCGGAGAAAGCGAAAGCGATTGATACTGACGTAAAGAGAGATGAGTCCGAAGAGCAAGGGAGCGATGATGATTCTGAAACGAGAGAAATCGTTCTCGGCCTCCCTGCTTTGAGTATCAGCAGTAGAGTATCTGGTGATATTATTGTCGCTGAAAGAGAGGAAAATGAAGCGCGTTTGAACGAGCAAGCGGTTGCTGCGGCAGAGGAAGCTGTTGTGAAAGGGAAGAGTGATGCGGGTGCGGGTGTGAGCGAATCTAGTGTGTATGAGCAAGCGGTTATTGCGGCAGGGTTGGTTGTGGCTGCAGCAGAGGAAGCTGTTATGAAAGGGAAGAGTGATGCGGGTGCGGGTGCGAGCGAATCTCGTCTGGATGAGCAAGCGGTTGTTGCGGCAGGGTTGGTTGTGGCTGCGGCAGAGGAAGCTGTTATGAAAGGGAAGGGGGACGAGTGTGGGAGTGGTGGGAAGAAGAAGGGTGAGGAGGGTGGGAGTGGTGGGAAGAAGAAGAGTAGACCGAGGACTTCGACTCAAACTGATGATGAGGCGGATGGTTCAAGCAAAGGGGAAGCGAAAAAGCCGAAGAAGAAAGGTTCGGAATTAACTAATCCACCGAAAGGACCACCACTGTGTCATATCTGTGGGAGACGTTTCGGTTCTTGGAAGGCTGTGTTTGGACACATGAGGGCTCACAAGGATAGAAACTATCAAGGGTCTCTTCCTCCTCCTACATTTTCTGCGGCTCCTGAAGTCTTTACGATCCCGGGGAAAAGCTCTGCTTTTTCTATTGTCACTGCAGGAGGAGAAAGTGCTGTTGCTATTGCAAGCGGAGGAGAAAGTGCAGGTGGTGTTGCAAGCGGAGTAGGAAGTTCTAGTGTTATTGCCAGCGGTGGAGCTGGTGGGGCTTCGGGAGGTGAAGGTGGGAGAGAAGTAGGGATTGATTTGAATGTGAAAGCCGTGGAAGATACAGAAGCAGCGAGTGGATCTGGAACTGATGTAAGTTCGATCTTAATAAATCTCCACCGAAAGAAGAAGAGGAAGAGGATAAAGCCGAGTGATAATCTGTTTCAGTCAATTTAATAAAGCTATTATACTTTTCTTTTTACATACATTTATTTATCGTTGAACTTATTAAACTATCTTATATTTTCTTTTGATTTGGAGCGATGGGATGATATAATGTGGGAAAAAAATATTTCATTGCTGAAATGTGATTATAAAGGGGAAAACCCCGTGGGAAGGAAAAAACACTCGTTATAATTACATGATCATACCAACCAATGTGGAAAACTTCGCTACATCATACCCGAAAAATCGTGCAAAGAGTTACCAACCGTACAAGACAAAGAAGAATGGGAATGGATAAAATCGTAAGTATCGTAAAACCACACAAAAAAAATTACATTATACGTAAAACACGTTAAAAAATTGATTTAATAATATAACTAAACCAAAAAAAAACTCGAAAGCAACATATATATAGCGCCGGTCGGAAAATATATGTATCAGGGAACAATTCCATTTTCTACTCCAAACCGTCCGGCAGATGCTCTTTTCCGGTCAAGCCCTAATGCGCCAGCTCTGTAACCGTATTGATGGTGTAGTGGTGAAGCACGCGACGAGCTGGAAACGGCCTGTTTAGTGGAAGAACAGTCAGGGACAACATTAAGTTTTCGGATGTTTTCGAGAACGTCAACTACATCCTTCATGTGCGGTCGGTTTTTAGGATCTGGTTCGATACAAGAAAGTGTGATGCGTGCCATTTCTGTCGCGACCTTGGTAGTGTATTGACCTTTAATTCCTTTGTCCATAATTTGTTTTACCCTGTGTTTGCTTGAGAGTTCCGGTCGTAACCAGTCGACTAAACTTTCTTGCCCCCTTGGCCTTTTTGTGTTGTGGGCCTTTAGTCCGGTCATCACTTCTAGTAAAACCACACCAAAGGCGTATACGTCACTCTTAACGTATAAATGGCCTGAGGATGAAGAAAATACACAATCTTTTCGTTATTTGACTCGTTCAACTAGTAAGCTGTTAGTCACTCAGAAAAAGGAGAATACAGAATGGCGAGTTCGAATACTAGCATTGGTGAAAAGACGGAAGGTCCGTCATTAGAAAGAAAAAAAAGGTACCTGTTGCCATATATTCAGGAGCAGCATAACCATAAGTGCCCATGACCCTAGTCGTAACGTGTGACTTCTCGTCTGCTGGTCCTAGCTTTGCTAATCCGAAATCTGAAATCTTTGCGTCATAGGTCTATACGCCCATGTGTATCAAAAATATTCCATTAGCAAAGATAAAAAAAAACGATTACAGATTAGTCTAGTTATATCAATCGGGAGTATTTTAAATTAGACTAACCGAATCGAGAAGGATATTGGAAGCTTTAAAGTCTCTATAGATGACTTCTCTTTGCAAGCCGTGTAGAAACGCAAGGCCACGAGCAGCACCGATAGCAATCTTGATCCTTAACTCCCAAGGAAAAGGCTCGTTTCCTAAATCAAATGAAGACCATCCAAAGTAAATCAAATATTTTTCTATGAGTACGTTGTTATAACAATGAACAATGTTTAGTATGTTTCAGAGAGATCTTAGTTACGTCGGAAAAGATGATTTTCGAGACTTCCTCTAGGCATGAACTCGTAGACAAGGAGAAGCTCTTTGTCTTCACGACAATATCCTAATAACTTCACCAGATTTGGGTGCGAAAGCATTCCCAAGAAGTTAACTTCTGACTGTCCAAAAATCACAAATCTCAAGTTTAATTAGCTTATTCAACTCTAAAAAATCCAATGAACCAAATGAAAGATTTCCGACTCCTAATCATTTCTAAATAAGTCAGATGTTCCATCCAATACGTACGAGAGAAAATAGATATACTCATTTATAAAATTTATGATGTTATATATGAATACAATACTTTCATTACAATATGACAGCTAAATAACATGTAACAACGTGTGCCCAACTCAAAAATCCGGTAACAATGGAAGGGATATACAAAATTATCATCAAATGGTTAGATAGGTTATTAGAATATTATCATAGTACAAAGCATCATTTATTTATTTATTATTAGAATTTCTCTTTTTATATTTCAAGTATTTTTCAAGACTGCAACAGAGAAAGTCAAAGTCGTGTCTTGATTGAAATAGTCAACTCTTCTTCATCTTGATCAAAAGATGTAATAATTGAGCCTAGTTGGTTTTGTTGTTGGTCCCGTCAAAGAAGTAATCAAAATCAGCCAAGAAAAAAAAAAAAAAAAGGTTTTGAGGAAGAAAGAGATAAAAAGATCTTACTCGCCACTCTGCAAATCCTTGAACACTCTCTGAATTCAATCTCTTGATGGCTACGATTACACCGGAACCAGCTTTAGAAGGAGAAAGAGTCTTGGCATCGACCCACCCTCTGTAAACTTTGCCGAATCCTCCTTGACCCAACATTGAGTCCGGTTTGAAATTCTTCGTCGCCGTCTTTAGATCAAGAAAGGTGTACACTTTGAGATTCGGCGATTCAAGGATCAGACCGGAATCACTTATAATCCCATTGGAACACTCGCTCGCCGCTTCGGAGAATTGGCTCCGTCGTCCGACGCTGCTGCTTGTCGTCGCGGCGGTTGTGGTCGTCATCGATGAGAACTCTGTTCCACTGGCACTGCTGTGCCCGTTCGTTGTCCCTGTATCACAAACATCTTTTTAGGGTTTTTTTATGTAAGAACCCATAAAGAAAAAAAAGAAAAAAAACAAGAACCTGTTGAAAAAAAAATCATGGATTTGATGGAACTAGAGATTACCATGACTGCGGAGACCTGTTTTGGAAGGGATTGAACAACAAGCACCCATTACATGAGCCTTCTTCTTCTTTCTTGTTTAACCAATTCAGACAAGAGCTAGTGGATATGATGACCAAGTGGGTTAATTTTATTTGAGCTTTTATTGCTGGATCGTTTGGAATAATTTGAAAGAGGCCACGAGATGGGTTGCAAAAAGATTTTTTGGTTTTTTTAAGATACCAAAAAAAGAAGAAAGAGAGGAAATTTGGGATTTGTTTAGGGGGAAACCGAAGAAGGGTTTTAATTTCTTCTGCTTTGCCCTATTTGACAAGAAAAACAATGGGGAGGTAGAGGAACCTATATCATTCTCTATATGACATTTTCCATGTTTTTGGTCTTCCTAGTCATTTTCATCTATTTCTTTTTGAATTGCCCACGTATATTAAAATAAATTAAACGAAAGAGCCAAGAAGATCGACCAAACAAAAAATCATAGCCCAAGCTTTTTCTTTAATATATATTAAATATCAAAAAGCTTTTTTTCTATTTATGATCGTGTGATCTGAAAAAATAGTTGAGAATTTTTGTTTTTACTTCGGAAATCCACATAGTTTTTGTATTTAGTTCACATTTGTAGACCCCCATGTCCACATCCTAGTAATTAATTATAATATTTTTCAGTGTGAAATAAAAAAATCTATAAAAAAATCTAAAAGGATTGGATATTATTCCTATAATCTACTCGATTGAAGACTGTAAAATAAATTAATCAGTTCTATAGTGAGAGACAATTTTCCTACATTATGTCGTATTATTATTTAAATTTCATTTTTTTAAAACAAACTCATATGGCCCCTACCAAAAAAAAAAGAAATCTCATATGGCAAAAACCTAAAAGTTTCAAAACTTATTCATTGTCACTTTCAAAACTTAAAAGTTTTTTCAAACGATTACACTATGTATGTAGATCAAAAACATGATTTTTTTTTTTTTCTAATCCGGAGTCAAGTTTTCGTTATTGTAGTTATGATAATATATATTGACTTGAACAAAATTAAACATTATGATGTGAAACCGATCGTAAAATGACTTTTGCTTGTGCCAGTAAAATGCTCAAAAGTCAGCCACTCACTGTCACACAGCTTGGACGTTTGTGTCTTTTTGGGATTTTCTCGTTCATTTCCACTACTAATCTGAAAAACATTAATTCGATTACTAATTTTCTACTACTACAAAGTTGTTTCAAAATTAGAGACATCAAAAATTCTCCAATGGCACTATATATATATATACACACATATATAGTCTGCCGACGTGAGTAGAAGAATTTATTTTCTTCACTTGGTCAAATGTTTTCATATGTTAGCCTTTTTCAAAACAACATAAGTTCTAATGATCACAAATTCACAATTTTTTACATTAAAGAAATTCGAGTAATGTTGCCTAAACACTTTTCAATAAAAAAAAAAAAAAACTATTATTACGATTACCTTTAAATAAATTAATTTTTTCTTTGGATAAATTAGATTTCAATTCCTGCAATTTCTTCGAACATACAATACATTGAAATAAAATAAAATAAAAAATGACCAAATATATTGAAAAGGACATTAAAAGGAAACTTGACCACGTATAAAATTGCCAGATTAGACGGAAAAATGAAATTTCAATCAACATATTCAAACGCGGAGAATTAAGTATAAAAACCATATATTGACGTAGGAACACCCGCACACACACACTTGTACCAGTCTCTTACATTTCGAACCTCACTGTACCGTACACGTTAATAAATGGTCTTTCCCGTGTGGACGGAGTCGTCGTAGATTTTCAAAGCACGAGCTTAGCAAAAAGGGACCACTCAAGATGTGTTGATTTGGGATCAGTTCAGAAACCAAGATTTGGGTTTGCTTTTTTCACCACGTTATTATCTACACAAATTCGATAATACTACTACCTACTTGCAGTATTAAAAAGAAAAAGAAAAAAAAAAAAAAAAAAAAAAAAAAAGAAGAAGAAGAGTTCAACTCCGATTTCGAACCACAAAAAAAAGTCATGATAAGGAGCTCCCTCATGTTATCGGAACTCCTTAACACCCAAAATTATGCAAGCAAACATGGCTTAGCATCTGTTACACCTAAATACCAAAGCACTTCATCACAGATATCCTAACTAACTAATATGTTCGATGATTCTGTTAATAAAAGGCCTAAAAATCTTTTTTAAGTGGAAGAGGAATTAGAGACAAGAGATTCTTGATTCTTCTTGGCTCTGGAAGCTCTGTGTCTTTTTTTGAAGTTGATTTGTCTGAATCTTTTGGTTTCTTTTTGTATCTCCATGAATGGTCTCTCCACTATATTTCTCTTCTCTGTCTCCAGTTTCTTCTGTTTCTTAGCTACCGCCATCGCAGCTGCTTCGCTATTTTCCTGCTCCCTCTCTGCTTCTCTCTAATCAAAGACAAAACAACATAACAATGCTTGTTTCAGTGACTTGTTGTATTATTAGATTTATGAAGAAAGAGGGAAGTAGACCTGAAGGTCGTGGATGAGACAGTCGAGAGATTTGATCTTCCTATGAGGCCACCGGGGAATCCCAAACTCTCTGCATTTCTTTTTCAAAACCGTGAGACCTACATTAAGGCTACGAGAAGCTTCCACGATAGTAAGACCAAAGTATTTTGAAAGATCTTTCAAGGAAAGTCCAGCAACAATCTTTGCCGGTGCCCTCTTCCCCATCAACATCTTGACATTTTCATCTGCATTTTTACAATGAACCCTTATATTAATCACCAAAATCTTGAAACTGGACTTATCCGGAACGTAAACCTATTGACATTTTCAAGAAAGAAGAGATACCTGATTCCGAATGTTCAGTTTTTTCGTTTTCAGATTCCTCGGATTCGGTTTCTGAATCAGGAAGGCAGTTAAGATCTTGTTTGAGGACGATCCTTCGCGGTTTAGGCTGATCAACCTCACAGTCTCGAACGCTATCTTCTTCGGATTCAATCTTTAGCGGTTTAGGCTGATCAGATTTACAATATCCGACACTGCTGCATTGTTCCTGGTCAGAAACCTTTGATGGTGTCTTCGGTTTTGATTCAGAGATAAACTTGAGCTCATTGGCTAACTTAGGGATGTCCTCCAGCTTAGGGTTTCTGTCGATAAAAAGAGCAAAACAAAACAAAAAATGTTTAGTTTCTAAAACACAACTCAAGAACACTACACAATGTGTCACTGTTACAAGCCTATTTGTTTACAAATCGGAAATATTAGCAACTAATTAAATCGGGAGATAAACTGATTCACTAGTTCTGGTCTAATCAGTAATTACGAACTAGAGAATAATATACAAGTGAAGAAAACTATGTAAAATTTGTACTGTTATTTGTGGCAAGTATAGTACTACTACTAACGAGTTTAACGTAAATAAACACACAATAAATCACATCATAATCATGTCTCCAACTCTGTTCTTCTAATTCTATATAGATAACTCATTCACGTTATCTATTCCATTGCTATATTTTGCCGTTGTGGAATCGATAACACTATATATTTCTACGAAACGATATTAATCTAGAATTCAATTCAAGATAACCCCGATTCAACGTGGTGTGATGTGCTTGGGTCAACAAAATTAAAAACGCCCCTAATAAATGATGGGAGTCAAGAAAACAGCGTTACCGTGAAGGGCAGAGGAGAGTAGGAAACCGAGGGAGCGGTTGGTTAAACCGGAACAAGAAGATACAACGCCACGTGCCATAAACCGACCCTTCCGAGATCTCCGGTCGCCGAGAACCTTCCAAAAGAAACAGAGGCTTCGCTTCCTTCTCCACATAAGGGCTTTCGCTCTCGAACAAGAACTCTCTCTCAATCTCCACCGATCCATATACATGCAAACTCCTCACCGCCTCTGCATTTCAACCCCACACACACACACACCAAAAAAGAAAAAAAGAAACCAGTTCTCAAACCTGACCCGACCCGACCCGACCCGAATTAAAGTTTCTAGACAGTGTATTATGAGACTTACCTTTACGGATGAGGCTCTGGAAGATAGCGAGTGAGGTTAGAGAATGTGCCATGTCCGGAGAAGACCAAGAGTCGCAAAAGCCGAAGATTTTAACATATAAACTTTTTTGTGAATATATATTTTGTTTTCCTTTTTTAGTGTAAAAAAAAAAAAAAAAAGATCTGCAGAAGAATCCAAGGTTTTTTGTATTTCAAGCGTTTTTTTTGACCTCAAGTGAAAAAAAAAAGGCTTTAGTGATAAAAGGGAAGCCCTTTTGGTCTTCTCCACTCCCTGAAATTACCAATAAAGCCACTGGCTTTAAGTTTTATATGTACTTTCTTGTCCTCGGTTACACTGAAGATTCGCTAGGGCACGTGTAAGCGTGCGAAGCCCATTTAGTTTAAAACACTCACACGCGCGACGCATGTCTGAAAAGTGGCAACCCTATTTTTTTTATTTTATTATATTTTTATTTTTAAGAAACTAAAATGATTCTGCAAAGGTTAAATTTGGTAAATGAATCAGAGAAATATATTTACTAGAATTTTTAGAGTATATTTTTTATTTGGTCACTTTATATGATAATTGATATGATTCTCATTTGCTCTTTTTCTTTTGGGTTATCTTTGTTTATTTATTTATTTTACCTTTTTATTTTTTTGTCATCTGCTTATTTCTTAAAGTGGTGAGTTCTTCTGTCAAGCATTTATAACTGGCAACAGTTACAGTACGCTTTTCTGATTTGTGGCAGGAACGGTAGATCTTGGATATTTTGAGAATTTTTTTTGTTTTTTCTTGAAAAAATAATGCTAAAAGCCAATTTTCGTGAAGGCTTTCAAAAACTAAATTGACTAATTGCGTTATATTTTGGTAAGATTTATTACAACTTCTATATTTATATCTTTTTACTATTTTCTTTAGATACTTTGTTTTTTTTTTTAAAGCTAAATTAAAGCTGGACATGGTTTAAAGTTTCAAACTCAAAATCAGAAGAGTGTGAGAAAATAGTCTGGCTAACATCAACTTACAAAGGTTTTTTCTATATAAATCTAAATGATATATAGTACTAGTTTTGAGTATATCTGAAAACAAGTGTGAGAGTTCTTTTATAATCAAACTCAAATCGAAAACCCATTAAATATAATCTAAAATCTACATATTTTGAATTGCTTGAATACACTTTTTGTTTCGTAATCGTACATCTTAAGTTTTGGAAAACTCAATTGAAGTGTGATATGAAGACGACCACCTCTAATTTTTTTCCATTCGATTGGATGGATGATGATACGAAAGACGATGCGTTGGCCAACGCTGGTCCTGTCTAAATCACTCTTATATTTGTTTTTCAGAAACGAGGTTAACAGATCAAATAGTTGGTCCAATTTGGCCAAATATTCTAACTATAGTCAACAACAATACCCAATTAAGAAAAGGGCAAAAAAGCTTGTCCAGCAAGATAAAGAGGTCATTTCCTAGAAACTTGTCGAAGAATTTTCAACGGTGTTTCTTTTTTTCGTCTTATAAATACATAACATTTCTCATATTACCTGAATATCAAATCTTAAACATCATCATTTGTCGGTATATATAGACTCTACACACTTAAAAAAAAAAAAAAAAAAAAAAAAACTCCGATCATCATGTCGTCTTGCTTTGCGTCCTTCTTTGGTTGCTTTGTTCCAAAATCCGACTCACGTATTAGCTCAACTGATGAGAGTAACTTGAAAGCCTTGTCCTTGAAGAAACCAAAAAGCAAATCCGAATCTCCGAGAGCTCCGATCATAGTCTCTTATTTTCCCGCTGGTTCGAACCTCTCCCGACTGTAAGTGTCACATAGAAGAGAAGATAAGATGTAGTGTTGGGAGGTCTTCTTTTGTTTCTTTCTTTTGTTTGATAAAGAAGAGTTGGGATGTTGACATGTTGTTTGTCGCACGAAGGCTTTATTTTTTGGTTCATCTTTTTTTGTTTTTTTTTTTAAATTATGTACATATAGACCAATTTGATTAATAGCTTCATATATGTATGCTTTGTGTATTCAGACCAGATTAATGTTTATATACATGTGTTTGTATAAAAATGTTGAGCTCCATACGCTAAAAAAAATGCTGAAAGAGTATTACTACCACTATAATTTATCTTCTCTGCTCTAGACGTTTCCAACATTTTTGGAATTCACTGATGGCACAACACACTCTTAAAGCATAAACCACCACGAGAGAAGTCCAGAAAAATTTGGGCTTTAATAAAGTCTTGTTTGGTTCGTAGCCGCAACTAATAAAAGCCCATCAAGACAAGAAGACAGAAGAAGACAAGTGGTTTAAAGTGGAAGTTATCTTTCCCACGTGGTCTTTAAAAAAAAAAAAAGAGAGAAGAAGATGAGATGATGAGAGTAAGCAAAGTGTTGTGAAGACTTTTTAGAAAAGTATAGAAAAAAAAAGAAAAAAAAAAAAGCAAGAGAGACTACTGTGTGTGGTATTCAAAAGTCGAAAACCCTAAGAAGTGGATTTGATGGGAGCTGTATCGATGGAGTCGCTTCCTCTAGGTTTCAGATTCAGACCTACAGATGAAGAGCTCGTTAATCACTACCTTCGCCTCAAGATCAACGGACGTCACTCTGATGTCCGAGTCATCCCTGACATCGATGTCTGTAAATGGGAACCTTGGGATCTTCCTGGTTCGTCTCTTTTTTTTTTTAACTCTCACAAAATTTGATTCCTTTCTCAGATTCTGATTTTCCCACTCAAAGATTCCACCTTTTTTTTTTTTTGTGTCTGATTCAATTGAAACAAATCTGATTGGTGTGGCAGCTCTCTCGGTGATTAAAACGGATGATCCAGAGTGGTTCTTCTTCTGCCCTCGTGATCGAAAATACCCAAACGGTCATCGCTCTAACAGAGCTACTGACTCAGGCTACTGGAAAGCTACTGGTAAAGATCGTAGTATCAAGTCCAAGAAGACTTTAATCGGTATGAAGAAGACTCTAGTCTTCTACCGTGGACGAGCTCCTAAAGGTGAGCGTACCAATTGGATTATGCACGAGTATCGTCCCACTCTTAAGGACCTTGACGGTACTGGACCTGGTCAAAGCCCTTTTGTTCTGTGTCGTCTCTTCCACAAGCCTGATGATCGGGTCAATGGTGTTAAGTCCGATGAACCGGCTCCTACTTCTTGCAAATACTCACCCGATGATACGTCCTCTGATCTTGTCCAAGAAACACCTTCCTCTGATGCTGCAGTTGAGAAACCATCTGATTACTCAGGTGGATGCGGCTATGCTCAGAGTAATATGGCAGATGGGTCAATGACTGAGGTATGTAAAGGTGATGAAAACTTTTGAATCATTAGGCTTTTTTTTTTTGAGGCGACTTTACCAATTTTGTTGAGGTTGTTGTGTTCATAGGTACGTGAAGAGAATCTATGGTTATCTTGTGATCTTGAAGATCAAAGGGCTTTACCACCGCGTATGGATTCTACATATGCTGGTGATTTCGGTTATGATGAGATTGGATTCCAATTTCAAGATGGTACCAGCGAGCCAGATGTATCACTAACAGAGTTGTTGGAAGAGGTGTTTAATAACCCTGATGACTTCTCTTGCGAGGAATCAATTAGTCGTGAGAACCCAGTCGCACCAAATGGGATCTTTTCGTCTGATAAGATGCTGCAGTCTGCAGCTCCAGAGGATGTTTACTTCAACGACTTTATGGCTTACACTGATGCTGATGCCGAGATGGTGCAGTTGCAGGTGAGCTCACAAATAAACATATTTTGATAGCTATACAAGATGTGTTATCTTTGCAATCACCGTGACATTATATATCATGACACAATTTTCATCGTTTGTTTGATCAGTATGGTTTAGATCATGGAGCTTCTGGGTGGCCAAAGGACGCTGTATCGGCTTACCCTGCCACTACTAATTCGTACTATGGTGATATCCTTCAACCAGACCAGGTGACCAGTCATAACACCGAGAACAACGTCACAGAAGGGAGGGGGATAAAGATTCGAGGTCGACAGCCTCAGAACCGTTCGAGTACAGGATTGATAAACCAGGGCATTGCTCCAAGAAGAATCCGTCTGCAGGTGCATTCTAGCTCTGTACCTCCTGATGATAAGAATCAAATTGAAGCAAAACAGCGGGAAGAGGTGAATGAAGGACTCACTGATATTCCTGAGGTACGAGAGAGAGTTGTAATTCCAAAAGTTGTGGGTGTTACATAACATGAAGGATGCAGTTTTTATATATTAGTCGTTATGTGATGTGTAGGACAAAGAAGTTGCAGCTAAAGACTCAGAGAGGAGTGATTCTGTGGTGAAACCGCAAATAAAGCTCAGGACGAGGGGAACTATAGGCCAAGTAAAAGCAGACAGAGTTGCAGACGACGAGGTAAGAAGAAGAGAACTTGTTTTAGACATGAGTGAAGGAAGAGCATATACAGTAGTTAGCTCTAGTAGAATATAGAATTTAGAAAAAAAAGGACTCAGTAGAGCAGCCAAGAGTTGTGAAGCTAGTAAATGATAAAACAAAACTTCAGAGTAACATATCAATATCTGAAAGAGAGAGTATTGGTTTACAGGTACAGGTGGAGAGCAGAAGGAGAAGAAGAGAAGGGAAGCAATGGAAGCTGGTAGCAACGGTAATAGTGGCAGTGATGGTGGGAGTAGGGGTGGGTATGTGGAGGAAACTGGTGGGTTCATAACACATGAGACAGAGTCACAGAGAGAGGCTAAGATTCAAGTTTCGTATTATATGTAATTAGGGATCATGTAATGTTAGTATGTTTTTTTTTTTTTTTTTTTTGTAACCTAAAAACTTATATGTAGGGGAAATGTGTGTTGTATACAGTATAAGAGATTATAGTTAAAGAGTGTAATACCAAAATTGTGATGCTTTTGGGAACGCATAAATAGATCTGATTATCTGAACTTATTTTGTTGATGAATGAGTGAAAAAAAGCAGAAATAATTGGCGGGTGACGTGGTAATCAGATTTGCCAAGAAGATAAATTAAGTTAATCTGGACAGTGTTTTAATAGACACGTACCCCGTGTATTTTTTTAGTCCCACTTGACAAATCCCGCCACATCACGAAATTAAAAAAAGTTAAATTTTATTTTTGGGGGAAATCTGAAATTTTTTTTTTTCTTTAAATTAAACAACACAGCGCATCAAAAAAAAAAAAAAAATATATATATATATATATCTGGAATCGTCGTCGTCTCTCGCCTCAATTTCGAAAACAAACCCTAAATCGTTCACACAAAGACAGGTAAAGGTATAAAAAAGCTCGTACTCGCCGCTTCGTCTGAGTCAAGTCCGAGCTCATCCACCGATTCTCACCTATTTTTTTTCCTTGTTTCCTCCGTGACAGATCTCTCGAGATGAAAGATAACCAAACCCAAGTCGATGCGAGGGGCACTGATGATAGGTATCTTTATCCGCTATCTTCGATTCCAAAATTGTTTCCTTATATATCAAATTCGTTTGTTTTGTGTCTCAGATTGAAAGTTAGAGGAGGAAAGAAACTAAAGGATCCAAACAAGCCTAAGAAACCTCCAAGTGCTTTCTTCGTCTTCCTGTAAAACCAATCTCTCTCTCTCTCTCTTTTGTCACTAATTTTGATTACTACTAAGATTTAATTAAGATTTAACTAATACTACACGCTAATTAATTAATCACTTCATCTTGGGTGATTGATTAAAGGGACGAATTTAGACGGGAGTTTAATTTAGCTAATCCTGATAACAAATCCGTGGCTAATGTAAGTTATTTCTTACTAATGAATCTCACAACGCATTTGTTTAGATATGAATGAATCTTTTAGTTTTGTGGTTTTTTTTTCTCCTTCAAAAATTATTTATAGGTTGGTAAAGCTGCTGGAAAGAAATGGAAATCTATGACTGAAGAAGTGAGTGTGTTTTTTTTTTTTTTTTTTTTTTTTTTTTTTTTTGGCTTCTTCTCTTTTTATTTGAAAGGTTATTATTATTAAGATATATGTATGTTGTTTGTACTCATTATTCTTCTTCTTCTTCAATGAAACAGGATAAAGCACCTTTTGTAGCAAAATCAATCAGCAAAAAGAATGAGTATGCCATCACTTTGCAACAGTATAACATGGATCTGGTAACTAACTAACTAAACAACTCTTCTTGTTTGTTTTTCACTAGTTAGTACCTTTTGTCTTTTTTTTTTTTTTTTTCATGTTTTGATAAGTAAACAATGTTATGTGTTGTTTTTTCCCCGTCAGGCTAATGGAACCAAGACATCTGGAGATGAATCTGACAAGCCCAAGCCTGCTGTAGTCAACGAGGTGAATGAAGGTGGAGCAAGTGAAGAGGTTTGTTTGGCTTACACTTGAGTTAGAAAAAATCTCCATTTGATCTCTCCTTTTTCGTTAAGTGTAATTCTGATTTGAGCTTTTTATTTGGTTTTACAGAAGGCAGGAGGTGCTACTGATTAGGGAGCTGGATCAGTGATTTGTGTCTCTCAAGTACTTCTTTCTGTTGTGTTATCATGTATTAGTAGCTAGTTTACTTTTAAGGGAGAAGAATATAGTTTGCGTTGTTCCTATATTTTCCCCTTTCTGTTGTTGTTAACTGTGGGATTATATTCACATGTAACTTCAACCTCTTTTCGTGATGATAACTTTGGATTTAGCTTTGAGCTTTATTTTCTACATTTTATGACATGTGTTTGCTCGCCTATTTTACTCTTTTTGCTCTCTATATGATTGGTGATTAGTCAAATATACTACTTTGTCTACAAACGAAAAGAAGGAATATTGTTTTGTTCCTATGCTATTTTTTGTCTGATGTTTGTGATTTGTCTTTTGTCATTTTGTGGCATCTTGTAACTACTCAGAAGCATTTCACGTTGTTATCAGTCACTGGTCAGAGTTTGACATTTGTCTACACTAAACACTTCCAAATTTCTACACAGTTGCACATTGAGATTGGAATTGAGATTACTGTTCTGTTATGATGGAATTATTCAATTGTCTATTGCTCGAAAGAAGTTGAATAAACCTCACACTACCACTTGTATAACTTTGAAATAAGTATTTACAGTATTCTTCAGCAATATGGTCAAACGAAATGAAATGGTAATTTTTGACATTCAAGAGTTCTTTTGAGATGTATGTAGTTTTCAATAAAAAAATTAATCGACCAAGAAAAAAGATTGCTAAGATTTTGAGCCCTGTTTATTGAACTCAACAGCATTCAGCAGTTCCTTTGCAGTGGAGGAGAAAGACTTTGCAGTATCTTCCATTTCTGTCGTCCTCAAGCTAATTCCCTGCATAGAAGATTAACATATTTCAAGTCTCTGAATGAATCCATCCAAGATAAGGTTAATTCTGCAAAGCCATGGATCAAGTTAATAAATACCTGCAACTTTTTCAGGTTGTCTTGAAGTTTGCTCTGAGCCATTTTGGCAGCTCCCGTTTCCTGTAAAACACACAGAAAGATGGAGATCAATGATCCGGTATTACATACTTGTGTGAGGTTTATAGAAGCTTACCTCTGACGAGGTAAACCCGTATTTCTTCTTGATCTGATCAACTGTGGCGCCGTTTTTCTCCTCATGTTTCTCTTCATTTGTTACAACAATCTTCTCGTTCTTAGCCGTCATCTGCTTCAGCTTGCCTTTGAGGTTGCTAAACCTATTCGTCATCTTCTGCTTACTAAGCCCTGACAATATCCCTTGTTCTTTAGGCTTCTCTTGTTGTTTTTGATCATGATAATCGTCAATATCAATGTCATCTTCAAACGTCATATGGAAAAAGATCAGAGATATACGCCAAACTAACATATTGTACAACGAAAGGACATCAAAAGTGGACCATACCTATATCCAACTCTTCTTCATCGTCAACTTTGGTAACTGTATTGCTCTCTCTACTTCTCTCAACATTGTTATTCCATGGGAAGTTAGCCGTTGCAAAAGTTTTAGACAGCTCCTCTACAGTTTCCTTGGTACATTCTGGCTCTGTATCAGTTGTACGCTTCGATTTAGTCTTGAAGACAGAACCAAACATACCCTGCAACAAACAAGATAAGATGAATTAGTACTCATGATTGTTACTACGTGTAACAGAAAGCAATCAAGCCAATGTTCACCTTCTTTTCCTCTGGAGATGATGATGTGATGATTCCTTCGTGACAAGCCGCATTATCTTTCTTGTAAACTCTGCTCAAGGATTCCACAAGTCTGGAACAAAAGTACAAGATACTGTCAGCCACTTCAGTTCATCTGTATGCTATACATCTAATCAGACGCGCATCACTCTTTACCTGAATGTGTCCTTTTGAGGTAAAACTGAGCTGACAATAAGTTCATCATCTCCATTGACCTGCAAAGAGACAAAATGATCATCATCACAAAATCTAGATTGATGTGTACCTACTACAATTAACTCCAGGGTATGTTTCTAAAGGGTACCATGACTAGATCTCCATCCCAAGAGGCGGATATGATAATCTCTGGTAACGCATTTGGCTTTGGTGGAGAATATGTGAAGCCTCTAATGGAATTTTGTTTCAGCAGTGAGAGTTCTGGCAAAGACCTGAGGCAATTCAAAGCAATTAGAGAGGTTTTTTGCTTATATGAAGAAAGATGAAAAGGAAGAAGTGTTTTCACCTTATCTCAACCATTCCATCTGTGAAAACAAGTGTAAGACCAACACCAGAGGTTCCATAAAAGGTAGAAGCTGAGCAAATGGATGAAGAACTGAACTTTTTCTTGTGAAGGACCTTCTTCACTCCCTGGATAACGTGAGTCAAAGAGTAGATATATATAGCTTTCTCCGAACAAATCAAAACCGAAGGCTGCCTTATCGAAATCTCCTCAACTGTGCTCTCTCTGCTCGTATCTAATCCATTTCCTGAAGAGTCCTGTTTTCCATCTGCAAACAAAGATGAGAAAAATCAATGACATCTTTTGATTCTTGATTTAAACTTAAAAAAGGGAGAGGTGGACCTACCTAGGATCTGCATAAATAGAGCCTTGAATGGTTTTTTAGGCTTAATCATGTTGGTTCCAATCATATTTCCCGTGTCGCTGTCCAGAGCAAAAACTGATGAGTCTCTCATAGCAACCACTAACACGTTCTTCTCGAAGCCTTGCACAATGCAACTCTCAAATTGCAAAGAGATGATCCCTGGACAGATATCACTTGCAATGTGTTTTGAGTATAACACAGTTGCTTCCTCAACGTCAGCCAGAGAAACCTATAAGTAAACCGGTATGAACGCATCAATCACTTCAACTAACGAATCCTAAGTAGAAGAAGTACTACAAGCTTACATGTCCTTGATCTGATCCAATAGCGAGATGTTTCGAGTTTTGGCTCTTCTGAATACAGGTTATGGAACCAGTAAGCTTTATGTACTTAACACTTTGAACAATATGGTTGTTCCCTTTCTTTGAGCTTCCTGTAATACGAAATGAATTTAACCTAATGAGAACACAATCCAGATGATGGTAAAGCCAACTTCAAATTGTTAAACATACCTTGGAAAGGAATAAAACTGTTTTCTGATAGGTATGGTTCAGGTTTGAACCTATAAAGGCGAACCTGCAAAAGATTAAAATCAATCATAAGCCTCTATATTAGTGGCATTACATAGTGTATTTTGGTTAAGATGCTTTTTTACCATTCCGTTATGATCACCAGAAACAAGAAGCCTTGAGTTGCTGTCATAATGTAAGGCTGTCAATGCCGCGCTTCCGCGTGAAGATACATCATGATCAGTCTGCTAAGAAACACACAACAAAGGCAAGATAAGTTTTCAAAGATCTGCATTTGCGAATTTAAACAAAAGAGTCCGGGAACTTTTACCTGTTCTTTTAGGAACAAGACAGGAATGGGAAAAGGACAGGTCATGTCCCATACACCAATGGTTCCATCACTGTGCCCTGTGATGTAAACATTCTTAACCTTTGTGAAACCAGGAAAATGTGCAGAACGGGAACCTTCCTTTGGCACTGTTTGAAAAGGAAGAAAAGACAAAGCATCTTTTGCTAGCTGAGCATAATCCTGCAGCATAAGAGAATCACAAGCTCAAGAATGTTCATTTCATTCAATACTTGGTGGATCAATCTCACAGTTAAGATTTACCTCATCTGAGAGATTCAGCAAATGTGAAGGGTTTGTCAGAAACTTTCCTACTGTGACGCTGCTAGAATCTGAAAAGGGCAGCTTAACCACAGTTTCCTTTGGAAGAGAAGGAGGTGATTTGGATTGAGACTGAATTAGATACTTCTCAATCATATAATCATCATACGCATACACACGTCCAGACTTTCCAAGAACCAACAGATAATATTGCTTGTGTTTGCTATGTTCATTAACATCAGCTATGATCATTTCCATATCAGCACAAGGTTCAGAAACATGAAGCCCCAGCTTAATCATTCGAGTTTCGGTTTGCTCATTCAATAAAACCACCTGCAACGAGTTTGAGGGTGTTCCGGCGACGTAAACCCGACTTGCTTTCCCTTCTGCATAAACCCATTTCAGGGAAGATATTGGTATCTTGTCGGATTTGTATCCGAGGTTAAGCTTGCAGATCATAGCAGAACTCTCTGCTGAGCACTCGCCTTTAGAAGGAATGCTCCATATTAAAATATCTCCGTTATTATATCCAATACAAACTCTGCTTCCTGAAGGACAAACCCAACAAGCACAAGTCGCTTTCTTAGCGTCCTGCTTTACCATCCCCTGTACTCCTGTTTTCAAAACCGGTTTGCTTTCTTTAATGTCCCATAATGCTATAAACCCGCTACTAAATACCAGAAGAATCCTGCAATGTAGCAGAAGTGTGACTTTGTGACTCATAGGCTTTTCACCACGAAAGATTTGTTGAGTTGTTACCTCTTGCTTTCAGCTGTTGGCTGTGGTAAAATGCTCACAACTGAAGTATCCTCAGAATCTTCAACAGGAGAGCCTACACCAACAACACGACGTTTCAAGAAAGACAATTAGATCCATGTGACAAGTAAACTAACGAAGCTATTTTTGGTATTTGGCAAATTACCATTAGATGCTAAATAAGGTATAGTGTACTCCATTTGTATCACTTGATTAGAATCTTGTTCAATCTTCAACACCGATACATTACCAGAAGAATCTCCAACATAGCTACCAATCCAAATTAAACACTTGTTTATAGTGTCATCAACTCAAGAAACTATGGAAATTTAGTACCAAAAGAAGAAGGAGAATAAGAAGCATACAAGTAAGGGGTGTGTTGCATAACCCGGAAAGAAGTGATTTCGCCGTTGAATACATGGACATGAGACAGAAGCTTCTTGTCTAAGTCCCAAACCTGCTTAGACTTAGCTTTCAGACCAAAGCTCAAATGCTACTACTCTACTAAAATGAATCAAGAAATGTCTGACCTCAATCTGGTTATTGGCGTTCACATTGAGAAGGATTCCTTGGTTCTGAACAAACTGAACAATTCAAAACAAAAGAGGAAGAAACTGTTGTCACGGCTAAGTGATTTAGTAATAAAGAAACAGGATAAAGAGAGTAGAAAGAGATAATGAAGTGGACACCTCAAGAAACCTGCTTGCAGATGCTTCTTCAGAAACTAGTAAAGCCTGAGTTTGATATTTCCCAAACAGTTTGATTCTACCATCCCTGAGAATCAAGAACCAAGAGTTGTTAATATGATGAAAAATATACAACAAACAACTTTGGAAATTGATTTTTCTTACTTGGTGGAAAGAGCGAGGGTCTTCTGAATTGGATCATAAGCAAACAAGTGAGATCCTGAAGGGAGTCCATAAGCAAACACGTGGCTCAACGTCATTAGCTCTCAATCCTTCCGATGAACATCCTCCAGGCTATGATAATACAACAACAGAGGGAAAAGTTAAGACTGTTCTGTCTTAATCGTTCTTGCTAAACCGGCTGGTTCGATTGACCAACACGAAACCGAACGATTTGAGTCTTATTGAAGTATGGATAAGTACAAAAGTCAAAAGATAAATTGGGTGATTAGATAGAAGATATATAAAACAGACAACAATTTGGATACGAATTTTAATGCGACCTTTCAAAACTTAGGGACACGAAACATGCGTGGCAACAAAATACCGTCTTACATCATAACCTTTTTTTTTATATATATAATTTGGTTCAGAAAGGATCAAACAACTGGGCTAACCAGGAACCGACACAGAGTCAAGAAAGAGTCACATTCACAAGTAACAAGATCTGTGTTATAAATCCGACAAAAACCCATCACACACACTCTAATTAACATTAATTCTGTGATTAATCTATAAGACCCAGGGGAGAAAAAATCAACTACTATTATATTCTAAGATGGATCTAACATCGATTTCAGTAAACTTCAGGATTTCGAAATTTGATATTTTATTTGAACACAAAAATAAACAAAACAAAAAATAGACGAATCACACAGTTTTGAACCTCTCAGAAACCCAATCGCACGAAGAAGATGAACAGTTCAAAGAGGATTAGAAAGAAGGGATTTTGTAATTGTACCTTCTTCGCTGCTATTTCGACCAACTTCTTCACGAACATCTTTTATCGAACGGCCAAGTGAAGAATCGTAAATATTTGGATTAATTCAAAAAATTACAAAGCGATCGAATGAGAAAATAGACAAAAGATCAAACTCGTAACAAACAACCACTGTTTCGAATTCCTCGGACTAAAGAGAAGGGAGAGAGGGAGAGAGAGAGAGAGAAACGAGAACTGCAGAGTGTTGATGCGAGAAGTAACGGTTCCTTTGATTTGACGGTTTTGTTTTATAAACGGCGACCCACTGACCCACACAAAAAATATTTAATCATACACATATATGGCAACATATCATACATTTTGAAGTCCACAAAATTCCCAAATATCTGGGTTGTAAAATCATTTAATTTCTAACTATTTCTAAGCAAATTCGACCAACCAAACATACCAAAAAAAAAAAAAAACTAATTATATCAAACAAAAATACACATATTATATCGCTCAACTGTGAATTTTCAAGCTTAATATAATAAATAATAGATGGCATAGTATTCGTGACAAAATAATTATATAAACTACTCCATATAATAAAACTTGCTAAAACGATTTATAATTGTTGTTCTCTCTAGTTGGAAAATGTAATTACTAGCATTGAAAGCATTACTACCACATCAACCTTAATCCATGCATATGGAGACGACATACAGTACGTTTGGGATAATTGTTCCTTACTAACTCATCCAACCAACACAAGACGTCTAGCTTTTGTGTGTGTGTGCGTGTACCTCTTAGAGTAGAGTGAAAGATCAATATACTATAGGCCAAATATGATCAAAGAAAAATGAATATCACCATATGATAAAATTGTATTAAAAGTTATCTTTTATTCCCAAAAATAATTCAGTATACATTATATAGTCTATTTTTAAATGGTTTTTTACTTTTGATTTCCTTTGATCTCTCATTACAATTGGTTTTTACACACTAGTCTAAGACTTACCAAAATTATTATTCATAGTTTTTGTTGTATCCTTTTATTTTATTACTGTTTGTTTTTGTTTATAATTACTTTAGTATTGTTACTTAGTAAAAAAAATAGCCCTTTTTTTTTGTTTTACCAATCAAATCAATATATTTAGTTATTGTAACATTAACTAAATCATGGCAAATTAATTTTGGTACTCTATCATAGAGAAGACTCAACGAAAACAAGATTTCCTTTTTTTTGGGCTTAGTAACCTCTTCTTCAGATAGAGTCTTTCAATCTATTGAAGATAGGGTCTTTGTTAGGAAAAACACTTAATTTCCTCTTAGCAAAACTCACCGTTTACCCAATTTTTTCTTCACTTTAGCTTGTTCGTGTGAAGAAAATTAGGGTTTGTGTCTCCATCTCCTCGTTTTCACTGTTGCAAATACCCTGGTACACAATCTGCATAGCTATTCCGACCAAAGATCTTCTCCAATATCGGCAGCTATGGATCGAGTCTTGATGGCTATGTCACTCGACGATGACGAATCCCCCTTCGAGATGTCGGATCTTCCCCAGTTCAGCAGCAGCGAAAGAAACCACCTGAGTGTGATTGGTCGTCTCCTCAACCCTGATCATCAAAGCATGTCTCAGCTGGTACTGAATATGCCTCGGAAGTGGCAGAAACCGGAAAGAATAAGAGGAGTAGCTCTATCGAAAGAAATATTCCAATTCATCTTCAGATCTGAACACGACCTACTTGAAATTCTGGAAAAAGGAGTACAATCTTTCAATGATTGGAATTTAGCTTTGGAAAGATGGACAGAGAACCCCCCCCACCAGACTTCCTGCAATTCATTCCGATCTGGGTTCAAATCCGCAACATTCCAGTTAATTACTACACGAAGGAGGCGATAACGCTTTTAGGCGAGCTTGTCGGGTAAGTTTTGGAAGTAGTCTTTGATCCAGATAAGCCTCAAAGTCAAGGTTTCGTTCGTGTCAAAATAAGGTTTGATGTCAGCCGACCTCTGAAAAAATCAAAAATCATCAACCTTAAGAACGGCGAATCTACAACCATCTGGTTCCACTACGAAAAAATCCAAAAGAGGTTTTACCACTGCCAAAGGTTAACACACGAGACTGACATATGTCCCATCCTGCAAAAACGAAAGGAGGATGAAATTCTCGAAAGAAAATCTGGAAAAAAAGGTAGTAAGACCTCCTCCTCCTCTCATCCTTAAAGAAAGTGATCCTCTTTTCGGAGTCCTAAGAGAAGACCAAGTAGGAATCCATCCTATTCTAGGATGGCCTCGTATTGACCCTCTCATTCTGGAAGGTATGCGACAATATATTCTAGTGGGAAGCGAAGGAGAGGATAAAAGGATCCGAATTGAGAGAGTTAAGAAGACTGTAGCGGAGGCTGAAAGTGATCATCTCTCCCAGAAGACGATCTTGCGTATGGAACCCGCCCCCATTATATCTTCAGATTTCTTTAAGGAAAAGGGATTGGTCTTCGATTATGATTCTTTCAACACTCCTGCTGAATCAACTCAGAATAAAGCTTTCTCGGCGCCATTGCTATCCCAAAAAAGCCAAAATAATGATGAAGCCACAGGTCCTGCTCTAGTAACCTACTCAGACTCGTCATCCTCCTCAATGTTTTGTTTTATGGCATATGCTCCTGGGTTCTCTGAACCTAGTGCATCCGGGACAAAACATTCAAAGGCCAAGACTAGAAGAAGACATGTTCCATCCAAAAGAAACCCGCCAGGTTTTGACTCCAATTCTGACAAAGGTTTACCTCAGAAAGGTAAAGCTAAATCTGATACGAAAGGATGTGCATCGAAGAGGAAATGTGCCATTCTGAAAACTGATCCTAAGAAAGTCGCAAAGCGCAAAAAACAAGAGGTGTTCCCAAATGAGGGACCGTCCGATATCTAATGAGCATAATCAGCTGGAACTGCCAAGGTTTGGGGCGGCCTCAAGACTTGACAGTTCAGCGTCTCATGGAAATGCGTAAAAAACATTTTCCTGAGATTTTGTTCTTGATGGAGACTATGAATATTAGGAACGTCCTTGTAGATATTCAAGTTTGGTTGGGATATGATAGGGTATATACGGTGGATCCAGTTGGTAGATGTGGAGGATTGGCAATTTTTTGGAAGAAAAGCATAAACATCGACTTTCTTTTTGTGGATAAGAATATAATGGATCTAGAAGTAGTTTATCAGAATTTCAAGTTCTATGTGTCCTTTATATATGGTAATCCAAGGAGTGATCTCAGACAGTCAGTGTGGGAGAAGCTCACAAGAATTGGGTTGAGTAGAAAGGAGAAATGGTGTATGCTAGGTGACTTCAACGAGATTCTGCACAATGGTGAAAAACTAGGAGGCCCTCGAAGAAGTGAGAATTTTTTCACGGATTTCTCAAACATGTTACAAGGTTGTGGAATGGTTGAGCTCCCTAGCTATGGTAATAGTTATACTTGGGGTGGCAGAAGAGGAGACCTCTGGATCCAATGCAAGCTAGACAGGTGTTTTGGCAACAAAGAATGGCTCCAAACCTTTCCGGTGGCGAATCAAATGTTCTTTAAGAAAAAAGGGTCTGATCATAGACCAATCTTAGTAAATCTCTTCTCTTCTCAGGATTCTTACAGGGGATCCTTTCGTTTTGATAAGAGAATGCTTCACCAGCCCTTAGTCTTAGAGTCTATTAAAAAAGCTTGGCTCTCGTCCAGTTCTCCTTTTGGACAATCCCTTTCGGAACGACTAAGAAGGTGTCGTAAATCTCTGAGAAACTGGAAGAGAGTCAACAACACCAATGCAAAGGAGAAAATCAATAATATTCAGAGTCAGATTGAAGTGGAACATGCTGCAATCCACCCATCTTTCCCTAGAATGTCCTTCTTGCAGAAAGAGATGGTCTTATCCCATAGAGAGGAAGAAAGTTTTTGGAAACAGAAGTGCAAGAGGAAATGGCACAACTCCGGGGACAAAAATACCAAGTACTTTCATGCTTCAGTCAAGGCAGAGAGAAATAAAAATGGTGTGGACCAACTAATGGATGATCAAGGTATTCTTCACTCGGTTGAAGCCTCTAAAGGAGAAATAGCATGCTCGTACTTTCAGAAGCTTTTCTCGTCTTCGTACCCACTCATCCCTCCGCACTACTTGAAGATTTCCAGCGAAGAGTAACTGCCGAAATGAACGACCATCTCCTAGCAAAGTCACGAAAGAGGAAGTCAGGTTGGCGGTTTTCTCAATCTATGCCACTAGTGCTCTAGATGCCGACAGCATGACAAGTTTATTCTTTCAACAATATTGGGACATTGTTGGTCCATAGTTAACACTGGAGGTACTAAAATTCTTGTAAGAGGGTATCTTCCCGTCGGAGTGGAACTTCACGCAGCTCTGTTTAATCCCAAAAAAGGTTAATTCTGCCCTGATGTCTGACTTAAGACCTATCAGTCTTTGTTCAGTTACGTACAAGGTAATCTCAAAAATTTTGGTCTCAAGGCTGCAACCTCTTCTACCAACACTAGTATCGCCTAATCAATCGGCTTTTGTGGAAGACAGACTGATCTCGGACAATATCATCATTGCACATGAAGTGGTACATGCCCTAAGGACGCATGATAGAATGTCAAAGGATTATATGGCTATAAAGACGGATATGTCAAAAGCTTTTGACAGGGTAGAGTGGAGTTACCTTTATCAGCTTCTTCTTGCTTTAGGGTTCAACTCTACTTGGGTCGAAAGGTTGATGAAATGTGTAACGACTGTCACCTGCACTGTTCTCATCAATGGTCAGCCTCATGGTCTAGTGTCCCCACAACGTGGACTAAAGCAAGGTTACCCCCTTTCACCTTTCCTGTTTGTGTTATGCACAGAAGGACTACCTCACATGTTGAATAAGGCAGAGCATCAAGGAACTTTGACAGGCATGAGTTTCTCAGAAGAGGGTCCCTCCATTCACCATTTGCTTTTTGCTGATGATACTCTGTTTGTCTGCAAAGCGGAGGAGGAACAATGTGAACCCCTACAGAACATTCTTAAGGTCTACGGAGAAGCTACTGGTCAAGTGATAAATCTCGACAAGTCAGCTATCACTTTCGGAAATAAAGTGGGTGACGTGAATAGGATATCTATCAAAGACATTCTCGGCATAACAAACGAAGGGGGTACAGGCAACTATCTGGGTCTTCCTGAATGTTTTAGTGGCTCAAAAAAGGACATGTTGGCTTAGATTCACGAAAAGCTCAAAAACAGGTTATCAGGTTGGTTAGCTAGATCACTCTCTCAAGGTGGAAAAGAGATGTTACTCAAGACGGTAGCTATGGTCATGCCAGTGTTTGCCATGTCTTGCTTTAAGTTACCAAAATCCACTTGTGAGTCGCTGTCGAGTCGCTGTCAAGTGCAATGTCTTCTTTCTGGTGGAACTCGGCAGAGAACCAGAGGAAAATTCACTGGATTGTGTGGGACAAACTTTGTTTATCCAAGGATCAGGGAGGTCTTGGTTTCAAGGATTTAGAGTTGTTTAACCAGACTCTTTTGGCTAAGCAAACGTGGCGCTTGATTCAGTCACCGGATTCTCTCTTCTCTCTTTTCATGAAAAGTCGTTATTATTCTGAGACTCAGTTCCTTTCTGCAGAAGTTGGATCAAGACCCTCTTTTGCGTAGAGAAGTATTTTGCATGGGAGAGAACTTTTAAAATTGGGTCTAAAGCAGCGAGTTGGGGATGGTGTCTCACTTAAGGTATGGACCAACCTTTGGCTAGAAGATGGCAGAATGAGAGCCCCTCTAATGAAGAACAGCCTTGTGGATCTGGAGCTTAATGTGAGTGATCTGATTGATCCAATTGCTAAAGACTGGAATTTAAATGCCTTGGAGGAAAACTTCTTTCCCAGAGATGTGGATTTGATCCGAGCCAACAAACCGGTCCTCTCTTCGAAAGATTTCATGGTTTGGAAGCACAAAAAAAGTGGTGATTATAGTGTCAGATCAGGGTACTGGTTGGCGAGTCAAGTTTTCAAAGAAGATGAAGTAAATCTTGCTAACATGCTTCCCTCTTGCAATGAGATTAAGTTCTTGATATGGAAACTATTTGCACCGTCTAAGATCAAAATATTCTTATGGAAGGCAGTTTCAGGTGCGCTCCCGGTAGCAGAAAAACTTAACTCCATGAGCCTAAAACTCGATTCCCGTTGTCAAACTTGTGGTGTAGAAGGCGAATCAATCAATCACATGCTCTTCGCCTGCCCTTTGGCTAGACAAGTGTGGGCACTTTCAGGTTTCCCTCTTCCGGAGGATGGGTTTAACCAACATTCTATCTATCAGAACCTTCACTCGATCCTCATATTTGTTGGTTACTTTGGAAGATGGTGCCCTTACAAACCAGGAGAACTCTCCCTTGGATTTGTTGGTTACTTTGGAAGTGTCACAACAACTTAGTGTTCGAAGGTAATATCTTTAATATCTCTGATTTGCTCAAAGAGATAAAAGAAGACACAAAAGAATGGTTTCAAGCACAAGAACTGGATCAGCTTGAAGAAGGAAGAATTCAGAAAAACAATCAGTCCAAGTTGCAGGTTTGGAAGCCACCAGATAAACCTTGGCTAAAGTGCAATGTGGCTAGTTCATGGGATAATTTTAAAGACACAAGTGGAACGGCTCGGGTGTTAAGAAACTCAGAAGGTACAATTCTTCTCCATAGTAGAAGATCCTTTAGGTTTATCACTTCAAAAGGGGAAGCAGATTTACAATGTCTCCTTTGGGTTATGGAAAGTATTGGGAGTTTACATATACTCAAAGTAATTTTTGCTACTGAACAAAAGGACATGGTTGGGGCTATTTCGAGACCAACAGCTTGGCCTAACTTCAAGGTTCAGTTTGAAAAGTTGCTGCAGGCACTCAACTTTATCCCAGCTTGAAAGGTAGTTTTGGAGGATAGAAAGGCAAACACAGGTGCCTCCCTCATAGCAAAGAGCGTCACTTGGGATTAGAGATGTCAAAATAGTTAACTCAACCCAACTCAACTCATTATCCAATGAGTTAAAAGTTAAATGAGTTAATGAGTTGACTCAACTCGTTTAACAATTGGGTTGGATCAACCCATGAATCCATTTAGTTAAATGAGTTAGATGAATAATTGGTTAACCCACTACAATATAAATTAATTAATATATAATATAAAATAATAATAATTAATCTTTATCATCCTTTTTACTATCATCATCATTATCACCATCACATAACTTTTAGTGGAAAATTATAGAGGAAAAATCAGAATTTACATTTTCGGCGGAAAAATTGTGGTTTTGAGATTTTGGCGGAAAATTTACAGATTTGCGTTTTTGGCGAGAAATTTACGCGTTTTCGTTTTTGGCGGGAAATTTACGTTTGCGGGTTTGCGTTTTAGCGGGAAATTTACAAGTTTGCGTTTTTGGCGAGAAATTTACGGGTTTGCATTTTTGGCGGAAAATTTACGTTTGTGGGTTTGCATTTTTGGCGGGAAATTTACAGGTTTGCGTTTTTGGCGGAAAATTTATGGGTTTGCATTTTTGGCGGGAAATTTTACGGGTTTACGATTTTGGCGGGAAATTTACGGGTTTGCGTTTTTGGCGAGAAATTTATGAGTTTGCATTTTTGTGGGAAAATAGTGGGTTTGAGATTTTGGCGGGAAATTGCGGATTTGAATTTTGGTGAGAAAATTGCGGGTTTGCGTTTTTGGCGTAAAAATTATAAATTCTGAATTTTAGCAAGAAAACTACGGATTTCAATTTTTATCAAAAATTACGGATTTGTGTTTTTGGCGGGAAAATTGCGGGTTTGAGATTTTGGCGGGAAAATTATGATGATGTTGATGATATTAGGTTGATAATGTAGAAATTGATGGGTTAGTGGGTTAACTCGTAAACCTATTATAACCAAACTCATTTGACTCATTAACTCATTTAATCATCAACTCATTTAACCCATCAAGTCATTAGGGTTAAAATTTTCAACTTATTAGGGTTTTTGATTTGAGTTGAATTGAGTTAAACCATTAGTCTTGACCCATTTTGACACCCATACTTGAGATGAATGATCATAATCTTATGTAGCTCACGGCTATCCTTTTTGGTTAGAGAAGGTGTTCCAAGCTGAATCTATATTTGCTTAATTTTTGGCTCCTGTTTTGATTGTCCTCGTTCCCTTGTTTAAGTGTAACTCTTCAGTAACATTTACCTTGATATAATCGTTCAGACGAAAAAAAAAAAAAAAAACTAAATCATGGTAGAGGCTAGAACTGTTAAGAAGGGTGGGTCCTCTTAAGAGACAGGTCAAACGCTACACGTGGCAAGTGTTATCTCTAATATGGGTCCCCTCTAGCTGAAGTTGGTTGATCTGATCTGACCTTTTTGTTACGAGAGACGTCCGATTTTATGTAGATGGACGGTCTTAGATCACGCTGCCTTTTTCTTCGACATCTCTGACCACCGACTTTTTGGTACCTTTAAAGTTTAAACATACTTTTATTATTATTGTCAAAAAAAAAAAAAATACTTTTGTTATCTTTGATCAAATTAAAATTCTATATATATTATAATTGCTTTTTTTTTTGTTTAAAGGTTTTCTTACTCTCTTTGATTTATCATATCTATTGCGATAATGCGATTCCTAGCGTAATAGAGTGGGTTTTATATCAAAGCAACGATAAAAAGGTTGAACCCACCCTGAATAATTTCATTCATCGGATACGCTCTCTTTAACTTTGTGGAGATTTTTTATTTATTGTATCGTACCCCAAGATTTAACTTTGGGACATGATGTTCATGACTAAGATACTGACATGATTTAGATAAAATACTAGAGAAACGGTTTCTGTAATGACATGAAAACAAAAAATCAAGACACCAAACACGTGAAAACTTCATCAAAGATCTGTTTTTCATCAAAGTCCGATGTATCGATTATAAACAATATATATTGTAACGTCTAGTGACTAATTAGGAACAAAGCAAAAAGTATTATATTTCTAGTTAAAATTAAAACCAATGATTCCGAAGGGTAAAAGATCCTGACATAATAATTTTTTTAAAAAACCCATAAGATAAAATTCTAAATAGTAAATACGGTATGTATTATAGCGTAATCTATACTAATAAAAAGTAGAACTATAAGTTTCTAAAGCTGTCCACATAGGATTTTAAACAACCAATAGAAATTTGACATATCACTTATTAACATTTTATACAATTTTTAGATTTTTCTATATTAAAAATTATTTTAAACAATCTATCATGATTTAACATGTCATTCATTAACATTTTTTAAATTTTTAGAATTTTTAGAAAAAGGAAAATTTGAAATTTATGGAAATCAAAAAACTAATCACAATATCCCACATCGGCTAGAAATTTTTTAGACAATAGTTCAGAACCAGTATAAATAAGATTAATATGCTTCCAACAACGAATGAGCAGGAAAACTTGATTTATCAGGCGACCAAGTTTAAAAGTTTTATTTGGTTTGATCTGGTTTTTTATTTGATCAAATTAAAACTTTAAACAGTTTCAAAAAAATATTATAATATTTAAAAAATTTAAAAGTTTAAATATTATAAATATTGAAACTTTTAAAAGTTCTTAGCTTTTAAAAAGTTTTTAAATATTATAAGTTTTAAATTTTCAAATTTTAAAATATTATAAATATTAAAAAAATTTAAAAGGTTCAAATTTTGTATTTTGAAACCTTTTAAAAGTTTAAAATATTAGAAATATTGATGCAAAACATAAATTATCTTATTTATCTACATTTATGCTTTTTATTTCTTATGAGCTGTAAAATATATTTTTATGTATGATTTTAGAGATGAGTTGATATTCTTTCATTAATTTTTTATTTTTGGGTCTAAGGAAGAAGGATTGACATCGCAAGACCTTAATTTGATGTTTGAGTCAAATTTTGAGGTTTAAAGAAGAAAGATGGACGACAAACACACATATTTTATTAGCTATACATAAGCATGGCCAGGGTTACGGTTGTCACGGTTAAGGTTTATTAATCATCGGTTATAGTTAGAAATTTTTGTTACCTTAACCAGAACCGTTTAACAAACGGTTACGTTTAAATACGGTTACGGTGCAAGCGGTTACTGTTATATACGGTTACGGTTATTTGATAATATGATACGGTTGATATTATTTGAAGATATAATATAATTGATATTATTTATTTATAATTAATATGTTCTTATAGTGTACTCATATTTCTATATATCATATGATTCATATTAAATAAATATTATTAGTATATTTTATTATGTTTTTAAAATATTATAAACCAAGTAAAGATTTTGGTTTGAGAAGTTTATCAGTTTGATAAAATTATCAATGAATTGGGTGCATGTGTTGACTATGCTGGTAATCATGAATTTTACAAATTTTATGAAAAAAAAATGATTTTGTTCTTGAAGTTTGATGGGTTAACAAGTTGTATGATAGTCTAAAAAATGGTTTTTTAGTGGAAGAATGTGAAGAAGTTGACGAAGAAGAAGAAGAAAAAGAGTATAACGAAGAACCAAACGGTAAAAGTTACAATGACAATTAACACAAAATTTGACAATGAAAATGACAAGAAAGAATATGAATAATTAGAAAACATTGAATAAAAAACACGAAAACATAGGTGGTAGCGATCAATTAAATATAAAAACGAGTTAAATTCATGATTATAAAATTGTTTCGTTTTTCTGGTGGTCAAAGAAAATGATTTAGGATATGTGAGGTCATCAGTTTGATTTGCTTCGCCTGGACGTCAAGTTAAATTTATGATTTTTTTTATCAGATTTGATTTTATAACACAACTGATTTTATATTTTAAAATATTATGTATCTGAAATTTTTTTTTTTCCTTAGTACTAATTTTTTTTTTTTTTATGAGATAATATTTTATTACCGTAATCAATCATATAAAATTTTTTATCAAAATATATCAAATAAACCCACGCGTCAAAACCTAGTTGTTAAAAAGGCAGAAGAAATTGCGAAATAATAAAATATCATGTTCTACAACAATTGATCCTAGGGCTGGGCACGGAACGGGTACCCTTGAATTTTCTCGTACCCTTTACCCAACCCGACCCTAACGGGTAATAGAAAAAAATTACTCGTACTCGACCTTTAAATAACGGATACCCGGAAAAACGGTTACCCGGAAAAAAATAGTTGACCATTTAAATACCCGACCCTTTACTCTTACCCGGAAAAATGAATATCCGATAAAAAAATTGTCAATAATCGCAATAATAATTTCATATTCCAAAATCCGAAAAAGGAAAAATTCATAAATGTATGCAACATATAGGTCCAAAAATTAGAAAATTACAAACTTAAAAAATAAAAATAAAATATTAATTCAATTGGGCGTCCAGTTGGACTAAGTTGAAGTTAGACTTTAACTTTAACTCTATAATATATTTATAAATTAATAATAAATAAAAATAATATAAAATATTAAAGGGTATTTACGCATCGGGTAACAAAACGGGTGAAGGGACGAGTAACGGGACGGGTATTAAAAACTAAACTAATACCCTATACTCGTCCCTTACTCACAGATAATATAATTATAACAACCTTTACTCGATCCTAAATTAGCGGGTACCTTTTTTTCGGGACGGATACGTCGGATAGAATACGGGTAACGGGTATTAGTGTCCAGGCCTAATTGATCAACCCGTTAAACAGATGGACTGGGCCTGTGAGGAGATAGATATCTGGGCTTGAATGAATTATTTAAAGTACCCAATAAACTTATGTACAAAGTAATCACCAATAGGTCCTCAGTGACTATTAAAAGCTATTAATTGCAATAATTATAGAGGAAGGAAAGTCACGTCCACGTGGACAACTGAAAATAAAAACAAACAAAAACAAAAAAGAGGAAGATGTCTTCACTTTGAGTTCAAGGTTTTTTGGTTCAAACATATTCATAATCCTACTGAAGTCCCTTATTTTATTCACTATCTCCGTGTTATAATGATTACCCATATGTACATGGTAAAAGAGAAAGGTAAGAAATAGGATATGGCTTAACCAAAACAATCTGTTAAATGTTCAGCTGTAATAGAAAATATTACTGGCGCATATATATATTCCATTTATTAATTACTTTTCATAAGGCTTAACTTTTTTGTAAGGGTTTGTAAATAATTTTGCATCTTCAGTTAAAGCGAAATCATTATGGTTTTGTTTTGTTCCGGAACTAAGAGCATACGCATACATTACAAGAATCGGAGTGTAGAATAAATACAAAAGACATCATGTTAGAGAAGTAAGCATAAAATATAGGTAGAAAATAGAAATAGAATACTAGAGAGAAGCTATAGGTACACCAAACTCTCCAATCTAAAGGAAGAATCCAAAGAAGTTTAGCCAAAGAGAATCCAATGGGTTAGATATAATCTAATCTGGCCTCATCATCACTAAGTCAGCCATGTAATTAAAGAATATATAGACATCTCTATATATGGACAAATTTATATGAAACTTTTTTCTTATATTATATTTTTAAATTTTTAAATTCCCGGCCCTATCATTTGGTCGATTCATAAACTTTATGTAAATAGTATTGTTCTGGATCGGATATCTCCATTTGTGTGGTCTCTATATTTTCCGGCTGCTTGAATCTTCTACTCCTAGATGGATGTGAACTTTCTTAATTATACATAGTGAGTCAGTATCACATTTATTAATTTAATTTTAAATCTTACATATAAAGATGTATCTTATCAAAATAATTTTTCATTTTTCTGTACTTATTAGTATATTTCAAGAGTTTTGTTTTCTGAAAATAAAAACGTTTAGTTTTGCGAAGATTGATTGATCTTGTTACATTCATATAATGACAAAAAATAATATATATCTAAATTTGTTTGAATATGGACTTTTGGGCATTTATATACACTGTTTGGTCTCGTTACTTGACTTAGGGTCGCACATGCAAACCGCATTATTTTCGTCCATTATGTTGACAATTAAAAACCTAAGTAAACAAAAGTATGTATACTGTCCGGAAAAAACGATGATCATAATTAGATAAACAAATGGTCCAACGTAAAACATGATAACAAGATAAACGAGGTTGTACTAGTCTATTGCTGTCAGTGTCGTTATTTATTTAAACCACTACTAAACCTGTATATTAGTAATTAGTAAACGATAGCAGTAGAATTCAGAATATAATAGGGATTTTTACTATAAAGTTTTCTGGCTATATATAAAAATCATAATGTTAGGGAAAAAAACGATTTATGATCAAACAACTATCAATCTTCCAAAGTTGGTTCATCGTATTTTTACGCAAGGCATTGATACATTGGTATATAACAGTATCAAACAAGTAGTTCCATCTTTTGGTTTACAAAGGTTAATAATTTGTTCGTAACTTGAAAAGGTTACAGTATGTAAGTTTAAGAGTAAATCACACGTCCCGACAATCACTACGCCTCCGACTACAATACGGCATGAGTCATGACCACGTATTATATATTTCTTTCTTTTCTATGTTTTGGTCGACCATGGTCACATTTCAATGTTTGGCCGGGTTATTCAATAATGAAGGATCAATTTCATTGCTTTTTTGTTTTTTTTTTTGTTTTTGGTTAAATGGTTTGGCAATTAATGAGTCAGATTATATCATATTTAAATCTAAGTGCCCGTGGAACATGGGCGGCGGACACCGACCACCTACAAAATTCTACTGTTCAAACGACACGTGTGAACTATTGCTCCCTAACTTTTTTTTTTTTTTTGGTGGTCGCCGCTACTTAACTTATAAGTCTTGATTGGTCCATCAAATTTTTATTTTTATTTCTATCATGGTTTTTCATTTTATTTTTCTTAATTATGAGTTATAAGATGATAGGGATTGCAAAAGACGGTGAAACTAATAATCTCTATAGAATAATGGGATTGGGAAAAAATATAATGTGGAATGTGTCAGAAAGTTAGATCGCAACCTCAATTTATCAATCAACGGAATGTCAGTTAATCGGTCAGGGAAAAGAGGAGATTAAAGTGTTATTTTATCTTGGCATAAGTGCTCTTTATCGCATATTTAAAAGTTGTAATACCAATTTGACTGTTGACAAAAAACAAAAACACAAATTGGAACTATAAAAGCAAAAGGAGAAAACTGAAAAGCAAGCTTTTCATAAACCAATTAGAAAATCATAAATTTATAAGTCACAAACATATGTATACTATTACTGGGATTAGGGCAAATTTGTCGACTGAATAAAGATTTCACCTAATAATAAAAACATAATCTATCTTTTATAAAGGTTACTAGTATTGTATTGTCATGTCTTATTCCAAATTAAAATTTTTGGAACGTGAAAACACACAACAAAATGTATAACATTCATTACTATATTTATATTCTAAGTTTAATTTGATAAAAAAAAAAAGAACATTAAGAAGTTCAAACTATAACCATACTTCAGTTCCTTGAAAATTACTAATTAACCAACGACTATAAAGCCCTCATTTATATTGCATAGCTATGAATACTTTGTATCATCAATTCGAACGATTGCATCCAAAGGCAACGGCTAACTAACTCCAACCAAAAAAAATCAAATAAGATAGCTTAAATATCCAGTTATATATGGAAGTAGCCGTTTAACCTACTTATATTGTAAATAACGTATAATTTTTTTAAACGGTCAAATTAGAAAATAGAAACTATATAACCTTTGGTTAAATAGTTTCCTTAAATCACCCTATGATTGCCAAATATTGAATCATTACCGTTTGTTATTATAATTCTTTGTAATAATACTACAGTAAACTATTTTAAAATGAGAACAAACAAATAATATTAATTAAGCTTTTTTGTCCTTTTCTGCCTTTACCTTTCCTTCTACTCCCGAAAAAGCACTGACTTTGCTCTGTTTCTTCATTCACACAGAGAAAAAGAGAAAAGAACAAAAAAAGAAAAGAGAGAAATCTTCTGAGCAAAATTCTGACAAAAGAGATGATGGAATGGGATCATCAGCAACAACCCAATAACCTTCACTCTTCTAATCTTCAAGGGATCGATGTTAATGGCGGTGGCTCCGGCGCCGGTGGAGGAGGAATGTACGTGAAGGTGATGACCGATGAGCAGTATGAGACTCTCAGGAAACAGATTGCTATTTATGGCACTATTTGTGAGCGTCTTGTTGAGATGCACAAAACCCTCACTGCTCAACAAGATCTTGCAGGTCTCTTTCTTCTTCTTCTTCCATTTCGTTTCTTCTCTCTGTTCACTTAAAGAAAACAAAAAAGGGTTCGTTTTGTAACTTTAACTTTTGTGTGGTTTTGGTTGATTTAAGTGATTCTACTTCACTTTGGTGAATATGTAATTGAAAATTCTCTGCCTTTTAAATAATTTCTTGGGTTAAATCTGATTCAAAGACCATACCTTTCGTGGATTTTTGATTTATGAGTAAGGAAAATTATGGTTCTTGGGGAATTCTAGAATCGATTTTAGAATTTGCCACCCAAAAAACATGTTTATGCTTGATGGTTTTGTTTTTGAGATATAAAGTTTCAATTTTTATTTAGTTTTAACTTCAACAACTCTGCTTCATTTGTCTGTTGGTTGTTGTTAACAGGAGGGAGATTGGGAGGTCTATATGCAGACCCAATGATGTCATCTATAGGTCATAAGATGACTGCTAGACAGAGGTGGACTCCTACGCCCGTTCAGCTTCAGATTCTTGAGCGTATATTCGATCAAGGCACGGGTACACCGAGCAAGCAGAAGATCAAAGACATAACCGAAGAGCTGAGCCAACACGGCCAGATTGCTGAGCAAAATGTCTACAACTGGTTCCAGAACCGACGTGCTCGCTCCAAGAGGAAGCAGCATGGTGGTGGTGGTGGTTCTTCTGGCAACAACAATAATGAGTCTGAGGTAGAGACTGAAGTTGAGGCACTGAATGAGAAGAGAAGACCAGAGAGTCTTCTTGGTCTTCCTGATGGCAATAACAACAATAATGGCATAGGGACAGCAGCAACAACAACAACAGCTCCTAGGCCTGAAGATCTTTGCTTTCAGAGCCCTGAGATGAGCTCAGACCTTCACTTGCTAGGAGTTCTATCAAATCCAAGTAAGTAACAAACAGATATTAGCTTTATAGAAATGGTCAAGAAAGGTTGTGACCAAACTCAGATGATTTCTTGTGATTTGTGTGTTTGCAGGGGATGAGCATCTTGTGGGAAAGGACTGTCTGAAAGCTACAATCTTTATGATCATGTTGAAGACTATGGCATGTCAGGCTGATTCAAACAAGCTGAGGAAACTTCTAATTATCAGAGAGATCAATGATATGGATTTTGTAGTCAGTCATAAGCAGTTTTAGACTTTTCTGTTTTTTTTTTCTTCTTTTTTAATGGGTTTCTCAGGGCTTATTAAGAAACAAGTAGCTTATCTTATTAATCAGCTTCAGAGAAACATTTACATGGAATGTGGAAACGTCTTGTGATGCTTGCTTTGATAATTTCTGCATTCAGAAACATTTCTATATTCTTAATTATACTTTAAAAAATGGAAAAAAATGATTCAGTGCTTACAATTTCAGTTCAAACCTCTCCAGAGTTGAAAACATGCAATTCTAGCAAAGTTTTGTAATGACCCTTTTCGATTTCTTCCTCATTCACATTGTGTAAGACCAGAGTCTGGATAATCAAATCCTCCCAATCAATTTCAGTTCCTCTTTTCCTTTTCTTCTTGCTATATTCAAGCTCCAAAGACAATGCACTTTCACTAACTATGTCAGAAGGATGCTGTATCGCATGAATCCGTAACTTAGCCTTCTCAATCTTTTCTCTTCGTCTTTCAACTGCAACGCAACCCTTTATGTAAGAAGGAGGAAAAGCATCAAGCCCTACATCTTTCTCCAACACTTCCTTGAGCAGAAGCCTTTGACTCAGTTTCGATTTCCCTTTCCACCAATCTTCACACGGAAGCATCTGAAAAAACGATTTCTTTTGCAACATACTATTATTGTTTCCCTGGCTTATTTTCCCAAGAATCCCACCCCAAAATCCATCCACATATTCCTTATACATCGTAGACAATTGTCTCACCGACATATTATCATCATTGTTACATAAACTTAGCTCACTTTCACCTCCTGCACTAGAACACCGAGACATAGTAGGCAACTGTTTCACCGATATATCATCATCGTTATTACATAAACTTAGCTGATTTTCACCTCCTGCATTAGAACACCGAGACAGAGTAGACAACTGTTTCACTGATATATCATCATCGTTATTACATAAACTTAGCTGATGTTCACCTCTTACATCAAAATACCGAGACATAGCATCTTGGTGACCATCATCATCACCATCATCACGGTACATAGTTTTTTTGCTAAGGCAGTCCTTCACTATATCTTCTAAACGAAACCCATCAGTTCTAACTAAATCATCCCCTGTCCCTAGTTTTATCTTTCTCATGGACTTGGCTTCCATTAAACCAATCAAAGTCCCTGAGTGTTTCACAACATTCTTCACAGTAACATCTTTAGCCCAAGGTAAACGCACTTCTTCAGCAACCTTGACGAGCCTCTGCAATAACTCTCTATACCGCATTTTAGAGGTATTCAACGAAACCCGAGCATCTTTAGCAAAATCATCAATCTTTACCTTAACACCATTAACCTGAACAACAAGGTTCAAAACAGCCACAACTAAAGGCATTGGTTTCCTCCCAGTAGACAAAAACCACTTGAGTGCACAATTCATCAGAAAAGCTCCTTGCTTTGTTATCCTCTCCTTCTTTTCCCTATCAACATCACTCAACCTCGATGAGTTATTAGCCGTGTTCATAAACAAACCCACAAGATCAAACTCACGCAACTCCAACTCCAAATGATCCACAACACGCTTAATCACACTCCCTAACTGATGCAACTCACAACCAACTTCATTAGCAATCTCCTCCATAGGCAAAACACCTTTCCCTTCTTTCCTCACCACAGCGTAACAACACGCCCCAATCAAAATCGGAAACCACTCACCTTGTCCAAATTCACCATCAGTGATCTTACTAATCATACTCTTAACCGTTTCAGCATTGTTCCCAAGATTCAATCTCTCTGTGATTACATCAATCAATTTGTTGGCTTCATAGATCTTCTTATCCTTATAAGCAAGAACAGAGCCTACACCAATGGTGCCTACTCGTATATATGTACCTTGAGGTCCGTTAATACCACCAAGTTGAGCCTCATAATTATCGTACTCATGTAATGTCCCACATCCACCGCAATACGAATTCCCTGTGCCTTCTTCGCGTTCAAGGTTGCTTCCATTGCATCTCTTGCATCGCATGATTCAAAACCCAAAGCTTCAAACTTTAAATTAGGGGTTTTTTTTTTAATCCCGGCGTGAACGAACGAAAGGATTGAGAACTGAAGGTAAAAAAAGACAGCGAAGCGAGATTCCGATCGACGGCGAATCGACAAGAACTGGGAGAGAGAGAACAAGACCAATGTGTAATTAAGGTTTGACCTTTCCTTAAACAACCTAAATTAGGTTTTATATAGTGTCGAGATAATAACAACGGCAAGCTGTTAATGTGATTAAACTTAAAACGGCAGAACGTTTAGAGTTGTGTGTTAGGAGACTTTTATTGAAAACGACATACAGTCTGAACATTTTTTTTACTTTCTTTTGTCATTTTGTTGTCTCCACAACAGTATATATATATCTTCTTCTTTCTCTTCACCGGTAAGAGAACCTGGGTTTCTGATTTGATCTATTTGAAAAAATTGCGGATTCCGTTCGTCGGAGAATCCTGATTTTTTTTTTTTTTTTTTTAATTTGGGTTGCGAGGACATTGTGTGGAGATAGTTAGCGAGATTAGTAAGGGGATTCAACGGGGGATATAGTGCATTGTTCGACGAAAAGCCGCAGAGAGATTTTTATTGCTGTGCGATTTGACTGAGACTCAAAATTCTGAAAACTGTTGCTAGGGTTTTTTAGAAGCTCGAATGGTGAGATTGTCTCTTTCGAGTAAGAGGTACACTTACGTACACGAAAGTGGAAGTAAGCCAACTAGAGAAGCCATTGACACTCACCATGTGAGCATCAAGGGAAGCAGAGCAACTGGTTATGCTAGTCGTAGGGGGATTGGTTTCTTCCTGGTGCTTTTGGCGAGTTCTGTTTACTTTTTGCTTGGAAAGGTAATGATACTTTTAGGAGATGTCTGTTTGTGCTTTGTGTTATTTAGATATGAATTTTGCATGAAGTTTGGGTAGTTAGTTTCTGAGGCATTACTTGGAACAAGTGATGCTAATGCATATTATGAGAAAGACATACGAATTTATTTCTTAACTTAAAAGGGATCAATCGCATGGCTTTTAGAAGCATGGCTCTGGCTCATGAAGTGAACAATGTATGGACTATAGTTTGATATTTTCTTTCTTGTTGAGCAATATGTTAATAGATGAAAATTTCTACTTAAAGCACGATTCTTAATTTGTGTTACTTCGCAAGTCTGTTTTGTTCATGTACCATCTGTTGTTTCTTCACGCAAGTATCTGAAGGAGATAATTCACATGAAACAGGACAATCCAGTTAGAAGTCTTTCTTGGTTCTGCCTCTTAAGTGGTTTCTTAATTATGCTACAAAGTCGGAAGTTTGTCAAGAAAGGTGAGATCCTGGTTCATGATTGTACACTCTTTACATGCTTACCGAATGACATGACACCAGTTTCATGTCTCTGATTAATGCTATCTTTTCTTTGACTTATTCAGAATCTGTTATAATCATGCCAACCTTTGGCATCCAGCTTGATACTCAATATTTAAGGTACCCTATATATTGTTTGCACTCCATGATGAATTAACGCATTGAACTACTCCATATTAATAATGGTTGTAATTCATGACCTATTCTTATCTATTCAAGCACCAGTCATCTATTGCACATGTGTTTGCTTTGCAGTGGAAAAACTGTCTCCACGTTTATCCCTATTGGCAAGATTTTGAAGCCTGTGCTGGTTGAATGTGTCACCCCCGTTACATGCTACTGGAGTCTCTCCTTATTTCTGCGTGGCGAAGAACAACTTACATTGGTGTTTAAGGTAATAGCACCAGTTTGTTTCAATACATTGTGAGAGAAAACATTTTGCTGAAAACTTTGAGAAACACAATCAATCTGAGAATATTACGTTTAGCCATCAATTCTGAGTTTGGATTCCTCTTTGTACAGGAACTGCGACCCCCATTGAAGATGTTGGTTCCCATTTGGAAAGCGTTGTGTGCTGTTATCGGCACTGACCAAAGTAGAACCATAGCTGAAGAAGATGTTGTATCTGGTTAAGCATCTACATCTGAACATCCACTGGCTATGATCCACTACAAGACAAGCACTGAAAGTTGTGATCACAGAACTTTTAGATTTGTTGGCTGCTGCTGGCAGTTTTGTTTGAAAGATGATCCACACAATGTTTAATGTAATGTGAGAATTTGCCTCGGAAAAAAAGAAAGTCGTGACTGTTGACTTTGGACCATGGATCGTTTGTCAATTACAAACTTTTCTTCTGTATATTAACCGAATGAAAAGAGTACAACGAGAGAGTTAAATCAGCTTGCAAACTTTGGTATAGTGTAGTATCAACCTATACGACTATGTATACAAGGAAAAGCGTTAGTTACACTATGTCTACGAGTGAGTTAGCAAACTGAGGAAGTAGTTATTTACTGAGACAATGGCACTAAAGACTGAGATTAACGTTGCAACTTTTTTTAGCTTTTAGCTTTGTCTAAGCGTGACTTAGCACGATCAAGCGTAACTTCTCTGCGTTGGAACCCGTGCCACAGTTGTCTGGAACCGAGCTTTGCTATCTGTTTGTGCAATGCCTTCAGATTGAATAAGGGAACTGTCGTTGGTCGTCCATGAGCACACTGCACACAGACTTAATGGGTCAATTTGATTAAAATGAATCCTTTTGGTAAGATTTGATGTTTTCTTACTTACCTGGAAACAAAGCGAGGTCTGCTTCAGTCCTTCCATGATTAAAGAGCATTCCGAGGGTAACAGAGAATCTCCGAACATAATTGCACCTTTTTGAGAGAAAAAAAGAACACACACAGAATTAGCAGAGAAACCAAGTACTGAATGGTGGTCACTATATTATCCTTGAACATACAAAAAAAATAATGGAGAGATCAAGAATTCGAAGAACAGATGGAGGAACTGTTGATGATCCGTCAGTATCAGCAAGCTGGTTTGGCAAAAGTTGAGTAATAATCTTAAAGAAAGAAAAATAAAAGATAAGCTATGTGCGTATACACGATTCTGAGTACCTGCTGAAGAAACTCCAACAGATCAACATCTGATAGATTTACACCCAGAATGCATGGGACCTACAAGTGGTGTAATCAGAGTGATCATTCAAGTGACCCATACAGAATCCCACAGAGAATAGAATCGCCTTTAACTGACAAAAGCAGTAAGCGAAATGAAAGAGCTAGACTCTGTGCCTAACCGCATTAAGTGTGATTGGGGTTGGTTTCTGTTGGATGATGCTCATGTTCCTGTAGAAAAGGAAAACAATTATCACCCATCTAGAGAATCATGGTGTGCAATCTAAAGACACACAACTGCATATTGTTAGACAGCAGTTGATGAGACAGCAAGAGAAATTTTACTTCTTAAAGGACGTTGACCCTTCTACATTAATGTTGCAGATCCAACCCCAGTTTCTTATCTGCTCTGAATAACTCTGGAGTAACTGATAGCCCATTTCTGGCAGTACCTTTTATGTAAAAACAAAAGATTAACGATTCATCATCAATAAACCAAGGCAGAGTAGGCAATTCTGATGACTATGCTATCAAATATTATGTTCAAACGTACCAACTCTTGGTCTGCACTCAAGTAGGTGACTGTCCTTGCTTCCCCAGCCAAGACCTAGTAATTGCAATTGTTTTGTCAGTTGACAGAAGAACAATATTATCGACACTAGGAAACATTAGAAAAGTATTTCCATGAACTTGAAGTTCCAAGATGCTCTTACCTTTTTGTGCAGCTCTTCCAAACGAATTCTTTCATCTGCAGCATGCTGTAAACAATGACACTTGAAGATATCAAGATATTTATGAAGAGCAATAGTTTCCACACATTATGTTGTCCTAGTTTCAACATAATCCTCCACCATATTCAGACAAAGTGTCAAGAATTTAAGATAAAGGAGGAACCTGATCAACGATGGCAACTGTTCCACAAGCAACAATTGGGATATATTTTTTGTCAACCTGTTGTAGAACCTTGGCATCTTGAAGCGAGTGTCTATTTATAGATTCAGGAACCAATGATTCATCGGATCGTAGGTGCAAAAGTCCTGAACATATATCAAGTACACTATCTTGATCGTGAAGCTCATGTGATTCCTTGGCAACCTGCACAACAATGGAAAAGTTATGCATTGATATGATCATGAGACCATCCAAGACGACCCTTGAGTCTTGCTCAACACGAACGAAGTCAAAGATCAACTCTTCCTACCAAACTGCTATTTGGGATGCATTCTTACCTCATCTAGAGCATATCTCGAAGTTGAATCAGTCCAATCAGAGTTTAGGTGAAGGAGTTATTCATTTTACAAATCAGGTGAACTCATGGCTACGCGACTTAGACCTACGAGCATTCAAAGGAGGATTCCGACCAAGCCAGAAGTACTCAAGCTATGAACAAAACTGTTCTGAAATCTTGATCCATCCTAGAACCACTGAGAATTGGAAGCACGTTAAAATCAGTTCATACTTGAAAGATATAGATATTTCAAGTCAGTGGATCTGTCCTAGTTCCATTTTCGCGTCTGAGCCAAAGATCGTGTTACACAGACCAACTCAGAATCAATTTGGACACGAAATCAACTGGAGGATCTCAATGGATCTCTTATGTTTCCAACAAGCTCAAGAACACAAGATTTGGCCAACAAACCACAGAGTTACGTCCCATTTGCCAAAGGAGGTGGATCTATTTCTTAACTTGATGAGTTTTAGGTCCAGTTGGTTTAAGAGCTTCCAGAATTATGTTTGGCAACCAGGAGTTGTTTTCTACTAAGTCCAAGATGAAGAAATGATACAGCCCATGCTGTTTCTCATCAGCAAATTGGATCAAGGAGTCAAAGAGAGTTAAAAAGATCAAGGAGGTACTTAATGGGCTAATACAAGAACTTATGGCAAAAGAGAGCATGGGAAATTATTTTGGGGATGATACCTATCAAGTCCAGCCCAGTTTGAGCCTAATTCAAGTCCAAGAAAGCCCAAAATAATTACTTTATTTTGTGGTCAAAGAGATGTGACGAAAATTGGAGTTCAACTCACCTTGGGAAGGAAACCTTGGGAAGACAAAATTCAAGAGTTGAATCTTCATTCAAGTATCTATCTTTATTGTTTTTAGTTTCAAGAATAATACTTGGCTTTGTTACCAAGTTTTCTTATCTTATATAAACTCATGTAAGAGTAAAGAAATAATAAACAATCCAACTTTTTATCAAAACCTTTTCTTTTTGAGAGTGATTCTCTTATGTTCTTTGTGAACAAAACCGATTGCTTGGTGTGATTCCAACAATCAAAACCGACTACTTGGTGTGATTCCGATAGTCAAAACCCCGATCTCCTTGGTGCGAGGCTGAGAGATCCGATCTTTTTGGTGCGAGGCTGAAAGATCAAACCGGTATATCAAGAGTCTTTCCGCAACTCTTGTGCGACCATTCATTCCACCATCCTTATTCTTGAGGCTTCGTCGTCTTTAGAATCAAGATGTCTCTATCAACCAACTCGAAGGTGCCGAATCCTTGGGAGGATCATATCATGCATGCTCAGTTATCTTTCATGGAACAGAAAGTCAATCAGTCCGGTAAAAACAGACCCTATCAATTTGTTTAACCTGAGAGACCGAACAGTTATGGCGCCATTTCGTTGTGGATATATCCGGAACTACATATTCCTTTAAGCGGTAGTCTGCGAAATAATAACATAGTAAATAATCCAGATGGAAGAGGGGAGAAAAAAAAGGAAACATCATGAAGACTTCCATATACCAAACTATTCAAGGAGCATGTTTGATTGACAAATTATATTCTCGACCATTATGTAGCAGTGTCTTCCAGATAATTCATCTACGAAAGAGACATATTGCTAATTCAAGGTTAATATTTACCTTTGTCTCCATCCTCCTTTTGGGTCTCTGAGTGCACAGTCCTGCAATCAGCAGATGCTTTCAAGTCTGAGGCAAAAATCAATCTGTTTTCTGTTTCTTGTTTGTGATCATACGACACATCATCAACGATGCTCGGCTTCGGATGCATATAAGATGTATTATAAGGTTGTGTCAAACACTCCAAATCATCAGGTTCTGCAGAAATATATACCTCATTAATATCTTTTGTACGACATTCCGGAAACTAAAACCAGAGCAGAAACATAATATCCACATCTGACCAAAGACCAGTAGTATGTACCTGATGGATCAGAGTTCTTTGATTTCGTGTCTGATCTACAATTTAAGCTGATAAATTTCTTTTTATCCTGATGAAAAGGAGGAGCAGAGCGGCTTCTTCTTGACCTTTGTTTACCATCATTATTCTGTCTAGCATCCCTATAACTGAACTTGTCCTTTCTGATACTAAATTGTTCAATACCCACATTATCTGCATGCCCCCACAATGACTTGCAAACTTTTTCATCTGACTGAGTGCAATTCTGAATATATGTGAAAGAATCTGTGTTGGTTTCTCGACAATCCATTTGCGGTATGACCTCGTGGTCAAATTTGATGTTATTAGCTGCAGTGAACAAATATTCAGGGTCAGGCATCCTTTCCAGTCTCAAACTCCCTTCAAGAATTTGACAACCTTTCTCATAATCTGACTTCCACTTGGTCGCAGAAGGAGGAGTAGAGAACATTGGAGACAACTCAGAACTTAAACAGAAACTCTCAGCACCAGAGTTCCCCACATTGACAGAGGAAAGGTACTTTTTCCTGAAATTTTTGTCTTCGTAAGAACAAAATTCTGCAGTGTGGATGGGGGCAATGTTAAAATCTTCTTCAACACTTCTACTATATGAGGAACGTTGTGGAGTAAACCAGTCAGTATCCTGCCATTAACTCCCTAGGGAACAATCAAGGGTCTTCGTCATTCCATGAAATTCAAGAGTATCAGAAAATATATCACTTTGAGAACCACCCTCTCTGGTCTCTAGGACACCAATCAGCGAATTACTTCGGTCGTTATTAAGTATCAGAGGCATGACAGATCCAGACCTTTCATCATGAGTTCGTATGGGCTCCTTAAGTGTTAGGCTCCCTCTTGAGGAGCAACCACGCAAGAGATGCATTCCAGTGAAATTGCTGACACTTAATTCATTTTTGTATCCTCCAAACTGAAAATTTAATTCGTCTGAATCTTTCCTAAGATCCTTGTCTATATTGCGAGTTGTGCTACTCTGACATCTTTTTAGAGACTGTTTACTGCATGTAACACCAGCAACGAAGCTTGTTTCCAGGAGGTCAGTAACTTGTGGAAAGTCTATGTCACATGACTGTGGAAGAGAATCAGTCTGACAGTCAAATTTAGCCACAGTGTCTTGCTCTTTGAGATTCTCAATACTCATGTCAAATTCACATTGTACAGACCATTCACCCTTTCCTTCAGACCATTCACCATTTCTTTTCACTTCAGCAGAAAACAGAAAACTACAAGGTGCCTGGTCATTGCTTCTCTTGAGCTTCTTTTTTGTAGGTTCCATAGCTTCTGGCCAATCTGCATCCAGAAAATTAGAAATTGATAGAGACTTTCTGGGAATATGTAAAAGGGACGAACAATAGATAATTCCTCGTTCTAATAAAGAAGCACTGATGTTTTAGAAAGGTGATAGTATGAAAACTTCTGTACCTTCTTGAAGTCTAAGGTCTTGTGTATCACCTTTTGCTAGTAGATCAGCATCCTCATCAAAAACTTCTGAGACTAAAACGTACGGAAACATTGAAACACCAAGAAATATCAGGGATATTATCAGAGCTTGAAAAAAGTGTGCGTACCAAGACTTGTATCTTTCTTCCAGTTGGCTAGAATGATTCTTCCTATGAAGGCAAGTATAGGTTCCCAATTCTGCCACAGATAGAGAAATTGGCAATCATTAAAATTTCAAAAATATACTACAAAATCTAAATCACAAGAGAAATCTCTTACCTTGAACTCAACGTGCGTCTTTGATGGTTCAAACGAGAATTCATAAAGATGACGTGGGCATGTTATGCACAAAATGTAACTAGGATTGGATTGAAGTCTATTACGTCTTCCTGTTTGTAACCCATCTGTAGGCTTCCAGTCATCCGTACACTCAAAACTAGCAGCCAAGTTGTTCAGCAGCTTATGTATGGGACCTTTGCTTATGAATCTTGAATTGATATCTGTTGCTGTGAAGGTCATACAACGATATAGAGAAACTACCTAATCTAAATAGCAGGAGATATTTGACGTATACATAATCTACACATAATAAGGTGCAGAAAGATGGATACATATATACTGCAAGGCCTGCAAGGAAAATAACACAATATACACAGAAATTGAGGCTCAAAGTTTAACAATCTGACAAACAAAGGCGATAATTTTAGTGCCCATCTGTGGAGCAAGTAACTTACCTTGAAACTATCGCCAGGACCAGATACATACCCAGAGACATTCAGCATGCCATTTGTAACGTTTACTTTACAAAGCGGGGTTGAAGCCTCTGTCCCTGCATCTCTCATCAATAGTGAAAATGCTGGAGAAGAAGGATTGGTTTGAAAAAGTTCTTCATCACTGTAACGAGGAAACAATCAGAACATCTACGGCTTTGCGCCAATATGAATTATGAAGGGCTGATTTCGTAAAGATCTTTAAAATGAAAGTAGGAACCGACCTTTCAATATCAAGAACACTAAAGGAAACATTGGAGTGCACAAGGGCAATCCGGAACACACAAACTTTTTGATAGATTCCAAAACTTTTTTGGGGCTTCCATTGCAAAAAACAATAAAAAAACATGGTCACATTTCAGAAAACTTCAGCCAATACGAAAGTAAGATTAAAATCCAGATGTCTTACTCTAAAAAGGTAAGTGTCTAAGAAATGAACCTGGATTGCATATATTTTCGTCTCACTGGCTGATTGTAAAACAAATCTCGTACCGTTACTGCATCAACCACGTCAAGATCAGATGTTAATCATGACCAAGCCAATGTAAGCCAAAAGTTTCTGAAAGTTGTACTAAAGGCTTCACTTTCACAATTGGATAAGCATAACAGATAAAGCAATGGTGACAAAAGACACATTACCTGTCGTGCCAGAGACTTTTCTCTCATCATCAATTCCTAGATGTAGACACTTGGATCCCTGATTTTAGGAAGTTTAATTAAAACCATAGCCAACGCCACACAAACTATGTAGGAGTGTTTGAGTAGCATCAAAGTCATCACATACCTTCATAACCTTTCGATAACCATTAGGCCTCCCAATAGCTTTTGTCCTGATTTCCAGTAACGAGATATCTGATATTGAAGCTAACGCCTCTCCACGGAATCCAAAAATTTCACTGGCTGTCTCCAAATCGTGAAACTTTGAAGTAGCTGTTTCCGCAGATTGCTTAAGATAAGTTTCTCAATCGAAGTGGCCTTTATCAGTGCATCAAACATAAAATATTGCCACAACTTACCATATCTTTCTCCCAACAAAACCAAATCATCTCTGGAAACGCCTGATCCTGAAAACCAAAAAAAATATTAAAAATATTTCCAAATTAGGACTCAATCATTAGGTAAAATAAAAGTAATCATAGTGGAGCTAATACTCACCATCATCCACAACCTTGACAGAGCACGAAACAACACCAACGAAGATAGAAACCTGAAAATAGAGAGATCAATCAGAAGAAATCCAGAAGAAGAAATCGAAGTAGAAAGAGGGGGGGGGGGGGGGAGGGAATTTGATTTTTTTTTGCGGACCTTGGTCGCACCAGCATCGAGACTGTTGAAAACGAGTTCCTCCACAACCCTCGACATGTCGAACATGATAATTCCAGAACGCATGGAGTGACGAACACCCTCAGGCAAGGGCTTGATCGTCTTCATCCGACTGAAACACGGAGTAACAAAAACCCTAAAATTTCAAGATGCGATTCCGGCGGGTATCAATTATTGGAGATCGCGAAGTTATTTATCGCCATCTCCTTTCGCACCGTCATCCTCTCTCACTCGCTCTTAACGGGAAAGGTTCAGCAACTGGAGGGAAAATCAGATATTGGGGGTTAGGGTTTCACAATACGACATCGTTTAATATCATATATAGATTTTTTTTGTTCCTTAAACGACAGCGTTTCATTATATCATAAATGAAGCTTTTTTCCCCATTAAGCTTTAACAAAATACAAACACATCTTTTTTTGCTCCCAATCAAGAAAAGTCACGAGAATAGACTAATTAATGGATACGCATATTCGTATCTATGATATTAATTTTTAAAACAAAATTAAAAATCATTACAAGAAGAAGTGAATTAAAAAAATATATCATAAATGATAAAAATATTCAATGGTTTTGAGTTTTGACATCTAACATATTTGTACCCACAGTGTTGATGATATTTTTTGGCTCAGAGATTGCTATTTGCTGATAATTACAATGTAATAATTCAAAAAGTTTCTTTGTATAAAATGATTTCATTAACTTTTCTTTTTTTAATTTTCTTTTTGGGGTATATTGAGAATGAAATGGCACGACAAGTGGGCTGGTGAAGTTGACTATCTATCTCCGCCAAACATAAATTAAATTTTAACACACTAGTAGGGACTCTATAATGATCATATTTAATCTAATCAGATTAATTAGTCTTTTGTCGATTCTACATTTTTTTCTCTCCAAACTAAGATCTTGGATCGACCACGTTGCTTTGATACCCATCCACCATCAATTCTGAACCACGTCAATGATATGGTAATTCCATTTCGTATAGCGATGTTTTCTGGAAATATATGTTCACATTATTTCATATATTAAATATTAAAGTTGTAGGAAAAAAAATGAAAATTAACTCCGAAGCGAAATAGTAACTCCGTGAAGAAATTACAAAGGGAAATAAATGACGGCCGTTATTATAGTTAGACGGAGGAAATGTAATAATAACGGAAAGCATGACCAGCTAGTTTAATCTTTTTTCTGAGGTTGTTGTCGTGTAAGAGATAGGAACTGTAATTAAAAACACGCACAAATGACACATATGTATGTCAATCAAAAAATTACAAAATTATGTGATAATTAAAAAAAAAAAAAAAAAAAAGAGAGAGTTGATTTTGTTATTTTATAGGGTTTACATATATAAATGGAACAAAATTCTCTTGTCTTCTTCATCCTCCTCCTCCTCCTCCTTTCTCTCTGCAAACCCTAATTTTCTTTTTTTCTCCCTAAACTCTCTCATCTTCCTCTGCCTCTCTTTACCTTTTCATTTACAAAGAAACTGAGACTATGATAAAGATAACTTAAAACTGCCGGCAATTCAAAAACTGACAAGAAAACGCACGAGGTAAGAAAAAAAAATCGAATTTGCTTGTTTTGTTCTCTCTGTTTACTCTGTTTTTCTAATTTATGATTCATGGTTTTGTTCTTTTTCAATGCTAACGTAATTCGTTATTCATCGATCACACCCTTATGATCAAGTAATCATCAGCTCATTCATGTCAAGAATTTTCTGCTTAAATTTTGTTGTTATAATTATATGATTTTGAAATTGAGTTTTGAGTATTCATATTTGATAAAGATCGAACTATTTGATTAAAGTATACATCTTTAAGGAAACTACAGAATGTATTTGTAATCCGAAATTAGCAAATGTATACATCAGGCAATCCTAATAAATTAGCAAGTGTCTTAAAGTATACATCTTTAAGGTTTTGTCTTAATCTTTGTAATCTCTCAATCAGGCAATCAGCAAATGTATTAACTCTCTAATTTGTCTCTTCATCAGATCTGATCTCATTCATAATTCGAATTCTGATCCGAAATTAAGACACTTTCATTCTGGTAATTTTCTCAGATTTGGGTTTTAATAAATGGAGAGGAATCCGTGTGACATGATGAATCAGCTCGATTCAGATTCGCATCTCCCTCCTCGTAAGAGATTACTAGCTGGATTCAAGAAACTAAACCCCAACAACAACGTCAATGGATCTTCTCCTTCTGATTTCGCTTCTTCTTCCTCAACTTCAAACTCTAACGGATCTTCCTCTGCTCCAACCCATGTCCAGACCCATCTCGACAATTTGTTAGCTTCCCGTTTCAACAATGATCAGTCACCGGAAGAGCTCGTTGCCTCGACGAGATCCGCAGCTGCTTTAGCGGTTAAAGCTGCAAAGGCTGCCAGGGCGATTGCGAACGAAAAGGCTTTGGTTTCCGCCAGGGCGATCGCTGCGGCTAAGAGGGCATTGGAATTTGTTGATTCTTTCCCTAAAGAAGCTATCCCTGATTCCAAGGAGAGGTCTCCTAAGAAGAACAAGCAGAAGAAACATGTCCCCGTCGAGCTTTTGTATTCCAAGGGACAACAGCTAAGAAGAGACGAGGGAGATGATTTAGCGCGTAGGTTGCATCGAGCTATAGACAATACGTATCCTAGAGTCTTGAGAACTTACTCGGAATTCGAGGAGAATGGTCAGAGATACAAGAAGCATAAGAAGAACAAGAACGTAGTTGAAGCTGGTGGTGGGAGTAGTAGTATTATAGTAACAGGTTCTATGAAGGACATTGCGGGAGTCGTGGATTCAGACAGCTCGTATGAAGGGTTAGAGATAGCTAGATCAAACAGGGATGAAGAAGCGGATTCGAAGAAAGCAGGGGAGGAAAGCAGCTCATTGGGTAAAAGAAGAGGAAGAGTGAAGCTAAAGAAGCTTCCTTTGAGCATTTGTAATTCTAGAAACCAAGAAAACGGAACTACCTCCGCGTCTACGTTACCGGTGGCTCAGCCGCAGGAGGACGGCGTGATCCCGGCTTGGAAATGCCAGGACCTCAAGGCGGCTCCAGAATGTGTGAAGCAGAACAAAGCCGTACGGTCATCATAGTGATCGCCCTACAGAAGAAAATGACTCGTTTTTTTTCTTCAAAATTTGGTCAAGCATTGCCATTTTCAGTATAAGATTCACATTGTTGTTTCCTTTTTTGGATGTGTTTTGAGTTTTATGTTATATATTGTTAAATATATACATATTAATACACTTTATTTGCCATTACAGTTGTGTAGAAGAAGAAGGTTTGATATTTTCGGATTCATAGATGAGCATGAAATGTAATAAAGTTATGTACTTTTTTTTTGTTGAGTTATAGTATTTGTTATTTTATTTTATTTTTGCTAAGAAACGATTAATTGATAAGTGACCAAATTATAAAGAAAGTTTGCACCTAATTGTGAAGTGCTTTTAGTGTAGTGGGTTGGGTAAAGGTAAGTTTTTAATGCACAAGATACCATTATACTAGGGATTGTAATTTACAAAAAAAGAAATGTATTTTGTGGATTCAACGATTGGATACAGGGTGTCACGTGTAGATAGATCTCCACGTGGTGATATGGAACGTGTGACACAGAAGAAGGAGAAATAGTAATATACGTAAATCTTTGAAGACAAATGTGCTAAGTCATGCACGTCACATGTGGTCTGAAAGTTAAAACCATCTGGCAATGTCGCTTTTTAGATTTACTAACAACTAGAGTAGTTTTTTTTTTTTTTCAGATTATATGACACTGAAAATTGCAGTTTCGTCATTTAGGGTATTTTGGTTTCTATCTTTCTATATAACGTAAATTTATTACTTCGAAAATACATTGACAACGACATGTCTAAAACGGGAACTTGATTTTGTATTTGACCAGGTTTACTAAAAAGTAAAAAACTCATATGATAGTCGTCAATAAAGTATAAAGTAACTGCACTCCATTACGCTGCGAAAAACAACCGACACAGACACTAACGGAGTACTATTTGAGAATATGACAAGAAAAAAACATTAATGGATTTAACCGACAACAACAAATGAACAAGTTATTAGAATTAGGAATTTATTATAAGACAACATGTAAAACTATCAGATCTTTTTTTTTTTTTTTTTGGTCGAATACCTCTATTTGTCATTTTCTGTTTAAAATTAGATTTAGAAATATATTACCAAGATAATTTTTATAAAACTTAGCAAATACAAGTCAAATACATGGTTTTTTTCAACCGATACAACCCCAAAACCAACTCAGAGGCACGAAACCAATAGACATCTGACAATAATATCAAAACAAACCGAAAGAAGAAGACTCAATATTGAAGCCCAAAGAAGAGGTAAGTAACAACTTTGTTAGTCAATTCATCGCTACATAGACAATTCTCTATAAGTAACAAATGAAATCGATGGTTAATCAATCAATAATCATATGTCCCCCGAAACAGCAACGAACAATTACCAAAAAAATCCATTAATAAAAGAAGAAAGTTATTCAAAAAGGAATGAAGAACGATAGAAAAAGTTTTGAGTTTCTTTTTCACCCTTTGATCTGCAAGTTGTTCATTTGTGCATCTACATTATCTGCATCGTTCTCTGTCTTTACATTCATCCACGGATGTTCCAAGCACTGCTGCGCAGTTGGTCGTTTCTCTGGCGCAAACTCCAGAATCGAAGTCACAAACTCGGCAAACTCCTTTGCTTCTGTTTCTGGAAGCTTGTATTTATCAATCAGTAAGCGATCAAGTGACCAATATTTCAACCGCCGGATCCTTTTCAAATCCCCGTGTCTGTCAAAATAGTCTTTCGATCTCGCTCCCCCAATCGCAATCTGCTCAACCAAAAGCATATCATAAGAAGGAGACCACAAACCGAGAAAACAGAGCGGAAAAGCAACAAATCAAATACCTTTCGAGGCATCTTTCCTAGGAGTTCCATCATAAGAGCAAGGTGATCCTAAATTCAAAAACCATATAACAAAATCAGGACAAAAAAATTTGAAGAAGCAAACTCTTGAGGTTATAAATTTAGTATCTGACCTCGTCTTCTCCATAACCATCTCCTTCTTTTGGAGCAAATAGCATATCTCCTGTGACAAGCTCGAAAGCCGTACAACCAAAAGACCACATATCAACAGAGAAAGAGTAACCTGACTTTAGTATAACTTCAGGAGCTCGGTACTGTCTCGTTTGTATCTCTTCCGCAAACTGTTTATCAGCCCAACAAGCGTTACCAAAGTCAACCACTTTGCATCTCATATCAATCCCATCAAGACTTCTTTCCGTCTTGGATGATGTTTCTTCACCCACCATTGAAACTCTTCTTTCTGATATTTTAGCAACCGCTCTTTTTGCTCTCCTCTTTAGCTTCTTCTCAATCAGATTCATCGTGGATCCGCCACCGTTTGCGTTTCCCTCTGGCTTTTCTAGTATTGGGGTTAGTCCAGATCTAACAGGATCTTTGGCAGGGTCGATGGTGGAACAAAGAAGAATGTTTTCAGGTTTTAAGTCGGAGTGAATCATACCGAGCTCGCAGTGCAAATAATCTAAACCAGTCAATATACATCTGCAAATCTCCCGGACTTTGTTCATTTTCAAACCTTTGTAACGGTTGTATCTGATTAAACGGAGCAAGCTATCGCCAAGAAACTCAAGCACCATGCATAAATGCTGTCCGTTTGGACCAATATGCTTAAAATGGTCGATAAGACGAACAACACATTTGGAATTGTCAACATCTCCATCAGCAGCAGCCGAAAGAAACTCGATTTCGTGAAGTGCAGCTTGAGCAAATTGTTGTGCGCTCTTCTGAATCTTCAAAGCAACATAGTTCTACAAAAACAGACATAAACACATACCAAAGCAAAACATTCTTAGGATATACATACTTCAATATCACCGTTATCTTCTTCCTATGATTAAAGATACTTAAACCATTTAATACGCAACCCTTTTGAGCAAACAAATCTGGTAAAATGTTTAGCTAGAGAGTAGTATAGCGCCAAATCTAGAGTTATGATCCACAATTTCAAAAATCAGAATCATCTTGCACCAAAATCTATTGGACTTATAAAACTAACAGATGCGTATTGTATATAAAGGATGAGTCTTTAGCTTTAAACAGTGTCATTTGAATGTGATTCGATCTCGATTTGTCTCAGATGAGAAAAAAACAAGAGATCAGAGCCCAGAAATGAAACGAATGAATAGAGAGGCTTGATGTTCACAATTATTTAGGAATCAGAATAAGGCATTAACGACCAAAGCAACTGAAATCGAAGAGAGAGAGAGAGAGAGAGAGAGAGAGAGAGATGCGTACAGAGGTGAGAGTATCGTAGGCAAGCCAAACGGTGGAGAATTGACCCCAACCAAGCTTTCTCTGAGCGATGTAACGACCACCGGAGAAAGGATCGCCGATCCTGACGGCGTGATAACCACCTTTACGGTAAGCATCGTAACCTTCTTCTTCACCTTCTGATCCGGAAGAAGATGAACACGACATATCTCTAATCTAATCTACAAAGACGTAATACGTGTCTGAATTCCCTCAACGAGTCGCCGGGTCGATTTCGATCGTAAAAAAAAATTGGATCTTTGCAAAGGACCCCCAAACAACACAAGACAAAGGAGCTTCTCCCTTTTCTTAGAACAGAGAGAGAAAGACAAAAGAGAGAGGAATGGGCACTCAGATTTTGCGTGTGGCCCTGAAACGTAAGACCCTCTCCACTTTTCGCTCTTTCCTGTGATTTATTTAATCAAACGAGATTGCTTCAGATTTTTCCCGATTTAAACTTTTCTTTTTGTCTATTTTCTCTCTTTTGCCCTTTTCATAGGAGGAGAGAGTTGTTGAGTCTATTTTCTCCGGTCAGGCGTCTCTCTTTTTTTCTCCCCTCTCAAGAACCAAAGTCAATGTCTTTCCTTGACCACAACATTCGATATGGTATCCAAATTTCAAAAACTTCAGCAAAATTTTAGGATCCGATCAGCAGAAGCAACTGAGTCGAGCTGGACTTCATCAAGCAGTAATAAGCTTTGGACTCCGATTACAGATAACAAACAATCATACGCCAGTGTGCTAGTCATCCTATGCAACAAAAGTGAAGTTTCTTGTTTCTCTAAACATACAACTACATACAAAGCTGTTACACTAGAAAAGATATTGCAGACGAAGATTCAAGAAACGCAATTCAAAAGTTCTCTGTTTTTTAAATTGAGACTGATCTCTCTTTCTTTAGATCTTGCTTGTGTCTTCGCCATTTCAGACCACCCCATTGCTCCTTCAATTCACTAACCTCGATAACACACAATTCTTTCTGACTTTACTGAGTGCATAAGAAACAGAATTTGATCAATGAGGTTAAAGGAACGAACTTTTAGATTACTTTGCCTATACTAACGATTCAACAGCCACAACAACAACAACACAAACTCTGTACTTTCCAAATTATTCAATCGATCAAAGTTGAACAAACTGAATCTCTCTCAGCCAATCCACAAACTCAATCTCTAATTTAGTTTCTCAATACCTGACTGAAAAGCTTTGGAGCTCTATTTTATCAATTGAAACAAGCAAACAAAAACAACAAAAAAAAAACACAGAACAATCTCTCTTCCATCGAGAAACCCCTTAAAAATCACTCCAAATCCTGAACGATCTTGATACCCATAGAATTAGCAGTACCAATGATGGATTTGCAAATCGACTCCAACGGCATATACTGACAAAACGGATCCGTCTGCTTCACCTTCGCGATCTCGTACACGTGTCTCACCGAAAGCGTCGTCACCGTCAAATGTCCAGGACGAGTGCTCCCTTTGTCGACTCCAGCTGCTTTCTTGACGTACCACGACACGGAAGGAGACTTGACGGTGAATTCGAATGAGTTGTCCTTGAACGCCGTTATCGTCACGGCCATCGGGGTGTCTGGTTTGTACTTTTGAGTCCGAGCGTTGAAGTCTTTGCAGAATGCCATCAGATTAAGCCTGTACTGACCTAGCGCCGGACCTACCGGTGGTGCTGGTCTTGCGCCTCCCGCCGGAACGGTTAGCCTGATAGTCGCCGTAGTAGGATCTCTTTCGCAGCCGCCATTGTTGGGATCGTGAAAAACAGAGAGCTTCCACGGTTCTTCTTCAAGGGTTTTTGTGACAAAGGTGTAGAGATTGGGCCTTTTGCTTTTAATTTGGGCCTTATATAAAAGCCCATTATTTACTTGCGGAATTGTTGTTTTGGACCTGTTGATGAAGATTGGGATTATAATGGGACCGTGACCGAAATAATCAATAGTTACATGACAAACAATTCAAATGAATTAACAAAGAGTGTGAAGTGTCGTTTTCTATAACTCTATTTACAGTAAAACCTCTATTAATTCTAGGAAGAGATTTTCTCATTTTCATATTGAAAATTTTCTATTACAAAATAAAATATTTTTGTTATCATTCACATTTTTAAAGAATTTTCTTAATTTATAATTTTGATTATCGTAATAGGATGAATGTCAATTGTTGAAATTATCTAGGTAAAATTGAGAAATGTTAGAAGTTTAGAGTTTAAAAAAATTGTTACTACTATCCTTCATGGTAATAACAATGAAGTCGCATAAGATATTACGGTACCTTTAAAACCAATTACTAAAGAAGCAATTATCGCATCTATGACTCTTCACAATTTATAGATGTGATTTGAAAATACAACAATGAAAATATTAAAAATAAGCTTTAACAAGAATGCAAATTCAAAAATAGGCAAACAACAATAGAATCATATTTCACTAGATTTTCTTATATATATATGTATATATATCAGTTTATATGATTATTAATTTATGATATTGATGGGATTATATTTTTACATAAGATTTCCAAAAAAAAAAATTTATTATTTTATTAAAATGTGTCATTTTTTACACCAATTCAGTTCGAAACCGGAAAAATTTATTAATTTATAGTGATTATTAATTTAAAGAATATTAATTTACGGAGGTTCTGATGTATGTTGAAACGGCATAGCAACTGAATATATCATTTTTACGACGTCATGTGTATGTATATTAAAAATTTATGTTTTCAGTTGCTTCAATGACTCAAAAAAAAAAAAAAAAAAATTCAAAACAAGTTTGCGCACCGACATGATATTGCTCTTGCGTTATAATCATGGACACATATAGAACACGTAACTCACAGTCACAGGCATGACTTTGACTCGTTTTATTGCTCTACAAAATACATATTCAACTCTTTAAACTGATCGTATGGGCTTTTTAATTACCCTTTATTTTTGTCAACCTTTCGTTGTTACTTCGGCGAAGTCCAAAACTGCTAATTTCTCTATCACTTTTATATTTGATTCAATATATATTAGATATATTGAATTTGAGTATATTGGATATATCGAATAAGTTACAATATTTGATTAGCTGGAATCGATCGCATGGACTATCATACATGTCAAACTTACTTTATTGTAACTGGTGCAAAGTATGCCCGTACGTGGACCTAAAGATAGAGAGACTTCGAACAGAACATATATAATGTTATTATCTATGAAAATGGAATAATATCAATTATTTGTGAATACGTACATATCTACTAACTTTCAATATGCATATGATGATTTGCACACACACTACGTATGGGTATGGCAACTAATTTGTTGTATTTTTCATCTAATGATTTAAAAAATAGTACTAATATTTCTTCCAAACCCAAAAACAATTCATGATAAAAAAAAGAATTACGAATATATATTTTTTTGTTAAAGAATTGCGAAAATTATGAAACATACAAATCTATATTTGTGTAAAAAACAAACAACACACACGTATATAAAGTAAAAAACCTCTAAGCTGGTTTATTCCAAAACTATCGATTATGGATGCTCTAAACGTCAGTATATAATTGATCGATGCTTCCAGTCTCCATTATTGTTGTTTGCAGGACTGGTTTGTTTGATTTCCGTTTTTTACATGGCATGATCAATGCGTCCAGACTCAATTATTGTTGGTTTTTTCTTATATTCTTCATTTGTTCCGGTGTACTAATGTCTTCTCTAGTTTTAATTATTGGTGCAATAACTCGGTTTGCTTTTCACCTTTTTGGTTCCATATAAGACGTTAAGACTCACATCACACACACACACACACAAAAATATTCCATTCCGATTGTACTTTCGTTTTCAAAGTTGTTATTCTCGCAACGTTTCTATTTTTTTTGGTTTAACTATCTATTCTCGTAAGCTCCATCCATCTCTTTCTCTAGTCCAAGACCCCCGATCACCTTATGAAATTTCAGCTGAAACCGCGTGCGGAAACGAAGTTTATTTGGATCGTTGGTTTGTAATGTATGATATGATGGAAGTTTGGTTTGATTCGACTTTTTAAAACCACTGATACAATAAAATTTCGGTTACTATGACCTCCCAGAGAGAGTCTAGAAAACACCAAAACTTATGCACACGTGGACGGTGTTACCTGCCGTTAATACTATAATGTAATAAATATTATACTGCCTTTTGAGTTTCGAGGACACGTAGATCCATTTCAAAGATTCTGTAAAAATTGATAGTTATCAAGATCCCACCTACATCTAGACAAAATCCAGCATATATATTTACAAGTCTAAATTAGAAAACTGCTTCAAAAATCGGTGTAATTTCAAGATATATATAAATATTGAAATAAAACTAGATAAATATTGCAAGAACTTCTCAGTTCATAGAATCCAACCTTCAGCAATCAGCACCACCTGTCAACAAAACCATATTCTCTCAATCTTTTTTGTATTTTGAATTGAAGGTATCCTTCTCGATGCCCAAAAAGAAAATGAAGGAAAAGAACGAAGAGAATAAAGTAAATAGAAGAGTCTAATCGCAGTAGGTTTAGGTAAGAAAAGTAAATTATACTTAATACCTTTTGATAATGAGTTCGTCAAACAGAACCTAAAAAGAGCGCCCACACCTACCCCATCTTTTTCTTTCTACTTGCGTTTTCTAGTAATATTAATACGGCTATATGATCCTTCTTGTAATTATGATATTTTGTAATACGATTACGATATTTCCAAATCTATTTATCTAAATATATTTTATGGGCTGCCATTATTAAATTGAACCCCGCCCCCGGTTAACTATACGCATGTTGTCAATATCTCTGATGCGGCTTAGAAATAACTAAAAATAACAAATACTGTAGTACCAGTATTTTAGTTTTTTTTTTTTTTTTTTTTGGTGTAGAAAAAAAAATCCTCTATTGTCATCGAATCAATAAACTTCAGTTCTACCAAAAAAAAAAAAAAATCAATAAACTTCAGTTTGGTCACTCGCAAAATTACGAAATGGAATGATGATATAACTTGGCATAATTATTTTTACATAATTCTGAAATTTTTTATACTGGCATTAACAGAATTCAATTACATATCTTACTAGTTTGACTACACATTTTTATTATTTAAAAATTTTAAATACTGTCAACGTTCAAAGCATGTATTTAAAATTTTTCCCAGTGGACTAAACTTATGTTTTGAAACATCGTAGATTTTCTCTACATAGAGAAAGAAATCCCCAAAAAAAAAACAAAAAACAAATATTTTACTACTTGAAATAAAGATTCAAATAAGTATGTCTTTACGGGATACTTAGGAAAAAATCTCATTATTTAGCTTCGGAAAGTTGTAAAAACTACGTGTTTTCTATTCATACAACCTTTTCAGCCGATATATGCCAAATGAATTAAATAAAATATTTTGATTAATATAGTATAATTTTTATCTGCAAATTGGGACATATCTTATATAAGTAGAGATGTGTATGTGTGTCTCTCTCTATTATATTAACTTGGATCAGATTCTTCTTCTTCTTCTTCTTCTTCTTCTTCTTCTACCTCTCTCTCTCTTTCTTAAACAAGAACAAGAACAAAGTTTCCCTATCTTCTTCACATTTTTCTCTCTTCAGACAAAAACAATTAAAAAATGACTCGCTCCTCTAGATTCCTCGGTACGGCGTCGTCGCCACCACCACCACCGGAAGAAATCCTCGCCGCCGAAACCGACATGGTTGTCATCCTCTCTGCTCTTCTCTGCGCTCTCATATGCGTTGCCGGTTTAGCCGCCGTAGCTCGCTGCGCTTGGCTCCGCCGTCTCACCGGCGTTAATTCCGCCGCCACGGGAGAATCTCCTCCTCCTCCTCCGAACAAAGGTCTCAAGAAGAAAGCACTCCAAGCGCTCCCCAAATCCACTTACACCGCCTCTACTGAAGATTCGCCGTGCTCCTCTTCCGGCGGCGGTGACGGAGACGACTCATCCACCGAGTGTGCTATTTGCATAACGGAATTTGCCGAAGGCGAAGAGATCAGGATCCTACCGCTCTGTAACCACGCTTTCCACGTGGCGTGTATTGACAAGTGGTTGACTTCGAGGTCTTCGTGTCCTTCTTGTCGTCGGATTTTGGTTCCGGTGAAGTGTGATAGGTGTGGTCACCATGCTTCCACGGCGGAGACTCATATCAAAGATCAACCACAACACCAACATCATCCTTCACAGTTCACTTCCTCCGCCATTATTCCTGCTTTTCTTCCTTAGAAAAAGTTCTCTTTCTTTTTTTTTAAAACATCGGCATGATTAAAGTGAAGTAAAGTATTAATTAAATTAATTAGGAAAATTAGTAGTGATCTTTTTCTTTAGTTATGTTTCGATAATCCTGTTATGTAAGACTTTAATCCACTGTTCTTATTAATCTAATCAAGATGAAATTTCGAAGTTCGCAAATTGCCAAATTCGATTAGAGGATTAATATCTTTGTGAAATAAAAGAGCATGATTGATGATTGTATTGATTGGACAACCCTGAGCACTACGAAAAAGGGTCGGTCATGTGAACCCGTGTGTTTCAGAAGCATTACCCAAAAAAATAACCAAAAAACAATTAAATTACAAAAATCTTTGAACTGAAAAAGTTTTTTTCCTTTTTTTTTTGGACTTTAACTTATAAAAATATTTGTTTATTTTGGAAATATCTAGCGATAAATTGGGCGTTTATCTTTTTCCGACAGTGGACACACATTTAAATTAAAAAAAAAAAAAAAAAGTAACAAAGTGCAAGTGTAGTATAATACAGTATAAGTAGTGAAGACAAAAAAATATATATATATAATATAAGTAGCAAATTCTTTTGTTACTGTCACACTGTAAGTCCAACTTATATACTGTGTTGTTACAACAAGTTTTGTTACATGTAAATTAAACAAAATAAATAATATCACTAATCATCATGATATATGTGTGTTGTATGTGTGCGTAATTTAGAAGTCTCCCTTATTTTTCTCAGTCATCGTAAGTCAAAGAAAGCATGTAATGAATGTATGGTCCTCTCATCTCCTTTACCCGTAAGCAAGGATGACTCGGTCCTCATTTTCATCCAAACCATATCCGAATGATATTATTATGCATGATTTATGCGTTGCCTCCATATTACATGTTTTCTTTTCTGAAATATAAATATTGTGATGATGATTTATATATATATATATGGGTTTTATACTTTATAATAGCCTTAGCAAATATGTATTGTCAAAACACATGTCATTAAAATCATATACGAAATTAAATTACTCAACGATTAAGATTTAACAAAGACGACACTATAAAAATGAACTATTATATTATATGTTAGGTCTCTCTTTCATCATAATAGCACTTCAGTTTATTTTCCTACATTTACACATATATGGTATCAGTGTATCACCTATTCATTAGAGGGGCTTTTTTGTTATTTGTAATGCAAGTTGGCGATCGAGGATAAACTTATGAATATAGATGGATTTAATTAACAAAATATCTCCCAAGATATCTAAAAAGTACTCCATGTTAGTTAAACAAACGTAATTTATTTTGCTAGATCCCTTTTTTTTTTTTGTAGTATGAGACTTACATAGGTCCCTTTTCACCATTATAGTAATTCGTTTATTTTGGTTTAATGTCGTACTATAGTTATAGAGCTTAGCAAACATAGATGGGTTTTTAACAAAATATCTCAAAATATCTGTAATGTACTACTCCATGCTAAACAAACATAAATCTGATTATCTGACGATAATTAATGATGTTAGGTCCCTTTTCACCATGATAGTGTAATTCCATTATTTTTGGCTTAAATTTACTAATAATAGGATTCAAATAGCTATGGACTTTCCAAAAACTGGATACTTGTGTCCACTCTACTAAATTCGAACTGAGACTCTGTTTTACCAAAAAAAAAAAACTAATTTCGAACTGAGATATGTACATTTTTCTGTATCAAAATAATTATTTCCGATTTAGACAATCGAATGTTACTAGCTAGACTACTACTGTTTTTTTTATATATATATATTTTTTTTTGTATAATGATGATGATACAAAAATAAAAGAAAAGTGAAAAGGGGGAAAAGGTGGAGAAAGAGGAATATAGAGAGAAGGGGAAAACGATAAACGTACCACCCAACTTATAGACACTAGAAACGCATGACAAGCCCGCCAAGTATCATATCATCCACCTTTCAGTTTCACTTAATGGAGGAATCTTATGCCTTATCTCTTTTCTCTCTACATGTTTATTAGTATATTGCACCCAAGAGGCAATTAAAGTGAAGAAAAGTTTCGGCTTACACTTTTCATCTTTTTTAACTTCGCTTTTTACATTTTTGTCTTCTAAAACTAGCTCTAGGTTTATCCAACTCTTCTCTCCTTTTTTTGTTTGTTTGTATCTTCTTGTTAAAGCCGAACGTATTTAAAATTTTGGATAAGCATTCCCAAACACAATAGACGAGTCCATTAATTTTTGATTTCTAGTTTGATGTACTCGCTTAATTGGTTACCTTGGAGTTTATTACAAGTTTTTGAAATTATTGCACGCTTGGATTCGTGAAATCTTGTTATAAGCAACATCAAATGAGAACACTGAAAAAGTTGATAAGACTAGTTTTCCCATTGATTTTATTTGCTTCAAACTCAAGTAGCCAAGTCCCTCAAGCGCACTTTTTCTTTAAAACACACATTATCATTTAGGTTTTTTTTTTCTTCTGGAATATAATGTGTGTCCTAGTGTAAAAGTGAAATTTTGCTTTCAAGAATATTTTTCTTCTAAGATGATGATCATTTCAGGAATATATAACTCTAATCAACTAATAAATTAAGAAGAATAAAGGAAAGTTAGATAGCGAGGGTGGTCCGAGGTTTTAAACTAGTTTTTTTTTCATGTATATCAAATCTATATATAGATATGTGTATATATATCATCATTTCAGTATGGGGTACTTTGCTCCTAACTATCTTTTTTTTTTTTTTGCCCTTATAGTCAAAAAAGTGATATATTTTGAAGATTCATTTCAATCCTTCATCTCTTTTTAGATGACTTAGTCTTCCCTAAACCCTTTTCCCCTACTTATTTTCAACGTTCACTTTATATATGTCCCTTTTAATTTTACTACCACTTTCTACCAGCCTTATCATCGCAAGTTGGGCAAATCCTATACCCAGACCTTTTCACTATGTTACATCCTCTGCTTTCATAAAAGCTACAATCAAGTTTGGAATATGTCAACAAAAAAAAATTAAAAAGAAGTTTGGAGTCTGTTCACAACGAAGTTAGAAGAATGAACTGAGATTGTATGCCAAACCTGCGTGTGGTTCGGAATTGGAACCTTAATTTGAACCGGGTTGTGGGTAATACACGAATTCATTTGGAGGGTTTCAACTTCAAGGAACAAAGGAAACAATGTGTCACGTGTCGTACTCGTGTTAATTAAACTATTGTGCCTCGATACTACAAAGCCCAGATCCAGTCTAATAAAGACTCTGTATGGGCCTAATGTTTTACACATCCGAAGAGATTGATCCACAGAACGACGTAAAAACATGGGTTTTCAAATGATGGAACAAAGCTTTTTGCTTCATTCATTGGTTCACATGTGAAGTCACATGTATACTGATAAGATAACACACAAAAAGAAAGACCATGTCTCGTGACGATTATACATTAGACAAAACAAAAAGCGCAAGTTGCATTATTACAAGTGAGTATTAATTAACCACTTTTAACTCTCTAGACAAAACCACGTTCATGGCCTACTCATGTCATGTCTCTCCTCTAAGCAAGTAAGCATCACAGCTCTATCACATCACATCTCTATCCATACACACAGTCACACAGTCACAGATACTTTTAGGTGCGAGAGTCGTTTAAGTTTCAAACCAAAGAAACAAAACCAGAGACGATACACTGAACATCAAAGTATCAAAGTGGTAAGAATTAAAAGAACACGTCAATCTACGAGGGACATGGTTCGGGCTCTGTTTTGGGATGGGCTCTATGGATTCGGCTATAACCGGGGGAAAGAAAGAGCAGATATGTGGAGACATGAATGAAACAATGATACATGTGAATATTGAAGAAAGAAACAAAGAATGAATAATGAAACATCTACAGTACTCGGAGTTGCAATGCAAATCAATGCTTCTCTCTCTCTCTCTCTCTCTTTGCATTGTCGTGTGAAGATAGCTGGATTTGTCTGCCACTTGAGCTGTCAACAGCATTAACAGAATTACCTGAAAAAAGGGAGGGAAAGACAAAAACAGGTGTTTATGTTATACGTAATAATGCACAGTGTGAATCTTGATTTTTTGAGTTTGGGAATCTAAAGTGCTACCTGATTACGGGTCAGAGACTTTATCAGCTGTTTTAGACGATCTCCATGCTGTTCTGTTTTCTCTTGTTGGACTTGGAGAAGAAGCACATCTGCACCCAGCTCTTCTTCGGCTTAACCATTTGAGATTTCGCGTTTCTCGTCTCCACAAGATCATTCATGTATTGAACAACAGCCTGAAAGTATATGAATCATCCGTGAGTGAATACCATTTAGAAGAATCTAGACCACATTATGAGAAACCTAGAGGAGAGAAGAGATAAAAAATGAGAGAACCTGAGGGCCCTTCTCAGCTATATCACGAGGAGGAACTTGTAATGGATTCTCCTGAGCACGAAAAACACGCAACTTTGTAAGCATTTTAAAGGATTCGGGTAGAACACGGATCTGGTTATTGCTTATATCAAGCTCTTCAAGCATCTCAAGGTTGCCTATTGATCTCGGTAGCGATATCATGTCAGCGAAATTGTTTCCAACATTCAGCTTCACAAGCGTAGTGGCAAAACACAAACTCTCTGGCACTGACTCAAGCTCATTGAAACTCACATCCAGCTCTTTGAGACTAGCTAAAGAAGACATCGTTGTAGGTAACTGCCTAATGTTATTGTAACGGACAGACAAGGTCTCTAGTGTAGTAATCTTCCCAATAGCTTCCGGAAGAGCCTTGAGTTTGTTATAATCTGCACGGAGCTCTTTCAGCGAGGAGCACCCACCGATAGAATGTGGGATCTCTTCAATATCATTGGTCTCAACGTCGAGCTTCTTTAGACTCACAAGAGAACCGATGGATTCAGGGAGAATAGGGAGGTTGTTACAGCTCAAATCAAGCTCCTCGAGTTTCACCAGTCTGCTAAATGCTGAAGGCAGAGATGACAACTGGTTGCTACCAAGATTGAGGTAAACCAAGTTCAACAATTCTCCTATAGACTCAGGAAGCTGACCGATTCTGTTTGAATGCAAATCGAGCTTTGTCAATGAAGTAAGTCCTCCTATGGTGTTTGGCAATACCACAATGTGATTCTCAGACATATCAAGTGAAATGAGACTCGATAACTTGCCAATAGAGTCCGGAAGCCATTCGACTTGATCCGTTAACTTGTTCTGTAGATTAATGTCTTGAGTAGCTTTCTTAGCTGATACCTCAATCAAACTAGCAAGTTTTATCAAACTCAGCTTCTCTCCATCGTTGCCTACACATAACAAATGATTCATTCACACACCACAGTTTACTAACATAATCTATATTTGCAATTCCTGTTGCTCTATCTAAAGGTTAAAACTTTAAACAAATTCCAATTCCAACACTTTCTATATCAGAAGAATCCTAAGTTGGAGAACCAAGAGAAGAGAAGGGTTAGTCCGACTCACCGGCGAATTTTCCGGCGGTAAGTGTTGAATCCAGAAACTGAGGTTTTCGAGGAGCTGCAAAACCATCGCCGTAGAGAGAAGGTTTAGTGTTGGTCATGAAGCTGTCGTCTCTAGAAACCATATCCTTGGGGCGAACAGGGGCTTTCTCAGAAAAATACAAACTTGACGGAGTCGTAGCCGTCTTGGGAGCCGGAGGAGGACGAGACGGAACAGAGCCGTTAGAGGAAGAAGGAGAAGCAATGCAATTAGAAGCTCTCTGAATGAAATCATCGAACATAGCGTGAGTAGCTTCCAGATCGAGAAGCTTCAAAGCTTCTCTCTTTTGCTCTCTGCTACGAAACTGAACAAAACCTCTCTTCATATCTTGCAACACCATGAAAAGCTCACCGGAAACTTCAGAGCTTTTCCTCTGTCTAGCAATGGCTTCGAAACAAGATTGGTCTTCTTTATCAACGTTGTCAATTAAACCCTTGGCAGCTTCAACTTCGTCGATTCCAGGTCTTGGTGGTAGAGATCTGTGAATTCTCATGATTTCTTCAACCACTTGCTCCGTAGAATCCAAACGCTTATCCAATTGCATCAAATCCATTACTAAACCAAATTGGAAGAAACGAAACAAAAAAAAGAAACCTTTTTTTTTTTTTTTTTTTTTTTGGCTCTCAAAGTGTCGATTTTTTTTTTTGTTTGAAGAAGAAGGAAAGATTGAGAAAAGAGTATTAAGTAGAAACCCAGAGGTAGTTTGTTCTTCTTGTTTCTTCTTATACAATAAATACAGCTGTTTCCATCACTCTCTGTCTCTGTGTTTAAAAAAGAACAAAAAAATTCTGCTTCTGCTTCTGCTTCTGCTTCTGCTGCTTCTTCTTGTGCTGCTTCCTTCAGTTCTTCAAGAAATAATTGATTACCTTTTTATTAATTAATATACTAGTTAGTATTATATTGTCATTTGTCACTAAATTAAAACTATAATAATGAAATTAATTTTCCTTGTTTAAGATGTTAAGACAGAAATGTTTTGGTTAATTAACATTATCAGTAGAGGATAGTTTACAAATATAAATAAGACGGAAATAACGTGAACCGTGGGATGGTGACCTATTGCTTATCTGTGGATTTTGTATATCACGTTATTCCCATTTTCTCCTTTGTACTATATATATACACTCTCTTTTTATCGTATGTATTTTGACCGTATTTTATTGAAATTGTCAAAACTCATTTCGAAAAGACAAAAAAAAAAATAAAGAAAAAAACGTAATACTCTACTATTTATTTATGCAGCAATAGATTCTGCGGAGATCAATGCCTATTTCCAGTTTTTTACTGTCCTTTAAAAATAAAATATGATTCGTTTTCGTTACCGTTAGGTTTTTAGTACAGTAGTAGTATTATTATTTTGATATCGAGGGGATACTAATGATGAAAATAAGCAATTAACTTGGAAGTTGGAATGTTATAGGGATCATCAAAGATAAATTAACAGTCCCATAAAATAACCCCTATGTGTATGTATAATAAAGTTGATCAAATCAAATACTAGTATAGTCTTATTTTCGTGAAATATCTAATGAGATATTATTCCAAAATAATTACATAGGTTAAAAAGAAAACAATAAATAATGTTGTTGACAAGATAAAAAAGCAACACATTTTTGCCCAAAGAAAAAAAAAAGAGGATAGGGGAAAAAATGGGGGGGGGGGGAGAAAGAGAGAAGAAAACGCCATGTGTGAGATGGGACACGTGTCGGGTATATGGTCGATGATGTGTTGTCCTTTAACCTGTATCCAGCTGTCACATTCATGGCCCCGACTTTTGCATATTGATATTGCATATGCACTGCATATCTGGGAGGTAATTTACAAAAAGATATATACAAAGTACTTTGATAAATATAATATGATATACAAATGGGTTATAAAATACAAATTGTATCATGACATACCAAATGAAAGCATACATGCAAAAAAAAAAAAAAGTTAACAAATAGTAACTCTTATTCTTAATAATCAATTATGGGTTATATATTCTATTTCTAGCAGTACAAATTCTTCTGCATGATAAACAATTAGTATAGGAATTTAGTGTGTCAGTATTCAGCAAATCTGATCCATTCATCATCTTTTAAGTGGCTTCACTCAGCAACGTCGGATCTATACTCGGTTATTACTTAATTATATATACTTTTTTTTTTTTTTTTGATACCATTATTTATTATTTTATGGGTGAATTAGGTGAATAACCTAAAAAAAACTAATAAAGAATATAGCCACATATTTGAAAAAATTAGAAGATTAGAATCAAGGGTAAGTTAAATTACCTTTAGTGGTGGTCTGGCGATTCTCCGGCGACACTCCGACGACACTCCGGCGACACTCTGGCAGAACTCCGGCGACACTCCGGCGGACCCCGACGACACTCCGGCGGCACTCTGGTGGTGGGTGGTGGTCCGGTGGTGGTGCGGCGGCCAGAAGAAATGTGATGATGGTAGGAGAGGGAGGTGGTTTGTGGTTGTAGAGGGGTATATGAAAGGGGTAAATTTGTATATATTTTATATTATACAGATAATATATTAGATATATGGTTAGAGTAGTTATTTAGTTAATTTTAGTTTTTTTTTGGTTATCCCTGCCAATTCCCCTTATTTTATAAAGTTTTTCTTCTTCTCTAGAAATTTCCATCAGAACAAAGACAAAAACAATTCATTGCAACTTTGTGGTGGTCGCGCGGACGCATTTTTTTTCATAAACAGAAACAATAAATATTATCGAAGATTTGATGATCATTACGACATTTTCTATAATAAGTACACACTTTACTCTTAATATGCATGTATGAATGAACGTGAACTACAACTGTTTCTGTTTGCCAGTTGTTGTGTTTTAATCTTACAGGTAATATCATCAGTCAGGTATTCTGTTATAGACGTAAAGCGAATCATTGCGGTTGCGGTCAAATTATGAGTACTACTACTACATGAGACGATACAAAACAAACCAAAAAACCTAACAAACTAAAGCCAACTACCATAACAGAGCGCCGCCGGCTTCTTGTTTATATATATTGGCAAAATGGCAAGTGGTTGAATACGATAGAAATGAGTTTCAAGAATCAGTCCACTGCTTATGAAATTATTATTGTCTGTGGTGTTTAAAATCTTTTCCTTTGTCTATCCTCACAATTCTTTTGAAACCAGTTGACTTTGCTGTTCGCTAAACAAATTTATTTTTACTGTTAAAAACTGTACTAGTGATTAACGAACGGTTGAAGTACGTTTTCTCACACAAAATCATCTTTGAATTCCCCCCCCCCCCCCCCCCCCCCCGACCAACTTCGGTTTTTATATTGTAGAACTTACTGAAACATATTTATCAGTTTAATAAATATTGGATTATTTTACATTGATAAATATGTTCATAAGATAAGACTACTGTGAAATTATGCATTTTTTTACCAAAAATTACAGCATGAAAACTTCATAAACTATTAGGAAAAAAAATATCAGAATAGAAATCTAAAAGCCTTATAAACCCAAAAATCGCGACGAAAATTATTTTCTTATAAAGTCTTACGAAATCCTATTTTCACATTACATTTTTTTAAAGTAATCTTTATGTAATTAACTTTAAAACTCTTTAAACCTATATCGTTGATTGCAAAAGTTTAATATTTCTAAAGTCAAACAAAAGACAAAACAAAGATAAACTGCCGACACAAAGAAAAGAAGACAAATTTCAGAAACCTTTATTTGTTTTTTAAAGTAAAGAATTAATTAAAGTTTCTAATCAAACAGCTTTTGTTTAAATTATCCAAGGTATAGTTCAATGACTACGATCTTATTGAGTACATCATTTTGATAAAAAATCTACATCCAAGTTTCACGTTCACGGTCTTATCTTCATATTGTTTGAAGAATATTGGGTTTGGGACTATTTTGGGAAAGATTTTATGAGCTCTACGTATATTTCAAGTTTTCAACCATGTGGGAGTTTCTATTTTTGTGGTTGGCACGCTTTGCTTTACTTTTGCGAAACGACGTCATTTGCTCAAGACCCCTTAGCCGACTTTTGCGAAACGACGTCATTTGTTCAAGACCCCTTAGCCGTCATCTCTCTTTTCAAACCTCAACCTTTCAAAGCCGATTCCTCTGAAAAAATCGGTGACCATAACTTCGAAAGTCTTTAAAAGCTCTGGTGCGTGTCTTAATGGCTCGGCTTCAAGATCAGACATATCTTCTAGATTTCTAGAAATCCACTTTCGTATTACAAGACTATACACATTATTATTATTAGTTATTGGATAAATCATATTCACTGAATAATATACGAACGTGAAGGCATCACTGAGAATCAAATCTTGGGACTTTTGTCGTAGCTAGTTTTACACTTACAGCTACAACTTTGAACAATATCCGTACTCATTTCCAACTGCAATAATTAAAAAATAAACAAATCAATGTCTCTTAACTTGTTCTAATGCTAAAGATCAAATCTCATTATTGTCCATCCATTAGGGATCAGCAATTAACTCAATGACCGAGCCTTCTGAAAATACTCCTCAATCACTCTTACCTTGCTGAGATCCGATCTCTTGTAAGTAATGCTCTGCATCCAAAGCTGCCATGCACCCTACACAATCATTCAAACCAAGTTGTGAAGAACTGAGAATTGTAAAGACTGTTACTTAAGAGAATCAAAGAACTCTACTAAGCAATGGAACAACACACTCAAGGAAGACTGTAACTCCAACACAAAAACCCTGCCTTGCATCAATTTGTGAATTGAATCACATGATATAGAAGCAACTAAACCTCAAGAACTTGACACGCCATACAGAGCCGATTAAAAAGGTACTCTTTTTGGAAAGATCGTTCCAAAAACAGAGATTGCACACAAATTCAAGTAGTTCTAAGCTAGTAAAAACAGTTTCGTTTCTCTTAGAATCACTATCGCAACCTGTGACTGTGGGAATAAAAAGCTAAGTGAGACTAACCAGTTCCTGCAGCAGTGATCGCCTGCCTATACTTCTTGTCCTGAACATCACCGGCAGCAAAAACCCCGGCAACACTAGTCTCCGTAGTACCAGGCTTCGTCACAACATAACCATCCGAATCCAACTCAACACCACCATCCAAGAACTTAGTAGCAGGCTCATGACCAATAGCAAAGAACAATCCAGAAACTTTCAAATCAGAAACATCTCCAGTAACCACATTCTTCACTTTCAACCCACCAAGCACACCTCTTTCTCCATCTCCATAAGCTTCCACAACCGTCGAGTTCCAAATCACATCAATCTTAGGGTTAGACAAAGCTCTCTGCTGCATAATCTTAGACGCCCTAAAAGCATCTCTCCTATGGATTATAAACACTTTAGATCCATACTTGGTTAAAAAGTTGGCTTCTTCCATCGCTGAATCGCCTCCACCGATCACCGCAAGAGGTTTGTTACGAAAGATCGGAGCAGCTCCGTCGCAAACAGCACAAGCTGAGATCCCACGGTTCCAGAAACCTCCAGAGCCTTCACCAGATCCAACGAAGCTAAGCCGTTTAGCCACAGCTCCAGTAGCGAGGATCACAGCGTCAGCGAGAACGGTTCTTGAATCTGTGAACAGCTTCAACGGTTTCGAAGAGAAGTCCACTTTTGTCACCGTCTCCGTGAAGATCTTAGTACCGAATCGCTCCGATTGTTTACGGAACTTGTCAGTGAGCTCTGCTCCGAGGATACCTGCTGGGAATCCGGGGAAGTTCTCGACGTCGGTGGTGGTTGTTAACTGGCCTCCAGGAGCGATGTCGTTAGCCATCCATCCTTCGAAGAGAAGAGGTTTAAGTTCAGCCCTAGCCGCGTAAATCGCCGCCGTGTGAGCCGCTGGACCACTGCCTACGATACAGAGCCTCGTGTTGTGAGTTTCGAGGCCGTTCATGGCGGCGGATGAAGAAAACGCGGAGGTTAGAGACGGCGGCTGCGGCTGGGGATGAGAAAGAGTGGATCCAACTCCTCCAGGCCGTGCAAAGCTTCGTGCTTTGCTTATCAGACTCTTTAAAAACCTTGAACGATTCATACAACTATACATTGGGAACTAGACAAGACCTTCGATATTATTAAAACCTTTGTTCTGTAGTATAAATTATACTATGTTAGTATTTGTTAAACCCTTTAACAAAAAAAAAAAAAAAATGTTAGTATTTGTTAAATGTGAGACTTTTGTTTATTAAAGATTTGGATTATTTTAGGCTTTTGCATAAATATGTAAGGACATTTGGGAATTTTGAATGATACAGTAACACAAGAATGGAATCACTTCGTGATCAAGTGATTCTTATCAAAACCAAGATGATGATTCTTGCTTCATTCAAACTAAAATTATCAAAACGAAGAAGATGAACTTCAGCAACTATTTCTTTCTTTATTGACTTTGAATGAACGACACAAATTTAGAAGGAGAGAAAAGCTAATCAGAAAAGAAGTAGACAGAAGAAGCTTTTGAAACTGGTTCAGGGCACACAAAAGACAAATCTCTCACAAAGACGATATGAGTGAGCTTTAGAACCAGAAGCTCAAAGGAAAGCATCCTTCTCAAGCAGCTTCACCACCTCGAGCTGGCTGTTGAGCTTGGCTACATCAATGGGTGTCTTTTCGTCTAAGTTTTGCAGAGTCCTGTAAGACCACACACATACATTAAAACATATATATATACTAAAACCGTGACACAGTGTTTAAAGGAGTTATTTCTCTATAAGAGTTGTGCTGTGAGACTTACACTGCAGCACCATTTTCTAGGAGAAGGCTTACACACTCTTTCCTCCCGTACCCAGCAGCGTAATGCAGAGGTGTGTTCTTGTTTTTGTCAACCGCGTTAACACTAGCTCCAGCATCGATAAGAACTTGAGCACATTTTAACTGTGGAAAGGGCCCAGTAGGGTCAAACTCAGTTCAATTAATAGCCAAGTTCATTTCACTGTTCTTTTATTAATTGTGTCATGAAAGTCTTAGGAGTACCCATGAATAATGATGATAAAGATTCCTAACTTCATTAGTGAAAATAGAAAAGCAGCAAAGTCGAATATTTAATTGCCCTGAAGTGTTAAGAGACTTGCATACCTCGCCGTATCCACAAGCAAAATGCAATGCTGTCCTTCCCTCAGAATCTTCTTCATCTTTGTTACCACCAGATGCCAAGGCAGCTTTCAAACCCTGATTGAATCAACATATCAAATGCAATAAAGAGTTCAACAAAACAAAGTTGTATAGGGTGAGAAAATGGACAAAAAAACTTCAGCCTGCTCCACCTAATTCCTTCGGTAGCACAAATGAGAAATACCAGATAGTCACGCATATAAACGTTTAACAAAGTACAAAAGCAGTCTAACCTCAACATCGCCAAGACTGGCAGTTTGATGAACAATAGACTCTTCTTCTTCTTCACCTTCTTCTGGTGCCTCGGGTTCAGCTGAAGCAGTCTGGTCTGGCAAGCCAGCAACAGGCATACCCATTGCTTCCCCCAGCTTTTTCAGCACATCTGGATCATTCCAGTACCTAATACCATATAACAATTCTTCCTCCATAAGCACAAATAAAATTATACAATTTCCATTAAAAAAAATTGAAAGAAGTTTGTATCACTCACTTCATCATGGCAGAAGGACCACCAGCATCTATCTCATCTAGTATAGGTTTCAACTCAGGATCTTCTTTCATCCGCGCCATACGCTCAGTAAAGTGCTCTGCTGTTTCAGGATTAGAGAAAGCATCCAAAAAAGGAGACATTTGTGGATCCTGTAGTCAAAAGAACAAAAAAAACCAGAAAGACTAAGAGATTCGTTTAAAGCCAGACATCGATAACCAAACTACCCGAATGAAAATCTAGAAGGAAAAAACTTCAATTTCTAACCTGCACCAAGGCGCTACCAAGTCGCTCAGCCATGGTCTTAAACTCAGGGTTATGCATAACTTGTTGCATGGTGTTGACATACTGTTGAGGATCAAAGTTAGGGAAACCACCTTCCTGAGCTCCTGCGTTTGGAATAGATCTCTGAAGCTGCTCAGCCAACTGGTTAAAGGCAGGATCTTTAGCTATTTGTTCAGCCATTTCTCTGATGCTTGGATCCTAAAAAAAAAAACACATCAAAAAACCCATCAATAAAAAAGAAAAAAGATAACTTTTTTTCAATTGTGCTTACTAGACAAAGGGGCACACACTTACATTGAGGATACTAGCCATATTAGAGAAATCAAAAGCATTGACATTGAAGCCAGGAAGAGCTGGTGGAGGTGAACTCCCAGAAGCTGATTCCGGTTTAGTACTCTTGTTCTCCTCCGTCAATTGGGTTTTCTCATCTATAGTAAACAAAAATCAAAATTCTCTAATCTCAATTGACAAAACAATGAAACCAAATCATCAAATCTGACTAGAAACGATTCAAACATCGCAGATCAGATTGCATATATGTACAAAGGAGATTTAAGAACAACACTAGATAAAAAAAAAAAAAAAAAAAAAAATCAAAACTTTACCTGAAGGAGGAGGATTTTTCTCTGAATTGGAAGCCATTAAATATGACTAAAGCCCTAAAAAAAAAAAAAAAAATACAAACAGGATTCAGCAGAAAGATATGGAAATCGAGTAGACAAGAAGAAGATAAAGAGAATCGAAGGGAGACCTATCAGAGAAAGAGAGAGAGATGAAGTAAAACGAAGAAGAAAGCAGAAGTTTTTTTTACCCGAGAAGACAATGTTGTTGTGGTGGCAAACGCACAGAAAACTCGACAAATACAGATAATCTTTTTTTTTTTTTTTTTTTTTTTTAAATATGAAGACAGACAGAGAGAAATGTAGTATTTATTTATTTTATCAGCTGGATTGGATTTGAGAAGACGACGAGGCACAGCAGCCACTGCTTCCTTCCATTGAAGTTTGAACCTAAATTAGCTAAAGGGGTGAGGTTCATTTGGTAAGTAAAAAATATTTACAAGCCCAAATCATCTGGTTTACCTCTAGGCCCAAGCCCACGCTTTCGAACCGGAATTAATTAGCTGAGCCACGTCAGATTCCCCCAGTGCCAGTAGTAATGTTAAGAATTGAATTATCCGTTAATGGATAAACACGCGTCACTTCTCGGAAGCGAAGCCGTTCATGGCAGCCACGCTGTCACTCTGTGCTGCTCTCCGATCTCCCGTCTCTTCCCGGAGATTCTCTCCGACGATTCGAAAATCCAACGATCCTTTTCCGTTCAGTGTCGTCCCCTCACCGTTTCCGTCTCCCGTCGTCACCGTCGGCAGAATTTTCCCGCGTTTTCCGGCGGCGAAGCAGCAGGTTGATCAGGATGATGAAGTTGGATTCGATCAAGAGCCGTCTCAGGAGCTAGCGATAGCGTCGGCGTGTTTGGTTGGTGTTCTCACCGGAATCAGTGTGGTTCTCTTTAATAATTGCGTTCACTTGCTTCGAGACTTCTCATGGGATGGGATCCCTGATCGTGGTGCTTCGTGGCTTAGAGAGGCACCGATCGGTACCAATTGGTTGCGCGTCATACTTGTTCCGACTATCGGCGGTTTGATTGTTAGCGTGCTCAATCAGCTTCGGGAATCTGCCGGAGATTCTGATTCTAGTCTAGATCGAGTGAAGGCGGTGTTGCGTCCTTTACTTAAGACTGTTGCTGCATGTGTGACGCTTGGGACTGGGAATTCTCTGGGGCCGGAAGGTCCTAGTGTTGAAATTGGAGCGTCAATCGCAAAAGGAGTTAATTCTCTCTTCAATAAAAGTCCTCAGACTGGTCTCTCACTTCTTGCTGCTGGCTCAGCTTCTGGCATTTCCTCTGGTTTGTTTCGTCTTCTATCAGAATACATTTTAGTGGTTTTTTTATTGTTTTAATGTTTACGTAAAGTCGATTATGTTTTTGTTACAGGGTTCAATGCTGCTGTTGCTGGATGTTTCTTTGCAGTTGAATCCGTTTTGTGGCCTTCTTCATCAAGTGATTCATCAGCATCACTTCCAAATACAACTTCAATGGTTATTCTTAGTGCTGTTACTGCTTCTGTGGTGTCCGAAATCGGTTTGGGTTCTGAACCTGCGTTTAAGGTTCCTGACTATGACTTCCGCTCTCCTGGAGGTATGTTTTCTACCTTCTCCTTTTGTGCAAGACAGAACCGGAAACCAAACTTATGAGATCTGGTCACTGATTTGCAGAACTTCCACTTTATCTTTTATTGGGTGCTCTGTGTGGTCTTGTCTCCTTGGCATTATCTCGATGTACGTCATCTATGACATCTACTGTTGACAGTCTTCAGAAGGATGCTGGGATACCAAAGGCTGTGTTTCCTGTAATGGGTGGCTTAACTGTTGGTATCATAGCTTTGGTATATCCTGAAGTCTTATATTGGGGTTTTCAGAATGTGGATATTTTGTTGGAGAAACGTCCATTCGTGAAGGGCCTTTCTGCTGATCTTTTGCTTCAGCTGGTAGCGGTCAAGATAGCTGCAACCGCATGGTGTCGGGCTTCTGGACTGGTTGGTGGCTACTATGCTCCTTCTCTCTTTATTGGCGGGGCAGCAGGAATGGCCTATGGAAAGTTTATTGGACTTGCTTTGGCTCAGAACCCCGAATTCAATCTCTCTATTCTGGAAGTTGCATCGCCACAAGCTTATGGTCTGGTACTGTTCTTATGTGGTTGATGTTTCAAAAATTGTCTTCATTTTAGAGTCTCTTGATTGAGAAATGAAAAATATCATTCTTTCGGGTTAACTGAGAAATTGATGCTAATGTTTTTGCAGCTTCATTGCAAATAACCCTGTTCTTCTCTTTGTTTTACAGGTTGGAATGGCTGCTACACTTGCGGGGGTTTGTCAAGTTCCTCTTACGGCGGTACTACTGCTATTTGAACTTACACAGGATTATCGAATTGTGTTACCTCTACTGGGAGCTGTAGGCATGTCTTCATGGATTACATCTGGACAATCAAAGAGACAAGAAACTAGAAAAAAAAAAGAAACTAGGAAAAGAAATAGCCAAGAAGCTGTACAGTCTCTGACGTCATCTGATGAGGGATCATCAACGAATAACCTTTGTGAAGTTGAAAGTTCTCTTTGTGTTGATGATTCACTCATCCAAGCTGAGGAGCTGCCAGAAAGTATCTTTGTTTCAGAAGCCATGCGAACAAGATTTGCCACAGTTATGATGAGCACTTCTTTGGAAGAGGCGTTAACTCGTATGCTGATGGAGAAACAATCGTGTGCTTTAATTGTTGATCCTGACAACATCTTTCTTGGTCTACTGACGCTTTCAGACATTCAGGAATTCAGCAAAGTAAGAAAAGAAGGAAACAAAAGACCCAAGGTATGGAATTTGAATAGTCTGTTCTGGCCTGGAAACTCTGAAATAACTATTTCTTGTGGTAACCTGATCAAATAATTTAAGCATTTTATTGACACAGGACATATACGTTAACGACATATGTTCGATGAGTGGAGGAAAATGTAAAGTGCCGTGGACTGTTACACCTGATATGGATCTTCTCGCTGCCCAAACTATCATGAACAAGCATGAAATTTCTCACGTTGCAGTCGTTTCAGGCAGCATTGATGCTCGCAGAATACACCCTGTTGGGGTCCTAGATAGAGAATGTATCACTCTAACGAGAAGGTATACATGCATCTGTCTTTCCTCAGTTTAACTGTTTTCCCTAGATAACCGTTTAATATATTTTAGAATGAGCCTAACTGTCTAACCGAGTCTTCCATATGGCAAGAGTGTGTAGAGAGTCGGTGTTACTATAACTTGGGCTGCCAGGTTTCCCATATTGGATGTAGTTGAAGTTAAATTAGTAAAAGAAATTTTACTTGCAACATTTTCTTTTAGTGAGTAGCCACGTCCAGTTTGCTACATTCTCTTTATTCTTACGACTGTCAACTGTATCTATAGTTAATACCAAAGCTATTAACCGAACGAACAAGTTTCCTCAGTTCATTAAAAACGTTTCTGTGCATTTCTTCTTTTGTTGTGTAGATGTTGCACTTGAGATGATACTAAATTTTTCTTAACTTTCTCTCTTGCTTGACCTGGCAGGGCTCTAGCAACCAGAATTTTCCTCGTCAATTCTCTGTATCCATAAACGGGCTTGCTTTGTAACTCTTCTTGAGCTGACTAGGGTGATGTCAATCTGCTCCTTCGGTGAGGTTCAGGGCCAATTTTGGTCTTTGTATTAAGATATTTGGGGAGAAATAGTTGGCTGGTGCAGCATGGATGTTTTTCTTCTCCATCTGTTGATTGAAGTGGTGAAAGCTCCCATATCCCACCTAAGGTGTTGAGGAATCCAAAGGGGATGAAACATGGAACGTGGTTCTGAGAAAAAATCAGAAACCGTCTGAGACCAAAGATACTGTGCTCTAGTGATCCTACCATTTGCATCTTATTTTTTACAGATTTGTTACTGTACCTTACTCAATACTTGTCTATTTTGTAAATTTCTTTCGGGCTTATATCACATTGAGAAAGTTTTTACTACTTGAAGACTGACAGTGTCAACAATTGTAAGGGTTTCCTTGTCCACTAATTTGTATTTTGAAGAACAAGAATTGCCTTATTTCTGGCGTCTATCTCTCTCTGTGTTACCCGTGAGGGCATGTTGATGTCTAATTATATAGAGATTTTTCTCCAAGAAAATCCTTAGAGAAAACAGCAGTCAGGCCATGGTATTGGTTAAACAACCATCTTAAAACCATTTAGGTAAAAAAGAAGCAACCCCACATGGGTTGAATGATCAACCTAATCTATACTTACCTCCAGCATGGTATAAGCTAGTACCCTCTGGACACGCATGAATACACATGCTATATAATCATTCGGGTGTGACTTTGTTGATACCGGAAAATGGATCAAGCAAAAGGAAAAGTCTGTGTTACCGGGGCTTCAGGCTTCTTAGCTTCTTGGCTTGAGAAAAGGCTTCTCCTTGACGGATATGAAGTTATTGGACAGTCAGAGATCCAGGTTTTTCTATCCTCCTTGTTTCCTTGTTTTGCTCCGTTTTGGTGCCTGTCATTACTCAGTTAGTTGCCTGTTTTGACAGGAAATGAGAAGAAACTTGCGCACCTTTGGAAATTGGAAGGGGCAAAGGAGAGACTACGGTTGGTAAAGGCTGATTTAATGGAAGATGGAAGTTTTGATAACGCCATAATGGGATGCCAAGGAGTTTTCCATACTGCTTCCCCTGTGCTCAAACCTACCTCTAATCCAGAGGCATGCATCCCATTACAACTTTTTTTCTTCCTGATCATAGTATGCTTTGTGTAACTTTTTCTTTCTTATGATCTGATAGGATGAGATCTTAAGACCAGTTATAGAGGGAACCCTGAATGTACTGAGATCATGCAGGAAGAATCAGTCCCTGAAGCGTGTGGTTCTCACCTCATCCTCTTCAACTGTCAGAATCAGAGATGATTTTGATCCCAAAATCCCTCTTGACGAATCAGTTTGGACTTCTGTGGAGCTCTGCAAGCGTTTCCAGGTATAATAATAAATTGAAATAGATCTTGCTCACCACAAAAATCATATTAGCTAACAGTTTGAGTAAATGCATTTCACATTTTGATGCAACATGGGAACAAAGGTCTGGTATGCCTTATCAAAGACATTGGCCGAGCAAGCTGCATGGAAATTTAGTGAAGAAAATGGTATTGACCTCGTTACTGTTCTACCATCCTTCCTCGTCGGACCCAGTCTGCCTCCTGATCTATGTTCTACAGCTTCCGATGTCCTTGGATTACTGAAAGGTACTCTCTTTATCACAGGACTCTTTATTTTGGATCCAGTATCCATCTGTTACAGTAGCTTATATAACCTGTCATTCAACACAACAGGAGAAACAGAGAAGTTCCAATGGCATGGACAAATGGGGTATGTTCATATCGATGACGTTGCACAAACGCACATACTTGTTTTCGAACACGAAGCAGCTCAAGGCAGATACATTTGCAGCTCTAATGTTATCAGCCTAGAGGAACTAGTTTCTTTCTTATCCACTCGTTACCCATCACTCCCTATCCCCAAGAGGTCTGATTCTGACTTTTTTAACTAAGTTCTTTATGAAGCCTTAATTAAATTTTGAAAATCACAGACGATGATATTCTCTCTGAAAATTTCAGGTTTGAGAAACTAAATAGGCTGCATTACAACTTTAACACCTCGAAGATACAGAGTCTCGGGTTCAAGTTCAAGTCCCTTGAAGAGATGTTTGATGACTGCATTGCATCATTCGTCGAGCAAGGCTATTTATCTACTGCTGTTCCATAACTCTTGTTAGACTAGAGATTATGTGCAAATAAGATTGGTCTGAGATTAGTAGTAATGTCGCTTCACAATAAAAGAATGGAATTTGAAAAGATGACGACAAATGTTACAAACGATCTAATTTAACTTGTTTGATGACCCAAATCAAAACATACAGATAGAAGATAGGGATGCTTTAAAATGAAAGAGGAAAAAGTTTGAAAAAATAATTCTCAAAAACATTTACTGTAGTCAGTACACAGGAAACATGATTTAACTGCAAGGAGTGCATAGATGATGAAAGAAACTACTTAGTAGCCTGAGCGATTATATTACTTATCGAACTGGCCTCCTCTTTTGCAACCTCCACAAGTTGATCCTTCAACATCAAAAACAGAGGAAGATTGTCAGTTGTTAAGACAAAACATAGACTAATCTTGTCATGTCAATGACTTAAGCAGAGAACATAGTACCTGGGCGGATATAATCCTGGCTACTGTTTTCTTGCTCGACTCTTGAAGCTCCCCAGCAATCAAGAGCTCATCCAATATGTAATATGCCTATGAAATTTAACAAGAAATCCGGAAAGTGTCATCAAGAAATAAAGATGCAGAGACTAGAGAATCAATTGACGAATGGCAGAGTCCTGGAGTGTTTGTAGAATGTTATTACCTTGTGGAAGTTAAAAATCAAATCGAGTTCACACACCTGAAGGTCATAATATAAAAGAAGTCCTGATCAAAATCTAAATGTTCTGGCTAAGGTAAAAGATAATGAAAAGTAGAAGTAGAGGTTCCAGGTGCTGGTATTACTCACACTTCCAAAATAGCGATCGAGAATCTCAACATAGTGATGAATGATCTCAAGGACTTCTAACTCGTTATCCTCCTGATCAATGCACATGCAGAAGTAGAGACTTGCATATCTTTTGTAAACAACTTTGTAGCCTCTCCATTCAACAAAATTGCAGAGCTTGGGACCTCGATTCAGAATCACTCCACTGAGTTCTCGTATAACCTATCCAATAGAATGTAAGATCAAACCTATGCTAGAGCATAACAACATGGTATTAAGCTCGATAAATTTTGGTATCCCATACATACCTTAGATCTTTCCTTCTGTGCATAAGGAGAATACCATTTGGTGAGCCTTACCTTTCCTTGCCGGCTAACAAGAAGCACAAAATGTATCTGAATGAAACCACACACAAAAAGACCACGCGGATCCTTGTAAGATGAGGAGACAGAGCATACAAAAAGATCCTTCTAAAACAATATATATAGTTCAGGTAAAAAGACCATGCGTATCCTTGTAAATCAGCAAGATAAATTATTCTATGAGAAAGCCAACCCATGTGGATCAACCAACTAGCATCACCGTTTATGGCATCACATACCAGAAGCTAACATTATCTTAAGGTTTGAAGACATTGAGCTAAATTAGGAGGATCAAAATCAAACCCCAGAAGCTAACATTATCAAGCATGTCATATCGCCTTCCGAAACAACCGATCTATTCGTGCGCGATGATTCAGAGAATGTGGGAGGGAAGAAGAGCAGATCCATGCGGAAATCGGATCAAACTAATTAACGAAAATAAGAGCGAATGGGAGATGCGAAATTCAAAATCCAGAAGATTCGGAGGGTGTTTATAGAGATTGTTACCATGATTTCGTGTCTCACTCAAGGCGGATTCAAATCTGTAGCAGCCAAATCCAGAACCTGAGATGATGATGATGATGATCCCCTCCTCTCCTCACAGCAATTTTTTTTGTTTCTTTTGCTCAAAACTGTGTCAAACAGGTGAGAGTGGTAGGGGTATAATAGTCATTTACAGTATTAAAAACGGATTGCATTCCGGGTCGGATCCACGTAATGCGATCCGACTCTGACCCTAATTACAATTTCTCTAATCATTTTTCTTCCATTCATTCTTACGTGTAACTTAAAACTTTCTTTGTTTTCATTTTACATTTTTCCGATTCCGATGATCGACTGAACCACCGTTGTTCATTTAAATGTAACAATTTCTATTTTTAACAGTTGACTAATAATAATGTTATTCTTTGCTCAATGAATATCCAAATTTTATTTCTTAACCGCCATTAAATAGATCAAAACACATAATAGTGCCATTATCTCTAGTTAAATTTTATCTCTAATCTAACTAGTATTTTGTACTAGTGAAATTGCGTTACCACACAAATGCAAGTCCACATAATAATCATTTTTAGCTTCAATTCTATTTTCTTTAATAAAAACAAAAAAAAAAATTCTAACTAAGAAAAAGAATCCTTGCAACTGGCATAGATCAACGACCAATGGACAATAATGAAGTTATGAACACAAAACCTTTCACATAAGCTAGTACCTATTTGGTTTGAAGTACACCATAGACTGATAGACCACCAGACTACACCATACCTTGGACTTAAAGAGAGGCATATTCTTTTGCATGCAGGCTTTTTTTTCTTCTTCTTTACATTTGTTTTTCTCAAGTTTCAATGTGTTTTGAAGTTGACATCATAGAAATTAGGGTTTTTGTTCTTCTCCCAAAATATTCTTTCTCCTTCTTTTCCAGACAGTGGAAGTTCAGTTGTTTTAATAGACTTTTATTATATATGATGAACTGATGACCAATAAATATAGAATTATTACTACATCATAATATATACCTTGGTCAATTGGTTGTATACATAGTATGAGACTCATCAAATCACACTTACATGTTATGACAATAATCGCAAGAGTCAGTTAAAGCTTTTAATATATGGATTGTGAAACATCAGTTAACGAATTTTAATTTCATTTACTCCACATTCTTCACCTAATATTTTACCAGAATATGGATTACCTTTATTACACAATAGTCCAAGCAAATCTCACAAAATAATATCTTCCTTTTATAACACTAACCGATTCTATTCATAATAAACAAAACACAAAAAAAAAAAAGGAAATTTAAGCCTTCGTTTTCGTTTTTCACACACCAAATTTTTTTGTAAAAAAAAAGAAGAACCCTAATATTCGCAGATCGCAACCGCTATAGCTAGTTTGAGGACAATTTCAAACGCACAAAAAAGTGTCACCAAAACGCCCAAACGCTAAAACGCGGGTCTAGCAACACCGCCACCTCCGCCTCCCCCGCTGCCTCCACCGCCGCTCATACCGAAAATATCTCCCCCGGAGAATTGAAAATTGTTCATATTCATTCCAAGATTATAGAAAGCGACTCCTCCTTCGTTTCTACCTCCGAGGTTTGTATCACACACTTGGGCCCCACCACCCGTAACCTCCGAAGACTGAGATGCCGCCGGCTGCACTCCGGTTGTTCTCGCCGGCGGAGTTTCTTCCTCTTCAATTGGTAACCTATCATAGACTGCGTTTGCAAACGAGGCAGCCATCAACACTACCGGACCCGAAGCAATCAACGAACCAGCCACATTCCCTCCTACCACTTGTCCTTGGCCTCCGGCTAGATACACCGTCAAACCTCCTGCTCCCGGCGGCGCAGGTGGCGGAAGCGCAGTCCCGGTCAAAGACAATATCTCAAACCTACCATGCAGAGTAATCACACCTCCACCCGCCGGAGCTGCCGGTTGGCGTATCGTGACGTTAGTGACCGCACCGGTTCCGCTTATAATACAAACGCCGCAGCCACGACGAGTTGCATAGGTAGAGACAGCCTCGGATATGTCCGAACCGGAGGTGACTTCAAGAACGTGAGATCTAAGGACGTTAGGACTATCTCTGGTTATAATCGTCGGGGGTTTAGGTTTGTTTTTGGAACCAGCAGGACGACCACGTGGACGGCGTCCGGAGGAAGAACCAGAGGCGGTGGCTGAGCTGGTTGCTCCACCGGTGGGAGTGGTCTCGGCCTTTGTATCGTCTGCTTCAGATCTGTTAAGTTCCATGTTATTTTGATCAGGTGGGGTTCTGGAATCTTCAGGTCTCTGTAGATGCAGTTCTTGCCCTAGAAGAGGGTGCATATAACCAGACATTGCTAACGAAAACAAGAAACTTTGTTTGAGGGGTCTTTGGATTTTTTCTGTTGTAGAGAGGGACAAAGACAAAAGTCTGCCAGAAAACTTAGTGATGAAGTGGTTTATCACTGAGATTGTTTCAGAGACTGAGTTTGATTTGACTTACATTAATGCTACAGACAAAACAAGAAGACGACAAGAGAGAACAAAACCCTACTGAATGAATAGTGAGAGAGAGGAGAGATGTGAAAGGGGGTCGGTGAAATTTGTCTGGACCCAGATCTAGATCTTCATGTGGAGTAATAGAATGAAACAAAGGTGAGAAAGAAGTAAAGCAAGAGCATCGAAACACTACTTTAACACAGCCCTCTTCTAAATTATACTAATATAGTAGTACATAATTATAAATACAAATATATTTGTGTATATAGTTTATTTGTCTCAAGATATAACACATCATCAGATAAGAGGGTTGGTGTAGTGGCTTTTCCTCGAGTAAAGCAAAAAAATCTAAAAAAGTTAAGATGTTGACGACTGAAGAAGGGATCGATGGATTCTGTGGGAGACAAAAGAAGGAATCTGGGTAAGGAGATTACGGAGAATAGAGAAATTAAATGAGAGGCCTTTTGTGACGGTGAAGGGATGGTTTGGTGATATGATGTGATGATTGTAGTCTTTGTAGATATGTCTTTGTTTTGTTCTCTTCTTTCAAAGCAAAAGAGAATAGGAAGCGAATGGGTAAATTGTGTTATTCCAAAGTCAAGTTAGGCTGCTTGATTTCAAGAACAATAACCGACCTTATAACTTTCTGTTTGTGTTTTTGTCGGTAATAACATAAGGATTGTCTCTGTTTATTTCAAATTCATCTATTACATTTTTGTAGTTTTACAAAATTTGGATTAAGATACGATTGCTCTTACCATTAGTCTAAGATATGTTTTGACACGACAAGTACCAATCATTTGAATAAATAACAAAGAGGTGTCGATTCTATATATGATCCATATATACATATATAGTAGTTATTTTCTCACCTAAAACTAATTTGAGACAATGATAACATACTCCAAATAGAATGTTTTTCAACCAAAAAAGCTTTGTGCTAGCTAGGTAATATAGATTTTTCCTTAATTCGGAAGCTATATATCTTATGACAATTGATTTTATGATTGATCATTTTAAAAAAGAGTTAATAATTATACATTCTTGAATGCAATTATAGAAGTTAATGGAAAGTGGACCAAGACAAAACATATAATTTTTTTGAATGTTTGGGTACTATAGTTTTCTTCTTCATTGAACTAATAGTCATAAAAGTACTAATAGTATTAAAAATATGGATTATTGTAGTGGTTGGGGGTAAAGTTTATATATAAGTTACACGTTTTGGGTACATATTTTAAGTGTCATTTTAACATCCACGTGGTGGATCGTCACATTTGTAATTTTACATATTGCACCAGAATGATCATTGAGGTTGAAGAAAATTTGGTTTATTAGAAACTTCGGCAGGTAAAAGGGATAGAGATTGAGAACATATCCATTTGATTGTTCTGCTTTACACAGTTCAGTCAGTTTGTTGGCCCTTTGCTAATGAAAAACTATTGTCGCTGTAATAAGGAGGTTCTTCAATTTTACCTTATCTTTTTGGTATATCTGAAATTAATTCTAGTAGTGTTCTTTTTAAATAGCGTCATAAAAGTGGAAATTTGTTACAAAAAGTTGCAACATTATGCAGACCTGGAGTAATAGTATTTATCTGAATTGGAAATTATTTTGGTCTTTCCTAGTTAACCATGCTGATATAGAAGAACTCTTCTATATAATCTTCGAATATTTTTCTTGAGTGATGTTGAAGTGATCGGACGAGTAAAGGTTTATAAAACAATTTGTGTGTGCAATGAGTAGAGGAAAAAAAAATGGGGCTTCACCATTGGCTATGATGGTGAAAAGAGTGGTGGGATTTCACATGATGGGCATTTGCCGCATTTTGCTTTCTTCCCTTTCTTGATTTAATTTAACCTTTTATATATCTCGAGCCACTCAAGAGCATGCCTTTGCTTTTATATATTAAATTATCCAAATTGCTAAACTTTACAGAGGGGGTCTGTTTTGTGTTTACAAACAAAGGAAGCTGATATTAATTTTATGCACATGCTTGCCAATGTACTACTTCGATTTCAACGACTCATTGTTAGAAAGCAAAATGCTCATCAAATACTTGGATTCAATTTCATTGTTCTACATTTTCCCTCAAAAGTATTGAAAGGGATATCTTAGATTAGGTATGTAGACAGTGCTAGAATGTGCACCATAGCTCGAGTATAGCTGAGCACAGCCAACCTGACTCCATCACCATTCACCACTCCACACGACGATGTTTGAATTATCTTTTGTTTAAAATTATCTGCTGCATAAATCTTTAGATGTTTTTGTAAATTGCTCCCTTTTACGTTTTGATAAAATTAGCATTTACGAACAAAAAGAAAAGAAACTGAAAAACAAAAGTTGGACAATTTTGGACGTCATGTCTTTCCAGAAACATTTGTGAAGCAGTAGAATGCCAAAATTCATCATATGTATCATCTTATTATAATACGCTTGGATAAATATATAAAATATGTCAAATACATATATATATATGATCATATAATCTTGGAATAATAAAAGATCAAGTCGATTTTTCGCTGTGAGGACTACGAGAAGCAGCAGTATTGTGGTTTAGAAAGGCAGCGATGAAATATTCGCGAGGTTGAGTACAATAATAGTGGCACATCCTCGTGCAAAAAACCTGATCATGAAGCTTAGGCATGCATTTATTGATCACACAGTGTTTGATGCAATGATCTGCATCCAATGCGTATCCCTCATGTGTTTTCAAAGTAGAGATCTCCCCACCGCTTAAGCACCATGTTGCGTTCATCAACATAGAAACCACTATCATCAGTATCACCACTCTCTCGTTTATTCCCCTTGCAGCCATTTTTTCTTATTTGAACAATTGATTTCTTACAAAAGAAAAAAATTCTTGTTCTTTTTCTTTTCGTGTTTGTTTTTAAGGGAATATGATTTTGTGAGGTTTTCGAGAGAGTATATGTAAGTGTATCTAACAATCTATTTTAAGTAAATTTTGTTGTTGTTTTAGCTGTCTCAATGAAGTTTGTTTTTGTAACCGAGAACAAAACCACTAAGTATAGCGCTTATTTGTTATATAATTTTAGAGTAGGACTGTCAACAGCTAATTGCATTAGTTCATAAACTGGATTTCCCTTGTTTTATTCTTTATTATAGTTTTGTTATCAACCAAAAATAGTCGTTTTCTCACCCTAAAATAAAACTGTACGTCTTAATGAATAAGACTAACAAAACTAATCCCCCGTCAACATTGTTACTTTTTTTGTGTGTGATAAATCTCGCTTTAACATTGTTGAATAAAGTATTGAATGTTTTTGCAGCTTCCACTATGTTAGATGAATTGAATTGCATTATTTTAGATTTTATTGCACTATGTTTTTATTGTACCCAACGTAAAAATTCATTTAAAGAAAACAAATATGGCCAAAATTTATTCGGGTAGACAGCCAAACCCCAAAAAAGATGTGGACGATACACAGATTAGTGGATGTTGTTTTTAACTTAATCCGCAAGCAAGCGACTAAGCCAAAATAGGACCAATGCACGATTTCAAAACATTGCTTAAGACATACGGAACTTGTGGAGAGCAGTGCTCAGTCCTCACAAGATCCACCAACAAAGGGAAGAAGCTGGACACGTGTCTTTTCAAAGACTCTGCTTCTAACGAACATAAAGCTTCGAGTGACGAAACAAGCAGCGCAGTTCTCGCTGTCGCTTCTTCTACACGATCTGATTCCATCGGAAGAATCCATAGGACGTGTCCTTTTTGTTGATGTTGTTGATCTGTGCATTTAAGGTAGATCTTCACGACTTTTGCGCATTCAGTGACTAGACGATACTCGAGATCGAGTTCTTTGGATACGTTCGGATTGCAAGCGACCATGTCTTGAAGGAACGTCATGTAGGATTTGTTAGACTCGTTCTCAAAGTTAAGTAGTTGAGGCTCTGTTAGGTTTTGAACTGTGCATGCTCTCTTGAACTTCCTGCGAAGGACTATGTCTGAGTTAAGTTCCTGCGCGTGAGACGCGATGCACGAGAAAATGTCTGCGAGGATATCCACGTGTGATGCGGACAATGAGAATTGTCTTTTTCTGTATAAATCACTCACAACCTGCAAAAGAAACAGAGAAGTCAAAAACAGAGTAAGTGACTTTAAAAAGAGAGAAACAGAGAGAGAGAGAGAGAGAGGGGACCTCGACGATTTGAGACAGGACATCGATGTGTTTCTTTGTCCTGGATACAACGTACGACATGATGTGAAGACTGTCATCATCGAGATCATCTTTGTTTACGCTTTGACCAGAGACTGTTTCAACATCTTCTATATCATCCATTGTTCTTAAGACTTTCATAAAACCCGCGAAAGTAAGAGAGGCTGCTTCCTTGAGAGCCAAGAAAATCTCTGTCCATTCATTTTCATAGGCGCTACGAGACAATCCATCAGCCAAACGAAGCAAGACAGAGATCCCAGAGCCTGTAGAGCCTTGAAAAGGACTCTTTATGAACCCTATGAGGATTGACAAAACACTTGGAAGCTGAGACCTTACAGAGCTGAAGAAGAAAACGAGTAGATCGACAAGAAGCTGCAACGCTAATGTTGATGTCTCAGAGTCCCACGTGGTTTCTTCGGTGTCTTGAGAAGCTGCTGATGATGGCGACTCAACGCTTTCTTCAAAGAGCATATCGGTTTTACTACGTATGTTGTTGTTAAAAACCGGGAGAATGATAGAGCTGAAGATTCCAGTCCAAAAGGGTCTTGTAAAAAGATGACCATGATCCGTCAGAATGTTGAAGAGTACTTCTATGGAACGCTTTCGTATTGCTGGTCTCGGATCCGAGGCTTGCTTAGATAAACCTGAACAGGTAAACATACTCAAGTCATTTATTAAAACAAAGGATATACAACTTAGTGAGTTAAGCAAAGAAGCCAGATTTGGTTGTAACCTGTAAGCAAAGGAACCCAATAGGATACTTGTTCATCCAAGTCGGTAGAAATCTGTGTATCGGACGAATCTTCCTTTAACGCAGAGATAGTATTGTTTTTGAGTTTCTCATTCAAGACAAGTCCTCCTTCTGCAAGTTTTGAAGCGCAGAAACGAAGAAACTCTATGGTGTTGAAGCCAATATCACCTTCAAACTTACTGTTTGTGAAGGTGATGAGACATCTAATGCAGTCTGCGTATACCGTTATCTCTGTCTCCGTTATGCAATGAAAATGATCCCGCACGATTTTCTCGATTGTCTCAAAAGCCAAAAGTACAATGTTCTTCCTCTCATCAAGCGCTGCAGTAGTAAATACCTAACCCAAAAATGATCATTAGATAACATTTTTCAAAGATGTATGTTAGGTTGAGAAATGTGCGTGGGTGTGTGTTACTTACCGTGAAGACATTTTTCCAACCAGACTTGACATTACTAACTCGACTAAGAACCATTTGAGACACACATCGGACTATAAGCTCTCTAATCTCTGCGGAACTACTTTTCTGCATAACAATGACGAATGGGCGAAGAAACTCATGCTGGAAATGGTAGTTTGCTAGCTCTTCACGTTCCAAGAACTTCATGGAAAGCTGACGAAGCGAGTCCATTACAAATATAGCAACAGAGAGATTCTCTGACAAGCCGACTGATACGAAGAAATCAGAGAGAACATTCCATATCCTGGACCAAACTAGTCGGATACGGTTCATGTTATAATGCCTGCCACAAGAAAGTAAATCAGAAAGTGACAAAGCAGAGCAATGGGATTAGTACAATAACGTTATAGAATTGGAAGTTTACGCTGTTTCCACTAGTTTCGTGAGGCTGAAGACACGAGGATCTGTTGGTGACTGAAGTTCTGACATGGAGACTTTGCAGAGAGCTTTCACAAAAGAAACTATAGCTTCACTGTTCAACCTTTGGCTATTAGCATATACATGGTTCAACTCAAAATTGCCTATTTGATCAAGTAGATTCAAATTTGCAATGAAGCTTTTGATCTGCTCCGGAGTGACTAGTTTGGGAACACTTTTCACAAGTGAAGTACTATCATAAGAACCTCCCCTAACAACAGCCATAACAGATGGATTCTGAAAAGATCCACGTTTCTTTAAATTCGGAAAACCTAGAGCTTTCTTCTCGTCTACCTCAGCTTTTTTGGTTGGGACGTAACGTGCCTCTGATGGTGATACTTCTCCTAGGAGTTGCAGATGTTCTATACGAGAAAGGCAAGTTAATATATGATCCCAAGAACCATGTAGATGGTTACCATCTTCTATGGCTATTGTTATTATCGCCTGCAATACAATGACAGATTGTTTATTTTCATAAGTTGGTGATATACAACATATTTAGACAGGCTGAGATATAGAACAAGGGACTTACTTTTACAGCATCAACATTTTTCTGCTTCATATCTGCAGCACAATGGAGATTAGTGAACTTGGCCATGGAAGTTACAAAAGCATCTCTCTGAGTTTGCATTCCCATAACTGCAGTGACGTGAACCGCATATCTGAAGCCTTGTAAGCAAAGAGAAGTTGCTAGTCTATCATCACTCTTGTCAAGAGTGACACTAAATGCAGCAAGCATTGGTCCCCAAGAGACCTCTAGTATGAATCTCAAGATCGAAATATCTGTAACAGTATGATACACTGACCTGCAGACCAACAACATCACAAACAGATTAATATTTTACTCAAGATTTCATAATATTACTTACAGAGTGAGAAACATATAACACTATGACACATAAAGCTGGTATAACAACAATGCTTACTCTGATTTCTCTGGCTTTGCTTGGAACTGTTCCTGAATATCCCTTATAAGACGTCCATTGGCACCATGAGGTTTTTCATCTGGTTGCATCCAAGAAACCAGATTGAGGATGCCGTCTAAGCCTAACAGTTTATTCAAGCCATTCACTTGTTTGTTTTGTGGGGCTAAAGTATCAGAGTTCATCTTGATTTCTTCTTTCACAACTCGATCATATAGAGAGCCTAAGTACTCTTCAGGTAAGTCTTTCCCATCATCTATTCCCCGATTGTTGCGGATGAAATCGGCTTTCGTCATCTACATAACCATTGAATTTTTACAAGGCATCAGAACAGTTCATACCATTTCTATGTATCTACTGCAGTCTCAGAAACAGAGGAATGAGCAGACGTTACACTTGTTATGGTCTCATACGTTAGTTCCAAGGAAAAGAAAACATACCTTATCCTTAACCATGTTGTTATGTGCATCTGTGTTTAGCATAATCACAGAGTAAGCAAGAACGTAAGCAGTGTCTGCACTAGTAAAAGAACCAGGGTTGCATTTCCAGTAGTGTTCTGCAAACTTCTCCATGATTCGGTCAATCTTTTGAGCTTCTCCCGGTAGCCTAAAGCCGCGTAGAAAGAACCTTATTGCTTCAACAAAATCCTTCTTTTCGAAATTACACGAGTCCACATATGCATGCATTACTTTGAGAGGAAGTTCATCTCTTTCACCAAGGTAATCACCAATCACAGTTCCATTTAACCCTGCTGTCTTCATCAGAAAGGAAGCTACTTCCTCAGGTGAACTGCCTATTTTCTTGCTGCTTATCAGAAATTCGATACCTTTCGATGGTTTCCTATTGAACAAAGAGATACCTTTCTGCAAATCACCAAAATCATTCGTCAGTGAACAGAACCAATCAAGACATAAAACTGATCTATCATCAAAGATTTAAAGACCTGCAGTTCAATTTTGTAAGCCCTTCGTTGCTGAAGCATAGAAGCATCATAAGCTTCTGGATTAGTAGTATCTGGCTGTGAGTCACAGTCAGATATAGTTCCTTCTAATTCACCAATTTGACCTGCATTACTGTCCATAGAAGCATAAACTTGTGAGCCTTTAGGCCAAACAGTCTCATTCACTTTCAACTGCTGGTCCATCCAATTCCCCATTGCCTTTGCTATGTTAACCAAACACTTGACAGAATCATTCCTGAAAGTACTATCTTGCGCTGGGGACAACGTTGTTGATGATCCAGTCGGTGGTCCTAGAGCAGTTTTGAGAAGACCGTTGACAATCCTGCAAGTATCTGATGGAATTATAAGAGCTTTAATACATTACATTTACTCTTAACGAGCTATGCAACAAATATTTATGTGACAGTTTCTTAGACTAATCTAATAATACCTTTCAAGTATGTTGGCAGAATCCACATCGCAGTCGTAGTTCACAAAGATATCAACAATCAACTGCGGATCTTGTGACATTTTATCTAACAAGTTGAGAACAGTCATCTTCTGCAAGTAACTAGGCTGAAGAACATTCTCAAGCACTCGAAGAACAATCATCGGAAAGAAAATGCCTATTTCAGCTTTCAAGACTGATCTAAGCTTTGATAACAAGCTCATGAAGATAGAACACTGCAGTTGAAATATCGACATGATTGACACCGCACTGTTCTTCAGTAGTGATAAGCATAAGTATTGCTTAACGGCATTGATGAAGCTGTCATTAGAGCGCCAAACAGAACCACCATTGTCAATAATGACTTTAAGCAACTCTAAAGACAAAGTCTTACCCCTCACCATGATCTGATCATCATTGTTCTCCTTAGACGAAAACCTCATAGACAATTTACACAAGTTCTTGAACAGAAGAAAAGCGTCCTGTCTCATCTTACTCATGTCACCGGTCTCTGAGTCACCTTCTCCGTTTGCTACGTAGCCTCGAAACGACGGCGAATCCGGAGTCATAACAGTTTCGGTCTCCGGATTTGCCAACAGAATCTCAATCACATCAGGTGGAGGAAGAGGACTTCCTTGTCCTGCAGCCATGACTTCATTCACAAACCCTTGACAGAAATAAACAAAGCTTCCTTCATTAACACTCTTGTCCGTGAAGGTTAATAGCTCGTTGACGTAAACGGTTTTGACAGAGACATCAAGCGAGTCTTCCTCGGATCTTGTGAAGATCACGAGCATCATCTGAGCTAACACCGATTTAGCACAGATCTGTGTCGTGCCGCTCAAGCCACCGAGGTAAATGTTGTAACAAGTCTTGACAACGTGTAACAAGCAATCACCACGGATCAATACACATGGAGATCTAACAGCAGCGAGGAGAACTCGGAGAACAGCGAGTTGAATCGGTTCCTCGGCTATAGCACCGACCTTGGAGACGGCGTTGACGAGTTTGAAAAGGATTGAATCTTGTTTAGAGGATTGGATCTCTCCCCGGAGGATCGAGAGAGAGAAGAGCTTGAAAGCGCAATCTAGAGAAGGCTCGACGACTTTCGAATAAGCTGTGTCGAGAGAGAAGAGAAAAGGTTGGAGAACGGAATCTGCATCTGAGGCGGCGAGGCCGGAGACGACGGAGGAAGGATCGTGGAAGTCGTCGGGGAGAGACTCGAGCTTGTCGAGAACGGATTTACAAGAGGAGACGAGGTACGTGTGTTTACGCCACGCTGCGTTTTTTATGATCTTGTCTAATGATGGACCTATGATCCGGCCACAACGGGTGGCACCGCCGAGAGTTTGTGACGTTGACATCGCCGGAAAAAATTCAAACGGTGAGGTTAATTTAGTTCATATCGGGAAAGAGAGAGAGAGAGAGAGAGAGAGAGAGAGAGAAGCTTTGAACGTACGTTTCAAATCGTGAAGTGCGGGATTTATATAGCTTTCTTGATTTTGCTGAATCGGTAAAAGCTTTCCTACTGAAGAGGGATAGCGCGTGGAAATAACGTCTTAGAGAAAGGCGCGTGTGATTCGGTTTGTGTTAATTAAACCACTCATCTCCCACGTCCCAATGGCATATATCTTAATACGATATGTAATAATAATGGTCACGTCGGATAATAATAATAATGGTTTTTTAAATCAATTGACTTTGATAAAACGTTACTTTCGAAACGTAATTGCGCTTATAAATTTCAAGCTTTTTTCGTATGCCTTTTTTTAACGTAACAGTAATGATGAGTATTGAATAGTAACGGTGATTTTCTTTTAATTCCCTCTCTAATTTTAGATTTTCGTCAAAATAATTAGCATAACTAGTCATGTTAACACTTTGTTGTAATATTGGTTGATGTATATGGATGTTATTATTAACTGTTGAATTAAAAAGTTAAAACTATATAGACTACCAAAGGAGAGAAACATATATATGTCTCTAAAATTCGGTTATGACTTATCAATCAATTCACTGCGACTAAAATGAATCCGACTTGTATAAATAAGTACAATTAGTCAAATGATTATTTTGGTTTTCTTTCTAAATTACCACATGCCATAGATTATTGTGGGTTTAACCCAACTATAGTCCTGTTGTTCAAGCGCCAAACATGACCTTTTGACCTCTTTAACATAGAATACAATGATAGACATTGATCGTCTTGCAATATTCTCTTTTTGTTTACAAATGTAAAACCGTAAGGAAATCGCAATATGCTGTTTAAGAAAGAAAAATATAATCGAAATATCTCGTCATTATTTCTACAAAATTATTTATTATATAGAATATAATGATATTTGATTGGTTGCATTAGTTTTGTATACATTAAAACGGACGTTTTCAAAGCAAGGATAACCCAAATGGTGATGGAAGGAAGATGTAACGTTTTAACTTGAATTAATCATCCAAATAAATAAGACCAAATGTGTCGTAGTGGGCTTATTCTTTGTTGAATTAAGTTGTCGTAGTGGGCTTATTTTTGTATACGATAATACAAAAATTGAGTAGTGTTTTCATCCGCAAAAATTGAGTTTGTGTTTGCGTACTCTCAAGTCTCAAACCATGATGAACTTGAGATAATTAAACCGAACCAAATTAAACCGAACCAAACTAAACCGACATTGACGTGTATTGTTTCATAAAAATTGGTTTAAAGCAGAAGCGTGTCCAATAGCAATAGCATGTTTCATATGTAGTTTACTTGTTCAACTACGAATCGACGATAGTCATGACTCGCGAGTACACAAATTTTAATGTCTTGTTCAATTTATTGTAACACTGGATAATGTCACACTCACACGCGTAGCATAAATTTAAAATTAATATAACAAAATATAATTATATACTTTTAAAGAAGTTTTGTAACTTATTGAATAAATTAATTATTTAATAGTATATATTACATAAATATTCTTTTAAATAAGTATTTTTCAAAATTTGTACAAAAATTATAAAAAAAATTCTCATAATTATGGTTTTATAGCTTTCTTAATTCTTTCAATAGTTTTTCCACTATCCAACAAATACAAGAAAACTTACCTATTATTTATTATATTATTTAAATTCATTATGAATATAAATATTAGTTGAGATGATTAATCGAAAACTAAAAACGTTTTTCCGAGGTGATTGATGAAGTCATATATAAAAATCACAAGAAAATGATTCAATTATACCAGTATAAGTGAGACCAAAACCTAACTTATATATATTTACAATTCACAATAATTTTGTTTTAATAAATTAATATAAAATATTATATATATATATATCATATCTTACATATATATATCATACACACATGTTGAACTTCTTACATAAAGTAAATAAGAATTACAAAAATGCAATTAAATATTATTATCTTTTATTATTTATTCTCTTTTTAATTGTCATTAATCATTTATTATGATGCTATAAATACTATGGAGGTGAAAAAAATAACATAAACACAAATAAATAATTGCAATTAATTAAAATTTAGTGCCTTAAAATATGGATATAATTATAAATATGAGAGTTACAAAAATTAGGTAGAATATGTAAGATGATAAAATATGTGAAAAATTCATAAAAATAAATTTATTGTGAATAAAGAACTGATTTTTTGGTTTGAATATAAAAATTTAAAAGTTAATATAAATATAAATACAAAAATTGAGTTTGTGTTATTCTCACTTGGGATAACTAAACCGAACCAAACCAAACAAAATAACCCACACACGAATGAAACCAAAGGTGAAGGCATCAAACATGCGAGCGCCCACCACACAGAGACATGTGTGTCATCATCGCTCTCATCGTGAAGGAATCTGCTTGATTTCATTTAGTAAGATTCCGATCTCTCTCTCACTCACGACACGCACAGTATAGTGTTGCTTTGGTGAGGATCGATCGAAGAACGAGAGAAGATGGAGAGCGACTCCGAGATGGTGGCGTTGCCTCTGTTACCGACTCCGATAGAATCAAACTACAGAGCTTGCACCATTCCTTATCGATTCCCTTCTGATAATCCCAGAAAGGCTACTCCCACTGAGATCTCTTGGATCGATCTCTTCTCCAATTCCATCCCTTCTTTCAAGTTCGCTTCTTTCTCTTCCCTCTCTCTCTTTGATTCTGTTTTAATGGGTTAAGTCAAGCTTTGATTTTTATGTTCTAAGAAGTTCATATACCTTTGAAATTTCTCGGGTTTTGGATTTTATCTGTCGATTGATCTGGATGATATTCGTATTAATTCGTTTTATCTATCAATCTGGTCAATTTGGCTATCCATGAGCTTTGTCTTTGTGAAATAATGAAGAAACTCTGATTGTTTATGGATGTTTTATAAAGTTGCTTTTTTTGTTGCAGGGAACGAGCAGAGAGCGATACAACCGTTCCAGATGCTCCAGTTCGAGCTGAAAAGTTTGCCAAAAGGTATCTTTTTGTTGTTGTTGTTGTTCTATAGCTTGGCAGGCTCACATGTGTTTTCATAGTTGCTAAAAAAGAAACACTCTTTCGCTTAAAAGCATTCAATTTTTTTCTGCGTTTGATTTCTGGTAAGGTATGCGGAGATTCTTGAGGACTTGAAGAAGGATCCAGATAGCCATGGTGGACCACCAGATTGCATTGTAAGTTTAGAAAACGCTTTCCTTGTTAAGCTTAGAGAGAGCTTTGTTGTTCATGGATTGGTTTGGAGTTTTACATTTTTTTACTTTTGCAGCTTCTCTGCAGAATCCGTGAGGTAATGCTAAGAGAATTAGGATTTAGGGACATCTTCAAGAAAGTTAAGGTATGGTTTTCTTGACAAGTGCTTTTCTCGTAAAGTGTAGTTTTCTCTTGTACTCTTTTCTGATCCGGCAAGTTCATTCAGGATGAGGAGAATGCTAAGGCTATATCTTTATTTCCTGAAGTTGTCCGTCTGAGTGATGCTATTGAAGATGAAGGAAAACGCATAGAGAATCTGGTAAGAGGGATATTTGCTGGAAACATCTTTGATCTGGGTTCTGCACAGGTATATGAGTGATCTCTTTCTTATTCATGCACTGTTGCTTTTGTCACATCTCTTTTGTTGAGTATCTTAATGAATGGTTCTTGTATTTCGTTTCCCCATATTGAAGCTAGCTGAGGTTTTCTCTAAGGACGGAATGTCATTTTTGGCTAGTTGTCAAAACTTAGTTCCACGACCATGGGTTATTGATGATTTGGATAACTTTCAAGCTAGATGGGTCAAGAAGCCTTGGAAGAAAGTCAGTTCTTTTAACTTCACTCTGTTTTGTCTGCTTAAAGACTTTTTCATGACTTAAAGAGTATGATCGCAGGACAAACTGATTTGTTTTATTTGTCTCCTTTTCATAACAGGCAGTTATATTTGTCGATAATTCTGGTGCAGACATAATTTTGGGTATCTTGCCGTTTGCTAGAGAAATGCTACGTCGAGGAATGCAGGTGCTTCCATGTCCTAAATTCATTCTGAGTTTTTTTCGTGTACAATTATGGGCATTATTGTTCTCTGGTTTGGCATTATGATTGCAAGAAATAGTTAATTAAGTATGTACTAAGTTGTTCGTTCCTCCTTTGCACCTTCCCTTTTGAAGGTTGTGCTGGCTGCTAATGAACTTCCATCTATCAACGATGTAACTTATATCGAGCTTGCAGAGATTTTGTCTAAGGTGATGAATAGAATCATTCGGGTACTCCTGTTCATTACATATTAAAAAAAAAAACTCAACCCTGACTGAGTCTTAATTTATCAGCTGAAGGATGAAAATGGACAATTGATGGGTGTTGATACTTCAAATCTTCTTATTGCAAATTCAGGGAATGACTTACCGGTATGGTAGTTAAAAGCTCTCAGAAGATGAATGCACTTTTAGTACCACCAAGTCACCAAGTCCTGTTTATCCATTGGCAATTGTTAAAATTTTCATCTCCTTTCCTATAATTGTTGCAGGTTATTGATCTTGCTAGAGTATCACAGGAGGTTGCATACCTTTCAACTGATGCAGACTTGGTCATCTTAGAAGGCATGGTAAGACCTTTTAGTCCTGTGAAGGTTGCGGAATATGTGTTATCTAGTCTTAGCAGGTAGGTTCCCTACAAACTGACTCCTTGACTGTTGTGGACAGGGCCGTGGGATAGAGACAAACCTTTATGCTCAGTTCAAGTGTGATTCCCTCAAAATTGGAATGGTAATTATCTTAAGAGTTTCGTGGTGTTGTTACATAGAAGAAGAGTTATGGGATCCTTGATTCATCCTCATTATAACTCCGGTCAACTCTTTTGTTATGCAGGTGAAGCATCCAGAAGTAGCACAATTTCTTGGAGGACGTCTTTATGACTGTGTCATCAAATACAATGAAGTCCAGAGTTAATTATATATTTCACAACCTCATTTTTACTGAACTCCTCCGATAATTTTATCATGTCATATAAAACAGCTCTTATTAGGCTTTGTAACTTAGAGATCCAAATCCTACTCTCTGTCGACATTCAGATCTAAGAATTTATGACTTTTTGAAATTCTTCATGAAAAATACGCAAAAGTACTAATCTTTCTGATTGGTCCTTATATTTGGTTTCATATTATGAGGACATACATGGTCGTATTTCACTGTCTAATTAAACATCATCACAAGTGAAAAAACACACTTTGCAAGTTGCAACATGAGCATTCTCTGGTCGTAGATAGAAAATCATAGCATGTCTTGTTCACTTTTGAGTTTAGTTTCTTGCTTCACTAGCTATAGTAGAAAATTGAGCTTAATCTCGTGAAGATAGGAGATGTACCAAGTGGTCCTCCCGACCCGACAGTATAACACGGCTAGTGTTGGTTGTTGTCACTGTCAACGAATGACGTCCCCAGAGATGTATATAATTGCCGAATGGGTGGGAGAACCACTTGGTACGTACATTTTTCTGTCTCCACGAGATTCAGCTGATTGGACGCGCTGGAAAAAAGAAGCAGATACGGTAGACAGCTATGTAATGAGGGCTATAATATAAGCGAACTTGGTTTCTCCCTGATGATGATGAGATAGTTAGTGATGATGATTGATGAAGAATGACGAAGGGTGGTGATGAGAATCATCTCGTGCTGGTAGATTCATCTTGGTTATCACTAACTATACATGACATCATCATCGGGTGGCCAACAATGTTGATATTAAGTTGTTTTCTTGTAGTGAGTGTTTACTTCTTTTAATGCTATATAATAATAATAATAAAGAATAATAATAAAAAAACGTTCTACATCAAAAGAACAGAGTAGTAGTATGGTTTGTCTAAAATATGTTTCTTACGTTCTTCAGAGTCAATCTCAATTTGTTGCGATCTTCTTTTTTGACCCATAATCTTTTAATATTCCCTTTGTTTCAATTTAAGTGATCTTTTAGCACAAAAAAATTGTTTTTTTTAAGGGATGTTTTCAGTTTTCTATGCAAAAATTAAATGTGTTTTTTTTGACCAATCAAAATTTACATTGTATTTTCTTATTGGTTTAATTTTGAAGAATATGTACATTAAATAAGATTATATGTTTTTATTAACTTGTGTGTAAAAAAACCTTAAACATTACTTAATAGTATGAAACAGAGAGAGTATTGATTACATTTATTTCTTCACCGATATAATTACATAATACATTACTAAAATAAAATTTATTCGGGGGCTACCATGAGTTTTCGTCTAATATAATTGACATAAAAAATAAGAAAATTTATATGTAAATAATTCATCGTAAAAAGTCAATATGATAATAGTTAATCCATATGTGAAGAGAGATGTTGGCTATAGACCCCAACAAACAGTGTTGCGTAATCAAGGAAGCGATTGTTTTATCATTTAAAATATGATTAGCACTAAAACTTAAACCAAGGTGGATTACCATCAAGACAACTGCTGCACGCGCAAAACTTGGTTGCGCCTACTCCCATACATATTCCCAACAAAAACCGTTCGCCACGACAAGTATTGTGGCATAAAACTACGTCACCACGATCGCGTTCCTCACTATTACAAGTATTATGGGTTTGTGTCTTGCTTCGTGTTATGTGACATGGAGGTGGAGGTGCAGTAGTTTTTGGAGATCTTGATATTACTGAGTAAAAAAAAAAGTGCAGTTAATTTTGATTAGATCTTAATAAATCCATAATAATAAATTTTGATTTATATGCTAGTTAATTGTTTGGCTTAGATTGTTTAAATCAAAATTCAAAACCGAAATGAAAAAAAAAAAAACTTAAGATTTATATGCTATAATGTTTATTACCTGTTGAAGTCAATATGATGATGATCATCACAAACATGATGAAACTAACATGTACTTTTTTGCCATTTCTTATCGTCTTGTTTTTGTTTCGTTTTATGGAATATTTATAAAGAATTTACTTTTCTATTTTAAGATATAAGCAAAAATAGTTGTTCACGTAGAAAAAATGACTAAGGAGAGAATGAATATTAGGATCACATATTGCTATCAGTCAACAATTTTTTGTGGGGGAGCTTTATGGTTGGATGTTGGGAGTTTTGGTTCATTGGTTTGTTTTGAAACATGGAAGTAGTTTTACAAATGCAACAATCAACAACGTTATACAATATCAAAAGAACAAAGCGTTTTAACAGGAGAAGAGGAATTCAAGGAGCTCGTAGGAAGACATAAATAAGTTACTAACTAATGTATCTGAAGCTTCATATTTGAGAACATGATCCTATTGAGAGAGTTATTGATGATGGAGGAGCATTTGGAAGACTCTTAATCAGAAAAAAAAAAAAAGGTAAGAGAACTCTCACCATATTATTTTATAATCTCACACATCAATCAATACAATATGATGTGCTTAAAGCGGGTAAAATGGAAATGTAATGAAAGATAAATTTTAAAGAAAGAAACAGAACATGAATCTATCACTTAGTCTTGGTGGGATATGAGGCCATCTTGTTGATTCCGCAGAGTCCCTCCGGTTTACCAGTGTTTCTCTTCATCCTAATAAACCCTTTCTCTCCCCATCTTGGTCCCCATGAGTTCTTGACGATAACATAGTCAGATCCCTTTGATGAACCGTAGCCAACCGCTGCTACACCATGGTCTAGGTCTGTTCCACATCGTCCATTGAACACTCCCTGTAAACAAACCATAATCCCCAAATCAGTTTTTGAGAGAATGCAACAAGATAAGATAGGATACATAGAACAAAGTTTAGATATCAGAATAATCTGTTATACATACCCCTTTGTAGAATTGGAAGTCTCTTCCTGAAGCCTCAATAGCCACACTGACTGGCTGATGAGCTAAAGCCTTTACTAAACTTTCATCGTTTTCTGGGACATCTTCATAGCCGCTGATCGTCACACGTTCCACATCCTCCTGTGTAAGATTCATGAATGTGATCAGTATTATAATTAATCTGTATCACAGTATGATTTTTTGTTTATTCATGTATTTATTTGTCTAGCGTTTGTTACTTTCTGCTCTTGGCAAATTCCTTCTTCCATGAGATAAGGGTAATCGTCTTCTTTGTGGAGACCACCTGTTGAAATTATGTACTGGAATGCATAGTCCATGAGACCTCCGTTGCAGCCACTGTTGAAAGTTGTGTCACAGTCTATGAGTTCTTGCTCTGAAAGCGAACTTAGATTCCCTGTTGTGATCTGGTTGATCCCCTCCACAGCTGCAACTGTTGAAAATGCCCAACAGCTACCTGCAGCAGCAACAAAAGAAGATCATTGTAAAGATTTATTCCAGTCTCTTGTTCTATTCCTATCTTAATTTGGGACCAAGAAAGGTGAAAGAGAGAAGAAATGTTACCACATTGACCCTGGTCCTTAACAGGAGTCACAGCGCCTTTCTTCCTCCAGTCTACGGATTTAGGCAAGTCAGTGATGTCTCTGTACCTGAAGTTAGTAGAGGGCTGCCTCTTTCTAGAGAATTGTGGCTTTGCAAGTCCTAGATATCTTCCCTTGAACTCTTCATGGGACAAATCCGCAAACTCGTTCAAACCGAGCCAGTAACTGTTGATCTCATTGTTCCTCTGGTCTATATGCATCAGGTTCTCTCTGAACACCTCGAACCTGTGCACTTTCTCCTCCACGCTTTTATAAGCCTTGCTGTGTTCTGACATCCATGACTCAAAGAGCTCTAGAAGCTTTTCAGTGGATGTCAAATGCTCCGGTGTGTATCCAACAATGGAGAAATCACGGGCAAGAGCAGAACAGAGGAGAGCTGATGCTGAAATGGCGACCAAAAGAGAGAATTTGGTAAGTGAAGCCATAGCTAAATCTGTTCACTGAAAGAAAAGGAAGAAGAAGAAGAAGAGATGGTGAGAAAGAGAGTAGAGGAATAGAGCTTATATACAAGTGGGAAACAAGCCAAAGTCTCACAGTATTGGCTTTGAAGCAAAGACAATGATTAATTTAAATAACCAAGTTCGCCGGTCTCTGAGTCTTCACGGTTGGAACATTTTTGGTTAAGCCTTTTGCTCTAAGCGTGATATTTTCCAACAAAACAGCTTCGCGTTCAGACAGTAAATGATTATTAAAATATCCGGAGGGAGGATTTATAAAACAAAGTTATGTATAGGCAATTACGCATATAATTTCTGAAATTTTTACTATTCTTGATAATTTTTGGTTTCGTACAAATGAGAACAGTAAGTTTCGTGACGGGAAATAAATCAAATACATAAGCACAATTGTGAATATTACCTACACGAAAAACAAAATCGTAATCGTTAAAAAGCTTCATCTCTGTACTAGAATAATGGCAATTTTCTTGGTAGATGTAAGTTTCGAGATCTTTACTATCGTAGCTTCCCTGCGGAATGCAAATATACTGAAACAGAGACGACCCTGCACAGTGCAAACACAGTAAAGCATTAAAAGAGAAACCTTTTACACAATCATTGGCTCTTATGTGCATGATAATGTTGGTGGCTACTTTTAATATCAAAATTTGAGATGATTGTATAAGTAAAGGCACGTGGTGGTTAACTTACGTTGAACCCAAGAAGAAGGCAAGGGAAAGATGGAAATTGAAGAGGAATACAGAGACAACCGCGGTGAGAAGCATCGCCACTGATGTCGAATAAACCTACATACCAATTGATAAAGTTAGACCTCGTGTACAAAAGTGACTACTTAGGGGAACCTGCTGACAAATGATAATGCACTTGCAAATATACTACCTTTACAATATTGTCTGCATACTTCATCACCATTGACACAGCAATGCCACTGCAAAATAACCAATAGAAGAATGTTTTAATGTGTTAACTTCCCGAACTTACGTTAAGAATAAGAGAAGAGTCTGGCCTCTAAAGTAGCTTTTACCTGAGAGCATGGTTAAGAATCATGAGTACTGTGATGAATGAGTAACCATGGAAGAATCCCCTAAAAATGGAAAACAGCCCACATTCAATACCAGACCAGATGCGACATAACAGCATAATAACTCGGCCAGTTGGAAATAATGAGCTCTAGAACAACGAGACTATAGAGAAGTAGTATTCCTTTACATGTACTATGTTGTAGCAAATCTGAATGGAGAGACCAGAAGAATTTGGACTTACTTATTTGCAACGGCATCGAAATCTTGGATCACTATAGCAATAGCATTGAAAGCCATCCCAAAGACATATAGCCAGAAGTTCTGTACATTAATATTCCTGGAAGGTCGCTTTTTTATAATGGCCTGCCAAAATGGAAAGCAAAACCTTTATTAAGCATAAGTTATCAGTGGAATGACCCTTTCATACTGTTTTAAACAACAGAGTAAATTAGTGTTCACATACACACACAGAAAAGAAATGAATCAGCTTTGAGTATTTAAAGTATACAGTCCTAATATCTCACCTCTGTGTACACTCCGGCGAAACCACTTAACAGAGCCATGACCTAGAAACGACAATGAATGATTATATCAATTGGTGTGGACATGATATATACTTCACAACTCTTAGTTGATATTAGCATGCAAAGGAGGCTAACAGCTTACAATTGCCATAATCCAGCCAGGAAGAGATGTCTGAAGAACACGATCAGAACTGCAAAAGCAATTTTAGATATGAGACCATGTATTAAAAAGATCAGTAGAGACCTTAAGTTCGCAGAGAAAAAATCGAATGCTACATTTACTTTGAATTCAACTGAGCAGTGGTGCATCCGCAACACAATAAAATGAATCCTGCCCACTGAATCTCGCTCAATCTGTTAGAGAAGATATAGTAAGCAAACTGATTAGAAAGAGGCTGTGCACACTTAATTTAACTGATGGGAATAAAAAACAGATAACGTATGGATTTCCAGAACGAATATATATTGAAAGCTACGAAATCCATTTCAATGAGTAAAAAACCTACTTTTTCTTCAGTATAATTCTGTACAAGACACCGGTACTTATGATGTTCAAGTTCTTCAATATCTGATAGCCAGGGGCGTCTACGTATGCAAAAATATAGTACTGCCACATGAAAAGGTGATACCACAAGTAGTTAGAAACATATTAACGTGAAAAACAGAAGTTACAAACATCGACCAATTCAAGACGACATCACACCTGTAACAAATTCTTGAAAAGATACAATGCTGCAGGAATAGGAAAGACTTTAACTTCGTCATATGTCGTGCTTAACCTGATTCAAAGAAAATTAAAATGAGCTATCTATAGTCATGTTCAAAGAGAGATACATGGAACCAATTCGAAACCACTGAATTTTAAAGGAAACTAATTGCACCTGAAACACATGGTAATTTCCCAGAAAACCATATTGAGGTGGTAAAAGAAAACCCTACCTATTGTCGTCAGTAACACCTTCGTTTTTCCATATTCTTGTCAATGCAAGGAAAGATAACGCACATTTCAGTGTCTCAACCTGATGTCCACCAAAGAGTAAAACAAAAATCACTATTTCAGCCTAATAATACGCTTCAGAGATAATAAACCACACAACTAAATCTCACTTGTAACATAACATCACTCAATTTTCAATACAGAGTAATAAAAAGGTTCAAAAACTCACCAAAAAGTTGGCGGTAGTAACACTATACTCATACTTGCCAGCTCGCTTCGACCACACGATGAGTATCGCTTGAGAACTCGTCAGAATCGTAAGTGCACAGGTCACTACGCCCCTGCCTCAACACAAGTAAATTTTAAACGAAAAGAAGAAATTTCGAAATTTTATGATGTTTAGAGGAATCAAAACTTACTTTCGTTTCCAGTTAACCCGTTCACCGGATCCAACCCCAAGAGTAGCCATAGCAATGTTACTCGAAGCAACTGACATGATAATCAAAGCACCAATGAGCACACTAAACGAATAAACAAAAGTGGAGATTGAGAGAAAATAGAAGAAAGAAGAAACTCACCGGTGTGAGATTTCCCCTTCACACTCTCGATATCAGAAGCGACGCCATGATCGTCCTGAAGCTTAATACCAAAATCGAGCATTAAAGAGATTACAAACCCTAAATTGAAATCCAAAAAGGAAAGAAGAAGTGAATAGAAGAAGCAACGAACCTCATCTTTGATCTTCCGGTACTCCATTGTTTCAATCTCCTCAGATCTCTCTACTCCGAACAATACATACTCCCAACTCCAGCTTTAAAAGAAAAAAAAAAGGAAATTTTGGAAAATTAAATGTATATAAAAAAAAAAAAAAAGTGATTTAACATTCTATTTTGGGCTTGATATTTATTGGGCCTTGGTCCAATACAATACCAAATTGGCTCGTCTCGGCTACTTTCCACGTAACATTACTTTGTTTTTTTTGTGTGTTTTTATAATTTAAATATGATTTAATTTTTGGTTCAACATGAAATTTGGTTGTTAGTGGAGTGGAGACAGATTCGGCTTCATTTTTTGATAAAAAAGAAAATAAAAATACTAAAAATCAAGCAAATCCAATTTAAAGGAAAAAAAAAAGCATTTTCTATACTGAGAAAATAAAACTAGAAAGAAAAACCTAAATTAAGTTGTGTATTGTGAATTGTGATGGGAATGGAACCCTACCTGAAAACAATGTATATCTATATTCACCAAAACTAAAATCTTTGTGCCTCCTATTTTCTTAAGATGCATACATAGTTACATACAAAACAACAAATAAACATAAAATTACATTGTAATTAAAAAAACAAAACAAAAAAAAAAAGTGCAAAATTTAATTGGCTGTGGGCATAAAAGTAAAATGGAGCCCACAAATAAAAATGGAATAAAAACACAGCCTGTGTTAGAGCTGTGTTCACTAATTATCATCTCTCACATTCACATAATCACATTCATCATCTTCATACTTCAATCTCTCTCTCTCCAAGAACAAAGCAATGAGCTCAATGATGGAGACTCTCCAGATTCGTAAACCCACTTCTCTACCCGTTTCTCAACGCCCTAACTCCACCACCACCGCCGAAGATGAGCCTGGACTCATCCGACGTCGTCTCTCTTCTCTCTCCCTCAACCTCTCTAACCAACCAGCGGCTATAGCAGCTAGGTTCCCGAGATCCAAATCTGTCTCCGCTATGGGAGAGCAAGCAGGGACCTCTGTGAAAGAATGGTGGGAATGGGGCTGGTCGTGGATCCTTTCAAGAAAACCCATCTTCATCAGAGATCTTGAGCTTAACAAAGACGAAGCTAAATCTATTGGTTCTCAAAACAGAGGAAGTATAATGCACGTCTTCTTCAAACTCCGGTCTCAGATCCGTAACCTCATGGGATCTTCTTCCTCTGATTCTCTTCCTCTTTCTTGCAAATACAAGCGTCAACGATAAAGAACAAATGATTCTTGAAAGCTTGCTTTCACAATATGGGGGTTGAGATTTTCGTGATATGTCTCTTCTTTTTTTAATTTACTTTTATGCAATGGAGTATAATGTATAATTGTGTCTTTTTTTATCTTCTTCTAAAAATTTTAATATTGTATTTTGCTTAGATCATTAATCAATTTATTTATTTATATTTGATGTTTTGTGGCTTGTGCAGTTGTATTTTTTGTATCTCTCTTTTAATAACCATGCAAATTATATAGAAATCCGTTATTTTTGTTTTAATCTTTTACGCGCCATATATGAACTTCCGTTGTAGTATTTCTTTCATATTGATCGTATAAATGATAATTGATGATGATAATAATAACAATGCAAGAATGTTATAAGGTTTAAGTATAGAGGTTCAAGAATTTAATCATGATCATACAAGTGTAAAAGTGTAGATCTATGAGATTAATTTCCACCAAATATTTCCCCCCCCCCCTATTTTGTGGGTTTTTAACGGTTGTGGTGTGTAAAAAAAAAAAGGTATTGACGAAACTTCGGTTGCATACAACAGAGAACGTGTGTGGCCGACATAACATTTGTCGGTGGCACCAATATCGTCGGTGGCGAATTCATATTTATTGCTCTCATCATAATTTTTAAACTAATCTTGATTTGAAGTCGGGGGTGGATTAGTTTATAGTACTATTAAAAAGAATTGAGTAATCTGACCCCAAAAATGATCGTATTTAGCTCAAACAACAGATGATTCTTTTAACGAAGCTAACCAATGTGACAATATCAAAAAGAGGTTAAGTAATATGATAAATTTATAAATGAGACCAAAATAATTTAATAGAAATAGTAGTATATGTTAAAGGTTGCGGCGTTACAAAGCATGTGAATATGAGAAGTGCCAGAATTTATTGTTTTTATGTAAATTATATTAAATGGTTTTGGTATTATATGTTGCAATTACAGATTGTAGCCAATGAATGATTGTTTTCGAACAGCCTTGAGTTTTGGTTTTATTTGAGTTTAAATACAGGTTACTTAGAAAAAGCACTTTGATTACATGATTGAGACTCGCTAGCTCATCATCTTCCACATCATAGACAATTCAAAATCAAAAGTGGTGTAGTCTGAGATTGATGAAGGGTCGTCATCGTCTGGAAAGAAAGAAAGAGTTTTTCAAAGTAAAATTGCTTAGAAATCACACAACATACAAAGACATTTTTGTTTTGTTTTTCAAATACAAGAGTGAACAGAGTTGAACAATTGAAGATGACTCACTAACTCCAACAATAGCCATAATAAACATACAAACAACAAAAGGGTAAAAAACAAACAAAACCTCCAAAGCTACTTGATGATTAATCACACAGTCGTTAAACATTAGCTCGAACCCTCCTCAGCGATGAATCCGGTTTGATCTTCTTCTTTTTTTCACCTTCTATGTAGTGAGCATTGAGATAGTGAATCTCATGAATAAGAACATTTTTGCAGTCACAATTGCACAAGCAGATTACAAAGCAGCCTCTACGCGTCTCTCATGCTAATGTTTAGACTATTTCTCATCGTTCTTCTTCCAACACCAGCATTTCCCTTTTGCATCATCTCCACAAACTCACCATAATCAATCTTTCCATCCTGTTCGGACCAACATAAAAACCAAAGAACTTTTTATGAGATGATACCTCAACATTATTAGTCCAGAGAGAATTGTGGAACAGAGTTAATGTAAGGCTTACATTGTTTTGATCAACTTCTTTGATGATGTCTTCAAGGAAAACATCAGCCATGCCATGTTCAACGCATGCTTGTTGCAGCTCATCGATTGTTATGTAACCGCTTCCGTCTTTGTCAAAGTATTGAAACGCAGCGACAAGATGCTCTTCCCTCTCCAGTTTGTTGAGATGAATAGTCGCTGCAATGAACTCACTGTAATCTATTGTCCCACTGTTGTCCACATCAGCCTGGTCAATACAAGAGTTCAGCATTAGAACCTACAATATACTTCATTGTCAGTGTATTTAGCAAAATAAGGTCAGATTTTTACCGCTTCCATAAGATCATGGATCTCTGTGTCTTTCAAGGTAGACCCATACTTTCTCAGGCCAGCTTTGAGTTCATCAAAAGTGATTGCACCGCTGTTATCAGTATCCATTGCCTGAAACATTTCTCTTAAACCAGCAATCTCTTCTTCCGAGAGGCTCTCAGCTATAACCTGATGACCCCAAAACAAAGACAACACAAACAATTTCATGAGAAGTGCAGCAGAGAACATAGAAGATAAGAGGGGTTAAGCACAAAATCACTAACCTTCAGAGCCATCTTCTTTAGTTTATTCATTGCAGAGAACTGCTTGAGACGAGAAAGAACAGCCGGATCAAGTGCTCGATCTGGTGCAACACCATTCTCACAGATCCATGGATGACCTGAAAAAAAAAGATTATAAACACACAAAGATATAAGTCTAATGTTGTTCAGTTGTTGCTATAAGTAAACCATTTATGTGAACACATACGCAAGACTTCATGAGCGGTCAACCGTTCTGCAGGCTTGGAGCATAACATTCTACGGATCAAGTCTTTAGCACTGTCAGATATCACAGGCCACGGGTCAGACTCAAAGTCGATATATCCCTTCAACACAGCATCAAATATCCCTTGCTGAGTTTCTGATTCAAACAAGACAAAACAATACACATATCAAGACTCAGGTGACTGGTTATGTCTAAAGAACTAAGAGACGGGTTAACGTGTTTACCTGCCCAAAAAGGCGGGACTCCACTTAGCAATATATAGAGTATAACACCAGCAGTCCACACATCAGCTTCAGGCCCATAACGTTTGAGCAAAACCTCAGGAGCAACATAATATGGACTTCCAACAACATCAGTGAATATTTGCCCTGAAAAATCACAAGAATATAGAAATCAAAATAAAGCTTCATTTAACTAAATAATGAAGCCAACCATTAACTATATAAAAGCTTTCAAACATTTTTACCTGGTTTGAAAAAGATAGATAGCCCAAAATCAATAGCCTTGAGGGAGAAATCATCATCCTTATTAACCAACAAGAAATTCTCAGGCTTCAAGTCTCTATGCATAACACCAAGAGAATGACACGCTTCAACAACCCCAACAATGATCTTAGTAAGCTCAGCAGCTTTCCTCTCGCTGTAATGCCCTCTCTGAATAATCCTATCAAACAATTCACCTCCAGCACAAAGCTCCATCACAATGTGAACATACAAAGAGTCCTCATAAGCTCCTTTGATGGTCACGATATTACCGTGACCAGCTAAATGGTGCATAATCTGAATCTCCCTTCTAACATCCTCAACATCTTCCTTGGAGATCAACTTCCTCTTGGATATGGACTTACAAGCGTAGTCAATCCCCGTGGCAACTTCTGTGCATAGATAAGTCGTTCCAAATTGACCTTGTCCTAGCTTACGGCTAAGAGTATAGAAATCACGAATGTTTGGTGTCTTATGACCAAGAACATAGTAAGCTTGATTGTCCGGGTTACGCCTCATGATTGGTTCTCTTAAAGGAATAACAAGAGCTGGATTTTTGCTGTCGTTGTTGTCTTTCTCTGCAGCGTTGTTGTTGGTAGGAGAATGGTCGTCGGAACTAGAAGAAACGTTGGTAGCAGATGTTTTAGAGTTATGACTATCTTCAGGCTTATTGTTATTGCCTTGGGAGATTTTGTCTTTCAAAGATCCACGGCATGAATTGCCCATGAAACAATGGGAATTGACCAAATCCTAGTTTAAAGACAGCAACTTTCACTATCTGTGGTTCTTCATCCAAGGAACTGTTCATATATATGATTTTGAAAAAACACTGTCACAAAGTCAAAACCTTGAAATAATCAGAACAAATCTCAGAAGCTAAACTAGAAGAAAGAAAAAGTAACGAACTTTAACAATCACAAGTAAAGAAGACGCAAAACCCACATCAGATCAAATAGTCAAACTAACGAGAAAATAAAAAGACAAAACACAAGAAGAGCTAAGAAGAAGTTTCAATGGAGATCTTTGATAAAAGAATCACAAAAACAAGAGAGAATGAAACAAAAGCAAAAAGGGAAAAGAGGATCTAGTTTACCAGTAGTAGAAGTACTCAGAACGGCGAAAGAGAAGGAAGAAGACTGAAAGAATGAATGGATTAGGAATCTGACTTAAAAGGAGAAAGTAAAATTTAGTAGACCAAAAAAAGGGGAAGCTACAATACTATTTTATAAAGAACAATTTATATTTCGAGATGGAAGTAAAATAAAATAAAATAAATGAATTAAAAAAAATAGATTTTTTTTAGTTAGTTTTGTTTGGTCGGATAAATAAGATTCGTTGGATGAGAATGTGATGGCTTTAGTTTACGGCGGCGATTGAGCGAAGAAAGGTCCTTGCCCTTAATTAGTGCTCACCAGCTACTCCTCTCTGACTCTCTCTCTCTCTCTCCGCGGTTTCCTCTCACCTTCTTCACTTTTGAATTATTAATACCAGTTCCTCTTTTGGTCGATACATGAGAATATTTGTTTTTTTTTATTTTTTATATAAAAATTAGAAAGGTTGTACATGAGAATATTATTAGTTCTTTTTGTTGGATAATCAAAATTTGAGTATTCGAATTATAATAAGTCGATGACGATGACCATTGACCTGCACAATCCAGCACTCTTCTTCTTGTTGTTATGTTTGTCGTTTGATTTATTGGAGTGGTGGTGTGGTGCACCATATTATTTATACTTATTATAGAGGAAAAAAAACCATAATGTTGGATACTATTTTGGAATCATTTTTTAGTACTTTTTACTTTTTAAGCTCACAAAAATCCCTATCGAGTTTAACAGCGAGACAATCGCAATCATATATTAGTGTAACACCACAATCTCTATAATTTTTGCTTTCAGGAATCTTTCCACTTTCACTATATTTGATTGAACACACACAATGAAGTATGTCGAAATGCAGATTAAAATGTACAAGGGTTTACGTTAAATTGATTGATATATAAATCAATTCAAAGTAAAGACACATAAAAACTAGACGGGTCATCTACCATTCGGTTTGTGTTTGGGCCTTTTATCCACTGACCTGGCCCAATACTCAAATACAAACATCACACACCATAATGGCCGTTTTATTGTATTGTTTAGACTTTAGACTTTAGACCCAATGATAAAATGTTACTTTCAGTTTCAAATTAGTGATACGGAAGAAACAAAACCCGAATTTTTGAATGAAAAAACCCTCGGATTTATCGAAGTCGACACCTTCACACGACTGACGGACTGTATCAAATTGGAGACTTTCACCCAAACAAACACATATTTTGGGATATATATATATATATATATATTATATCATTTTGCTGGCTAATTTCTTACCAAACTCTCCTGTTAGATCTCTCGATGTCGAACCAGTGAACACAAATGAAATGGTCCGTGATGTCCAACAAAAATAAATGAAATGGTCCGTTTCTTCTATTCTACGGAAGTTTAAGAAACCATGTCATGATGATTAATGATGATGTGGACAAGAATCTTTATATATTCGCATTCACATGCCAGTCTATGTAAAAAGATTCTGTTTCGTGTTTGTATATATTAATGTGGTGTGTGTGTCCCATTCGTAACGCTTATTATACAGTGTCCTTGTACGTTCATTTCCGGAAAAATATCTAAAAACTTATGAGAGTCAAATATATTCATATAACCAATTATGTAGATGCTTTTTTTTATAAATAATATCACTTTTAAGATATTTTCTTCTGAAAGTTATTAATTACCACGTACAACGAATTTACCAATCATCAATATAAATGCATTCCTTTTTCTTTCCTTCCCTTTTAATCTGTAAAGAGAAAAAATATTAGCAAAGTGAAGAAATAAAACTAATCATTATATTTGTAACATACGAATACGACTCACGATTAAACAAGTTAAAGTGTCTCATTGTGTTTGGACAATATTCTCCATTATTGCATTTTTTTTTCTTGATTAATTATGTAAAGTTGAAATGATTTGAAGATGCTTTCCCGGATGTAAACAAACTAAACTTTACTTTAAACAATAACTTTATTTTCAGAAAACTCAACTCATGCTTACATAGCTCAGATATTTGATCTCTCTCTTATACTCCGAAATAGATCTAAGATTTCAGAAATCAATCCTTATCTTTCTTCGTATTTACAAAAGCAAGTACCAATCATTTTCCCCAATCATGCCGACAATAAAACTCATAGGTTTTGAAGACACATCTACTACATACGAACTCCAAATTTATTATACCCACCTCTACAACTATGTTTTATTCTAATTGTATCAGATATTTAATAAATATAGAAAATACAATTAAAACCATATGCTATTTAGATGTCCCTAATTTATTAAAAGTTTGGACCTTTACTTCATGAATGCCAACCCAATATGGTAAAGAGAAGAACATTGTCGAGAATTTTGAACTCTAGAAGTTTTGAACGGTGAATAAATGACTGATGTTACAAACTCGTGGACCCAAATCCAAAAGATGACAAATTTAATAGGTTTATTGGTGTTAACTCTCTGAAAATGATTCTGTACGCAAACACGAGAGATAGATAGATAGATAGATAGAGAGAGAGAGAAAGAGAGAGCATATACAATAGACATACGTGGTGTGAGAGGACAGGAGCAAAGAGGCAGGTGTCACTTATCCCATAGGCTTGTCTCTCTGTTCACAGTCCTTTCGCAAAACACACACAAAAAAAAAAAGTAATCAATTTTATATTCTCACGGTTATTTCGAAATCTAGCTTTCGTTTTCTTTTTTTTTCTGATTTAAATTTTTAAACCAAAAGGGAAAATAAATAAAAATGCTTTTTTTTGATTGCGTAGTGACGCCATTGAAGCAGCAGCGGTTCACTGATAGTGGCTTGTTCTGCCTCCTTTTCCAAGTTTGCAAACCCTAGTTTTCCATCTCTCTCTCTCTTATATATATCATATTCTCTCCATTTGACTTGGTTTCTCTTCTCTTCTCTTCTACTTGGAAGAAGAGATAATAATAAAAAGTAGTCAAATTTTACTCAAAGTTTCGATTTTTGACATCTGTGGGTTATTTATTTACCTCTGTTTTTATCTTTCTTCCAGAACTCCTCTGTATCTTTTTACGTCACTAAAGGGTTTGTTATAGTCTTAGGTCATGCTTTTTTTTGGTGTTATCTCTCTCTGTTTATCTTTTTAGCTCACCAGTGAGATTGTGTCTGATTTCGATTTTTCAGGTGGGTTTTGTCTCACTCATCGTTGGCCAGTGACTCTGTTTTTCGAAATTCGCTAAAGATAAGACGGGAATTATGAGTGGAGCTGTACTTGTTGCTGTTGCTGCTGCTGTTGGCAACTTGTTACAAGGATGGGATAACGCCACAATTGCAGGTGAGATTGGTTTTGGTTGTTTATTATATGTTCGAATCCATAATTCTGTCTGTAGGATCGAAGAAAGAAAGGATTTTTTTTGATGGGGTGTTTGATACAATTCACAGATTCTGTTTCATCCTTTTAGCTTGATCTCTTTTGCTTTTGTGTGATGGATTTTAACCTTTAATTGGGACTCTGCAGGAGCTGTGTTGTACATTAAAAAGGAGTTTAATTTGGAGAGTAATCCATCAGTGGAAGGTCTAATTGTGGCCATGTCACTTATTGGTGCTACTCTGATTACAACATGCTCCGGAGGTGTAGCTGATTTGCTTGGTCGCCGTCCCATGCTAATATTGTCCTCAATTCTCTACTTTGTTGGTTCTCTAGTGATGCTATGGTCTCCCAACGTTTATGTTCTGCTCTTAGGAAGGTTGTTAGATGGATTTGGGGTTGGTATTGTGGTCACACTTGTTCCTATTTATATATCCGAGACTGCTCCTCCTGAGATAAGGGGTCTCTTGAATACGCTTCCGCAGTTCACTGGCTCTGGAGGGATGTTCTTATCTTACTGTATGGTATTCGGGATGTCGTTGATGCCATCTCCTAACTGGAGGTTGATGCTTGGTGTCCTTTTCATCCCTTCCCTTATCTTTTTCTTCCTCACAGTCTTCTTCTTGCCTGAGTCTCCAAGGTGGCTCGTAAGCAAAGGCCGAATGCTTGAAGCAAAGCGGGTACTACAGAGACTACGTGGTCGGGAAGATGTGTCTGGTTAGTCTTTAGATCATTCTGATTCTAATTTTTTTCAGTGAACAAGTTCTTTTCTATTGAATGTTCTTATGTGGCAATGATTAGGTGAGATGGCTTTGTTGGTTGAGGGTCTTGGAGTTGGAGGTGAAACAACCATAGAGGAATATATAATCGGTCCTGCTGATGAAGTCACTGATGATCATGATATAGCTGTAGATAAGGATCAGATTAAGTTGTATGGTGCAGAAGAAGGGCTGAGTTGGGTTGCTAGGCCAGTCAAAGGAGGAAGCACTGTGAGTGTTTTGTCTCGCCATGGAAGCACAATGAGCAAGAGGCAAGGCTCATTGATTGATCCTCTTGTCACACTGTTTGGGAGCGTTCACGAAAAGATGCCGGAAACTGGAAGCATGAGGAGTGCCTTGTTCCCTCATTTTGGGAGTATGTTCAGTGTGGGAGGGAACCAACAAAGACATGAAGATTGGGATGAAGAGAATCTTGTTGGAGAAGGTGAGGACTATCCATCCGACCATGGAGATGATTCTGATGATGAACTTCATTCTCCGTTGATCTCACGTCAAACGACAAGCATGGAGAAAGACATGCCTCACACTGCTCATGGTACTCTTTCTACCTTCAGACATGGAAGTCAAGTGCAGGGAGCTCAAGGGGAAGGAGCGAGTAGTATGGGGATTGGAGGTGGATGGCAAGTGGCATGGAAATGGACTGAAAGAGAAGATGAATCAGGGGAGAAAGAAGGTGGATTTAAGCGGATATACTTGCATCAAGAAGGTTTCCCAGGATCTCGACGTGGCTCAATTGTTTCATTACCTGGAGGTGGTGCAACTGGTGACTCAGAGTTTGTACAAGCATCTGCTTTGGTTAGCCAACCAGCTCTTTATTCCAAAGACCTTCTCAGAGAACACACAATTGGTCCTGCTATGCTGCATCCATCGGAAACACCTAAAGGGTCAATTTGGCATGATCTTCAAGATCCTGGAGTCAAACGTGCGTTAGTCGTAGGAGTCGGACTTCAAATACTTCAGCAGGTAATCTAAGATAGAGACGACATCAAACTTAGTGAATCACATAAAAAGAATCTGCATGGTAACTTTGTGTATTTTTTTTGTGACAATGCAGTTCTCAGGCATCAATGGAGTTCTATACTACACACCTCAAATCCTCGAGCAGGCGGGTGTTGGGATTCTACTATCAAACTTGGGGATTAGTTCTTCTTCTGCATCCTTACTTATAAGTGCATTGACAACCTTTGTGATGTTACCTGCCATAGCTGTTGCAATGAGGCTCATGGATCTATCTGGTCGAAGGTAGTTAAAACTGAAAACTTCCTTTGATTTTGATTCATTCACAATACATACAAAGCAAAACAAGCTAATGAAATGTTTTCTTTTTCTTGCAGGACCTTGCTTCTCACCACGATACCGATCTTGATAGCATCTCTGTTGGTATTAGTAGTCTCGAATATAGTTCAAATGAACAGCATAGTGCACGCGGTCTTATCAACCGTAAGTGTCGTGCTTTACTTTTGTTTCTTCGTGATGGGTTTTGGTCCGGCTCCAAACATCCTCTGCTCAGAGATCTTCCCAACTCGAGTCCGCGGAATCTGCATCGCCATTTGCGCACTCACCTTCTGGATATGCGACATTATCGTCACCTACAGTCTCCCTGTGCTGCTCAAATCCGTTGGACTTGCTGGTGTGTTTGGAATGTACGCAATCGTCTGTTGCATCTCATGGGTCTTTGTGTTCATTAAAGTCCCCGAAACTAAAGGCATGCCACTTGAAGTCATCACTGAGTTCTTCTCTCTTGGAGCTAGACAAGCTGAAGCTGCTAAAGTCGACTGAGAAACTAGAAGACTTGAGATATCAAGTTTGTGTAATGTTTTCCATCTCCATGTGGATTTGTTGTTGTCTTATTTACTTTGTGCAGTAATAATTATCTCTCTCTCTCTCTCTGTTTCTCTCCGATCTCATAACCTTTCTCCGCCGTGTCGATAACCGCAACCGCCGTTGGACCAGCTCCACTTATGGTGCAACCAAATGCTCCAGCTTCTAAAGCAGCTTTCTTCACAGCTTCCATCCCCGGAATCAAGGGTGCTCTCTTCGGCTCCACTACTTTATCAGACGAAAGCGCCTTCCCAAGACTCGCCACGTCACCTTCCACAACAGCAGCCACTAACGCCGCCGCTTGACTACTGTTCCAAACATGATCAGCCATTGGAATCTCTTTGGCTAGTGCTGCTCTCATTTTCTTAGTTGGAGCTTCGAAATCAGGGCTAACGAGAACAAAGAAGAGATCTTTCTCTAATGGGAACCTCAAAGGTTTTAAATCAAGCGGCTCGTAGCTTCTGATCAAAACGAATCCACCCATAATCGCCGGCGCTATGTTATCAGCGTGAAAGCCTGAGACTTTCGCTTCCGATTCTAATCCGGCGAGAACAAGCTCGTCGTTTCCTAACTTCCGGCCAAATAGTTCGTTAACTGCCACAGCTGCTGCGGCGGCACTAGCCGCACTGGAACCTAAACCACTCCCTAAAGGAAGACCTTTACGCAAAGCTAACGATAAACCAACAGATTTGATCCCAAGCATCTTCATCGTCGCCATAGCTGCGATCCCGGCGCAGTTCTGGTGTGGATCAAAGCTGAGTTTAGTTGTGGTTCCGGTGATTTCAGAGATTGAGATATCTCCGTTACGGACAGAGGGATCCACGTGGAGAGTGACGTGGTCACCGAGACCGTCGACGGCGCATCCTAAGAAATCAAAGCCTGGTCCTAGATTCGCAACAGTCGCCGGAGCAAAAGTCTTGACGGAGGTGAAAACTGGTTCTGGCTCGGTGGCGATGACAAGGCCTTGTGATTGTACGGTGGCTCTGGGTTTAAAGATGACTTTAGTGATGACTTTAGTGATTAAAGACTTTGAAGGTTTGGTTTTTGGGTGGAAGTTGAAAATGGGTTTTGAAGGAGATTGAAAACATAGGGTCGCCATTGATGGAACTGAAGCTAAACCTTCAAATCGCAATAACAAGGGAGACACCAAGATGAACAATATGATTAACCTAATCTTAAGGTTTATTTGTTAGGGTTTATAAAATGTTTTCAAAATCTAGTGAGTAGTAGTGACTATTGAGGTGGAGATCCATTTACCAAATTATTCAATATTTTCCTGAGGCAAATCACTAATAAGCAGTGTTCAAGAAAGCGCTAGGCGGTATCTGGGTGGTGACCCAACGCCTAGCGCCTAGAACGCTTAGTCGGAGCCTAGACGGTTTTTAGGCGGTTTAGGCGTTTCCAACATAAAACATTATATATATAATTATATTAAAATATATGTTATAAAAATAAAAAATTTATAAATTATAAACAACGATAAGAAAAATACATTTATTTAAGTTATATTAACAACATATAAATGTTTATAATTACGTATATAGATATAAAACATAATAATTTAATTATATGTAATTTAAAAATCAAAAATAAATATTAAAATAAAATGTATGTAATTTTAAGCGGGTTAGATGGTCATCTAGGCGTCTGCTGAGCGCCTAGCGCCTAGACGGCGCCTAGGCGGCCGCCTAGACCGCTTTCTTGAACACTGCTAATAAGCCATCACTAACCAACCTATTAAAAAACCAAACTCAACCGGTACCTTTGGAATCGTCCGGTTGATGATTACAGCTCGGTTTAGGCTTTTGCTTGCTTGCACATAGTTAAATAGAGTTACATTTTGTCTCCCATATACGTTGAGCAAAATGACCGAGACTCCGAGAGATATAACCGACGAACCTGATCTTATCTAGAAACTAAATTCTCCTAACTATCCGGAACTGAAAAGAACTGGTTTGAACCGAACGGACTACCCGAATTCTGAGGCTAAACAATTTGTTTATTAGGCATTTGATTTCTCTTAAATTTTATGTTCTTCTTCCTCGTCGAGAAGGTTTCATCGGACCTACACTCTAGCCAATCGCTCTTCTCGTTTTTGGTATGGAGTTTTCTCTCTTGTAGCATTTTTGTATCTGATTTGTAGCAATCTTGTGTATGAAGCTGATCAATTAGAACTCACGACAAAAAAAAAAACAAAAAACAAAAAAAAAACTGATCAGGGTTAGAATGATCTCTAATTGTTGTAGTTATGTGTGTAGTTGAGTAATTAGATTATTAATTTGAATGAGAATTTGTGGGAGTTATAAGCAAATCTCTTACAACACCATTGTTTTATATGTTCATATAGGGTTACCATGGTTGATTTTGAAAGATGTTTACGACGTACCAAAACGTTCTTGTACACAAGCCGACGGTTTCTAGGACTATTGATTTTAGTCGTGTCTCATGCAACAGCTACGGACTTTACAAAAGAAGCAGGTTTAGTTGTGGCAGGCTACTACTATATTTTTCTTGTGTGAGTGTTTGTTTGTTTGTCTCACCCTTTGTAGTTACTAGTCCTTGTTGTGTATTTTTCAGAAAATGTTCATTCCTCCGGATGTGTTTGTCCGTGTGCGCCACTCAACCTTATTAATGCAGTATCATTGCCTATCCAGGAAGTATCATTGCCTACACACAAATACGTCCCACCTAAAGATTGGTGGATTGTCTCTCTAGTATCCATTGTTGCTGTGATAACAGTGACGTTTTGCTTGTCCTCAATAATATATGCAGTACGTCCGCCAGTAGCTACTACAACTGAACACATCAACAAGGAATTATTAGCAGCGGAAATATTAGCAAAATTTGAAGAGGGAAACACAAACATGGATGATTACATCGAGTATTTAAGGAATACTATCAACGAAGTTCCTTGCTTAACACGAAGAAGCTAAATCCTCATGTGCTTTTTCATGGAAGTGTCTTTTGTTGGAAACAAAACATGTGTCTCATCTTATAACTCAATCAACTCAATCAGGTGTCATATTCAATCGCTTACCATTTGTTTATGGAGGTCTATCAAAATAAATCCACCATCATTTCTCTTTTACCTAGGCTATTGTGGAAATCTCTATTGCTAGTTTTATATAGATAACTCTCACTGTGTTCAATGATTGTAACTTCTTACTACTACTCAAGTGAAAACCCCAAATTTTGAATAAATATCTATGAATGTTAATGAATCCAATTACTATACTAGAAGGATTGGATAGTAACCATACTTATATACCTAACGAAACAGAAAGAGACAATTTGGGATTCTTTTCTTTAAACAGATAGATACAAAGTTGTAATTCCTTCTTTTAAGATCATATGATGTCTTACAAGTTTATGGTTTAAAATGTTCCGTATGCTTCAAGGCTTATTCTTGAAGTATAATCAAAATCTGTATTCTACTATATGTATGAGGTATGTGTCTGCATTGCTTCATCTTTCATGCCTGACGAAGATGGCTTGAGTAATGATGTATCTGTTATAATGGTCTAGAAGGCCTTACAGAATGATCATCGATTCGTTTACGCTTCAACCTTCTCTTGGTTTCCTCTTCTTTTTCATCGAAATAAGCTAGAAATGTCAGCAACGTTTTAGAACGCGAACTTTCTGGTGAAGGTACTGTAGCAGCTGGTGAAGGTACTGTGGCAGCTTCTTCCTCAGGCTTGTTGTGGCGGCAAAAGTCGCGGACTATCTTGAAGAAGTAGATGAAGAGAGCGATAAAACAAGCGATCCCACACACAAGGAATAATCCCCAGAAGCTACGGAGTTTAAGCTGTTCTGAATCCTCAACCGACTCTGAACCATTCAGGTTACTGCAGTTGGATTTTGAAAGCCACTTGTCATGGATCTTTTGAAGCTGTCCTGTCTCTGATAGACCTAAGATCGCGGTTGACATGTCAACTGCTAATGGAGAGTCTCTTGGGAATGCCTTTAAACAAAAAAAGAAACGCAATGAAGATGATCAAGATTAATGTTCAAACGAGCCGCAGGGAGAAAGAAAGAGATTCGGAAATTCAAATGAAAGGTACTCACAAAGCCCCAGCCGCTTCTGGTGAATTCTTGGCCTCTAATAGCAAATCCACAGAACTCTGAGAGGAAGAGATCAACATAAGGGCGTTCATCGACAATTGCAGCAACAGTTCCGTTTTGAAGAGCTGTGGCGTATTCTTTTGGGGAGCCGAGTGGTACAAGTCGAGATCTGGCGATGTTAAGCTCATCAATCATGTAGTTTTCAGCATAAGAACCTACCTGAAACCCAACTCGTCCATTGCTGCTGATGAGTGTGTCTACTCCTTTGATTGGTGAGTTCAGCTGTTGCACTGTAAGAATCGATGTAAGACTCGCTGTGTAACTTGACGTTATGATCAGTACCACAAAAAGCCAGATCAGCAGCACAAGACGACCGAGTGTGCTCACTGTATTCTCTCCTGCGAGTTTAGTTGCATAAAGATTTTAGAGACATCATCAAATGTACTGTAGTAAGTTAGCTGATGTTTTTTAGATGTAACTTACTGTGTGAGAAAAACATCGTCGAGAAGCTGAACCTGCAAAAATAATAATATCATGTGTGATGTTAAATGCCAATATATCGATATTATGCATCTTGAGTGACTGTTTTACTAACCAGAGAATTGTAACTATCTGTTTCCTTGGAGGTCCACGAAACTCATCATTGGTTCTATGTTCAAGAATCCATATTACTGATCCAACAATGAGGAAAAAAGCTGCTGTAATAGCCCACATTGGAGGTGTAAAAGGGCGTAAGAATGCCCACGGAGTATCATTTAGCTTAGTAACAGGAGCAACCACGACAAGTCCTGATTCTATGTATGGCTGAGTGAAATCCACAATCCTTGTTCGTTTTGTAACAATAGCTATGTCTCCTACAACAGCATCAAACACCTGAAAGCAAAAAATGAACAACTCACACAATCAGTTACAGTCAGTTTCGACAATGTTTTTGTAAACAAATGATATTTTCCTGATTCTTTTTACTCACTCCGGTAGTGACGTTGTTGACAAATTCATTGAAGTTTGGGTTCTTGTGACCGTCTCCAAAAAGGATGAACTCATGAGGAACTGGATAAGAAATCAGTTTGACTGCAGCTTCAAAGACATCAATGGCATACCCATGCACTTTGTTGCTTCCATCCACCCTTGACACAAAGTCCTTGAAGCTTGCTCTGTCCGGTACACCGATTCTCAATCTTCTCCCGTTGTTAGGAAAAACCCATCCACGTGGCGTCTCAGAAGTTCCACCAGGCCAAGTCACATTGTCCAGATGTTGGTTTGAGCTGGAACGATTAGAAGGCTTATTGTATAGTGACTCTGGAGGTATAATAGAGAGCCCAGAATGGTTGGACCAATACCCTATCTGCTTAACCCCTTCATCAACCATGTTAAAGATGTCATATGAGGGCCGTATCATTGATCTGTCAGGAAGAAACTGTATTGGACCTGTAAGACCAGACATCTTTGTATTCACAATATAATCACGTAATTGTGATCCTTGATCAAATATGCTCAATGCACCTAGATTCAGTGACCCTCCTCTCGTCATGCTGTTTAACTTTGGGTCGCTAGAGAAGGAAATGTTAGCTCCGCTATCTAAAAGTGTCTTAACAGCTCGAGCAACGATCCAGACACTATCATAAGCATAGAGTCCATAAACGTTTAACCCGATAGTCCCATTACTCAACTTGTTCCACCGTGCCACGAAATCTCTTTTCTTTCTTGAATTTGGCGTGTGACTACGGAGACTGAGCACACCTCTAATAGATTCAGCAATCTTGGGAGATAACGGGATAACAGAATCTAACAGAGAAGTCAACCAAGGTGTAGCTATCCAAACATAACCTTTCTCCATCATGCCAAGCTTCTGAGCTTCCTCAAAGATCATCACACCTGTTTTAGGGAAAGTGTTCACAATAATTACCCGAGACTCCATCCTTTGAATCTTAACCAACTCATCTATGATCTCACGAGGACTAGTAATCACCACATCTAAAGGAAGCACAGCCTTGTATGAAATCTTGCAGCGCCTTCCTTCAAGCTCATCGCCTAAAGCTGTTACACCGTTTCTACTGTTATCATCGTCGTTGTACAATGCAATCACATCTGACCAACCGTAGTAACTTATCAATTCTGCAATGGCACGCATCAGAAAGAGATCGCTAGGTGCTGTTTGTATAAAGAACGGGAACTGGAGAGGCGAGAGGCTAGGGTCTAAAGCTGTGAATGACAACATAGGCACATTAAGCTCATTTGCAAGATGAGACAGGACATGAGCCATTATTGATGTCTGAGGACCAATTATAGCCACAGCATCAGTCTCCATGAACTGCAATGCTGTGAGATTAAAAAAAAAACCAACACAAGGATAAGTAAAAGTTTAGTTTTCAAAAAAACAAGAATCAATGAAACAACAAGATGACTTTATATCACCTCCCATGATGGTGAGGAACCCGTTGCGCTTGGCATCATAGGTCATTATACGCAATTTAGATCCACCAAGGAAGCTAGGATCAGAATTGACATCATCCTCAGCAGCTTTCATGGCAACGCTTGTAACATCACCATGTAAAGTGCCTACACTGAAGATGGCTCCAACATCAACATTACGAGGCCTTGAAGCTCCATCACCAATAAGAAGAGTGAAACTCAATAGAACCAAAACCAAAAACATTGTTCCTGATACAAACAACAACAATCAGACAAAAACTTGAAATCAAATCATTAAAGTCACAAAAAAATGGGATTTTTTTTTTTTTTTTTATGTGGTCACAGCAAAAAGAGTATAACAACATAAAAGAAGAGAAAGCTAGAAACTTCTTTAAGAAACAAACGAATGTGAAAGAGAGGAGCAAAGAAAGTAGAGTATCTTTCAGCAGAGCTGTAAAGTGTTCACGAGGATTAAATAAAAACCCTTACCTCAAAACATAGACAAGACAACTAAAATGCAATAAATTAGTGGGAGAGAGATGCCAAAACCAAAACCCGGACCAAAATTAAGAAAAAAAAAAGCAGATTCTTTCGTCAGGTAGGAAAATCAAAGAGCTGAGAGAAGGCATGAGGAACAAGCAAAGAGAGGAGGACTGACTAAAATATACTCCTACTATTTAAGAAAAGGGAAGAACGAGTGGGTCTTCAACAAAAGGAGGTAACTTGATAAAAAGTAAAATCATGGGTATGTATGTATGCTTGAAGATTTGGGGAAAGTGTTGAGCTTTTTGGTGGGATGGGATTTGATTAAGGCTGAGAGAAAGGTAACTTAGATATATAGACAAACAAATGATTGTCGTCTCGTCGACATCGATCGATAATGAGCCATTATCTCTATCTCAACAAGTGAGAATGTGAAAAATCTTTAAACTGTAGTGTTTTTATTTCCAGTGAAAAAAAAAAAAACTTTTTTCTTTTTTTGTATTTGCAAGTTGTAACGAAGTGACCCTTTTTGTGCCCAGCCAAATAAAATAGGAGAAAGAAGATGATAGAGAGATTTTTTAATTATCTAATGGCTAACCTAAGCTTAGCTAGTCTATGATCGATCTTTTATTCGCTAATGAAATCATTAACCTATGCCTTTTGCGTCATGGAGTTGTTTGAGTATATACACTTTTGATTATTCAATTCAATAATTGTATAATGTTTTTATTATTATACTTGTGTTTTTGGATTCTGTTAAAAATCCATGATCCAATGACTCTTTTTTAAAAAAAAAATTGTTCGTTTTCTTTTGGAAAACTGAGATATACAGTAGTATTATATATTTTGTGGGTTTTGATACGACAATTGAGAAAGTCTGGATATTTCGAATATCTTTTGCTTCAGGTATTCCCCACATTTAAATAAAAACATCTTCCCATGTTCCACATATGACATAACTCCAAATATCTTGTTTGGACTATTCTTTTTATTTGTAAATTTGAATACCAAAAGGCCAAAACCAAAAAAAATAAATAAATAATTTCAGCTGCTTATGGCATTTTCTGATTTTCTTGTCCTCTACAACCGCAACTTAAAAAACCTTATTACCAGAATAGAGAGACAAGTTTATACAAAAAAAAGCAAATTTGTTACATTCTTGTTCTCATTTTAAATGTTTTTAGAAGGATTAACAAGAAAACGCAGGATAAAGCAATCTAACGGGTAAAGTCAGTATGTCAAACTGTAAAGAGCAAAAAATCTAGGAAATAAAATTAAAATCTAGATTTTTCGATGTATTGTTTAAAGGATCTGTTGGTTATAAAACCAAAAAGAAATATTGGCAATAAATCATCATAATCATGGGAGAGTGGGGATTTTTTTTTTTTTTTTTTTTTTTTCTGTGGAAGCTCCACCGAAATGGGTAATGGAAGCTCCAAATCCACTAATCTTCTTTATATTTTACTCTGTGAAGAGAGTATAACACATTAATATGAACAATACCCTGGTTTAACAACTTTAATAACTGATGAAGTAGTTTTGAGTTTTGACTTATTGGCCTTACCAAACCAATCTCCCCAATACCAAGAAAGCTCTTGCATTACTCGAGAAACTGGACTTTAAGGCCCATTAGATATAAAATTGGGCCACAAATAATAAGCACTTAAGCAGCAAAACTGACACATTAAAAAAAAACGTGGATTCAAACTGCGAGAGGATAAGTCTCCTTACATAGTAAACCGCTCTGTTCCTCAACTGAAGTTAACTGTCTCCCTGTTCCTCCATAACTTCTTTCCTACGTAACCGTCTCCGTCTTCTTCTTCTTCTTCTACTTAAGCAACTCCTTTCTCTAACTCCTACTCTTTTTTTTTCGTTTTCATCAATCACTTTCTCTACGTGATCACGATGACCAACTATAATTCCTACTATGATCCCACCTTTCACATTCCACTTCATCCTTCTAACGCAAGAAACCCTAATCCAAATCTCCAGTTTGCTTTATCTCCAAGTTACGATCACAGTCCTAAAAGGAAACGCACTAAAACCATTGCTTCATCTTCTAGTTCTTCACCAAAGAAACCAAGGTACACCAAAAAACCAGACCCTAATGCCCCCAAAATCACACGTCCATGTACCGAATGTGGCAGACAATTCTGGTCTTGGAAAGCTCTCTTTGGTCACATGAGATGTCATCCTGAGCGTCAATGGCGTGGCATCAATCCTCCTCCTAACTACCGCAGCCCCACCACCGCAGCTTCATCAAAACAACTAAACCAGAGATCACTAGATTGGGTCTCATTTATGTCTGAGGAAGATCATGAAGTCGCTTCTTGTCTCTTAATGCTGTCTAATGGCACACCATCTTCATCGAGTACTAGTGAACGGTTCGAGTGTGGGGGATGTAAGAAAGTGTTTGGATCACACCAGGCTTTAGGAGGACACAGAGCAAGTCATAAGAACGTTAAAGGATGTTTCGCAATCACAAACGTAAACGATTATCCTATGACGGTTACCACTTCTAGTGATCATGATCATCAGGGAAAGATTGTTATGTTTTCAGGGCATCATAAGTGTAATATCTGTTTTAGAGTGTTCTCCAGTGGTCAGGCTTTAGGAGGTCACATGAGATGTCACTGGGAAAGGGAAGAGGAGCCGATCATTGGAGTTGGAGGGGCTTTGGATCTGAATGTTCCTGCAACAATACATGATCTTTCTAGTTCAGACACATTCGGGTGTTCTTTAGATCTTAGGTTAAGTCTTTAATTAGTATATATTTATATAATATAGGGAATTTAGTTATATTGGATGTTTGCTTCTTCTAATTGGTTAATGTTGTGATTTGATGGTATGTAAATGTATTTAGGATATTGGTATATCTTCTATATATATGCTTAATAAAGAAAATGTAGTACTGATATTTTGGTATATTAATTTGGAATCTGATAAACATGAAAAGATACGTGGACAATTAAGAAATCTTAATTACATGCTCTTTGATTCTGTAACAAGTTTTCAGTATTCTTTAGTTTGGTGTATCATCTTACATGAAAAATAAATGGAAGTGCGATTCGTAAAAGGGTAACTATATATTGACACATCGTAACAAAGGATTGACATAAAACTGAAAAACAGAGTTGATCGCCTAAAACATATGAAATCCATAAGAACATTAAAAGTCGGAGTTAATTAGTGCCATTGTTACCAAATTTTCATTGTTTGACCTGATCTCAAACTCACCACGATCTCCAAGACCTCCAACCATTCTATTTTTTAATAACTCTTACCGTTCTATATATCATGGATAGATTAGATCTTAATCCGCTAAAGAATCTTAGTCTTACTTATTTTTAAGATAACCTTGTTTTTCACCAGCTAGCTTTAAGATAAAGTAGTATAATTTATAAATTAAGATTGAATCTTTAAAAAAACTATTACTAATCTGAAGATTCAGATGCAATATAGGTAAGCACGCGGAACTAATTACAACATGCGCGAACCCCTAATCCGAGACAGTTTTCAATTAATCTTCTCGAATCTGTTAAACAAATATTTTTCAGTTGTACTTCAAAACATTTATCAAAATAGTGCGACACACAACCTTCACGAATATTCAACTACGAACTCTATTTAATAACAATAATTATCGTTTACAGCGATGCTTGTTCGTATATTAATATACATCAAAAACAACAAAAAGAATCTTCTTATGAGATTTCCTTTAAAATTTAATAAATAGTATGTAAAATGCAATATTATCAACCAAAAAAAAAAAAATCTTTTGCGCATATTATCAAAGATGAATCTCTCTAGCTCTCGTTTCTTGATTGATTATACTGGCTCGTGTACGTCACACGCGCGTGAGAAATATGTAAATAAAATTGTTCACGTACATTTCATATGTCTACATCTGCAACATGTTGACAAAAAAAAGAAAGAAAAATATCTGAATCATAATACTTTTTATATGCTAGTTTGATTTGTTTTAAAATGGTAGATATGAAGGCTTACGTAAGCTGAAGTTGACCGATTTATCTCCTCACACGTTCTTTGCATCTCAAATTAGCACTCCATCCAAATAAAAATGGTGAACTATGCTCTAATTTAGTTTAGCTTATATATATAATCACATTAACTGGAATCCTGAAATACAACTAAACTCTATATTTCATAGAAAGCAATAACAACATTTCATAAGATATAAGTATATATCGTCCATATTTTTGTAATGGTTATAACTATTTTTTTTCGCTTAGCAAAATCGTCTAAAAAAAATTACATGATTGAGAATAGGCTTTGGCTTTGAGAAAAAGAAACAAAGATGATATATTTCTTGTTTTTTTTTTCCTGAAATTATTATATTTAATCAGAAACCACAACTTGAATACTATTATATGATCCAAAAACATTAATTGGGTTGACGTCATAAGAAAATGTCAGATGGATCCAACACAAAATATACATAAATGAACGAATTTGACAATTCCTGATTGCTGATGCTTGGCGATTCGGCAATACGATGTTGTTTTATTTTAATAGTATAAACTAAACAGAAATGAAACAAAATATTAATTATTACAATGTATTGGACTAAGCATATAGTATATGTCTTTATGTAATGTAAATTGTAACTTATTAATATTAAATTCAGATCCGTAATAGAACAAAGTAATAAAGAGAAACCAGTGAGTACTACAACATACAGTTAGGTATTAAAAACATTATGTACCAATGTATATGTGTATTATGCAGTGTATATAGCTAGATTTAACTATGTGGGAAGCACGTCATCGTGATTATTTTAAGAGGAAAACCTATATACATACTTATATGAATATATTGCACCATAATGATTTAGTCTAATCAAAATATTTTAAGTGGATTCTTGAGCGAGATTAATTTATCTTTAAATCCAGGCTTTATACCTAATCAAACTACAATTCTAAAATCAGAAATAGCAAATTGTTAGTATATAACAATAATCTCATTTAACTTCTAGTGTGATGCCGCAATGGGTGGCGACAGAAAAATAATATTAATCACTTGGCTCTCATTTAAAAAGTCATTAAACGGCGTGACATCATCTTCCATTATCGCGAGCTTTGCTTCAGAAAAAGTATTATATCTAATCTTAGTTTATTTTTCTTTGAAAAACAAGAAGTACTTATGAGTTATGACATAATTAGTAAAGTAGCTTACTTACTAATTAACATTTGCCTTAAGATTTATAGCGCCACTTGCTAATTTTTCTAAACAAGTTTGTACGTATATACACATATACATATATACTCTCATGATTTCGATATTTGTTTATAATATCAAAGTCTTTCATCTAAAGTCTAGTTAATTATAAGGATTAAGGAGGTTTCATCGTGTAATCAAGGAGTGAAATTATTGTTTCCAGAAAAGCGACATGTGTAGGGCCTGCCGGATTCAGACAAAGAATTTCAGTGATAGAAATTTTCGTGCTATTTTTTATATATATTAAAAAAGTATAGAGAGATATTTCGTGCACGACAATATATTGTTATCGTCTAGATTGTGATCTGAGGATTCAGACATATATGTCTCGTCTAGATTGTAAACTAAATAAATGAATTGCATATATACGATAAAACTGATAAGTTATCATATAAACACATGGATTCCAACTGAGTATTTATGAAATTAATGGAGATTAAAGTAAGAGGATTACAATGAAATGAAATCATTTGTTTAGTAAGGTTTTGGACGCGGCGAGTCGGGGATATCGGACGATGAATAAGGGACGATGGCTCCTCAGATCACTGAGAGCCGTTTGATCCTTACTTTTTGGAGCAAAGTGGCTAAACTACTTAACCCAACTTTCTCCCCGCTCTCAAAGCCTGACCCTTTGGAAATTAGTTTACATTATTCTATAATCGTCCTCTAATTTACTATTCTGAGAATTGATAAATTGAGGAGAACATGTGTTAAAGACTGGATTGGATGTTGGATTTGCCTTATATTTGGTCTTGGATCGGTACATTGAAATTCTCAACGTTCATGTGGTAGTCGCACATTAAACTTCTATTAAAAACGAACGACTCAATCACGAAATTTTTGGGATGAGTAGATGTTAATATGGCTTATTTTCACATGCATATAACTAAAGAGCACAAAAAAAACCATATCGTAGTTCTAATATATTAATAATATTATGTATATTTCATTTGAAATTTATTGTTATTCATATTTGTGGATATAATTTTGAGGTAAATTAGTGAGAAAACTCATCTCGTAGCATCGTTCTTAAATTTCCTTCTATAAGTACCGAATGATTTCTAAAACTTTCACCAATCTTTGGTCTACAAAACAAAAAATTCTAACTAACTCTATAAACCGAACATATAAATTCAAGTACATTGGTAATTATCGAAGACAATTGGTAGAGTTTAATGAGCAGCTCCTCATGTAATATTTGTCCGGCCTACAGTTGCTAAGTTTTATGTATAGATATGCTTCTTACACTATAAACAATCTCTTTACAAGTTTTCAAACAAAAAAAAAAGCTTTCTTCACCCACAAGAGTATTAATCTAGCATGATCGCTTTAATCGATGCTTCATTTTCTGAACTCTTTTTTTTTCATATATTTGTTTCAACATGATTTTTTGTTTCTCAATATTTGTTTCAACATGATATCTTGTCCAATTTAAGCTGTACGTGTGTTTGCAAAAGGAATGTTTTTCTTCTTCTTTATAGTAGAAGAATCCAATGCCTAGCTACCGCACAAACAAAGATGGTATAATATTTAAAACATTAAGAAATTTTCTATATTCAGTCAATGCTTTCAACCAATCAGAGATTTGGCGTTTGCTATAAAATGTTGTGTTTAATTACTAACTAAAACTGAGGAATTTAGCAAGCACAAAGAAGAAGTAACATCGGGTCAATTAAGTACTGAGACCAAGAACTCATGTGAGTAAACCTCAACCACTTAGACATTCGAGGCAGTCCCCATTATAAGTGTAGACAGACTTGTACTATGTGTTTGATCCTAGCTAGGTCTGTCTGGTCCAGTAGTCGAATATGATTCTAGTTGTACGTAAAATCGTTAGACCGCAAAACAAAACAACAAAACGGATGGGTACTTAAGATTTTTTACTTACAAAGTACTTGCAACGTAGGTAACATATGATTATCAGTTACACATTTAACTTGCAATACATTACACATTTTAACTTGCAAGGTTGGTTATAAGTTATAACTATGTACTATACACCAGTAACAACTTTCTTCATCACTTTTAACATTTTTGTTTTCTCTTTAATATTTCATACCGCACACATACATATATAGATTCCTAGTATAGATCTAGCTTTATGTAAAAATGTGAGATCCATATTTCAATCCTAAAATAACTGTTTTGGTCAAATACAATCTCAACGTTTGTTGTCGAGCTTCAATAATTCAAGTAATTAATTTCTAAATGATTACACTTTATAGCCATCATTAAAAATGGAAAGTACGTATATCATTATAGTTTATAAAAAAGTTTGCTATGATCAATCAGTGTGAGAAATCTTTATCATAAAAACAATTCAATTAGGCAATTAGCTAGTGAAGGAATCATTGTATAATCCGAAAAAAAAAAGAAACTATGTATTCCGTCTCTTCTTCCATGAATCGTCGGATCACATGGATGCCATTTGAAAGCATGAAATGAACTTTCAGAAAAGCATTAAAGTTTACAATTTTAAATTTTTAATGAATATATTAAGTAGTATAAGATAGTTTAAACCTCTTTTGTACTGAAATCAATACAAAGCTCAATCTTAAAGAAGAAGAGTAACTATTGGCTAATTATTTTAATTTGCATCTTATCAATCTATGAGCATAATACACTCACACATCTATATCCATATACACAGACATATATATACAGAGAGAATGAAAAAAAAAAACACCATGGCAAATACTGAAAGCACAAGAAAGATGAATAAATTAGAGCAATTAATTTATATATACAAAGGGCGTTTACGAAAATTTCAAACAAAGAGTTAAAAAACAAAAAAAAACTAGGGCTGAGGTCAGGAAAGGGATGATTGTTTTTAAGAGAAGTTAAAAGAAAGAAAGAATCTTGAAGGTCAAAATAATTAATGAAACCTGTTCAACATGACAGACATTGTCTTGTGCAAAGAATCTTTCTTCTCCCTCTCCCATTGATACAGATCAACAAGCTGTTTAACCAATCAAACAGAACAAAGTACACATTTGCTCACGTAATCAAAATAATTAATTAAATATCTGATATGTTTAAAAAATTTGGACGAATCTTTAAACAAGTAATAGGCCAAAAGACATCACCAACTACATCATTAGGAGAAACAAAACACCACCACAGAGCTCTTAAACACCCTCTCTTCCTCCTCTAATCTATTTCTCAAATTCTTATCTTTCTCTCTTTTGCAGAAGAAAACAGAGAAACAAAAGATCTTATTTTTAACTGCAGGTGGGGTTTTTTTTTTTTTTTTTTTTTTTTTAATATTAATGGAAATGTGAAGAGATTAGAACAGTAGAGAGATCTAATTGGATGGTAAAAAACGGGTCCACTTTGTTCTTGGGGAAAGATTCTGCACGCCCACATGGTGAGAATTAAAATAGACTAATACTCCCTATTTACCCTTCTTCCATCACCACCTACTTGCGTGTGTCCAGAAAGAGAAAGAGAGATAAAAAAGAAGTGGTGATGATAATATCATCTATTTGATGAGCTAAAGGAGTTTTTTTTCTCAGTTTTCTTTTTTTTCTTTTCTTCATCATTTATGTGTATTGTGTACCAATAAACAGAGACCAAACAAACAAGCCTCTCTTAATAACTGAAAAAAAAACCAGAGCAGAGCTTCTTTTTTGTTGTCCTGTCAGCTCTTATTTGTTAACTCTTACTTCTTCTGAGTGTTTGAAACCCAAAAGTCATTTTTTTTTTTTTTCTTCTCTGAAATTCTCTCTACTTGCTCGAGGAATCTTGCTTGATAAAGTAAGTAACTTTTTTTTTTTTCTTTCTTTTGTGTGGGTTATGTAGTTTAGTTACTAACTATTTCTGGGGTTTTGTCGGACGATTGTTTTGTTCTTTGTGTTATGGAGCATCAGAAGATTTTTTTGTTCTATGGAAACTGATGTCATGAAGCATCAGATTCTCAGTTTATATACTTTCATTATCTTCTTGTGTGTGGCATTTATTGTCTACTGGAAATTTCCTTTGAATTTGTCTTTTTAAGTGTGTTCAATAATTGGCCCTCTTGGAGAGTTTCCATGTCCATTGGGGAATATTGTACTTGAAAGCTGCTGATGTTAGTACTTGATGAATCCCTCCTCCTTTCAAGTCAACTCTCTGTAGCTTTCCTTTTTTATATATATTAATAGCCTCTCTATGATCTCACATCTCTCTTAAATTTCTTTTATATACATGTTTCAAATGCACTTTTGATCTTGCAGTTGACATAGACTGAGTTTTTCTTTGCTCTTATCTTGTTTCTGCTTTCTTTCTTGTTTGGGTTTTGATCATGTTTCGACAACCTTTGCAGATCGGTTATGTAGAACACCTTAAGGGGACCTCAAAGACGCTTGGTCTTGCTGGTTCTTGAAGTACAACATCAAAGCACAAGTCACTAATTATTTTTTTAGGGTTTTGGTGGATACGAGATTGGGTTGAAAACAAAAAAAGGAGTTTCTTTTGATATGGAAGGTGGTGGGGGTGGTGGTGGAGATGGCAGTTTCTTACCAAATTCTAGCTTTGGTGTATTCTCTGAGACGGCTATGGATATGGATTTCATGGAGGAACTCTTCTATGATGGATGTTGGCTTGAGACAACAGATGGTAAGAGCTTGAAGCAGACGTTGGGACAACAAGTTTCTGATTCTACCACCATGAGTGACAACAACAATAACTCTTTCCTTTATGGTTATCAATTTGCTGAGAACCCTTCACAAGATCATATCTCTAACGAAGAAACAGGGAGAAAGTTTCCTCCAATAACACCGGGCTTCCTCAAGATCGAGGATCTCTCTAATCAGCCGTTGAATCAAGTACCTTTTGACCAGTCTGCAGCCATGAGTTCTGCACAAGCAGAGAAGTTTCTCCTTGAAGAAACTGAAGGAGGAAGAAGATGGTGGATTGCTCCAAGAACAAGTCAAGGCCCTTCTTCATCAGTGAAAGATAGATTAGTACAAGCTATAAAGGGTCTTATGCAAGATAAAGACTTCCTCATACAGATATGGGTACCAATTCAACAAGAAGGCAAAAACTTTCTCACCACTTTGGAGCAGCCACACTTCTTCAACCCTAAATACTTAAGTCTTAAAAGATACAGAGATGTTTCAGTGGCCTACAATTTCCCGGCTCATGAGGATTCCACGGAGTCTGTGGGTCTTCCTGGCCGTGTTTTCCTCGGGAAGCTACCTGAGTGGACACCTGATGTGCGCTTCTTCAGAAGCGATGAGTATCCGCGCATCAAAGAAGCAGAGAAATGTGATGTTCGTGGATCATTAGCCCTTCCTGTATTTGAAAGAGGTAGTGGGACTTGTTTGGGTGTTGTTGAGATTGTTACAACTACTCAGAAGATGAATTACAGGCCAGAGCTTGACAATATCTGTAAAGCTCTCGAGGTTTTTCTCTTTCCTTGGTGTCTCAAAGTCATCCAGTTACATGTTTAACAAAATAACACTTGAATGAGAAGATTTGTTTGTGTATTTGTAGCCTAAAGAGGTTTCTTGTTTTTTTTTGTAGTCTGTTAATCTAAGGAGTTCAAGAAACTTGAAATCTCCAAGCAGAGAGGTGTGTTAAAATGGTCTCATAAACCAAACTTTTACTCTTCAACACACAGAAACTTTGAACTTTTGTTGCTAAATGTCATCATATGCCCTTTTGTTACAGTTTCTGCAGGTCTATAATGAATTCTACTATGCAGCATTACCTGAGGTATCAGAGTTTTTGACATGGGTCTGCAGATTATATGATCTACCTCTGGCTTTAACGTGGGCACCGTGTGCTCGGCAAGGCAAAGTTGGATCCCGCCATTCTGATGAGAACTTCTCAGAGTGTGTTTCAACTGTAGATGATGCTTGCATTGTCCCTGACCATCAGAGTCGTAATTTTCTAGAGGCATGTTCTGAACACCATCTGCTTCAAGGGGAAGGCATTGTGGGAAAAGCTTTCAAGGCAACCAAACTGTTTTTTGTGCCTGAAGTAATCACTTTTAGCAAAACCAACTATCCTCTTGCACACCATGCTAAGATCTCAGGTCTACATGCTGCTTTAGCAGTCCCACTGAAAAGCAAATTCAATGGTTCCGTTGAGTTTGTGTTGGAGTTTTTCTTTCCAAAAACTTGCCTTGACACCGAAGCGCAACAAGATATGCTCAAGTCACTCTCTGTGACCCTGCAGCAAGATTTCAGGAGCTTAAATCTTGTCATTGATAAAGAACTAGAGCTAGAAGTGGTGTTTCCCGTTAGAGAGGAAGTAGTATTTGGAGAAACCGGAGAGAATATGAAACCTTTGCCTTTGGAAGAAATTTCTCAAGAAGATTCTTCATGGATCTCACACATGATAAAGGCTAACGAGAAAGGTAAAGGTGTGTCTCTTTCTTGGGAGTACCAGAAAGAAGAGCCAAAAGAAGAGTTCATGCTCACATCTGGATGGGATAACAATCAGATTGGATCAGGACACAGTAACTTTATTTCAGAAACCGATCAGTTTCAGAAGGTGTCAAATTCAGGACTCAGAATCGACATGGATCCAAGTTTTGAATCAGCTTCTTTTGGTGTGGGGCAGACATTGTTAGGCAGTAGAAGACCAGGTGAGAAGAGAAGAACAAAAACAGAAAAGACTATTGGTTTAGAAGTTCTTCGACAATACTTTGCAGGAAGCCTCAAAGATGCAGCCAAGAGCATTGGTGGTAAGAAAACTTCTTGTTATTATGTTCATTTTATCAACTTCTCTCTGACAGTGAAGGATGATTCACACAGTTTCATTCTTATGTTGCAGTCTGTCCAACTACCTTGAAAAGAATATGCAGACAACACGGGATAACACGATGGCCTTCTCGGAAGATCAAGAAAGTGGGACACTCATTAAAGAAACTCCAACTTGTTATAGACTCTGTTCAAGGTGTTCAAGGCTCTATTCAACTTGATTCATTCTATACAAGTTTCCCAGAACTAAGCTCCCCGCATATGTCTGGTACTGGCACTACCTTCAAGAATACTGACCAGTCAAGGAATGTAACTGCTCAAACCGAGAACGGTGTTTCAGCACAGGGAACTGCTGCTGCAGCTCCAAAGTCACCTCCATCATCTTCTTGTAGCCACAGCTCTGGTTCAAGCACATGCTGTTCAACTGGAGCTAATCAAAGTAGCAATACTGGAAACACCTCAAATACTGTAACCACTCTGATGGCTGAAAATGCAAGCGCAATCTTGAAGAGAGCTCGTAGCGAGGTAAGGCTGCATACGATGAATCAAGAGGAAACAAAGTCCCTCTCTCGAACACTAAGCCACAAAACGTTCAGTGAGCATCCTCTTTTCGAAAACCTACCTCGGTTACCGGAGAGTAATAGAAGGAAGTTGAAAGCCGAAGGGGCCTCTAAAGTGAAAGCCACATTTGGGGAGGCCAAAGTACGGTTTACGTTGCTCCCTACTTGGGGATTCAGAGAGTTGCAGCATGAGATTGCTAGGCGTTTTAACATAGATAATATTGCACCCTTTGATCTGAAGTACCTGGATGATGACAAGGAATGGGTTCTTCTGACATGTGAAGCGGATCTTGAGGAATGTATCGACATTTATAGATCATCACAGAGCCGCACAATCAAGATCAGCGTTCATGAAGCTTCTCAAAACAAGCTGGGAGGTTCTTTTGGTAGCATCGGTCTTGGTCCTTCGTTATAAGCAAATCACTCAGGTATAAAAGGTTGTACCTGCAAAAAAAGAAAAGAAAAAAGACCAGGAGAGATTCAACTAATTTTAATAAATAGTGTGTTAGAAAAGTATTACTCACCATTTTATAGCAATGGGCATCGTTTTTGTAAACATATTTTTCAGTGCCCCTGGATCATACCCCATTTTGCAAGCAGCACTAGTGGACTGGTTTCCTGCATCGGCTTAGCAGTTTTTTTGTATAATAAGGCGATGCATACCAGAAACATGCTTATTATATATGTATGTATTTTTATTCTGTACATCATTTTTCATCTGGATTCTACTAAGCTCTGCAAGTAATGTTTAAAATTGGAATATCTTCACTTACTTGCATTCTACTAAACATTACAGTCAAAGCTTACTGTGTACTAACATTACGTCTCAGTAGAGATCTAAGTTTCTTTTTTTGACTCTTGCTATGTGAGAGTTTACTAATGTCAATCCAAGAGCATTAGACTGAGTACCAGATTCGCAACATTTGGTAAAAATGAGGAGGTTTTAAATGTAGAAAAGTCCAAGTGGTCCACTTGAGCACCAATTCAGTAAAAAAGCATTGTCCAGAAGATTCGGATTTTTGGGATTATTGAGAGACGAAGTGATAATTTTGCAAATGCTGTCTCATGTTCACACCTGATCAAAAATTTACCTGCAATTTTGTAAATAACTGAGGTAAAAAATTGAGCAATATCAAACTAATGGGGGCAGTTGTATAAATATCCGAATTGACGATTTAGCAAATATGGGTCTAATAAGCAAATATCGAATTCTTTTATGGAAATATCTTAATAAGATGAAGATTTTGGGGAGTAAATGTGTAAATACCTAAAATTTAACAATAAACGCTTTTCGTCCGCCTCCAGCTCCCAAAGGCCAAAGGGCGAAACTTCTTCTTCTTCTTCGATCAAATCTTTTATCTCAGATTCAAACCCAACATTCGCAGAGAAAAAATGTCTCGCCGATCGCTAACTCTACTCAAGAATCTCGCTAGAAACGCGAATGGATCGGGTATCCAGACCCGATCGGTGACTTACATGCCTAGACCCGGTGACGGAGCACCACGCGCAGTGACGCTGATTCCTGGAGATGGAATCGGTCCTCTGGTGACGAACGCCGTGGAGCAGGTGATGGGAGCGATGCACGCGCCGATCTTCTTCGAGAAGTACGATGTTCACGGAGAAATGAGCCGTATGCCGCCGGAAGTGATGGAGTCGATAAGGAAGAATAAGGTTTGTTTGAAAGGTGGGCTTAAGACTCCTGTTGGTGGTGGTGTGAGTTCGCTTAACGTGCAGCTTAGGAAAGAGCTTGACCTCTTTGCGTCTCTGGTCAACTGTTTCAATTTGCCTGGTTTGCCTACTCGCCATGAAAATGTTGATATCGTTGTCATCAGAGAGAACACTGAAGGTGAGTATGCGGGGCTTGAGCACGAGGTTGTTCCTGGTGTCGTTGAGAGTCTTAAGGTGAGAATTCCGATTTTTTGCTCCTCGTTCAGTCTTCATTTGGATTATGGCCTTATGATATATGAATTTTGTGGAATCTAAGCTTAGAGATTAGCCTTTTAGGTTAACTTAGATTGATCTGACATGTTCGTTAAGGGGATTTCATTTCAATTGCCATATAGTTGAAACTTAAAACAATGATGGATGAACATTTTATGCCTAATTCGATGATTATGGACTAGTTGCTTATCACTATTGTGTGAGTATACTTTTTTGTGTATATTTGCAGATGCATGTTGCTTATTATCTTTGTTTGCAAATGGTTTTTTTATACTATGTGTGATTTGTTCTGATCCTATTCTTCTGCTAGGTGATCACGAAGTTCTGTTCTGAGCGTATTGCAAAGTATGCTTTTGAGTATGCGTACCTCAACAACAGGAAGAAAGTTACAGCGGTGCATAAGGCTAACATCATGAAACTTGCGGATGGTTTGTTCTTGGAATCTTGTCGGGAGGTTGCTAAAAAATATCCGAGCATCACCTACAATGAAATCATTGTTGATAACTGCTGTATGCAACTTGTAGCGAAACCAGAGCAATTCGATGTCATGGTATGTTTCGGAGTTCTATACAATATGAATTTTCCCAGCTATCCATTGGCTCTCATTCTTGGATGTTTTACTCTCATTCTCAATACCAGTCATCTCTCTTCCTAGTTTGGTATCTCTGTAGTTTGCCTTGTTTTACGGTCATATTATCTTATTGGTATGAGACTGATGTTGTGTTCCCATACACTAGTTAATTGCCCCATTTGCATATTGGAATGTGACTGGTACTGTATTGCCACATTCTAATTTATCTACTCTCGTCATTTGCAAATCACGCTTTCAGGGAATATTTTAAAGTGTACGTTGGTGGGCTTTTCTATCTATTATTACTACTTTGCTCTGCTGAAAATAAGTTGAGGAAAAAGCTACATGTATCTAGCTCGGAATTCTCAGTTATTAAACAACCTTGGTTCCTTTGCTTTGCTAGTATAGCTACCTTTATATCGCTTCTAGCTCTTTGTTTTGGATAAGATCCAACTTAGCATGAATATACAAGTGCTAAATGCTGAGCCCAACTTCGACTCGCATTAACTATTGTTTCTTAGGGCAGTAGTTTTGACTGTTGCTATTAACCTTATCTTGCTATGTTCTCTCTCATTACTGTATGTACTAGTTTCCTTTGGCTTTTTTTTCCCTTTTATAACGGCAATTTATAAAATGTTTTGCAGGTAACACCCAATCTCTATGGTAATTTAGTTGCAAATACTGCTGCTGGTATTGCTGGAGGCACAGGAGTCATGCCTGGAGGTAAAAACATCCTGTATTGATAATCTCATACGCCTTTCGAGCTATATACATTTACTGGATAAAGAATGATTCTAAATCTGCGACATTAAATACAAAAAACAGGAAATGTTGGGGCAGACCATGCAGTATTTGAGCAAGGTGCATCAGCAGGAAATGTTGGGAAAGACAAGATAGTATTGGAAAACAAAGCAAACCCAGTGGCATTGCTTCTCTCATCAGCGATGATGCTTAGACACCTTCAGTTCCCGTCATTTGCTGACCGGCTTGAAACAGCAGTGAAAAAGGTCATCGCTGAAGGAAAGTGCAGGACGAAAGATCTTGGTGGAACAAGCACGACTCAACAGGTAGTTGATGCGGTCATTGCAAAACTAGACTGACTTTGACAAATTACGTGTTCCCTGTCTGCATAAATTCATCAAATTCCTGCTACAGATTTTGTGTGTTTGCCAAAATATGGGGTATGATCCAATCCTAAGCACACCACCGGTTATTTGGTTTTGTACCTCGAGTTTTATATTCTTTAGCCGTCTAAAATTTCGATAAGAAAAGAAACAAAAACATGTTCTAAATAATTCATGTTGCTACGTTTGTTTGTTGGCGGCTTTTGTCATTTCATAGTTTCTAAACCCCTGTTCGCGGAATATGCAAACTTTTTTATTGATCAGTAATTCAGCCAGACACATATTTTAGAGGGGTCAAAACAAAAATTTCTATTTTTAATGGGGTAAAAATGCAAAATTTAGAGGGTCAAAATGAAGTTTTATTTAATTGATGGGGTCAAACTGCAAACGTTTTAGAGGGTCAAAATGAAAATTTGTTTAAATGAGGCCAAAATTAGGGTTGGGCATTTCGGTTTAAATTCGGGTTCGGTTTGGGTTCGGTTCGGTTCGGTTTTGGTAAAACTCTAACCAAACTCAACCGAAGTTAGTTTGGTTTGGTTTGTGTTCGGGTCGGTTTATGTTTGGTTCGGTTCAGTTCGGTTTTAGTATGGTTCGGTTTAATTCGGTTTAAAAATCAATTAATGTAACAAAATGAAATTTGATTATGGTTTTATAATAGTTAATTAATCAAATAAATTAGAAAAACTAGAAAATTTAAATTAAATACCTAACATAAACCATAATTAAATCTATATTTATATTTAGTTAATTTTATTAGAAAGTTAAAATAAAGTAGAATATAAACCAAATGCAAGCGTTCGTGGGTAAGATCACATATTTATATTTTTAATAGTATTATTAATTAATTTAAAAAACAGATTGGGTTATTAGTTCGGTTCGGTTAACCGAACCGAACCGAACCATTTAGGTTGGGAAGAAACATAACCGAATGGTTGGAGTGTAAGATTGGGTTTGGTTTAGGTCGGTTTGGGTTCGGTTGGTTCGATTTGGTTCGGTTCAGTTCGGTTTAAATGCCCACCCCTAACCAAAATGCAAAATTTAAAGGGGTCAAAATAAAAATTTTAAATTTAATGGGGAGGGGGGGCAAAATACAAATTTTGGGAGGTCATTTTGTTATTTAAACTTAAGTTGATTCAAGTAGCGCATCAGTTCCTATTAATCTTAATCACAACACTACTAACCCTTAGCCCTTATTACTCAATGATTAACTAGACTCACTAGTCAATGATGGCAGACACAATCATAAAAAAATTGCCGTCCCCCAATCATAAAAAATTGTCGTCCCCCATTAGTGTGAATTCGAGCGGCTGATGAAGTAGAAGCAGATGACAAAGTTGCAGCCAAAACGAGTGAATCCACTTGCCGACGTCATACTTCCGAAGTACCAAAACCATGCTGGCCAAGATGAAGAGCTGCTTGTTGTATACAGTACAACAGCCATTGAATTATGGAGAGAGTGAATTCTGGATCCAAAAATCTTATTCTCGAGAGCCACCAATGTTTGTAATGTGTTGCTCCTTGTACATGACCAAACATGTATTTTTTTTTTTTTTTTTGCACAAAGTATGTTCTTTTAGTCCTCACATTGAGTATTTTGTTATTTAAGACTTTCTTTGTCTCAAATATTAATTAATAATATTTAAAATAATTTGCTTTTAAGGTATTTTAATAAATAGTATATCTTCAGAATATTAGTAATCAAACATAGCAATTTAAGATTTGCCATGGTGGCTGGTGAAGATGATTAAATGCTTTCACATACAAAAAAAACTTAAAATGTGACTGAAGAAGTGGAGAACAAATATTCATATCCAAGGCAATTAGTTTATCTAGTTAAGTAACCATTCTAGAAAGCGAATGTAAGATAAGATTATTATATGTATGAATTAGTGGAAAATGAAGTCTATTCCTCGTAGTTAATAATAATTAAATCCAGTTTTAGTTTTCGACAAAATCATCATTACGAGGGAATCAAGAAAACAAAATAAATAATGAGGAATGGGCTTCGGCAACAGGCCCATCAGTAAAAATGGGCCCAACTAAATTGGCCCAAGTAAAAATTAAGGGTGGGACTGTTAAGGATTGAGACGCCAAAGAAAGGCTTGAGCTACTCAGGAAAGAAGTTGAAAGAATGAAGACAGACAGAAGGTAAGTAGAAAAGTAAAGCACTTTGGAGGGTTTGAATTTTGACAGAATCGAAATCGTCAAAGAGCCCAAAGGAGGAGAAGAAGAGATGGGAAGCAAGGAGGTAATAATGAATCGACCTAAAAAATCCCTTACTCTTTTAGTTAGGTAGTTACTTGGTATTGATTTTTTTTGGGCTCGTAAGTAACTAACTAAAAGAGTAGTTAGTTACGACGAATCGGACATTCCTGTCTTTTGTTTTTCTCTTGTTGTTTGCATTTTGGTATTTTCTATGTTCAAGTCACATACACTTAAATTGCCATTTTATATGATGTCCACTGTTCTTTTTGGGAGTCAGCCATGTTTAAGCTCTCTCAATTCAAGTTATTTTTGTATTCCCCTTTCGCGTCTACTATTTAGTTGTCGTCTTCTGTTTACTGTTCTAGGCGCCTGTTTGTACTGTTTTATAGATTTTTCTTTCTACAGTGTATTTATAACCTTTAGTACTTATAGCTCGATTTCAGTCTCTTGCAAGGGACATTTATACCGTCCGCAATTTTAAACGACTGCTCCATCGATTGTCCCATTTGAGAGCGGCGTGCGTGACTCCCCCGCCGTGGTTGACAAGACATTTTACTACTGACGAATCCTGATGTTTCTGGATGAACTTGTTTCCCGATGAGCTTCCTCCGGACATTGGTAACTTGAAGAATCTGAAATTGGCTAACATCTCTCTCTCTCTCTCTCTCTCTCTATCTTGCGGATGAGATTCCTGTTTAGATTAAGGAATGTGGCTACTTGGGTGTTCTTGACTTCAAAAGGGAACCGAGTAACAGGTCCAGAGTTTGCCCAGCATGCAAGTGATTGGCATTGCAGGGGAACAACTTCTCTGTGGTTTGTAGCTTGGTGAGTTTAAGGTGTATGTGAACCTTATCTGGCCATCAGATACCGCAGACTTGGGTTGTTTGTTTCTCTGTCACTGTCAGATATTCAGAAGCACGTGAGAGAGAGAGAGAGTGTAAGGTTGAAGAATTTCCAAGTGTATAGCCTATAATTGCAGAGTTTTATGCATGTACTTGTGTACTCCGCTGCTGCTTCTACTACATTTACACAATTGTTGAAATGGAAAGATAAGCTGAAACAACAGTCTACAACTGGGATAAAATAAAGGAAACACAGTCCTGGTAGTCTTGAGAACCAAGCTGAGGAAGTAGTAGCAAGAAGCCAAGATTAAGGGACTTTCTATCTATCAATCACCTTAACTACTTTATTATAAGACAACAAGACGAAGAAGATTTGGTTATCTGGTTTTGTTGTCATTTGTACAGTTGAGTTTTGTCGTTTTGACATACCTTGTCTCCGTGTGCCCAATATACAACAACCGATAGTGGAAACATACAAATCGCGACAAGAGCATGAGAGATCATTACAGCTCTCCACATTGTCTAATTACTTGAAGGGTTCTTTGAATCTGAAGGCAGAGTACCCTACACAAATATCACCCTAACATAAAACCACACTAATTATTAATACCAAACGATAATGAAACATATTTCGGTAACATCTAAATCATGTTTTAAAATGCACCTGTATCTCGAGGACGAGGTTGTTGCCACGAAATACTAGAGCTATCAATCCAATAGCGTTAAAAAATGTGAACGAAGCTTTCATCGGTCGTCGCATATCTGACTTGAATATTTTGTGCATCACTTGTTAGTTATAGAGGCAAAATCCATATGATGGTGCAATACGCAACTCCCATAACACCACCAAAAAACGAGACTCCAAAGAGAGAATTCAGATTCGGAAACTGATGAGACATGATGATAATCGCAATGCAGCTAAAAACCATGAAGCATTGCACTAAAGTAAGTGGCGCAGTGATGTCTTCAGACATTATCATGTGCAACATCAATATGACATTAAGAAAATTGGATTCAATTATTTCTTTTTCATGACGAAAGAAGTTTCAGACCACCTGGACGTTCAAGCATACAGATATGCTATATTCCTAAATTCAACGGTCAGGATCTTATATAATAAATCCTGCAGCGTTCTTCAGTGTCCACGTCACCTCCTCTCCCCTCCAGCTCAGCTATTCCCGGTAAGCTTTGGTCAGGAAAGGAAAGGCCCATCAGTATAAGAAGGCCCAAATTGACAACAATAAAAGAACCCAAAAAGAAAAGAAGAAAAAAAAAAGAGAAGAATCGAAAATCCCTTTGGGAAACCCTTAAAATATATTCCCAACCAAATTCGACGAGGGCCGGCTGAGCTGAAGATGATGATGCGGTTCCTACGAAGCACCGTTGCTAACAAGGTAATCGAAAGATCTTTGTCTTCTTTTCTTTGTTCCCAGAAGGTTATGTCTCTTGTCCGTCTTAATTGAAAAATTTGCAGTCTTGTCGCGTGGGGAGGTTGCAGTATCGTGGTTTTTCATCCACCGGTGAGAATTTGCAATTTTTGCAGTAATATCTTTGTGCATCTTTTTGATCAATTCGTTTGTATTCATTCATATCTGATATTTTTGCTTCAATCAATTTGGTAGATGTGACTACCACCACCGTGGGCAAGAAAATTGTTGAATATTGCTATAATGGTGTTTTTGGGTGTTGGTTACGTGTTGGGTACGTTTTTTTGTTTTCACTGTAAAAAGTTTGGAACCATCTTCTCTACTTCTCTTCTTTTTAACAATGTTCGTTCGGTTTTCGTTTTGGTTTGCTTTCCTCAGGTGGTCTGACATCACCCCCCGTCTCAAAGCAAGTTCAAGAAGTTGAAGAGGTGATTAGATTAGGTTTTGCAATCTATATATAACCTTACATTTTTTTTTTCTTTCTTACCAATCCTCTCAGATAATGATTCTTCTTGCAGAGCCTCATCAGAGACGAGAAATTTCTGGATGAACAAGAAGCCAATATTAAGAGGTCACTTTCTATCTATCCATTACCTTAACTAATAAATTATTATAAGATAAAACAAGACTAAGACTACTAGTATAATGTTGTGAATCGTGAGGACTGGTAACATAGATAAAGATGTTCTTTTTTACCAACAAAATATCTTTTGATTGCTGCTGCATCTTGGCTATAGAGGAAGAAATGTTTCTGGGGTTTGGTATGTTCTACATATACAACATTGCAACAAGCTCCTAAAGCTACCTCTTCCTAAACTACTAATCGCTCATATATCTAATTTATAAAACTACAAGCTGAGAAAAACAAAAAAAGTTCACATCGCCGCCAACTCGTCCTCTATTTTTCTCCTTCGAATCGCTTATACATTGTTCTGCTATAGTAGCAAAACATGATTCTGTGTTAGTCAGATGCCTCTTCAATTTAACTCCTCAACTCATCAATTTAACTGCTATAAAACCAATACCAAAACTGATTTTAGAGGGTTTAGCTAGCCAAGAGACTGCAGAGTGCCAAGAACAGGACCATAACATCAGCTTAGGAGTAAGAATCTTAACGTATATGAATTATGTAACGAGCAGTGAGCAGCATTTGGATCCTATAGGCTGATGTTGCTCTTTGAGAATCACAGGAGATCAAGACAAGGATAAGGATATATATATATATATATATATATATATATTCGGGATGAGAATGCAAACACAATAACTTATTTTTTGGCAGTACCGAGAAAAGAGTTTGATGATGTTGTGTTTCTTCCTTTCATAGTTGTGTGAGGTGAAGAACTTGTATGGTTGGTTGCACTACAGGTTTGGGGTTGTATAGTTACGAGGAATATTGTAGCTATGTACTTATATTTGTAACAATATTTGGTTTGCTACATATTTGTTTCAAAATTTTTTTTGCGCTTATAGGGTGGTTGCAAAACATCGTTTGTGAGAAACCGTAGCAAATTAGCTATAAATTTGCTACAACTGTTATTGTGTCCCTTTGCTTCAATTTTCTCTCAAAAATATTGTAACTGATTGTTACAAATTTCCACAAAATAGGTCGTCGCTAATAGTTACAAAAGACTACATTTAACGTGTAACAAATTTGCTACAAAATTGCCATCAATAAAACAGTGTAAAATATTAAGTTGTATAAAATTTCTATATTGCTATAATTATTTCTAAAATTTTAGTTAGATTATAGAATATATTCAATTCTCTAGACTCAACATAAAATGGAAAATTTGTTTCAACGAACTTGTTAGTAAGTGATGAAGAGACAAATATAAAGAGAGTTCAAAAAGCATGACTATTTAAATAGACACACCTATTAAAACGAAAAGTTGTGATGAAAAAATATAAATAAAATATAGTGAAAAGACACAACTCTACAATGAACGGATACAACTGTTTGAATTTAAAAAAAAACAAATAAAAACATTTTTTTTACGAAAAAGTACTATGAAAAATTGCAAGTGTTGTGTGTGCATTTGATTATACCTACAAACTCATATAAATTGCTTTTAAATAGAAGACATCTTTATTACCATATTCAATAGTCAAATCCAAAAGCTTATTATATAATCCATTTAACTCTTCGAAAAAGACTCTACGTATAAAATTAACTAAAAGTTGTAAATTAGATTCATCATTCCAAAAATCTTTTGTTAAATCAAGAATTGGAGGAATCTCTTTACTTTTAAAAGAATGAATGCTAGAGAATAATTTAAAGAGCTGTAAAAACCGTTGAGATTGAAATTTTATATTATTTGGTGTTATGGCAAAAAAAATGAAAACAGTTCAAACAGACAAATATATATATATATATATAGATTTCAAAAGATACGAATATTCGAATAGACACAACTCTACAATGAACAGTTGCAACTTTACAAAAAACCGTTACAATGAACAATTGCAACTTTGTGTAAAACACACAATTTAAATTTTCTACATATTTTTTTAGAAAATTATCCAAAAAGTACGATTGAAAAACACAACTTTGGTGGCATTTATTCGGATTGCTATTATATATAGGTATTTTTATTAATTTTTTTATATAAAATTAACTAAAAGTTGTAAATTAGATTCATCATTCCAAATATCTTTTGTTAAATCAAAAATTGGAGAAATTTCTTACTTTTAAAAGAATGAATGCTAGAGAATAATCTAGAGATCTGTAAAAACCGTTGAGATTGAAATTTTATATTATTTTGTATCATGGCAAAAAAAATAAAAACAGTTCAAACAGACAAATATATAGATTTTAAAAGATATGAATATTCGAATAGACACAGCTCTACAATGAGCAGTTGCAACTTTATAAAAAAAACCGTTACAATGAACAATCGCAACTTTTTGTTAAATACATAATTTAAATTTTCTACAGATTTTTTGGAAGATTATCCAAAAAGTATGATTGAAAAACACAACCTTTGGTGACATTTATTGGGATTGTTACCATATTAAAAAGTCAAATCCAAAAACTCACTATGTAATCCATCTAACTCTTGGAAAAACACTCTAGGTATTTTCATTAAACTTTTATATTTAAAATTTAACTAAAATATGTAAATTAGATTCATCATACAAAAAAACTTTTGTTAAATCAAGAATTAGAAAAATTTCTTGACTTTTAAAAGAATGAATGCTAGAAAATAATTTAGAAAAATGTATAAACCGTTGAGATTGAAATTTTAGTTGATTTTGTGTCATGAAAAAAAAATGAAAACAGTTCAAACAGACAAATATATATAGATTTCAAAAGATACGAATGTTCCAATCAACACAACTTTACAGTGAACAATTGTAACTTTTCATAAATAACCGTTTCAATGATCCATCACGACTTTTCAGAAAATATCCAAAAGGTACGATTGAAAAAACACAACTGTTGGTCGCATTTATTCGGATTATTATTATTATATAGATTTCTACATTATAATTTGTAAGAATAATTAGTAACTAATTATTACAAACTTTGTTATGATAGACAATATTGATTATATTTGTTACACATATATTGTTATTTATTTATAGCTAATTACCACAAAAATAATTAGTAACTAATTATTACAAATTTAGTCACGTTCCTAAATAGTGAGTATATTTGTCACAAAAATATGGTTAGTTATTAGTAGCAAATTACCACAAACTTTATTAGTATCTATGGTTGTCACTTTTTGTTACAAATGGCTACAATTTTGCTACAAAAAATTTTTATTTTAATTTTGTTACTAATTAGTAACTAATAGTCGCAAATATTTGTTACAAATTTGATTTGTGACATTTGTTGAAGCTATATCATCCAAATTTTGTTGTGTTGGTAATGTGCGGGTGGAACCATTAAAGCACCAAGACAAGACCCTCAGGCAATAATAACAAAAAAGTTCAAAGATACCAGTGTGCAACAAAGCAGAAAATGCAAAACAAGTTTTGCCCCGAGCTAGAAATGGAGTCACAGAAAAGAATCAAAGAATCTTATTTTAGTCAACCATTCATGTGGCCTTTCAGCAGCAGCATTAATTATGCAGGGAAAGATAGATAAACAACAAAGTGCTCAGAGGAGGATATAAAATGAAGAAGCGATATGCAGGGGAAGGGAAAATAAAATAAACAAAAGTGCTCTCAGGAAAACCATTAAAACAGGATCCATACATTACATATTGCATCTCCATTTAACTACGAGTAGTAGTAGTAGTAGTATTTAACAACAAACCCATAAAAGCATGCAACCAAAGGATTACACCAAATCCACATACTAGTCCAAAATAAAAGTAACATTGGATTAGACTGAATTGCTCCGCTCATGGCCTAGATTTTACGCTCCTTCTGTGCCTGCATCATTGCCTGCAACATAACCAAAGTTATGGTGATTTTTTTTTACATACTAGAAAAATAAAATTGAAATGAAAGCAAGTCTTAAAAGTAGGGAAAAAAAAAAAAGAGATTGGGGATCAAACTTTTTTGCTTACCTTATGATAGCGTTCAGATGTATCATACAGCTCCTTTGAACGCTTGACGTGCTCGTTTCGCATTCTGTCTACTTTGTGCCAATGCTCTCTTCTCTTGTAAACATCTGTGAGAGTAATCAATTTGATTTTGGTAAAAATATACTAGTTAACAACAACAACAATAATAAACAAAAGGTTCACAATTGGGATTTGAAACTGAGAATAATAATTAAAAAAAAAAAAAAAAAAAACCATACATACTTACTTGTTAAACCATGGGTATAAAATCCACCAAGAAATAGTAGAGAAAGAACCAAGAAGTCCTGCTCCTTCCACCCATTCTTGACGCTCGAGGACAGTCGGGAAGAAGCGATGGTCGAATACGCTCTTCCACAATACTACAGATTTCGATTCAAACAATATTAATAATTTTTTTTTTAAAAAACAACGAAATTGTTAAGGGAATCCAATCCGGACGAAACGAAAGAGGAATAATTTTTGCTCACCTTTGCGAGAATCGTTTGCGTGTGCTTCATCATCTTGTTCTCCTGCGTCGGTCTGATGTACAAAATTCCTTTAGGGTTTCTGCTTTCCCAATCTTTTTTGTTATGGAGAGCTTACGAGTTTATTATAATAAACAGGCCCAAATTGACTTACTTTTTTCTTTTTCTTTCTAACTTTACGTTGCGTCGCGTGGTTAAAAATTGTTTGACTCGGAGTTTTTTTCTTTTTTTTTACCAATCCATAAGTGTGTGTGTTTTTGTTGGTTTAAGCTTCATGACCTCTCCATAACAATCAGGCCTTCCAATAGCTTTTTTCGTAATTTCCAGTACGTAACAAGATATCTGATATCGAAGCCAAAACTTCCACCGCCCTTTCTCCACATTGGTGAAGTCGTGAAACCTTGACGTAGCTGTTTTCACACATTGGTCATGGGTATGTTTATCAGTCAAAAACTAACATGTACGTAGCTTTTATCATGCATTCAAAGTTCGTCATTTATGTAAAATGATTAGTTGCCCCATCAAAAACAAAACGCGAGAATAATATATATGTTATCGATCAGTTTTTTTTTTATATAAAAAAAAACTATTAGCAAGGATCGATGAGCAGTAGCCAAAATCATTTTAGTTATTATGGATAAATATAGTATTTTTTACACATTCCTAAAAAAAATGCTTACAAGAAGAAGTGACTTCGAAATAGTATAAGCGAATGACAAGATTCATATAACAAAGAAAATTTTCACTGTGCTGATATATTTTCTCGATAGTGTTGATGATGTCTTTCTGGTCAGAGTGTGCTAGCTAGTAGTTTTCTTCGATAAGATTTGTTTTTCAGAGTGTGCTAGCTACTCTAATACTAATATCATAATTAGATCACCTCTTACCCACCAGTCACAGTATGGTAATGCATGTTGGATCAAAGATAAGATACCCAACTAATTAATGACAAAAAATGATATCAATATTAATTTATTTTAACAACGAAAGAAACTGAACTGGGTCTGGGCGAGTGGGAATCATTTTAATGTTTGTGTCCGATCATCCGGTTCCTCCACGATTACATTTCAATCACCACCATCGGAGACACAAAATCATTATTTAATTTGTATCTAAACATCTGTCTTTCCTGAACTAAGTCTACTAGGTTAGCTTTTATTATGCAACGTTACCAAAATGGTCCCTTGATTTAAGCAAGTCACAATGACAAAGAATACAAATCAATCAATTAAGCCATCGTAGACTGTGACATGGTACACGAAGCTGACACCTTTCATGGCCGAGGGAAACCACCCAAATCTCTTGATGACCCTCATTTCTTTTATCTTAAACAGTTTCCATCTTTTTCTGCTTTTATTGTTCAGCTAGCAATTTCAGAATCAAGATATATGGCCCCAAAAAAAAAAAAAAAAAAACAAAATTAGCAAATTATTTGTTTGAGTTTGCTGCTTTAATTATATCTGATTATTTATTCATTTGTGTCATGAACTTTCTTTTTATGTCGGTTTGGTTTTTTAACCGACTTAGTAATCTTCTTATACGCATTATAAGTACGGGACTAACCAGCGTGGACACTCATAGATCATTTAATCAGTTGGAAAGTTAAGAAAAATGGACCATGCATGTGTTCACAACATATGCGACGGTATACCTTGTAAATATGTAGGTATCAATCGGTGGAGCCCGAGTGTTGGTATATAAGATATATATATTTTTTTTGTCAATAGAGTATTGGTATTTTTTTATTTGTACACAAATACGTTTTTTGGCTATTTTAAAACACATATTCTTAAAATTTTTTTTTGTCAACCATTGAACTATAACTGGCCGGTCCATTAGCTAAATTCCTACATTCGTAAGAACTGGGATTCGATCCCGAGTGTGATGGTGCCTTCTACATATAGACTTACCTCCTGTCACTGCACTAAGGTCACTTCACCTTTAAATGTTTATTATGTTCACAAACTAATATTTTCTCAGCCAATTAGGATTCTATATATTGCAGAGTTCGTATTTACCTGGAGAGTAAATTATCACATTAAAAACACCTAAAATATTTATTACTAGGTGCTGCGCGTAAAATTGTTATCAAGCAAAACTAATTACTAATTGTGACTATTTCAAAATTTTGTACTTAATGGGGGAACTATATACAATGTTTATATGTAGTTTAATGAACATACACTTGAATTCAGGTGATAGTTCAGTTAGGACATGATGTAAATTCGTGACAAACAATCCAAACACTGACGTCCAGCGATATCAATTTACATTTGACGACTAAACTAAGGTCATGAATGGATGCAGTTTTTGATTCAGTTTTTTGATTTGGTTTTTGGTTTTTGAATTTTAGATTTTAGTTTTAGATTTTGCTATTAGGTTTTTGTTTGAAAAATCCTAAAAAAATGGTTTTTGGTTTTTAAGAAAAATAAACGTAGAAAGAGTAAAAACTAGATTCTCTAAATTATAGGAGTACTAAAAACTAAAATCGTGAATGGAAGAGTACGACGAAAAAGTTATCCTAAATGCTAGAGAATCTAAAATTTTAAAATCTTGATTGGTTAAAAATGAGTTTTTGAAAAACAAAAACCAAAATCTCTTTTAAAATCTACAAAACATTCAAGGCCTAAGTAATCAAGCAGCATAAAGAGATATTAATTTATATCATAACGGTGTGTCCAGCATTCAACGACGGTTTGGGCCGAGTATGTACTAGTCGATTATGTTAGATAAAGTGTATACTCTAATGGTGACTACAAATTCAACAAATAGTGATTAATTAAACCAAAAGTATCACTATATATATCAACTACATTAAAAAAACTAATTGATAAACTTATATATAGTCAATTCGGTTTGCAATATATAGTCAAGAATCTTTTGGTTATTTGAGTGATTGTACCACATGTTTGTATTACTTCCTGTGATGTCTTTTTTTAGGTTCACTCAACTTTTAAAAACTATTCGACGATAGCCTTTATATGATTGAATGCTTAATGATTTACATATGTGATAGTACAATATATATAGTGAGTTACAAGAGGAACTAGGTTAACATATAATTATATATATAGCCTTTAGCTTACACGCTCCGGCAAGATGGAGGGACTGCAGCAACTCCAATCTTGGACACAAAATCAAGAAACTAAGGTCGAGGCAAAGGTTTGGTTAGGCCATCTGCAAGCTGGTCGTGGGTTGAGACATGAGAGACACGCAGCGCACCAGCTTGAACGTATTGATGCACAAAGTGAAAGTCGATAGCTACATGTTTCATCCTCGAGTGAAAGACAGGATTGGCAGAAAGATAGGTTGCACCAACATTGTCACAGTAGATCACCGGGGGAGCTGGAATTGGAATACCAAGGTCAGTAAGAAGTGTGCATACCCAACTAAGCTCCAAAGCAGCTAGCGACGACCCTATATTCAGCCTCCGTCGAGGAGCGAGCGACACTAGCTTGTTTCTTTGACGACCAGGAGATAGGATTGCCACCAAGATACACAATGTACGCATTCGTCGAGAGGCATGTATCCATATGACGAGACCAATCTGCATCGGAGAATGCATGGAGACTGAGGGGAGTATTAGCACGAAAGAAAATACCTAAAGTTGAAGTGCCAACCAAGTATCGAAGAATCCGCTTAGCAGCTTGCCAATGGAGATCCGTGGGACGGTGAATGAACTGCGAGAGACGGTTAACAGCATAGGCAATGTTCGGACGCGTGAAAGCAAGGTACTGGAGGCTCCCAATGACAGCGCGATACTGGCGAGGATCATCATGAGGAGAACCAGAGGTAAGCGTGAGCGTGGGAGTTGGTGCCATCGGTGTGGTGACCGGACGAGCGTTGAGCATGTTCATCTTGGTAAGGAGATCGATGATGTAGCGACGCTGCATGAGATGGAGACCAGTAGATGTCCTCGTGGCCTCAATACCCAAAAAATATCTCAAGTCACCGAGATCCTTAAGTGAGAACCGAGCGGCAAGATGAGCAATGAACCTCGTGACTATAGCGTTATTATTTCCAGTGATGAGCATGTAGTCGACATAGACGAGAACGTAGACAACATCCAAACCACACCGATTAACGAACAAGGAGGCATCAGCAGTTGCTGAAGCCTAGTTGAAGAAGATAACCTCGCAACTCCTGATACCACGCACGTGGAGCCTGTTTGAGACTGTAGAACGCCTTCCAAAGACGACACACGTAGTGAGGACGATCTTGGTCGACAAACCCCGGTGGCTGAGTAACATAAACTTTGTCATGGAGAGAACCCTGTAAAAAGGCATTGTTGACGTCAATTTGGCGGATTCGCCAACCTTTACTCACCGCCGTCTGAGGAACAGCACAAACCATCATTGATTTAATCACTGGACTAAAAGTCTCGGTAATGTCAAGACCATACCGTTGATGGAAACCTTTCGCCACAAGTCGCGCCTTATACTTGTCAAGGGTACCATTAGGAAGATATTTTAGCGTAAACACCCACTTACAGCCGATGATAATCTGAGATGGTGAGGGTGGAACCAAGTCGGACGTTCCATTTCGAATTTATGCATTAATCTCATCACACATAGCCTGCCTCCAGTTTGGATCCTTGAGTGCCTCCGCGACAGTTTTAGGTATTATCGGTCGAAGAGGCGGAACAGTGGCGGTGAGAGATAGTTTGGGATTGGGCTTAACGATATGGTTCTTAGAACGTGTCTGCATCGGATGTTGGTTTGCAAGAGGTGGAGGTGGACTTGCCGGTATTAGGGAAGGAACAGGTTGCGGTGGTGATGCATGGGAAGAGGACGACAAGGAAGACGGAGTGGAGGAATGGGTAGATGAATTGGTTGGGCTTCGGCTTAATGGGCTCCATGCAGTGGAAGGCAAGTTTGGGCTTGATGGAGTGGAGTTTGTTGTTGGGCCTAACGAAGACCGTGAGTCCAGTCCAATAGAGGAAGGATGTGCGGGAGAGAGAGGTGATGTAGGAGGAACCGAGGAGACAAGTGACGGTGCTGGCGTTGGTGGTGGCGATGCCATGGGGTGAGAATCGTAGCGTGGAGGCGACGACGACGACAAGGAAGGAGGAGGAGGTGTAGCCAGTGACCGAAGCGGCACCACCGAATGACGTACGCCCGCTGTAACTTCCGGAACGGACACCGACGTTGTAATGGTAGAGGACGACATGGCAAAGGGGAAACTCTCTTCAACAAACCGAACATGGCGAGACGTGTAGATGCGTCCCGTAGGCCGATGGAAGCAGAAGTATGCACTCTGCGTGAGAGAATAGCCAAGGAAAACACAGTCCAAGGAGCGATTGTCAAGCTTGTGTGCCGCATATGGACGGAGCCACGGGAAGCACAAGCAGCCAAACACGCGGAGCTTCTGGTAGTTCGGTTGTTGACCAAAGAGCTTAGCATACGGGGACACATCACCAAGCACCGACGTTAACATGCGATTGATAAGACAAACCGCAGTGCTAAACGCATAACTCCAATAGCTTATGGGGGTGGAGGGAGTGCTTAACAAGGTTAAACCCGTCTCGACAATGTGACGATGTTTCCGCTCCGAGAGACCATTGTGTTCCGGCGTGTGCGGAGGTGTCGTGAAGTGGGAGATGCCATGAGAGATAAGAAATGAGCGCAACGCAATAAACTCTCCGCCATTATCAGAGTAGAGAGTGCCAATCCGTCTTTTGAATTTATTTTCGACGAGAGAAGTGAAAGCAATGAAGGTGTCACGGACATGAGATTTGAGTTTAAGTGGAAAGAGCCATGTGTAGCGTGAAAAATGATCAACAATAACTAAATAGTATCTGTAGTTGTCAACAGAGACAATGGGGGATGTCCAAACATCAGTGTATAGATATTCAAGAGGATGTTGGGAGAAAATTGTATTTGAATAAAAAGGGAGTTTTTGTATTTTATTGAGTAGGCAACCAGAACATGATAAATGTGTTTGTGAAGAAGAAGAAACAGGTAAAGAAAAACGATGAATAAGAGACTTTAATATTGCAAAAGACGGATGGCCAAGTCGCGAATGCCATGAGTTGATGTCCATTTTCGGTGAAGGTGTTGCAAAGAGAGACATCACAGGAGGAGTCACGGTCGGCCACTCATACATCTCATTCCTTGCCTTGCCTTGTAGGAGACGCGCCTCCGTGCTGAGATCCTGCACCTGAAAATGAGCAGGAGCAAACGTAACAGTGACACCATTAGTGTTACACAACCGATAGACCGATATAAGATTATTCTTAACGTCAGGAACATATAAGACATCACTCAAGGTTAGAGGACGAGTAGGAGTAGGGAGTAAAGCGGAACCAGTGTGGGAGATGGGCATGCCAGAGCCATCCGCTGTGGTAACCTCCTCACCCCCAGTGTAAGGCTGGTGTAAAGCCAAGTTGTTCAGGTCGGAGGTGAGATGGTGAGTGGCGCCAGAATCCATTATCCAATTACCTGCATTGTACGGCGGAGCAGTTGCCAAATGAGCACGTGGCTGCCAAGGTATGGACGTAGGGTTCGAACCGTATGCAGCTTGCGGAAGTTGAAGTTGAGAGCAACGACGCGCACTATGACCATGGAGACCACAAATTTGACACTTCCCTTGATACAGACGTGGAGAGTAGTGAGGACGGGAGGACTGATTTGGCGACCACCCGTTGTTGTTGTTGCGGGAGAAGGACTTGTCATGTTGACGTGAGTTGTTGTTGTGTCCACGATATGTGGCCGCATTCGCTGTGGCAGGAAGTAAAGGAGTAGCAGCTGCTTTTGCTGCCAGCTTCGTCTCAAAGTTAAGAAGCTTCTCATGAACCTCGAGTAAGGAGGGAACGGAGTCACGACCTTCAATCTGATCGACCACTGTCTTGTAGTCATCAGGGAGACCCTCGAGGATGAACTCAACTTGTGATTCATGCTCAACCGGTTTCCTGAGATGAGCAAGTTGATCAAAGCGAGTTGTAAACCCTTGGAAGTATTCAGCAATACTTTTGGTGCCTTTGATCCAGTGTTTGAGCTGTTGCCGGAGTTGTTGAACGTGGCCGTGGCTTGGGTATGCATACGTGGTCGACAAGGTCGCCCATATATCAGCAGCAGTTTCAGCTTTGGAGAGAAGAGGCTGAATGGAAATGGAGATCGCACCAAGAAGTGCACTATAGAGTAGTTGATCTTGGCGCTTCCAGAGAGCGTAATCACCGTTCGGAGTGGTAACACCATTGGTAACAGAAGAGTGAGGCGGGATAACCCCAGTTCCATCAACGTATCCGGCGAGGTTGTAGCCTGCGAGAAGAGCAAGGACTTGACGGCGCCACATCAAAAAATTGGTGGGAGTGAGCTTTGTCACGTTGGACATGTTGACATTCAACAATGTAGGAGAGGAGGAGACAATGATGGTCTCAGATTCAGTGGCCGGTGATTCAGAGGTAGACATGATCAGAGAAAGCAGAGAAAGCAATCGGAAAAGAAGAAAGGAGAAGAAAAAAAGAGCGGCGGC